>NC_068333.1:6250000-6875000 GCF_000147395.1 Oryza glaberrima
ATATTGGCCTTGTCTAGTGTCGGGAGGATACCCCCTAGAAACATCATTATAAGCATTAGGAACATGTGGGGGAACTTGGGGATTACTTGTAGCAGTAGATACAAGAGGATCAAATGTATCGGAACTAGCATTAGTCATCGGATCTATTCCCTGTATCGGAACAATTGCATCGGTCCGACCAGCCCAGGGCCCGGTCTGACCGGCGTCCAGATGTGCGGTCGGACCGGCCTGAGACCCGGTCTGACAGACGGGGTGATATCCGGTCTGACCGGCCGTCTGGCCGATCGGACCGACGGCTGTATCGCGGTCTGACCGGCCGTCAGGCCCGGTCAGACCGACCGTGTGCGCCACTCCATCGGTTTTACTACCCGTTTGATCTATAGGAGGTTGGTTAGCAGTGGTAGAGGCTTTATCCTTTAATGTGTAATCGTCCATAAGAGAGCCGAATTTAATCCTTAAAAACTCATCAAATTTACCCTTAAAAATTGCATCTAACTGATCTTTAAAAGCAACTATAGATGAATCTATTGTAGATGCAATTTGTTGTTGGATAGATTGTGATACCTCATCATTGCTTACCACGTCGGGAGTGAGCTTGGGATGTGGCCCGGGCTTGATGGTCACGCCTTGACGAGTCCTAGTACTTGCTCTCATCAATGCCTCCCGTGTGAGCTCGTTGATGTACTCCTCTATAGCTTTACGATCTTCTCCTTCGAAGTCATCCAATGTGATCGGTATCACATTGGATGGCTCCACCTCCGTCTTGGATGGCGGCTTCGTCATGGCGAAGTCGAAGTTGAGTTGACGATGAACGGATCTCCTCCTCAGCGGAGTCGCCAAAAAATCGTGTTGGCAACTTTTTTGACAAATTGACAAGCATGATCATAGCACCTTAAGCCTTGCGGTGATCCTAGAGTCGCCAACCACCTCGATCTAGCAAAGAGCTAAACCTAGATGGGTTTTGATAACTAAACCGGCTAGCGGAGCCAATTTCTAGATAACTACCCGTCTCGTGGGCAAAACGGAAGGTTTTCAGGACAAACCTACAAAGAGGTGTCGCACTCTCGCAGCGGCGGCGGACGGTTTACGGTGCAAACTGACAAAGATGGACAAACTAAGAGAAAACTAAAAGCAATATGAAAAACGATTCGATTGATTGATTGTAGATTGATTTTTTACAATGAACCGGCCATGTCCCTTATATAGGGGTTGGTCTTGCCCTCTACAGGCCCTCCTCCACGTCCAACTCAGGGTAGAAACCAAACGAAACCCGAAACATGCCTTCCCGAGCAAGGAAACCTTGAGACCCGACGAAACACAGTCGGACTCGGACCTGTCGGTCAGACCAGCCTCATACCGCCGGTCTGACCGGCCCTTAACCGGCGGTCTGACCACCCAACACACGGCGGTCAGACCGGCCCACTCGGAGGAAACCGGTAGACTTCCAAATTTTGGCAATCTTTCCTACTTTAATCCTAGGTGCCAAATTTGGGTGTAAACAGACAGCAGCGCGAGGCCACCGTCGACGGCCTGCACTTGAGGGGAAGAAAGAAAGAAGAGAGGGAGAAGAGATTCTTTTTTTTTCTATTTTTTTCATATGACTGGCTTGTGGACGGGACCCCATGAATGAAGTCTATGGGGATGCATCGTGGCATGCCACGTCAGCGTGCACAGCGGGTTAGAGGCCGTTTAGACCAGCTATAGCATCCGGCCGGGAGACCGGGATAAGTTCAGAAACCTAAAAATGCATTTTAAGAGTTTAGAAATTTATATGACACAGATAAACAAGTTTATAAATCGCCCACACACTTCACTAAAACAAACATAGTGATAGCTTGCTAGTACTCTTTTTGATTATTTTCACGTTTACAATGAATCTTGAGTAAAATGGCTAGTACGATCTAGTAAGATATCTAGAGCCCGCTAATAACTAGATGCCACTTTTAGCTGGTCACCTATAATCACTTTTTTTTCGTACTGGGCTTTTTATCTGTAAGTTGAGAATCTAATTAACTCAAGTAAAGACATTAACCGTTGCCTTAAAAAGTCTGTTTAAAACACTAGGTAGTCTAAGAAAACAAAACAAAAAAATAACAACTAGTGGTATTATTCTTGCTAATACTGACAAATATACCAAGAGTATTGAAATTATAAACTTATTGCTTTGTAGATGAATATCAAGTTATTAGAGTACAGTATGCGATATGATCGCCAAATTCAGATGAAAATGTGTCATTTTGTTGCCACAGAAATGCAATCCAAATAAACCCAATGCTGGGACAATATAAAAGAAAAATTCAAGTTATCATTCTTGATGATCGGCTGGCTTGACTGAAATTGGTGTAACTAGAGCACACAGAGGGGTGGCCTTTGCAAGTGTCAAGCCAAACTTCTCTGACATATCTATCCCATTCCTTTCTACCTCAACTGGTAGGTTCCATTTGAATTGGTTTAACAATGATCCCAAAATTAGATGTACCATCCTATTTGCTAATGGCATTCCAGGGCATATCCGACGACCTGCACCAAATGGAATAAGCTCAAAATGGACTCCTTTGAAGTCGATCTTACTTCCCAAAAATCTTTCTGGTATAAATTTTTCTGGTTCGGGCCATATATCCTTATCTCTGCCCATCGCCCATACATTTACGAAAATCCGTATCTCTTTGGGTATTGTATAACCTGCTATCTTCATTGTCATCTCAGCTTGGCGTGGTAATAATAAGGGAGCTGGAGGATGGAGCCGAAATGTTTCTTTCACCACAGCTTGAAGGTAAGGCAACTGACCAATCTCTGATTCCTTGATATTTCTTCCTAAGCCAATAACTTGTGAAAGCTCATCACAAACTCTAGACATGGACTTTGGATTTTGCATCAACTCTGCCATTGCCCATTCGACAGTGCTAGAGCTTGTGTCACTTCCCGCACAAAACAAATCCTAAAACATGAATTATAATTGTCAAATTAGTTACATTACTAGCAGTTATATCGTTATAGATAAGAAAAAATATTACACCTTACAATTTAATTGCTTTTTTTATGGAAAATACTTCATCCGATCCAATTTAGTCATCACTGAACTTTCACCAATGTCCACCTCCTATTCCATGCTGCATGCACAGGCCACAGGGGCAAAGCTAGCTAGGCATAGCGCAGTTAAAGATTAAGCCCTAGGTTTAACTCGATCCCTAATCCCATGTAAATTCCATACAGAACAACACGACTTAGGTATATAAAGACTTGATCTGTTGGGATAAGTAGCTATCAATGGCTGTGTTTAGTTCTTTTCAACTTCTAACTTTTCCGTCACATCAAATGCTTGAACACATGCATGGAGTATTAAATATGGATAAAAGAAAACCAATTGTACAGTTTACATGTAAATTACGAGATGAATCTTTTAAGCCTAATTACACCATGATTTGATAATGTGGTGCTACAGTAAACATTTGCTAATGATAGAGTAATATTAGGCTTAATAGATTCATCTCGCAGTTTACAGGCGGAATCTGTAATTTGTTTTATTATTAGTCTACATTTAATACTTCAAATGTGTATCCGTATACGTCAAAATTTTCTTGGCAAAGTAACTAAACACGGCCAATGTCAAACTGCCTGTTGGGACTTGGGAAACACTTCTAGCTACCGACAAAGTCTGCCACAAGTGCTTGCCAGGGGTCTAGCAGTAGAGACAAATATTTGCCGACAAACTTTCTTTTTGTTAGCAGGAGATGTATATATGTAGGTTGTTCAATATTTTTCATGACAGATAAGATAATTTCCGATGGATAAATATACCCCAACCGACCATGTGATAGCACCTTTCACGACAGACTTAGTGACATCTATTTTTTCCATGAATCTATTGTCTCTATTTTGGTGTTGTGTTGTAGTGATAACAGAAATACTACAACATAGTATACCAACTAAGATGAAATAGTTTACACTCCTCACATCATCATGATACCTAAGTATTGGAATGATTGGTACATACCTATGGGTATCAATGTATGGTACTCCTATACCATATTTGATAACATACATACCACATCTAGTATCTAAGGTTCTGTGTTATCAAGACATCAAAAAGTTTTACTGGACCAACGGTATAACGTTCTCTAGCTAGTTCCCCTCATTTCACCGGTGATGTGGTGGTGGAGTATGTAGCGCCCGTTCCGTCGTGGCGCCTAGCGGGAAAACTATCTCTTAAAAACCCTAATTGCGAAATCCGTTTCTTTGCTTGTTGTCTAGTGTCCGTGCCATCTCAGATCTCAAATCCCCGATCTATCGTCGAGTTCAATCCCGAATCCAAATCCTTCCCAAATCAAATCCCTCCGCAAAAGTCTATTTCGCCTCCCTAGGGTTCGATGGGCCGAATCCCTCTCGGCCCATCTCCCCCTCCCTCCCCGGCTCTCTCTCTCTCTCTCTCTCCCTCTCTCTCGCTCTCCCCCGCTCTGCCCGAGCGCTGCACGCGCGTGCGCGCAAGCCGCACCGAGCCGAGCGCCCCGCCCTCGCTGCCGCCTCCCGCCGATGCCGCCCAAATCATCGCGCCGCCCGTTGCTTCCCGCGCGCGCGCGCCGTGGTGGCCGACCGCCTGGTCGCCGCCGCCGTCAGGCTCTGCCGCGCCTGCCCGCGCCTGCCGCCCGTGTCGCCGCTCCGATCCAAGCCGGTCCGCCGTCATCGCCGTCGTCACAACCCGGCCCCGCCTCTCCGCGCGCTAGCTTCCAAGGGACGGAGGCAGAGCCCCCCCCCCCGCCCTCTCTGCCGCGTCGCCCTCTCTCCCTCCTCCTTTTCCCGAAATGGCAAGGAGGCAAGCCCCCTTTCCTCTCCTCCTTTTCCCCTTTTCCCTCCCGCCGGCGTCATCCTCCCCCTCCTGTCGCCGTTTTGGCCGCAAGCGCCGAGCGCCAGCTCGCTCCCTTGACCGCCCAAGGTCGGTTTCCAAACCGACATTGCCGCCCTTTAAGGCCCAGGTGCCCTCTCTCCCTTCTCCTCTCGTTTTGTCCCATCATCTCCACTCCATTGTCGCCGCCTCCCGTGCTCTGTTCGCCGTCGCCGTTCGCCGTCGCGCGTGTCGGAGGAGCCGGCACGAGCGAGGACACGGAAGGGGACTCCGGGCGCTCGTCTTCTTCCTCTTCCCCGGCCCGAGACCGGAGAGATCGCTCCCGCGCCGTCGATTCTCGTCACTGCGCCCCTTCCCCGCACGGTAGTGTCTCCCTCCGTTCTCCCTTCTCGTTCCATCTCCTCCCCTTAGACTCGGGTAGTAGCACGAGTAGCCTCCCCGTAGCTAGCTGGCCCCGCCCCAACCGTTGCCGCCGCCCGCCGTGTGCTCGCCGCCGTCGCCGCCCGTGCTCCGTAGCACCCGCTCGTCGCCGGCCTCGCTCGGCGTAGCTCTGCCCAATCCGACGCTAGCAACGGATTCCCGTAGCCGCGTAGATGCTCTCACCGCCGGGAATCGACCCCTCGTGACCTCATCGCCGTTTCCCCCTTCTCCCGCCGCCGTATGCCGCCGCCGCAATCCGCCGCCGGCGAGCATCCCCCGGCGAATCCGAGCCGTTGGCTCGTCTCCTCTCGTCCCGTGCAACCCCCCGGTGTGCTCGCTTTCGCCTGTATCGCCGTGGTTCGCTCCGCCGCTCGCCGCTGTCGTCCGCCGTCCGTTCCAGCCGGCGTCGTCGTCTACCTCCCGCCGGTCCGCGTGGCAGCCACGTAGGCGCCACGACGGCGCCACCTCGGCCGCGACCGGACCCACCGACCAAGCCAGCCGCCCCTCCGTTTCCCTCCCGTGCGCGCGGTCCACCGCGAGCCGTGAGGCTGCGCGTGGGCCCGCCGTACCGCGCCCTCCGCGAACCGCGCGCATGCGCCGCGCCTCCCCCCCCCCCAAACCCTAACTTGCCCCGCGTGCACCTCGCCCACGGTGAGCCGAGTCGCTGACAAGCGGGTCCCACCCGGGACCACGCGGGATGGACCCGGCCCACCGGCTCTCTCTCTCCTCCCCGCTCGCGCGCGCGCCTTGGGCCGCCCTCTTGGGCCGGCCGGCCCATTAAGCTCGGCCGAGCCGCCCCTTCCTCTCGGGCCGCGCCCTAGCCGCCCGAGGGAAGTCTAAATTCCCTCCCTCTTTCTTTTCTTTTCCTTTCTTTTTCAAAAAGGGTTTAAATAAATCCTTTTCCTTTAGACCAAAAATCCAATAATCTTAGAAATTCAATATCTTCCCAACCGTAAGTTCGTCTGACTCCGTTCAACTTCCAAAATTCCTCAAATCTCGAGATCTATCTAATGGCATGCTTAGAGGTCAATAATAGGGCTTTATTTTCGCCGTTTGTTGAGTTGTCCCGTTTCGCGTGTAGTTTCGGAGCCCGAAGACCCGCAGTGCGAGGATTTCGAGGATCAGGCTCAAGATCTCGAGCAAGGCAAGCCACCTTTGAACATCTTGAGTCTATATTTGAATTTAATTATGTTGCTTGAAAAATATTATGCATAGGTAGGATTGCACTTAATCTGTTTTCACCGTCTGCAAGGCAGACCGGTGTGCCTACCTAACTTGCTGCATCTGATCCTTCCATTGTAATTGTTATACCATGTTCCCTTGTAACCACCTAGTTGCGCCTCGGTAATCATGCACTCTGCACGGGTATCGACGGTCGCCTTCAAACTTAAAATCTGAGAAACATCTTGGGTAAAACTTGGGGTTTTACAAAAGACTTGGAAAACCCGACACTTGGGTCGGTGCTTGCGAACTAAATGAATTTCCAAAATCACGGACCGGGGAACGTACCAGGAGTACGGTTTCCCGCTCTTGCACTTAAGGACCGTTTCTTTGGAATTTCATCCGAACATAAGACAAGTACGACCACATGGGTGGAATGGGACACCCCTGGCTGAGTAATTAGCTAATCGGGGGAGCCTTGATGCCAAGAGACATGTGGATTCGCCAGGGTGGTGTCGGGGAGGACCCCTGGGCTTCCTGGCACAGTATGGTCTGGGACCTAATCTGGTGTTGGTCTGGGACCCCTCTCGTTGGCATATGGTGAACCTGTGTCGGCTTTCGAAATGCCTTGTCATGAAAGCCTTAAGGTCTCTAGTCATGGCCGTTCTGCACGGGCTGGATGATCCGGGTTAGTAATGTCGTGTGGGTAAAGTGTACCCCCTCTGCAGAGGTTATTAAACTGTTCGAACAGCCGTGCCCACGGTCATGGGTGCATGTGAGGTGATTCCTAGCGCAGTTTTGTTTGACTACTGCCTTGTGAAATTTGCTGTTGAGGAATGGGTTTGATGTTTGGAAAATCTGCGGCTGATGGGATCAGCCAGGCCCGGGTGGCCGTTTGAAAGCTGTTGGCCGGGTGCCAAACTTGATCAATTCAAAAGACTGATACATTGCACATACTCCGACCGGACACGACGCACTGTCTCATCCGTGTCGTTTGAGAAGCACTCACTTAGCTGTTTCAAAAAGGAGTTTAAATAAAAATCAATTGCAAAAACAACAGCCTTTCCTTTGAAGCCTGCATTAAACACTTATTTCCCATGGCTTGCTGAGTACTCCCGTACTCACCCTTGCCCTATATACATAATTTCCCCCAGTTGTTGAAGAAGATGAAGCGGATCCCGCTGACGAGGAGTTCTTCCAGGAGCAAGCCGGATACGATGAGTTTTAGGGTTTCGGCCTAGTTCCCAAGTCGCGCCTGTGATGTTTGGTCCAATTCTTGGCTTCCGCTTCCCTTTTGAAATGCAGTTGTGAGCTCGGGATCTGTCCGTAGCCCAACATGACTGTACTCCTACTCTATAATAAAGAGACATCTGTTGCTGTGATATTCTGTCTTCCTGTGATACCAGCACTGTTTCCTGGGACTGGTATCGATTAACAGGTTAATTTGGAGCGTCACGGGCTAGTTCCGCTCAGGACTAGTTCGGGGCGTGATAGAGTCGTAGGTGCATGACTTCACCCACCAAGTGCTCACAAATATTAGACATATGTAGTTGAGCTTTAAATAAGAATTTAGTAAGATTAAGGATGTCATTGAGTTATATCTCTAAGGGTATGTGTGAGGAGATGCATTTGCTCGGTGTGAGTATGGTGTTATATGTATAGTGATGTATGTGCATACATGTCTAACACCATGTGATTGAAAAAAAATAAAGATACCACGTGAATTTTTAAAGTAGTGAAGACCCGATTAGCAGCTCATCAACGCCCTGTGTATGGGTTTATCCTCTCTCTTTCCCCTAAGAGCAGATACAATAGTAGGCTACAAGCCAGCTATAAACATATTTTAAAAAGATAAAAGAAGAGAGAAGAGCAGCGGGCTACAGATATGTAGCCAGCTGCAGCACGGACTCCAAGATATAATGTGTGTATGACAGGTAGGGTCAGGTATTAATAGTATAGTAAGCAACTATTGTATAAATTGGCTATTACATTGGCTATATATGATTTAGAGATAGTAGTTGGCTATACTATTAAACTTGCTCTAATGCGGTAGGGCGTGATGGTTGGTTGTGGTGCTTAATTAATAAGCTAGTATATTAGACTAGACAACAACCAATTGGGTGCAAGTCAATTGATGTGGTACTATAGATTAGCCTTGCTCCCTGTTTGATATGATAATTTGGGACTACAGATTGTTTGGTCAAGAGTATGTACAATAGCAGGCTATAAGGCAGTTATAAATATATTTTAAGAAGATAAATGATGAGAGAGGAGCAGCGGATTATAAATTTGTAGCCAGCTGTAGCACAGACTCCGAGACACAGTGTGTGTATGACAGGTGGTACCAGGTATTAATAATGTAGTATGTAACTATTATATAAATGAGCTATTAGATTAGCTATAGATGAATTAGAGCTATTAGTTGGCTATACTATTAAACTTGCTCTAGGTAGATGCCGTGTGTATTTTATCTCAGATCTGATGAGTTTGGGTATTTTTCTGATCTTCATTAGTACAGTACTATTCTCTATTGATAATGGCCAGATCGAGAGAGTACTAGCGGAGAGTAATAATTAATTCATTCGACAAGTCATAGGTTTGGCAATGATTATTAATTATAGTTCTAGCCTCTTCTAGCTAGTTACACTTTATTTAAAATACTTTATTCCAGCGTTATACTTAGCTTGTATACTGTACATATAAATGGGACAAACTATGGGCGCCTATTTCCATGGTCAATCTACCACACCGGCTACCATATCCTTACCAAAATAAATCAATTGAAGATTAGATGAAACAATCTTCTATCCAAATTCATTATACTTTTTAGGGCCTCATTTAATTCTAAATTGATTTATTTTAATACTAAGAGATACTTAGCTATTATTAACACCATGCAATGTCCTACGTGTCGCACCATATGGCACCTATTTTTTTAGTGATGGCCTCGATCATATTTTTAATTCAATGTGTGCCAGCACTAACCTATATAGTATCACTATTACAACCTTAAAACAATCCATACCATCGTTACAATACATATATTATATTTAGGACTTAGGATATGCATTTTACACCTTAAGGAGATGTGTCCTCTCATCAAATACACTGGGTCTCTGTTCAAAAACAATGTATGCATTGACTCCCTCCGTTTCAGGTTATAAGACTCTCTAGCATTAATTGCCCACATTTATATAGATGTTAATGAATCTAGGCACATATATATGTCTAAATTTATTAACATATATATGAATATAGGCAATGGTAGAAAGTCTTATAATATAAAACGGAGGAAGTATTAACTAAAAAACTTAAGGTATGCATTGACTCACATTATTACACCTTACAATACATATATTATATTTGAAAACAATGTATGCATTAACACAGGATTAATTAAGTATTAACTAAAAAAACTTTAAAAAAATTTACAGAAAATTTTCCATATGAATTTTTAAAGTAATTTTCGCATAGAAAATTTTTTTACAGAAAACGTACCATTTAACAGTTTGAAAAGCATGTACATAAAAAAATTGGGAAAGTGACCAAACGAACTCAGCATAACGTACTCGTGAAAACCAAATCCGAAAACATTTCACGACACACTTTCTCGTGTAAAAAAAATAGGAAAGTGACCAAACGAACTCAGCCTAACGTACTCGTGAAAACCAAATCCGAAAACATTTCACGATACACTTTCTTCATATATACCAGTATAAATATTCAAGTCTAAAAACTCACCATAGAAAGCGAGTGGAAGAAAAAGGACAAAATCAAACTGTGAACAGTGCAAGTATTGCTTACTTTTCCAACTATGTGATTTTGCTCTTCATTTTTTAACTAATACTTATGTTTGTCCTCAATCCACTAAGAGGACTAACAAATTGCGTTATAATTCATGTCAAATTAAACAAGAACACAAAAGTTATGTCAGTTATGCTTGGCAACATTTTTTTAATCGCATAAGTGAAAATTCATGTTAAAACGTTTTAAAACCATAAAGGGATAGAATTCATGTCAAAGTGGTTGATGTCAAAATAGGGAAAAAAATCACAAAGTACTAAAAAAAACAGCGGCAAACCTGCAAGGCCGGGCATACGTACATTTTAAAACTATTAAGTCCTCTAAACTGGGGCGTAAGGGGACAAATAAGGGCTAAATCACGAAGTTAAAAAGATAGTAGTAATGTTAGTATATAATTAAGGGAAAATGAATAAATTGAAAAGATTGGTGTAACATTACAATATTTGAAGTTAAAAAGATAAAGGTAAAGAAGAATTGTCTCTAAACTTTATAATTGATTCTTACCCTTTCAAGGTAAAGAAGTATATATATTTACGGTGATCTCTACTAGCATATTTATCCAAAATATATTCTCGCGTGGATGTCCAGATATTAAAAAACATCATCAAGGAATACATGAAAACAGATTTGCTAAAAAAATTGTCGCAATTAATTATGCTATTGTTACATTACATTGTAACTACAGTATACGTAACTGCACTGTAACACATATTACGGAGTATAATTTAAGAAATCACCGCCATTCCGTTCAATTAATTAAAGGGATTAGGGGGGAAATATAGTATTAATTGGATTACCGTGAATAATGAGCGGAGAGTGTCACGGTCGAGCTCCGCCGCATCATCCCGCCGCGCCGCGATGCCGAGGAGCACGTCAAGGAAGTCGCCCTTCCTGGCCTCGCCGGCGTCGTGCTCGCGTAGCCTGGCGTCCACCTCGGCGTCGAACACCCGGTGAAGCCGCGCGAAGAGGCGCGCCAGACGGCGGCGCCACCCCTGCAGGTCGGCGGCGGCGAGGACGGGGAAGAAGTCGGACACGTTGGGCCGCCCGCCGGCCTCCATGATCCTCGCCACCGCCTCCTGGAACCCCTTGGACCCGCCATGGTCGTCCAGGCTCGTCAGGTCGCGGGAGAAGATGGTCCGCGACAGCAGGTTCAGGCTCGTCGCGAACGCCACGCGCCCCACGTCCACCACCGCCGGCTTGCCCCCCTCGCCGGCCGCCAGCCTCGCGACGTGCGCCACCAGCTCCCGCACCTTCTCTCGCCGGAGGCGCCGCGGCGCGGCCGCGTCCAGCCGGTGCGGCGCGAACAGCTCCGTCGCCATGATCCTGCGGAGCGCCCGCCACCGCGGCGCGCTGCTGGGCAGCCACGCGACGGAGCTCCTGGCGTGGTCGCCGGTGGAGTCCGGCGAGGAGCGGCTCGCGAAGGCGGCGTCGTGCCTGTGCAGGAGCTCGCGGGCGACGGCCGGCGAGGAGGCGACCACCGTGGTGACCGCGCCCAGTCGGAGCGACATGAGTGGGCCGTAGGCCATGGCTAGGGCGGCGAGAGAGCGGTGTGGCTGGTCACCGAGGAGGTGGAGGCTGCCTATGAACGGCAGAGGGCGGGGACCCGGCGGGAGGCGGCGGCGAGAGTGGGCGAGGAGGTCAAGGAGGTAGACGGAGAGGAGAGAGCCCAGAAGCCATGGCAGCCATGGAAGAAGAAGGGACGGGAAGAGGAACGCCATTTTAATTTCTTGGTGATCGTTTCACTACTCTCGATCTGACCAGCAGACAATGCCATGCACTGTTTGTATATATCTGCGCCCTCCCGTGGGTGGAGGTTCCTCTGTCGCTCGATCGTCAACTTGTCATTCGCCATCCTAATACTTCTTCGTTCCCAATATTTTTGAGGTATTAAGAAAGAATGTTAAGATGATTATTGAAGAAAGTGTGTGATTGGTTGAAAAGAGAAAGTAGGTCAAAGAGAATGGTCAATAGAGGCGCCTATCCGTTGGCCAAATGCTGAAATATGTCATACGTTGTATTAGCAAAACGAAAAATATTTGCGAATAAAAATTGTATATATATATATATATATATATATATATGTCTTAGTGATTTAAATATCACAGTAAAAAATAAACTTTGATGAAAAAACTTGAAAGTTATAAAATTTTAGTTTTTTACAGTGACCGATTCTATATAGTGGAAATGACGGGGCAAGAGTATATACTCCCTCCATTAAAATATATAATAACATACAATTGGATTAGACATTTATTTGTATTATAAATCTGGATATGGACATCGAGATTGGTAGTATTAGAATGTGTCTAATTTGATCCTAGATTATTATATGAGTTTTAAAACAGAGAAACTAAGTCTTAACAAACTTAAAGTCTTCGTTATTGCACTTCAACGGTTAATTCGCTAATTAATTTGCTTCAAAATATATTACAAAGTACTATATAAAATTAACACCATAAGGAAGTAGTTTCATAGCATGAGGCCAAATACATTGTTATTTTGAAGTGAGCATACTGGTTAGGTTTTTTTGTGGTGGAACTATTTTACTCGGGTAAAAATCCTACATTTGACACGGGTGCTCGTATTTACGGCTAATTATTTTTTGAGTGGTAGGTGACGTACACGCCAACAGCAAGACTCCTGTGGTGACTTTGCCAATCTCAAGATATGTAGGTTTCAATTTTTCGTTTTCAGTGTTTGTATCGGGCGGTGCTGATATGGCGAAATTTTCGAAATTTGGAACAAAATTTAGTTAAATTTGAACACATATTACCAAAATTCACAAAAAATTAAAAATATTGAAAATTTCAGCCAAAATAATATCGTATAGGAGTGGGTCCAAAATGACCGAAATTTTGATTTCAATCTGAAATGTCGGACCCTGAAGATATGTCAGCCCAATCTTCCGGATGTGCTCGTAGGGGTAGGGTATACGCGCGCGTCCATATGGGTAAGATACATTGTTATTTTATTTATTTTTAAAAATTTACAAATATTATGTTTTCAAAAATACGGACGCCTTCTATTTATTTTTGGAAGGAAGGAAATTAATCTCCCTCTACCCTAACGCTCGGGCCGTCTCCTCTTCCAAACTCCCAATTACCTTTTTCCTCCTCCTCCGCCGCTTCTCCTCCTCCTCGTCTTCTCAGGCTCCCCTCCGCTCGCCTCCTCTCCTCCTCCGCCGCCGTCGCCGTGATGGGGACGGGATCCAAGAAGAAGAAGACGGTGTCGTGGTGCACGACGGAGGTATCGGAGGGCACGCACGCGTTCAAGATCGTCGGCTACAGCCTCAACAAGGGCATCGGCGTCGGGACCTTCATCCGGTCGGGCACCTTCGCCGTCGGCGGCCACGATTGGGCCATCCGCCTCTACCCCGACGGAGTCACCGAGGATTCCATGGACTACGTGTCGGTGTATCTGGAGCTGATGACCGAGAACGCCAAGGCCATGGCGTTCTACACGCTGGGCCTGGTTGATCCGGTCACTGGAGGGATCCGCTGCAATTGGTCCCGATCATCGCCGAGGCTGTTCGATTCCTCCGATTCGAGCCGTTTCGGGCCAAGATCCCACTCTTCATACCGAGAAGTGATCTGGAGATGGAGGAATCTGGCTACATTGTGAATGATCGCCTCACGGTTGAATGCGAGGTTACTGTCACCAAGGGGCCGCAGGTGTCAAGAACCATTGGTTGCTCTGAAATCGGCGTGCCACCTTCAGAGCTATCTGAACATTTTGGGAAGCTGTTGGAGGAGGAAGAGGATGTAGGGAGGGATGTGGTTTTCAGTGTCGAGGGAGAGTCCTTCGCCGCGCACAAGCTCGTGCTCGCCGCGCGATCGCCCGTCTTCAAGGCGGAGTTTTACGGGGAGATGATTGAAAGGGGCACATTTTCCATAGATATCAAGGACATGCAGCCTTCTGTCTTCAGGGCTCTCCTGCATTTCATCTACACTGATGTGTTGCCTGCTGACATTGGCGATCTTGAGGGAGATGATTATGTCGAATTTATCCGGCATCTACTCGTGGCGGCGGATAGATATGCCATGGATAGGTTGAAGTTGATGTGCCAAAGCATCCTTGGAAAGTATGTTGATGTGAAGAACGTGGCGACTACGCTGGCTTTAGCTGACCAGCATAACTGTGATAAGCTTAAGGATGTTTGCATTCAGTACATTAGCTCTCTGGATGAGGTTGATGCTATGTTCAGGACCAAAGGTTATGCAAATCTCAAAAGAAGTTGCCCTTCTGTGTTGGCAGATTTATTTGAGAAGACAAGCAAGTTCCGTGCTTCTTGATTAATTAAGCTTACTCTATGATTAGTTAATTTAGTTCCCTATAGTATTAGCTTGTCCAAACTTTAAGCCATGGGCTGTTAGTTTAGATCTAGGTGACCAATTCATGGATAGGTTAGCAGAGCTGATGGGTAGGTTATTCACTTTATTTTTGATTTAAATGAATGGCCTGCAGCTAATTTTCATAGAGTGGCTCATATCCTGGTAACCCATGTGTCATTAGTTTATGTCTTAAATTTTGTGCACCCTTTTGTCGAACGGTTATTGTATAAATTGTCAAATATCAGTGTCTTCAGCTGTCCAGTAAATAAAAAAGAACTTGCTTATGCTTATAGTGCTTTGATAATGAAACCACTACAGAATACAGATAACAAATGCATGTCATTGTGGTAGGAATGGATGACTAAAGCAATTATTTTGATGATATTATGATATTAATCATGCAACCTTCAAAATTGGATGATAGCTGTTAATGTACAATCTGGCACATAATTTTTGGAGGTATGTTTTCTGTTCATATATCCGTGAATGTAGTTACTCAGCCAATTAGGCTCAATTATACTTTGTGCCTGGAAAGCCGTAAGATTAGTTCTTGTATATCTGGTCACCTGATAAACTATCAAATTTCAATTTAACATCATACTGAGGTTTAAATGAAAGGTGAAACCAGGTTTTATAGCCCTAAGTCCTCATCAATAAATAGGTCACCGAGGTATTTTAAGTGCATATAAGAAGGGGCAGAGCCACAAATTGGTCAAGCAGATTATTTTCTGATGTGCTCATGTCTAACTATTTTATATCTCTGGATTTTCATAATATTTTAATAGAGCTACTAATAATAAGCCTAAAGCCAAGCTCAAGCCCAAATTTCCGTAGGTTTGCCTCTGCCCCCGCATATATATAAGAGATTTATTCCTGTGTTATGAGTCAACCAGAATAATAGCTCTATTTTTACATTGCCGAGCACAACATAAAACCCTCTCTCATAGTGAAGTTTATCAAGGTTGTATGCTTGGAAAGCTAAACAACAGTATGGACGAAGCTTCAGAGGTAAAGATATGATCATTGTCCTACCGTCCTACTGAAATTCTGCTGCATTCATAACAATATTCAAGTTCAAGATCCTTCATAAGATTGAAGTGATCTAATATATCTAGCGTCATATATAGGAGCATAAGAATCATAAGTCTTGAATCAAGCTTCTGACGGCATAGTTTAGCAGCTGATGGAACTACTGCATCTTAGTTGTTTCAACCAGAGGAGAATCAGGTATTGTTTTCCTCTGTAATCTATCTTATGTATGAGTCGTTCAGTTATTCAGTGATGCTGATAGCTTTGAGACGACGCTTTATTATGCGATCAAACTTCAGGGTCATCTTTTAGTGCATAGTATAATATCAAGGTTCTATACTTGTACATTTTAATAGCATGACAGCTATCTCCATATAGTTGTTTCATTTTGATAAGTACATGGTTCTGCGGAAAGATGGTCCTATGTAGCTGTATTGAATTCATTCTTTTCCTTATTTAAGCAGCACCCATGACAGAACATGAGGAAAAGAAGATTTGATGAATCCTAATTTAAAAATATTTGTTATAACAAATGTTAAAAAAAGGATAACAAAGTTTGTCAACTTGAGATGGTAGTGTGCATTGTGTTAGAAACATCAGATGGCCTATATGCTGCATGTCTCATTTTTATTCTGTGGTGTGGTTTTAGCTCTTTAGTTTGTTGAGAAAAATATGTAGTTGGGACTTGGGAGTATATTAGTATAAACAAGCAAGGCTTATTAGAGTTCTTCCTGGAGGATGTTGGTTGCTGCTGTTGCCAACTTGTCGACCTGAAACCAATGCATGCATATCCTGACCTGTTGCCTGATGGTTATCATGTTATATGTACCCTGATTAGCCTCCTGGTCTTCTTTTATTTCTGAGAAACAATGCATTTGATGATTATTCCTTATTCAAAAGCGTATCTGGATTGAATGCTACTATTTAGCTACGCATAGAAGGTATGTAATGGCTCATGGCTGGACTTGGACTTGATATATAGCATTGTAGATTTTACTGTTTCAATCCATCGACTCAGATGTATTTTGAATTTTGCACAAGTGAAATAACGACAAGTGAAATCAATCTTTGTGGTGAAGAAAAATCAACCTGTCTCATTTCCAGAGATTCCATCTGCATGCTGAAAGGATGTGTCATTAGCTTGTATGACAGCTTGTAGGGTGAAAATTTTGTTCAAACTGTGTGATTGTCTACTTGTCGTGTTGAGGTTGGAATAGGTGGTGGACTGATGGTGGTGCCATGGGGAGCATGTCAGCCAAATTTTGTCATATTATGGCAAAATTTGCTACAGGACACTCGAAAAATATGATATTGGCTACAAGACATCGTAAGATTATGGTTTTGCTGTTGGACACTGTAAATCTGTGGTATTTTACTACTAGACACCGTGAGCATTATTATATTATTTTCGTCAGATTGAGGAGAGAAAAGCCTCATGAAATGTCCGTTTTACCCTTCTGATCAAACTAAGGGCCTGTTTGGCACAGCTCCAGCTCCAGCTCTACCCCTCCTGGAGCTGGAGCTTAGCCAAACAGTTTCAGCTCCACCAAAACTGGGAGTGGAGCTGGGTGAAGCTCTCTCACAAAATGAATAAGAGTTGTGGAGCTGGGTTTAGGCAGCTCCACAACTCCACTCCAGACCCTACTCTTGGAGCTAAATTTAGGAGTTAGAGCTGTATCAAACATGCCCTAAATATGTGTGCTTAGCAGCTTAGCCTGTGTAGATTGATGGGGGCACAGCGGCACTGGCTCTAGCAGGTCGATGGACCTCTCCTCATACTGCCCAACGGGCAAGCATGGCTGCTTTGTGTCCACTGGAGAGGGCCATCAGGATTCGGTTCCTCACGCAATTCCGTCCGGCCTCCTCGTCCATGTCGCCACCTGGAGGATTCGGTTCCTCACTGCTTGCGATCGACTAGTCGTTTTTCAAGTTCGCAACCTCACGGTGGCCAAGGAGACCGAAAAGGCTGCAGGAGAGCAATTGGCCGTGCTCCTCTTTGTCCCCTTAACACCAATGGAGAAGCAAGGTGGCAGTAGCGCAAGTTTCGAACGGAGGCCAAGAAAAAAAAATGGTTGACGGTGAAAGGAAGTAAAAATCCATTTGAATAGAAATGTAACTAAGTATTATAAGAACTCACTGGTGAAAGGAAATTGGAAATAGGGCTATGGATGAAGAGATTGTGCTCGCTCTTTAAAAACCTAAGTGAAAATGAGAAGGGTGCTGAGGTCATTCTTTAGTGTGTTTCTCTTTTAATCACTCAAATATATTATTTTAATGAGAGGCATGTCCATTAGCAAAATACCACAATTTTATAGTGTCCAGCAGCAAAATCAGATTATTACGATGTCTTGTAGCCAATACCATATTTTTTGAGTGTCACGTGGCAAATTTTGCCATATTATTATTGCATTGGATGTACAGGTGATTTGATATGAATTTTTTTTAAAAGAAAGGGAAATGTTCAATCTAAGTATATAAGTGCATTATGGTTATTTAGTTTGATTTTGGTTAGCCAGATATTGTAGATGAGGGGTATGTGCATTTTGCGAATCTAATCTTCTCAAGCCGACAGTTTGGCCTCAATAATTAGTATCATTGAACCACGTGGCATATTTAAACTTTGAGATACATCTAGGACGATTAAAATGAGGTAAAAAATTGATAAAAATGCAGATCCATCGGGGAAAAACTAAATACAGAAAACACCAGTAGATTTTAAAAGGAAAAACATAGGGCCTGCCCCTTTGCAACTAAAGAAATTCATTTTCCATTAATCATCAAAAAATAAAAGAAAATGAAGACCAAACTGGGAAAAAGTTAAAAAAAGAATAATTGTGAAATTATTTAAGAAAATGAAAATAAAGTTAAAAAGGTAGAAGCAAAATAAATAATAATAATAAACTACAAATTTTACTGTTCCTACCATCACGGCATCACCACTGTCCTTCACGGTCACAACCGTACTGACAAGCCAAAGCTCAGTGTTTATGCCAACTACGGGCTAGAGCTCTCTGTCATGTCCCAAGCCATCAATGTCTGGCCGAATCAAATAAATCTAGCTAGGAATCGTTCTGAAAAAAAATATCACGATTTGTTAAATAAGAAAGAATAAAATAAATGGTGCATTGGGAAAAATCTGACCCACCTTCTTCTAAGGATAATTCTATCCTTCTCGAGAAGGTATCATATTTTTCAGTATAAAATTAAATGTCTCTAAGTATTAAGGGTGTGTTAGTGTGTCTAAGGACATTTTGGTCTTTTCTCATACTCTTGTGTATATTTTATATGGTCTATTGATCCCAAGTCAATGCACAAATTCAATCCCCAAATCTTCTCTCAAAGTGACATTAGATCCAAAATCTAGCCACCAAATCTCCCATAGCCGGCGTGCGCCGGGCCATCGTCGTTGTCGTCTGTCATCTACAATCGTCAACAGCAATAGCAAAAATATTTTTGGTCGCTGCTAGCAGGAAGCCGCATTGGTCATCACTAGTCTCGTCGCCGGCCATCATCGCGTCAAGCATCTCGTCACTCTTCGTCGTTGTTGTCAAGTAGCACCAGCAGCAGCAGTCAGTGCCTTCGTCTCCGAGCAACAGCCAGCAGCAAGCTCGTCCGTCACTTGATCTTCCATCAGCAACAAAATCAACCATCATCATCTTGGAGTAGCACCAGCAGCAACGTCTTTCTCCCCCGGATCAGTCCTCGCTTGTGCTGTAGGATCGCACAAGACCGAACAAATCTACCAGAGGGGGGTGAATGGTAGGGAAGACCAAAAACCCAAAAATCTTTTGCGGAATTAAAGATTACCCTCAAACAAAGTCGATAACGAAGTCCAGTCGCTGCTGGTCGAACCGCCCACCTGCCGCCGGTCAGACTGCCGAAGCCTCGCCAGTCAGACCGCCCGTACACCTGCGGTCAGACCACCGCTATCCCACCGGTCAGACTGCGCGCACACCTGCGGTTAGACCGTCGGGACCCAGAAACACTGGTAGATGACAAACTCGAAGATGTAGATTGAAACTTTTCGATTTTATTGCATCAACTAGTGTTTACAAAGTGCACCAACAGCACTCCTCACCAAAATCTCGAACTAAACTCGAAACCCTAACTTTCTCTCAACTTGTGTCTCTCTAAAATCGATACTAGAAAGCCTCACGCTCCCTCTTTATTTATAGATAGAAAACCCTATACTTAAAATAGGTATAAAACTCCTATTTCCAATAGAACTCAATCCCTCACTTTCCTTTTTCTCCAAAACCACAGCCGTACCAGCCATGGAAAATCGCCGTCACCATGTCGGACTCCATCTGCTGATCGAATCCGTCTTCAACACATGTCCTCCGTACGGCTCCCGCTCGTCCAGCGTGGGCCGACGCCTGGGCCTGCTCGGCCTTCCAACAGACCAGAACCAACCCACATGGGCATGCATACATCACGTACACACGCATGTACTGCTCGCCACAGTACACACATATGCATGCTACAGTACCTCGCCGTACTGTAGCGCTATATACTCCAATCCAATTTCTTCCGATCTCCTTGAACACCGATGCTTGCACGCACATCTCGTAAAGCCCGTTGCGAAGATCTCTCCCACACGATGTCCATACACCGTATGGCATCTCGTATCCAACTTCGTCACCTGGTATCCTTGACTGTCTGGACCTCAGCTCCTCCCTGGATTTAGTCCTGATCCCCACCGTTGACCGAAGTTGACCTCCAAGAATCCTGACTCTAGTCACCTTCTCACATGGTATCCTGACCGCAATAGACCTTTGCTCTTCCCTGAGCATAGTCCCGGTCCTCACCATTGACCAAGGCTGATCTCAAGCCATCTGCATACAATCAGACAAAACGACTGTTTCTAGGCACAGATATCACAACCTGACCCACATTAGTCACACGCACTCACGCCAACATTCACACATCATTTCAAACCAATTCATTGATTAAATTATTTGCACAGCCAATTGTTCATCACAAATATTAATCATGACAATGATTTCACATGTGCTTGCCATCCTCGTCAGCTGAAGCTCGTCGTCTTCCCACCGCGTCAGATCCGGTAATTGCAGGCTTGCAGCCATCGTCCAGCTCGTGGTGGCCTCTCGTCAATCCTCCTGTCGTCCTCCAGTTCGGTTCCAGCAGTGACAGCAGCAAGACGTCCTCTTTGTCCATCTTCAAGCAACAGCCAACAATAGCAGCCAGCAACTCATTGTTGCCTCGCCTGCGTCTCCGTCGACACATTCGCTGCTGTTGGCTCCGGCAAGGACGGCTTCACCTTCAGTGTCAAATTGAGGATTGTGCAGTTTGTTCGGTTCTAATCCTAATTTCACTCGCAGAATTCACATGTTTTTAACTTTACTCCATCACATGTGCAGTCAGTTTTTGTGCTTGCTGGTCGCTGCCATCTGATAACCACTCATCAATCATCACCTTGCTTCTGTCAGCATGTTCATTAGTAGCATCCTTTGGATCTCTTGCTAATAAGTAATATGCATCTCTGCTTGCTGCACATCTATCAATATTTCCTTTTGCTATATCTATCATTCCATGGCCTCTACTAATCAATTTCCAATGTCTCCTACCGAGTCAACCAAAGTCCATTGCATATCCTTCGATTCGTTGAAGTCTTGCTAGTATATCATCATCATCTTCACTAGTTCCATGTTGGAGCTAGCCTTCATCCTCACCAGCTTCACGTCGGAAGACCTGTCGGAGTTAACCATCATCAATCCGTGAAGGTCCGAAGAACAGTTTTTGAAGGGCCTTCATCAACATCAATGTCTCATCATCAGTCAAGGACCGAAGAACAGTTTCTGAAGGTCCATTGTCATCATCATCAACAGCAACATCTCCGAATCAATGAAGAGTTGAAGAACGGTCCGTGAAGGCTTCAAATGTACCAAGGTCCGAAAAACAGTTTGTGAAGGCTCCGAGATCCACTTCATTGAGGAGGAGATGGATTTCTTTTCTTCTTCGTCATCCAAGAATTGCACACGTTCCGATGACATCTTCAAGCATGGACTTTAGATTATCCTAGTGTGTCATTATTCTAGTGTTTAGTTCCAAGTGCAATGTTATTGCATACACATTGCATTTGAGTAGGGGTGTTAAGTATGTATGTGTGTTAGTGTGTCTAAGGGCATTTTGGTCTTTTCTCATACTCTTGTATACTTTTTATATGGTCTATTGACCCCAAGTCAATGCATCAATTCAATCCCCAAATCTTCTCTCAAAGTGACATTTGGTTGCTTGCATTCCTCTGGCCCGGCTAATCTCTCTCATCCAGGCTGAGTTTGGCTTGGATGAGGAGATACACATACAACCGTTTAGTTGTTTGTATCAGTTTAGCCTGGCTAGGATGAGATTTCGTTTGGTTACTTGTATGAGAGATATGGTTGGATTAAAATTTTGTTTTGGTTGGTTGTATAGATTGTGTGTCAAATTTGGTACCTCGAGGTACTTTCTCAATAACTAGTAGATCTCGTTCTTAATAGAACGATGGCAGCTCAAGCATAAGGAGATGGATAGAAGAAAAGAACACAAATTAGAGAGAAACCGGATGGCCGCGGTGATGATGGCGCATGGACACCGCAGAAGCAGCGGTCCGCTGGCAGTAGGGGTGCAACCGAGGCGGGCAAGCGGGATTTTGCCCACTTATCCCGCTTTTAGTTTATTTTTTCTCCTAAAATTTATACTACTATGTGAAAATGAACTAACAAGCGGGTTTTTATACGGGTAGTGGGCTTGCCCACTTGCATCCCTAGCTAGGGGTGCATGCGGGGAAATGAATGAATTCGAGATCTTTCGGTCCTTTTCCTTTTTTCTTTCTACCTTCGGTAATTTCTAGATGGTATAGACTATTGAGGCTGATGAGAGAAGTTAGCCTGTGTTCATGTATAGAGATTGGGAACACATGCCCTGTACACGGAAAACAGAGCGGTCCGTTAGCGTGTGATTAATCAAGTATTAGCTATTATTTTTCAAAAATGAATCAATATGATTTTTTAAGCAACTTTCGTATAGAACCTTTTTTGCAAAAAAAACGTACCGTTTAGCAGTTTGAAAAGCGTACGAGCAGAAGACGAGGGAGAGGGTTGGGAACCCAGGATTACAAACACAGCCTTAGAAGAGTTCACTGGTATGGACTGACTGGCCCACAATAATTAGGAAAGCGAAAAGGATGTAGGATAAAAATGGATGATTTTTTTATTTTTTGATATTTTATATTTTTAATTTAAAAATAAACCCTTTTAAAACTTTTTTTTTAAAGATATGAACCATAGTCATACTGGTCTGCCTAGCTTGACGGCGTTTTTTTGGTCACACTACCTCACTGATATGGCAAGACGTCAGCTTGTCAGTGGTGTTTTACCATGCAAGGCGAGCAGGCGTGTCAAAAGTTTCTGATTTTGGAAATAAGTTTTGAAATAGTTTATTTTTAAATTTAAAAATTAAAAAAGTTCAAAAACCTTTTAAAAAAAAGTTATATGAGCCACAAGTCATATAACTTTTAATTTCGAGGCGGGTATTTTTCGCTCGCCCGGTCGCCCGCATTATTTCGGGACAAATTCGGGTCGAATATTCGGGTACCCGGGACTTTTCACGGGTCCAAATATGGGTATTTTATGGCGGATATGGGACCGGATTCGGGAACGTATTAACCGACGGATACAGGTTATCCGGTAAAAAATTCGGGTATTACCCGGATAAATATACAGATATTACTCGTATTATGTTTTTATGATGCACTTTTTGGTATTATGTATTGGTTCTACCATGATGTATTGTACCCTATTTATTTCCTAAGGTCCTAATGGCCTAATATAATCGTATTATGTATATGAATTGTTAAATGGTTATTGTCTACGTGATATATAAGATTGTTGCTTCGACTTGATATCCGAATAAATATTTGTAACCGATAGTGTATGTATCCATTTTGATACGTATTCGTTCCGTATTTTTTCCCGACATAATCCGAGTTTGTATCCATATGCACTATCCGTGTCCAACCCGATTCCGGTTATAAAAGGTGGGTTAGGATATGGGAAGGGTGAGATCTGACCGAACCCGACCCGTTTCCACCCTACTTATGGCTCGATTACTTTCTCTCCCCCGGTTCTCCCTAGCTTCTGACCTCATTTGGATACGTTCAAGGAAGGTTGTCGTCTCGTGTCAAAAAAAGTAAGTTTATCGCGTCTTCGGATTGGACTACAAATCCTTTAATGTCATTCTTTACCTGTATACTTATTCATATTTGTGTATATCTTATAATAGGTATTACTTTTGAATAGAAAAAATGCTTGTGCGTTGCGACGGGTGAATGATACTTTAATCATATTATTGTTAATTTTTTTCTAAAAAGTACATCCTCCATTTCAAAATTATGACGCCATTGACTTTTTCACAACGTTTGACCATTAATCTTATTAAAAATTTTGTATAGATATCATTTATTTTGTTGTGACTTGTTGTATCATCAAATAAAATATAATCTTAACATATACTTTTACATATTTATATTAATTTTTTGAATAAGACGAATGGTCAAATATTGTGGGAAAAGACAACGGTGTTATACAATTTGATAGTATTGATATCTAGTTTGAAACTTTTATTGGGATGATGGTCATATCTTGTACGTTGCTTTCTTATGACTTGGCAAGAGTTATGAAGCAATTAGGAGTCTGACTCTTCTCCTAAGTTAACATGCGAGTTTTTTTAAAAGAACTTCTTATATCACTCCTTATGTATTTCTAAAAGCAAACGAACTTGAAAACCGACTCAAATACAGATGACGTACCAAAATATCGGCGGAAACATCTTCAATTTTTATGTTTGATGTAGATAAATTAAAATCGGGAAGAGTGCTACTAATGGTGTATATTTTTTTTCTTTTTTTTTTATTAATGTGGTATAATAATTCCTAGTCTCTGGAGTGAACTTGTTGGTTCTTAGCTATATTTGGAACAAAGTTTGAAATCCAAAAGTTTTTTATATTTTAGCATGAAGAAAATTTTTTTATTTGCGATCCAAAATAAATAACACGCTCAAATATTTTTTTTAGTTAAATAGAGAAAAATTTTTGGCAGCAACTGAAAAATTACTCCTCGCAGTATGTATGTATGCATGTATATGTGTTGACATCGAGACTGACTCGGTTTTCGTTAAAGTGTTCTGCAATTGTAATCTATAGTGAATTATGCATGCATATGTGTTGACACTGAGACTGACTCGGTTTTCATCAGCAGTACATCTTTCTTTTTCTCTCACGGAACACAATCGGACTTGTATACATGCACGTTCTCGTGACAAACGTGAAGAAACCTTGCAGCTAGCTTCATCTGTTTCAGTTAAATACAAATAGAGTGTTTCCTAATACCATAACTTATTCAATAAATCTATATCTTTATACCAAAATCTCGGTAAAAACATCTTCAATTTTTATAGTGACTAGAAAAAATGCCCGTGCGTTACAACGGGTGAAGTCTATTTTAATATTATTATTGTTATATGGTTTAGTTAAGATAAAATTCACCGTGGGAGTTCGCTTAGATATTCTTAGAAAATCATGAGATGTAGTTAGGAGTCCGATCGTCTTAAGTTAGCATGCGAGTATTTTTAAACAGATTCCTTATATAATTGATGATTCCCTATGTATTACCAAAAGTGAACGATCTTAAAAACTGACTCAAATACGAATATGTATTTCCAAAAGCAAACGAACTTAAAAACCGACTCATACATGGATGACGTACCAAAATACCGACAAAAACATCTTCAATTTTTATAGGGACCTATTTTTATAATAGTAGAGATAGAGAAGAGATAGAGATAGAGATGGGGCATATCTAATGGGCGGGTGATCGCTCCCAGCGATCACCCGTCCATCCCCCTACTCCCCCTCTCTCTCCCCTCTTCCTCCTCCCCTTCTTCTCTTCTTACTACAGTAAACCATAAAAAAAATTTAAAAAAACAAAAATTTAGAAAAATTTATGTATAGAAATACTATATATAAAAAAATTGAATTCAAATTCAAATTTGAATCGGGTATGTAAACTTTTGACTTATAAACTTTGGGTTTATAAACTTTAGATGTATAGAAATACTATATATAGAAAATATTTGAATTCAAATTCAAATTTGAATCGGATATATAAACTTTTGACTTATAATCTTTTGGTCTCTAAACTTTAGATGTGTAAACTTGAGGTGTATAAACTTTAGGTGCATAAATTTACTAAGATAGGAAAATAATGCGGTGCCAAAAAAGAAAACCAGGTGGAGGGAGGGGGTGGACCCGATCGCTACCCCATGGGCTGGGCGATCGATCGCCCATTAGGGCATGTACAACGGTGTTTATTAGTGGTCTCTCTCTACTGCCATGCAAGTAAATTTGGTGACATGGAGGAAAGAGAAAAGAGTATGGTTGTTATGCATGACACCGGCTCAGAGTCGACTCTTAGCATTTATTAGAGCAAATTTTGTTGCATGGTGGTGAAAGAAAGGAAAGAAAAGTAAGAAAAAGTATTTTGATATATTAATGATTAGAGACCATATTGTCTCTAACTGTTGTAGGTTGCTAGTCTCTAGATAACGCAGAGCTCATATCCGACTCTACCTTTGTATATGCCCTTAGAGGTTTCGATAGAGATGGGCACGCTATAACTAAAACTATAAATAAGTTGGTCGAATTTCCATATCCGTACCCGACGGAATTGCATCCTGACGACCAAAAAATATAATCTGATCCGATTTGTAGTGCGTACGTACTCTGAATTCTCAAATAGGCATAGTCCGCGGTTACCACGTGAAAATTATTTCCATCTTTTCTCCTCATCAAGGAATAATACGATTTTCAACATTTGCAGGAACAAATCACAAAACATATCCTCCGCTTACATTGCCCATCGTTTCGTTTCTGCCCCCGACGAATTTAATTTCTTTCCTCGATTAATCTGGTTCAATTCTTTTCCCCTCATTTGGCTCGATTCCGACCTGGTTTGATCAGTTCTTGGAACTTGAAAGACAGAAACTGAAGAGGATGGGTTCCAAGAAGAGGATGTCAAGGTACGCCAAGAAGCACGAGAAGGCCACGCTCAAGTTCGACGTCGTTGGGTACAGCCTCAACGAGGGCATGGCCGCCGGCGAGTTCATCCGGTCGCCGGCCTTCGCCGTCGGCGGCTACGACTGGGCAATCCGCTTCTACCCCAACGGCGTTACGGTGACCATCCAAAGGCTCACCTCCCTCTCCCTGGAGCTCTTGACCAAGAATTGCAAGGTGCAAGCCGCCTATGACCTGCGATTCGTTAGCCACGCCACCGGTCAGCGAGAGAGTGTTTCTTCGCTATCAGAGCCAAGAATGTTCAGTAGCACCAGATGCCCTAAGCCTCAGCGCTCAAATCCGATGCAAAGATATCGTCTGGAGAAGGAAGAATCAGGCTACATCAAGGACGATTGCCTGAAAATCGAGTGTGTCCTGTCCGTAGTCCATAAACCGATCGTGTCCAACGCCAAGGGACGATCCGAAATCGAGGTGCCGCCGTCCGATTTATCGGATCATTTCGGCAAATTGCTGGAGGAAGAGGAAACCACAGACGTGGATTTCATTGTTGGGGGATCGAAGATTGCGGCGCATAAAAGCGTGCTCGCCCGTCTTCAAGGCGGAGCTCTACGGAGGGATGAAGGAGAGGGAGGCCCGTAGCGTGACCGTGGATGACACGCAGCCTGACGTTTTCAGGGCTCTCCTATATTTCATGTACACCGACTCGTTGCCCGACATGGACGACGTTGAAGATGCCGACTATGTTGAAATGATCAGGCTTCTACTCGTGGCCGCGGATAGATATGCCATGGATAGGATGAAGTTGCTGTGCGAAAGCGTCCTCGATGATTTACTTGATGCGGAGACAGTTGGAACTACGCTAGCTTTAGCTGATCAGCATAGCTGCAACAACCTTAAGGATGTTTGCGTTAAATTTATGGCTACTTCAAAAGGGATGGATGCTGTAATGGCAACTGAAGGCTATGATAATCTCAAGAGAAATTGTCCTTATGTCTTGATAGATGTGTTGGAGAAGGTTAGTAATAAGCTTCGTAGAAATTAAGATCAATATGTGAATCCCATATAGGCCAAGTTGATTCTGTGAATAGCCTGTCTATTTTTCAAGACTAGATCTGTTTAGACAACTTATACAACAATGGTATCACAGTTATGGCATTTTATGGCATTAGTAGTTTAATCGATCTACAAATCATTGCAAGCATGCATCTTCTGTTGCTTTAATTTTTCTTTTTCTGATTGGTTAATCCGGAACATATGTGCTCATGTTTTACTGCTACAATGGCAATTTTGGATAATCCTAAAATCAGAGGATTTTCTAGACTGTATTGCATGCTTTCTGTTAGTAGGTTACCCTGTAAATTCAGAGTAAAATCTAGCAAAACATCTTTTACACCCGCAAGCACTACGTATAGATGTTCTTTACCCTGTTGAACTTTATGGTGGTAAAATGTAGGCATGATTAACCTTATGCATTGAATTTTGAAGCTAAACAGGGGCAAGGCAATACATACTACATTGGCCTTGCTTGTTGTAACGAATATATTTTCTTCATCGAACATGTTTAGCCTCTTTGAACATGAAGATTAAATGTCTTTATTTTGGTAGAACTGAAAATTCAAAAAAGGTTTAGTGTTCAAACATCATTGCCCTTTAACATGAATAAATGAAAGCCAACCTGATAATTTCTCTGAACTTCCTAAAAGCTCATTTTGAATTGCCTCCTAGAGATACATACTGTCGTCTGTCAATATTGCATATGGAGCTTTTCTATTCATGAATTTGAGAAATAGTACGTAGGAGTACTTGTTAAAAAAATGACTTACACCCTAGAAAAAAAGAAAGACTTGCAGCTAATGTTTTTCATGAAAAAAAGGAAAGAAAGACTTGGTATGAGACTGAATAGTTAAAAAGAGTTCTCTACCTGGTTTATAGACAATATTGCAGATTTTCCTCCGTTGGCTCAACCAAAGAAGCAAATAATCACATGAATATCATAGTAGTCAACCGATCGATGTAGTTGTGTCAAATACAACAGCATCACTAAAAATATCTCATAAGACCGCAGTAAGTACTGATGACGCAAACGACCAGCAATATATTCCCAAGACTGCGTGTACTGATGATGCAATTATTCGAACAAGCAAATTCACATCTTTGTCTTTGTTGAAGTCATACTTGAAACTTGTATACTTGTGGGCAAGCAGAAATTCAGATCAACTGATGAGGGCTCGCTCAAATTTGTGCGATAGAGAAAGAGAGGGGAAACGGAGGATGAACCTGATGGCGTGTACCAGCGCTGGCGGCCGCGGGGGACTGCCTGCGACGAGGTAAAAAAGCCTGCCCATATGCAATCGGGAAATAACTACGACTCAGACGCCCGATTTTTCCCAAAATAACTCAGGCATCGTTTCACCCCTCGTAAAACAATGTTTTAGCGCTTAGTGAAAGAATATTTCAGTTCTTGAAAATAGTGAAACACAATTTGATCGCCAGATGAAATAATTTTCTTCAACCTATGAAACAAATGATTAAAGTCATTGAAATATCAACAAGATCCGAGTGAAATTGAGAAAAAAAATGAAACACCATAAAAAAAACTCCACTTAGGCATTGTTTAGTTCCCAAAACAAAAACTTTTTACCCATCACATCGAACGTTCGGACACATGCATGGAGTATTAAATATGGACAAAAAACCAATTACATAATTTGCGTGTAAATTGCGAGACGAATCTTTTAAGTCTAATTGCACCATGATTTGACAATGTTGTGCTACAGTAAACATTTGCTATTGACGGACTAATTAGGCTTAATAAATTCGTCTCACAGTTTCCTGGCAGAATCTGTAATTTGTTTTATTATTAGATAACGTATAATACTTCAAATGTGTGTCCGTATATCCAATGTGACACCCCAAAACAAAATTTTTTGGGAACTAAACCGGGCCTTAATCACTTCGATCTAACTAATAAAACATCTATATACATAGATTGGAATTATCGAAAAATCACCCAAAAAATACCAGCTATATACACTTCTTCCTTCTCTCCAGTGGTTAGCTAGATCGTCGTCCCGAGCCGCGTCGTGAGGGTGGCGGCCATGGCTGCTACGGTGGCTGTCGGGTCAAGGCTACGAATCTGGTTGTTGTCATCGTCGCTGCAACCACTGGCGGACTTGTTCGGCGATGTCGTCGTACGGATGAGGAGTGAGAGGAGAAGAGAACAGTGTAGAGAGAGAAGGGGAATGGATAAGATTGAGAGAGGAGAGAAAAGGGCAGTGGGATGCAAAAAGCCCGATATTCTCTTTCCAATCTGGTGCCTGAGCCAGAGCGTTTTCGTATGCAATCGTGTTCATTCACCCTATACGTGTTCGTTCACCCTATACGGGCCTCCGCGCCGATCCAAAGTAACAGAGAAATAGGACATGAAATCGCGCGATAACCTGTTCTCGTTACCGATTTGACACCGAACAAGAAGGGGGAATTTAACTATTTGCCACTTTTAAGTTTGGTAATTATCCAAATACCCTTCTTAGGTTTGCACTTTTTTTTTCTCCTCTTAAGAGGTGGTCCCTTAACTATTTGCCACTTTTACTCACATGGCATACCAGCGTGGCAAACTCGTGTAAAAACATTGTGGGACCCACTTGTTAATCTCTCACTGCCCTTCATCTCCCCCGCGCTCGTCGCCGGCTCGCCACCGCCGCCCCTCTTCTGCACCACCCGGTCACCCGTGCCCCATCCACGCCGGCGCCGCCTCGTGGCCGACCACCGCCGGGAACCGTGTAGGATCAAGGAGGCCGACTAGAGGGGAGATGAATAGGCGGTTTTAAAACTTTTGGCTAAAACCGAGTTTTGTATGTGGAAGCGTAAATCAAAACGGTTTTGCACAATTCAAAACCTAAAACAACTAGTCTCAAGTAAGTACACAAAGAAGCTAGCCTATGTTAAGATTTGCAAGCCTAGGGTGATAATAGCACAAATAATCTCTAGTATGTAAACTTGCTCAAATGTAAATGCAACAAATAAATGAGACAAGAGACAAGGAATTTTTCACCGAGGTTCGGAAACTCGCCGGTTTCCTAATTCCCGTTGAGGCGAGCCCAACTCTACCGCTCAACCACAAAGCCACCGCACGCCCCCTTCGTCAAGGGTCCCGCAAGGTGGGAGCCGGCCCACGGAGAGGACTATCCAAGCCTCGATCACTAGGGTAGTTCTTCCTTCACTGCGAAGGTGGTGAACTCCAAACCACTCACAAACGGCGCCAGGCCTCCTCCACAATCTCCTCGGAGAGGTCACCGGACAACACCTCCACAAGCCTTCTAGGAGGCGGCAACCTCCAAGAGTAACAAGTCTAGGATGCTTGCCGAGGATGATCAAGTGCCACACTAGCTATAACAATGAAATAATGCACTTGGATTGGCTTAACTCACTCTCTAACACCTCACGAGATAAACTAAGTACACAAGGGTGTGAGAGCTCTTGCAAGGGTTCAAGATAATGCAATGGAGTGCCAAAACATTACCCTTACTGCTGGGGAGTGGGTATATATACCCCCAACCACCAAAACTAGCCGTTGGGGTTGAAATCCCCCAACTCTGTGCTCTTCCGGTTAGACTGCCATAGTGTGGCCGGTCAGACCGGACTACTTTGTAACGGCTAGTTGCCGTTACAAGGCAATCATTGAGCCCACTCAACCTGGCCGGTCTGACCGCAGTGTAGTGGCCGGTCAGACCGTCCACGGCTCGGTCAGACCGCCAGGGGCTTGATCTGACCGGTTGCGGCTCTAGCGGCTCTAGATCGCCAAGACGAGACCTCCTTCAAAATTAGGATGAGCGGTCAGACCGCCATGGGATGGGCGGTCAGACCGGAAAACATACTTCGGTCAGACCGCCATAAGGTTTGCGGTCAGACCGCAGGTCACTTTTCAGCTCAACTGGCCGTTAGTAAAACGACGATATCTCTTGACTCGGGTCTCGGAATTTGATATTCTTGGACTCTATGGAAAGCTTATTCAAAGGGCTATCCAACCCATGAACAATTCATCCAAGAAACACAACTTAATTCAGGGAGAAAGGGCTCACTCTCCAAAGGATATCCACCGGACATACCCACAAGATGTCACTCACTCCTATTGGACATACCCACTTCTCTTTGTTTGGGACATGAGAAAACTCATCACACTTGGCTAGACAAGACCACCAAATGCACCTACATGCATATGAACTAATATGGCACAAGATCATCCACGTGCTCGCTTCATAGACCCCTCTTGATAGTACGGTGCCTATCTAGCAAATCCGGTCTACACCAAACACCAAGACCGGGAAAAGACTACGAAAACATTCTTAGTTCAATTATACCTTTGCCTTGTGCCATCCAACTTGGGGTCAATGCTTGAGCCAAGATCAACACTCGTGACCATTCACTTGAACCATGTTTATGCCGAGGTCTTGACCATCCTTTGTTAAGGCTTTCTTCTCATCACAATCTTAACTTCATTCTTGTCGACATGGCGATGTCCTTGGCTTGGTGATCATCAACCCATGGTGTCATCCATTAGCCTCATCACAATTAGACCTATTCCTTTGCACATCTCAAAGGAGAACATTAGTACCAACAAATCGGTTGTCATCCTCCACTCGGTGACCAACCGGTTGCATATGAAAGATATGGATATGTTTGTTGAGTATTCATTAACATCACAAGTGTCATATACTCGTATGCAAGCTCAAATACAAAGATCCAATATAAATAATAGGTGAACAACATGGATCTAGAACATGCACAATAAATGTATAGGATTTGCTCCCCCTAAATATATGCATACAAATAAATATACAAGAGATGAAAGTGTATGCATAATTAGAGAATGACCAATGGAGGTTTATCCTATAGACATAGAGAAGGCATATGTAGGAATGATGTAGACCAACATAAAACATATACCTTCATGATCTACATGTTCTCAATGTAAATGAGACTAAATAAGATAAGACTCAAGTAAACATTAGTCTCATACTTATATATCAATAACATGGAAATCATATATATGAACCTATCAAAAAGTAGGAGATGAGAAGTGGTACATATCATTTTATCTTCATGCATTTCATCCTTGTCATGATTAAGTTCCATCACAAAAGAATGCATGTCTTCCACATCTCATTATCGGGAAATAACCTAGTAGACAACTTATGCAAAAGAGAGGTTAATCCCATAAACATCGGTTTATCATCTATCACCAAAGTAACAATTACACAAATTGTTTAATCCAAGATCTTTCAATCTTTTCTCTCTTTGGTGATGGATAATAACCCGATATAAACAATATAGAGAGATGAGATGAAAGATGATTTCAAATCAAGATAGAAATCTTATAATAAACAAAATATAGAATAAGCTCCCCATCAAGATGTGCATACATATGGATATAAAGGAACACATATGCACATAATCAATCAAGATCAATGAGGGAGCTCACACTATATTTTGGATCCACAAGAGAGACCAAGTTAGAATATGTGAAGTTTAATACATACCTCTCATCATTTTTATTTTCATATCCAAATGAGACTAGTCAAAGAAAGGCTCATAAAAACGTTAGTCTCATATAATTAGATTTGTCATTAATCACCAAAACCAAATTAAGGCACTTGAACTTACAAACCGTCCCGCAGCCGCCGCCCCATTGTTGCAGTTAACGGGGAGGAGGACAAGCGCTATGTTGAGCTTCAGCGTCTCGGCGATGCCCTTCGCGGCGTACCCCATCACCCAGAACGCCGGCGTGCAGCGGTACTGCACGAACTTCCACGCGAAGAGCCCCGCCATGGCATTGAACCAGAGCGCCAGCACCCACGCACACTGCCACCTGCGCCCTTACCGCCGTTCGCCGCGGGCTCCACTGCCGCCTCCAGTCCCCCACCTCGGCTCCTCCCCTCCGACGGCCCTTGCCCCTGCCTTTGCCCACCCTGCTGCCCTCCACTGTGGCCGCCGCCGAGGTTCTGGCTCCACTACCCTGCCCTTGCCCACCCTATTGCCCTCTGCCTCCACCGTCATTGCCGCCGCCGCCGCCGAGGTTTTGGCTCCACTACGCCGCCCGGCGATGAGGGCCCTAGCGTTGGTTACAGAGCGGTGCTGGCGGTGGTTGCCCGAGAGGCAGCACCAGCGTCAATGGGGCGGCCGCAGCCATGCGGTGGAGAAGAGGGGCGGCGGTGGTGAGCCGGCGACGAACGCGGGGGGAGATGAAGGGTAGTGAGAGACTAACGAGTGGGTCCCACAACATTTTTCACCCGAGTTTACCACGCTGGCATGCTACATGGGCAAAAGTGGCAAATAGTTAAGGGACCACCTTTTAAAAGGGGCAAAAAAAAATTAGTGCAAACCTAAGAAGGACATTTGGATAAGGGCTTATTCGTTTGAATTGCAAAGGAAAATCATAGGAATAGGAATGGGTTTTAAACTACCATTCGTTTTATAGGAATGCACCATAGGAAAACTATAGGAAAGTTTTCCATTCCTCCATTTTTGAAGGAAAAGCATAGGAAAAAATAATCCACTCCAACCTAATGTTTGTATTCTTTTGAATGGCTTGCTCAACAACATAGGAAAAATTCCTGTGTTTTTCAATCCATAGTTTTGCACATGTATTCCTATAGTATTCCTATGTTTTTTCTATTCCTACGTTTTGAAATCCCGTGAACCGAATGAATCCTAATTGCCAAACCCAAAAGTGGCAAATAGTTAAATTCCCCCACAAAGCGATGTGTTTTTTCCTAGTGTCAACCGAATAGGACTGGGCTATGTACAACATAGTACGGGCACGCCTAATGGGCGGGGGATCGCTCCCAGCGATCACCCGTCCGTCCCCCTACTCCCCCCTCTCTCTTCCCTCTTCCTCCTCCCCTTTTCTCTTCTTACTACAGTAAACCACAAAAAAAATTTTAAAAAAACAAAAAGTTAGAAAAATTTATGTATAGAAATACTATATATAAAAAATTTGAATTCAAATTCAAATTTGAATCGGGTATATAAACTTTTGACTTATAAACTTTGGGTCTATAAACTTTAGGTGTATAAACTTTAGATGTATAGAAATACTAAATATAGAAAATATTTGAATTCAAATTCAAATTTGAATCGAATATAATTCAAATTCAAATTCAAATTTAAATCAGGTATGTAAACTTTTGACTTATAAACTTTGTATCTATAAACTTTAGGCGTATAAACTTTAGATGTATAGAAATACTATATATAGAAAATATTTGAATTCAAATTCAAATTTAAATCGGATATAATTCAAATTTAAATTTGAAACGGGTATATAAACTTTTGACTTATAAACTTTAGGTCTATAAACTTTAGATGTATAGAAATACTATAAAAATATTTGAATTCAAACTTAAATTTAAATCGGATATATAAACTTTTATTTATAAACTTTGGGTCTATAAACTTTAGGTGTATAAATTTACTAAAATAGGAAAGTAATGCGGTGCCAAAAAAAAACGTGGAGGGAGGGAGGGGGGAGGGGTGGTGATCGCTACCCGATCGCCCCGATCGATAGCGCATTAGAGTTTCCGACATAGTACGGGACTTTGAGTTTGGATTGAATTGGAATACAAAGATCCAAGAAAAAGTTGGATTTCCAATTGGAAGGGGCAAAATATAAAAATTCACTGCCTAGGGTTTAATGTAGGAGATCGAAGAGGCGTCTCCTCCTCCTCGCCGTCGTCGCTCACCATCTTTCGCCGCAACCGCCGCCGGGCCGCCGCCGCCGATCGCCTCTTCCCTTGACGCACCCAAGGTTGGTATCCATCAGCTTCACCCCGCGCTTCCTCCTCCTCCGCCTCCGCCACCGCAAGAAGAGCTAGCTTGCCTCTTCCCCCCGGATTTGATCCGATCCCCCCAACCTGCTCTGATCGATCGATTCTTGGAAATTTCGCAGCCGGGGATGGTGTCCAAGAAGAAGAAGACGACGGCGTCGAGGCACACCACGGAGTCGGAGGAAGGCACGCACTCGTTCGAGATCGTCGGGTACAGCCTCCAGAAGGGCATCGGCGTGGACGAGTTCATCGAATCGGCCACCTTCGCCGTCGGCGGCTACGACTGGTGCATCCGCTTCTACCCCCACGGCAAGGGCGATGGTGCCAAGGACTACATCTCGGTGTATCTCGAGCTCTTGACCAAGAACTGCGCCGTCCGGGCGGCCTACGACCTGAGATTGGTTAAACATGCCACCGGGTTGCCAATGAGTGTCTACTCTGAAACAACTCACAGAATGTTCAATTCTGATGACAGTAGCAAATTTGCTCCGCATTATGCGACTTTCATGAATAGAAGTCATCTGGAGATGGAAGCGTCAGGCTACATTAAGGACGATCGCCTCACCATCGAATGCTTTCTTACCGTCATCGTCAAGGAATCGATGGCGTCTAATACCGTGAAGGCCCATGAATTAATCAATGTGCCGCCGTCAGATTTATCGGAAAATTTTGGCGAATTGTTGGAGAAGGGGGAAGGGTCGGATGTGACTTTCGTTGTTGGAGGAGAGAAAATCGCCGCTCACAAGATCATCCTTGCAGCACGGTCATCCGTCTTCAAGGCGGAGCTCTATGGGCAGATGAAGGAGAAGAGGGCCCGGCGGGTAACCGTGGAAGACATGCAGCCTGATGTTTTCAGGGGCCTCCTGCATTTCATCTACACCGATTCGTTGCCGGACATGGATGTTCTCAGTGACGACGACTACTATGAGATGATCAGGCTTTTGCTTGTGGCTGCTGATAGGTATGCCATGGACAGGATGAAGTTGCAGTGCGAAAGCATCCTTGGCGAGCATCTTGATGTGCAGACCGTCGCAACTACATTGGCTTTAGCTGATCAGCATAACTGCAATGGCCTTAAAGATGTTTGCATTGAATTTATCACCAATCAAAACAAGATGGATGATGTGGTGGCAACTGAAGGCTATGCTGATCTCAAGAGAACTTGCCCATCTGTCTTAGTTGATGTATTCGAGAAGGCAAGTAAGTTCCGTAGAATTTAAATGCTAATGAACCCCCTTCTATTTAGGTGGTGTATAGGAGTAGGTTCTAGTTCTTAAATTGTATGAATAGCATGTCTGTTTTGCAAGAGCAGCTCTGCTAACACCGTGGGTTCTATGTGCTTTGTTAAATTGTGATCTCCTTTTGGGGAAAAGTGTTAGATGAACAATAGTTGGATATCGATGTAAAGAGCTGTCATAGCCTCAAGTTCTCAAGTGCTGAGTCAAACAACATTAGAAAAAAGTTCCATTCCACTGAGTGTGGGAATATAGCAGCATAACTAGCAACACACTGATGCTGTCATTTTAATATTCTGTTATATATTGCCTGCAGAGACATGGCATTTTGCGGCATGACTAGTTTAATTGGTCTTTAGTGCCGGTATGATCGTTTAATTGATCAATCATTGCAATAATTTTGTATAGTTGAAATTTGTTTGGATGATCGTGTTCATGATTAATGTTTGGTTATCTGGTTAGCTGTAAGGCTTTTAAGTTTCATCTGGCGTTCGAGTCCAATGGCTAAACCTGGTTATATTGCATCAAGTCTATATTAACGAATAATTACTCCATAGCTTTGCGTGCTCATGTTTTACTGCTACAATGGGAACTTTGGATAGTTCATAATTATCAGAGAATTTTATTGACTGCATTGGTGTTCTATTAGTTATGCAGAGTAAAAACTAATTATCTTTTACAACAGCAAGCACAATGTAGAGAAATTCTTTACCATGTTGAACCTTATGAAGGTGGTAAAATGTAAGCCTGAACAGCAGTACACTTGAAATTTTTGTAATGCTAAACAGGGGCTATGTAATGCTGTTCTGCATTGCCGTGATTTTTGTAATGAATGCCCTCTTTTTCATCCAACGGTGTCAACGAAGGTTGAAGATGATGTTTGGCCTCATAGAACTGAAAACTCAAAAATGTTTTCTATTGAAACATTGCCCTTTAGCCTGAACTCGATTACTTCTGATCTTGTTACTGTTAAATGTTAGGATCTGGTGTAATATGTAGAGCATAACCTGATTACTTGGTAAGGCAGGTTAATATGTGCATAGCATTTACTTAATTAGGTATATGACATACATCATTTAGGAACTTCTGCTATTTGTTTAGTGGTGATTAGTGAACTCTTTTTTTAAGGGAAGATTAGTGAACTCATGAGACTCGCAAGTAGATGCTTGATTAGTTTGTATTGCAAAACTGTGCCATATCAGTTATCCATTGAAGAACTCAACTTTCAGAAATATTGGAAGCATTTAGCCAAGTCCAAATGTGATTTTCATTGTTTCTCTTAACTTTGAATATTCATTCTACAATTATCCTGGCCTGAAAGCTATCTTGTGCAATCCAAGGTCTAACAACTTGTTCCTTGTCAGTTAATTTCCTCCTACAGACAACACGCGGTGGTAGAGCATCAAAAGACAGTTTTGCATGCACACAGACCACAATTTGTTTCTTTTTTGTATTAAAATTTAATTAAAATCAGTTATTTCAGTTTGGTTGGGTTAATCGTCATGTAAGATAGAGGATTTCTAGTATAAGCTGTGCATTCTGTGTTTGTTGCGCAGCTTGGCTTCAGCTAAAGCTTTTTTTTTTTTTTACTGAAACATGTTCAGAGATAGTGCTTCAACATGGTTAATTTGCTAATCAGTTGATTCATGAAGGAAATATACAGTGTCTTTGCAGTTACACTAGTAAGGGAGAATATCACTGTATGTGATTTAAAATCTCCTGGCATTTTTTTTATTGTACTGTGGATTATGTACATCTGAATGCATAATTTTTTTTTTGTTTTGCGGGGGAATATCTGAATGCATAAGTAATTTTAAACCTTGTTACAACAGTCTTTTGCTAGTGTCAACAAAACCTTTAATTTTAAAATTCAAATGCTTCCGATAACAACCTCTTTAATCTAAAAACAGAACTAGATAAAGCGCTTTTGAAAAACCTGGTGATGTGATACCAGACTGTTGTCGAAACGATAACCGCATACGTCGAAAGACGTGGATACTCAATAGTGGTTGGAAAGAAACGGAGTGTATTAAATTTTGAATCTCTCTCTTCGGGGATCCCCCCTATTACATGGCCCTAGGAGACTATTTATAGCCCCATTACAGGTTCTTACTACTAGGGTTTAGGTTATACAGGGGAATTTACATGATTACCCTTACGAAAGGGACATTTACAGGGGTACATAAAGTTATGGAGGCTCACGGGCCCCTGATGGGCCGTCGGGCGATCGCCGGCCCTATAGCCCCCAGGCTTGACGGGCCGGGAAGGCTTCTTCGGCCCTTGCGGAGGCGAACCTGCCATGGTGAAGCCGTCTTCCTTCGGCAGATGCTCTTCGCCTTGCACCCTTCGCCTGGGACGCCTCTGGCCTGGCAAGGTACTCTTCGCTTCTCGCCGTTCTTGCTCCATAGTCTTCGCCAGGGGTTTCGGTAGATTTGGTCGAAGGGCCTCATGCCATCCGCCAACACATACATTTCATTTTCCAGAATTTCTCAACTGTCTTGACATATCCTTTTCAGACAGGTAATAATTTATTCTAGGAAATTATGTGCAGTGGCATTGCCTTAAATAGCAAAATCGCCGTAAATAAAAATCAAGTTTGAATCCTAGCCCGAGTAAAATCGAAAAAAAAAACCCATAAAAACAATACTCGGAGCACTCACCAGAGGACACCAGGAATGGATGAGAGTTTACGCTACACAACAATTGATTGACAATTTTGTTACAATTGTCAGGCAATTTTGGTGCAGATTTTATTTGCTTGATGAAATCTCCTTTATCTAAACAAACAATAATATTAGGGAAAACTACAAATTTAAGATGATGGTTAAGCACGAAATGACTTGTCCCCCATATGAGAGCAATCAGCAGCCTGCAGTTTGTTTGCTTTGCATCTGGCCGAAATGTACATCTTCTGGAACATTTTTGGTGAGCTCTTTCTGGAAGCAAATCGACGAGGCAAGGGGTGTAAGGGAATGACATCTCCATGCCCCTATTGTACTCATTTACAAGATTTTGACCTAAGTACTGAACCTTGGAGCTGCTCAGATGGCAAGCTACCACTCCAGATTTCCAGAAGAATGCATCAAGTGACAACCTCCTTGTATGGATGAAACCCGAGGAAGTCGAAGAATTTAGGAAACCTCCATCCCTTTTCTTCGCTCTCGTCAAGATCCCCGATAATGTTATCGTCGTCAGAGTTCCATTCAGATTCATTATGAACATCATCAGATTCATACAAGATCCTCCACACTTTGTTGATATTTTCATGATAGCATTAGAGGGTTTCTAACATCTTGGGTAGGGGAGCGAGGTTCACATCATACTTGAGCACCCACTTTGACATATCATGTGATTCGTCGAGTGTCCACACCCAAAGATGATAACTCCGACGCTTTGTGTAGTACTACCTCCATATTTAAATGTATGACGCCGTTGACTTTTTTGTTCAACGTTTGACCATTCGTTTTATTCAAAAAATTTATGTAATTATCATTTATTTTATTGTGACTTGATTCGTCATAAAATATTCTTTAAGCATGACATAAATATTTTGATATTTACACAAAAATTTTGAATAAAACGAATGGTCAAACGTTGGTCAAAAAGTCAACGGCGTCGTACATTAAAAAACGAAGGGAGTATATCCCAGTTTCTGATCTTCCAAGAAAGCTATATGCATATTCCTCAACATCTGTTGTTATGTTTTCACTAGGCACATTTGTTGGTGTTTTGATTACACGGTACTTAGTAGGGTTGTCAACGAGCCGAGCTCGAGCGAGTTTACCTATATAGGCTCGAGCTTACCTATTTCTAAGCCTGTTTAAACAACAAGCTTAGAAATAGGCTCGAGCTCGGCTCGCTCTAGCCTCGAGCTTTCTCGAGCCTAACTCGTGTGCCCTCAAATAACCAATACAGATGAAAGGAGGCTGCATGTATGCTTGTCGAGTACTACTAGTACTAGTAGCTTTTTCAAACATGATATGACAACCAGTAGTACTATTAAATAGAGCTGCATGCATGCTAGTAGTACTACTCCCTCCGTCTCAATATAGTGGAAGTTTTTGACTTTGTACTTTCAACATTTGACCATTCGTTTTATTTGAAAAATTAGTATAAATATAAAAAAAAGATAAGTCATATGTAAAGTATTTTTGATAATAAAGCAATTGACAAACAAAATAAATAATAATTTCAAAATTTTTTGAATAAGACGAATGATCAAAAATTATAAACAAAAACTCAAAAAGACAAGTAATATGGGACGGAGGTAGTAATAGGCTAGTGCTGCATAGTAAAGTAGTACTAGTAGGCTAGTGCCTGCACGGTGCAGCCCTGCACGCTCTGTGTTTCTATATAGCTTTTCATTGGGAGTAGGAGCAGTACTAACTGTTGCATTGAAAATTTAAGAACTTGACAGAGGGAAATCTGGGCTCGACGAGCTATTCGAGCTCGGCTCGTCAAGCTCGCAAGCTTGGAGCTAGGCTTGAGCTCGGCTTGAATTGTTGACGAATCGAGCTCGAGCCGAGTATACAGCAAGCCGAGCTCAAACAGCTCGTGAGTCTCGAGCTTTTTTGACAGCCCTAGTACTTAGCGTCCAACATGGACAGCCTACAAATCACCATAAGAATAGTTGTTTGCTGTATAGGCATATCATTTCAATGAAAATATTTCTGTGAAAAATGATAGGGATTAATCGGTTATTTTGATGAGACAGAAGACGGTGGATCACATAACCATACAAGAAAATACGACATTTTCCCTTAGTTGAGCTATATGACAACTATCGGTCTAATGAAAAGCTTAATCATTAAGGTTGAAGGGGGTGGATTGTCTTCATGTCATTAAACCATTATCGACGCGGTAATCGTTTACTCCGTAAAACAATTGCAAACCTCGAAATAACAATGAAACTGATCTAATGCTAGCAAAAACAAAAGACGACTAGCATTCTATATATTCATCATTTAACATTATCAATTATCACTAGTTTGTGTACATAAGACATTTACAATGGGATCGATTGGTTTCTATTTAGTGATCAGATTGTGTACATTTGGCCCTTCTATATTTAAGAAACCATGATTAATTATACTTGAACGCTCTATTCATTAAGGCTGGAGGCAACAAAACCAGGCTAAAACAGCCTTGCCAAGTGTATCTTGCTACAGCAGACTAAAGCAGATCGATGCAGTTTATGCAATATGACAGATTGGTTTTTTGTTACTTGTTAGTGATCAGATTGTGTAGGCCCTTTTGTATTTAAGAAAACATTGATACTTGTATTGAATGTTCTATTCACTAATGTTGCAGGTAACAAATTAAATTAGGCTAAAACAGCCTTGCCAAGTGCTTCTTGCTACAGTAAACTAAAGCAGATGGAGTTTATGCATTAGCAGTGCAAACCTTATAACAAAATAACCTTGGCAGTGAACGTAGAGCGCACCACTCCAGTACTCTGCGTGGAGCATTTTCGGACAGCACCTCTGATGAATTCCCTGCCATGTTGGCGAACACCAGCAACGTGTGCAAAGACAGTGGCCACTGTTAGTTAGAGTGCGCAGCCCAGCCCACCAACTGTGGGCCACTCAGATCACATTGGGCTTGCTCCATCAACAAGCCCAACCGAAGCCACAACTTTAGATTCTGGACCTACACAACCCAAAAAACTAGTCTGATGGGTGAGGACCGCCCCCACCTTTTAAGTCGTGCTCCCTCCTCATCAATTACCGATGTGGGACTAAACCCAACAGCCATTCTGCTCTGGCGTCCTCACCCACAAGTTCACCTCTGCGGCGCTTCTCCTCAGTAGGAATTTCAGGCGCACCTGGGATCAACAACACCTCATAGTGCAGCGACTCTACAGGGTCGAAGACGAGGTACGCATCACTGACGCATAGCTATCATACTTTCTGAACGGCGGAAGCTGGACCCATCGACGTGTCGCGGGGTTGCAGACGAATAGGTTGCGCCCATCCCAGTCATCATTGCTGTACAGGATGAGGCCATTGCAGTGGCCCGCTACCTTGTTCCAATACCATCCTCATTCCTCCAGTGTCGACGGGTAAAAAGCCGAAAAACCCATCAATCCTGCAGCCTATGGGGTAGCTAGGGCTAGAGAAGAAGTGTGTCACGTCGTGGTCGAGGTAGTTGGAAAAGATACCGTGCACGGAGTGCGGCAGCACGTGTGGGAGCAGCAGCCAGTGGGTGTCGATGATAGTGCACCATTCCTTGGACACGCACCGGGAGGCGGCAAGGCTCCTTGCGGGGAGGCAGCGGAGCACTTTTATGAGCACATCGTTAGGGAGACAGTCCATTGCGCACCCTTAATTTTCCTGGATGCATGAGGCATTTGTTAGAAATTTTATTTGTGCCTTGTTTATTATCATACTGTCATACTCATAAAGGTAGTCATACTCATCAAGGTAGTCATACTCATAAAGGTATGGTACGAAGCAAGTGGCAGTTTTTAACCAATGTGAGACGACGCAAAGAGTTCTTGCAACAAAATATTGGTGGCATTACCTTCTTATAAAAAAGAATTATGCTTGGTATGATTGTTATCCGGATCAAAACAACTAAAACCGTAAAACCGTATGCATAGCAGCAAAAAAAAAAAACACAGAGAGTTCATGTGATACTGTACCTCGATGACGGTTTTAAAAAAAGCAGACAATATAGTGTTCTCATCCTAACCTTAATCTATTTAAAAATAGTGTAAAATTCCTTATATTTGTGTACTCTAAGCAGCTACTGTCCTAAAAAAAAAGCCAATACTAATTATAAACCTGGACACACACGTCCAGATTCGTTGCTAGAATTTGGTTTTTTATGGGACGAGAGGGTATATGGGATCATTAGAGTGAATGAAAGTGGGACAAGATGTCAAATAATCGAAGCCCATTTCAAGAGGTGTTAAATTAACAAATTTCTCACGATAAGTCTATGTACATTACATGTGTATCGTATATATGAAAAAAAAAACAAAAAAAAGGTTAATTGGATCCATGCCATTATAAATTCTTCAGTTTTGAAATATGCCATTACTATTCAACTATTTGCAGCCATGCCATTACAATTTTTCAGATATTTGAAACATGTCACTACATACTCATTCAATGTGTTTAACAAAATTTTTGGACGGAATTGCCCTCGTCTTCTTCCTTTGCTCCTTTCTTCCCATTTCTTCCCCTCCTAGATCTGGCAACTTATCTTCTTCCTTCCCATCTCCTTTCACGGCAATGGCGCTGGCGTTGTGATACACCATCCAGTTCCTCTTGTTCCCTTCGCTGGCTGCATCGCCACCATCCCAGTTCATGCCCTCCCCAAGGTCCACTGCTTCCCTGTGACAACTATCGTGCGGAGCTCGTCGCTGCAGAAAGTCCAACTCCCACACGCCAAGGGTGTACCGGCATATCGCTGTGTGCAGCCGGTGTCATTCGCCTGCAGCGGCTTCACCAAGGCATGGTCCAGCGACCATGTGCTCATCGGCAGGCACACGCTATGCATGTTCCTGACAAAGTGACATTTTACTGTGTCCTCCTAATCTCAAATCGAAATTTGCTTTTTATGTGCCTAATCGAGTTTCTCAAAGATCCTAAAATCCGTTCCACTAGCTTCTGCCTAGCAGTAACCAACCAACCACTAGTAGGTCCTCCAGCAGCAAGAAACCAACCAAACAACAAGAAATGGGAGGAAGAAGATGAACCGGAGAGATGGGAGGAGACAAATGAAGAAGATGAGGGTAATTCGGTCCAAAAATTTTACTAAATATATTGAACGGGCATGTAGTGGTATGTTTCAAATATCTCAAAAATTATAATGGCATGGCTGCAAATAGTTGAATAGTAATGGTATATTTCAAAACTGAAGAATTTATAATGGCATGGATCCAATTAATCCAAAAAAGAACTTATGATCCGCAAGGACGAACTATCTATCCAGATGTAATTAAGCGCGGGAATCGGGAACAAGACAAGTAGTGAAACACAGAACTATACCAGTAGCGGCGGAGCGGCTCGAGGTTGTTTATGGCAGCAGGAGGCAGGGGACGGATCACGGATTGACTGCTGTGGGGAGCTCGCTCACCCGTGCGGCGACGCGCCGGCGGCGTTGCCGGCGGAGAGGCCGAGGAGGAGGAGGAGAAGGGGAGGGGTGGTGATTTTTCTAGGGTCTCACCCCCAGGGTGGATGACGGAGAGGCCGAGGAGGAGGAGAAGGGGAGGGGTGGCGATTTTTCTAGGGTCTCACCCCCAGGGTGGATGGCGGAGAGAGGCGGAATCACCCTCTTTTGCCTTATTATTGGTCATTGAATTCTCATTTGTTTTATATTTTTCTAAATACTAAAAAAATGCCCTTATTATTATTATATGGTTTAGTTAAAATAAAATTCATTCTGTTAAATTCGCTTGGATATATATTTTGTTAGAAAATCATGTGCTACAATTAAAACGATCATCTTAGTGAGTTTTTTAAAGAGATGTTTTATATGATTCCTTCTATATATTTTCAAAAACGAACTAACTTAAAAACCGACTCAAATACGGATTTGTGTTTTTAAACGAACTTAACAACCGACTCATACACAGATGATATACCAATATAAATATCTTCAATTTTTATAATAGTAGAGATAGAGATTATACTCTCTTCGTCCCATAGTATAAGGGATTTTGGATGGATATGACACATGCTGAGTACAACTAATCTGTCGATGCGTCACATCCACCCAAAATCACTTATAAAACAACAATTTTTGCTCTCTTCATTTTATATTATAAAACATTTTAGCCCTTTCCATAGTAGTTTTACTATATTTATTGAAAAAATAGTAATTTCTACATTATCAAATTAATGTTGAATAAAATATATTTATCACTATATTTTTCTATATTTTTCTATAAACTTAGTTAAAAAATTTTGACTAGAAAAAAAATCAGAACATATTACTCCCTCCATTTCAAAATATAAAGCACAATCACCCTTAACAAAAAATTAAGAAACTATTATTACCAGATTTTCGTTTGAACCATTTTAATAAATATAATGCATACATCCAATAGAATTAGAAAAATTGAGAGTAAATAATTTAATAAATAATAACTTATTAGAAAATAAGTGCTAAGTTAATTACATGTATTAATGCATATGCTCTGTATTATAAATATTTTTCAAAAAAGTAGTTGAAATGGAGAGAGTATATGTGGGAGTAATTAATAAATTCAAGCACATATTAACAGTCATAATTATCCTTCCAAATTAAGCACACATGCAGAAATAACGGGTGCAATAAAAAGTTGCAACTTTCTACCGAATGTTAATATGCACATCCATGCATGACATTAAATATTATTTTGTTTCAAAGTTCTCTAAATATTTTATAAAATACAGTATAAAGGCAGACACTCATAATACGCGCACGCACACATCTACCTCTATGAGCATATTCGGAAGACTAAAGCCGACATATATATCTTGACATTGACGAAATAACCATGAATATCTTACTGTAAATGGGTACGATATATCTCTAAATATTATTTTGTTTGGAGGTTCCTCACAAATGAAGGTAATTACGAATTATGAAACGAAAATGCATCACATCAAATTTATATATTTCAAAATGAATAACCTCTGTTTTAATTCAAAATGTCAAATTCTGACATTTAAGATAATGGTTAGTAAGGAAAATTCTGACAGTTAATATAGTAAGGAAAATTCACAAATTTAAGGTAATGGTTAGTTGCACACAGTGCCTTATTCCCCATAAAAGAGCAATTAGCAGCTAACTATCATGTACGGTGTTTGTTTTTGAAATGAACATCTTCATGAACTTTTTTGGTGAGCACCTTCTGGAATCAAATCGACGAAGCAAGGGGTGTAAAAGAATGACTTCTCCATGCCCCTATTGTACTCATTTAAGCGATTACAACCTAAGTACTGAACCTTGGAGCTCCTCAGATGGTAAGCTACCACCTCATCTAAATCTATCAAGTAGATGACCTCCTTGTATGGATGAAACCCCAGCAAGTCAACGCTACCAAATGTCCACATGCTCATCTCCTCTTTGTTCTTGCTAAGGTCTCCGATAATGTTGATGTTATCATCATCAGAGTTCCATTCAGCACTGTCTTGGTCTTCCTCCTCATCGTCATCGTCATCAGATTCATCTAGGATCCACATTTTGTTGATCTTTGCATGATGCCATGAGAACAAACCTTCTATTAGTTTGGTTAAGGGACAAAGGTTCACATCATACTTGACCACCCACTTTGTCAGCTCATGTGATTCGTCGAGTGCCCACACCCGAAGTTGAAAATTCTGACGTTTTGCATAGTATATCCCGGTTTCTGATCTTCCAAGAACATCTGATGTGTATCCACCAGGTCCATCAAATCTTGGTGTTTTGATTACATGGTACTTAGCACCCAAAATTGACGGCCTATAAAACACCATGAGAATAATTATTTTGCTGTATAGCGATATGATTTCAATGAAAATAGCTCAGTATGAAAAATGTTAGGGTTTAACCGTCTATTCCGATGCGATAGAAGATGATGGATCACATAATCATACAAGAAAAGACATAATATATCAAGTCTAAGTTGAGTTATATGACAACAACCGGTCTAATGAAAAGCTTAACCATTAAATGGGGTTAAACGGGGTGGATTAATTGTCTTCATGTACTTTAACCATTACCGACACAGATTACTCAGTAAACCTCAAAACAACTGCAACAACGAAATATAGCACTGTAACTGTAAACCTCAAAATAACAACGAAACTATCTTGCTAGCACAAATATAGGATGACTAGCTTAACCATTCTACTGATGAGTAATAGTTTACTCGGTAGAAAACAATTGTAAACCTCTCAACGAATTAACTGTCTTGCTAGCACAAATAAAGGATGACTAGCATTCTACAGATTCATCATTTTAACATCATCACTGATCACTAGTTTGTGTACAACCAATGATCGATTGGTTTCTGGTTAGTGATCAGATTTTCTACACATTTGGCCCTTTTGCATTTAAGAAATCAAGATTAAATATACCTGAATAACTGCTGGGGAAGGGAGAGCTTTACTCGCGGTTGGTAACCCTTTTTAGTTCCGGTTGTGCAACCGGAACGTACAATCCGAGACTAAAAATACCCATCTTTAGTTCCGGTTGAAACAACCGGGACTAAAATGCATACCAAGTCAAAAAAATGTGTGGGATGTGGGATTCGAACTCAAGATTTACCATCCCACCTACTACACACATCTGACTTGGATAGAGGTGCTTTCTTTTTAAACTAACCTTAGAGGCATCTTTAGTCCGAATTTATGTTACCAACCGGGACTAAAGATCAATTTTTATTCCACCAACCCGGACTAAAAATAATTTTAGTCCCGATTGGTGTTACCAACCAGGACTAAAGATCATCCATCTTTAGTCCGGATTGGTGCCAGAACTAAAAGTCCGGATTGGTGTTACCAACCGGAACTAAAGATCAATTTTTAGTCCCAGTTGGTAACACCAACCCGGACAAAAAATGTTGTGAGGGACTTGGAGCATCTTTAGTACCGGTTCTTAATCTAACCGGGACAATTGTGATTTTGGGTACCACGGGAAAAGATCAGTTCTCCACTAGTGAATTCTCTATTCACATTCTATTCACTAATGCTGAAGGTGACAAAAATAGGCTAAAACTTTCTTGCCAAGGGTTCCTTGCTACAATAAAACAAAAGCAGATGCAGACGATGAATTAGCAGTGCAAACCTAATGACAAAAGAACCTCGGAAGTGCACGTTGAGTGCACCATTCCAGTACTCCGCACGTATAAATCGCGGTCCCCAAGACATCATGTCTGGTGAATCCAACAGCACCTCTGATGAAGTCCCTGCCATGTTGGTGGCGTGGCCTTCATGGAGAAAAGCCTTATCCTCCCAACTCCCAGTCCTCGACGAGAATACCCACAATGTGTGCACAGAAGGTGGCCATTCCATTGTAGCGTCCTTCCCCATGAGTGGACCTTTGTGGCACTTCTTCTTGGTAGGGATTTCAGGCAAATCAGGGATCAGGAACACCTCATAGTGCAGAGACTCTGCAGGGTCGAAGACGAGGTACTCAGCACTAATGCATAGACTATCATATTCTGTGAACGGTGGAAGCTGGACCCATCGATGCGTCGCGGGGTTGCAGACAAATAGCTTATATTGTTCCGAGATTTCGCCGTGGTACAGGATGAGGCCATTGCAGTGGTCCAGTACCTTGTTACATCCTATAGCGTCAATGGGTAAAAACTTGAAACACCCATCAATCCCACAGCCCGTGGAGTACCTAGGGCGGGAAAAGAAGTGCGTCATGTCATGGTCAAGGTAGTTGGAAAAGATGCCGTGCACTGAGTGTGGCAGAGCATGTGGGAGCAGCAGCCGATTGGTGTCGATGATAGTGCACCATTCCTTGGACACGCACCGGGAGGCAGCAAGGCTCCTTGCGGGGAGGCAGCGGAGCACTTTTATGAACACATCGTCAGGGAGACAGTCCATTGCACACCCTTAATTTCCTGGGTACAAGCAGCATTTGTTAGAATTTTATTTTATTTTATTTAGTCTGGAGAGAAATAGGGGGTAAATTTAGATTACAATCCATGGTGCATGTATTATGTTTATTCTCTCATACAGGTATGGTACAATACAAAGCAAACGGTACAATGCAAAGAATTAATTCTTGCAGGAAAAGGGCTGCCTAAGTTATTACTACCTTCTAAAGAATATATGAACAACACATGCATATATCGATTGCGAATATTGTCTTGAATGCCCACTCGGATTAAAAAAAACTTAAATCTTATGAACAACAACAACAAAAAGGAAAACAAAGAAATTCTTGATCAGCACGGTCAATCAATTCATACAAGAGCCCATCCAATGTTGGATGACCTAATTTCTCTCTTAATTTCAGGTTGATGCGATGTCATAGACCAAATTTCCCCTATTTTAATTACACGCAAGAGTATAGATTAAAAAAAAAGAGAGATTAGCAACTACACATCAATTGAATTGAACAAAAACTAGCTATCCATGGATCTGAATCTGTACATTAGATATGTCGCGCATGTATAAAAGAACAACAAAAATAAAATCCATAATTCGCAAGGGCGAACTATCCATCCAGATGTAAAAGTAACTAGACCCGAGGCGAAGAGGACGTTCGTACCTGCAAGCTGGAGACCGGCGTCGAGGGCCGACGGCGGCAGAGGTGGAGGCGGCTCGATCAAGCAGAGCACCTCGCGGCGGCGGAATCGCCGGAGAGGTCGAGGAGGAGGAGGAAAGGGGAGAGGGGCGGCGTTTTTGGGGGAGGAGACGAGATCGTGGGAGGCGGATGGTTCGTTATTCTCTCATCAGCGTAGGGTTTATCCCGTGCGTTAACTTCCCATCGGACGGCCTGGAAATTTCCACGTCAATACTAGACTCCGCGCTCGACTGCTCCATTGGGATATAGTGGTCATGTTTGTTTCAGTTTAAGATTATTCTAATCTAGATTATTGAACTAGATTACTATAATTTGAATTATGATAAGTCGGCATAGAATAAGCTACGAGCTGTTTGTTTCCCTAAGTTATAAGTGGTTTGTTAGTTGTTAGCCACCCAATAATCTAAAAAATCACCTTTATAGATTGTAATAATCTATCATAATAAGTTATCGGTTTGTTTTAGCTTATTCCTAACAATCCAGATTATGATAATTCTAAGCTGAATCAAACAGGACCTTATTATATAAACTTGTAAAATGTTCGTTTTAGTACACGAACTTGTCTAGTTCGTGCGAACGAGGACCAAAAATAACTTGACAATGTTAATTATATGAAGTGATGTTGATTAGAATGTGACGTGCATACGTGAGTGAGTATGCATAGGACATTAAATATTTATAAATTTGGTATCTATTTTATTCTTTACCATGGAAATGATGAATTTCATATATTTCTAACCTTTATACCATTGCTTGTTTTTTTAATCTTTTTCTACTATCACTATATCAAATTCTATTTTTTATTGAAGAAGTGTATGTCTAATAGCAAACTTCTCAGATATATGCCTTAAATCAATAAGATTAGCAATGTAGTGTGCTTTTCACTTTCCTCCGCACGCACAAGACAAGTTCATGCACCAAAACGAGCATTTTACAAGTTCGTGCACTAGATTATACCCACCTGACAAGTTCGTGTACCGGTGATACAATTTACTCTTATTACTACTTTACTGAATCGATTGTTCGTATATTTACTGAATCGATTGATCATCATTTACAATATTTTTTAAGCTATTGTCCGGCTTGGAAAATTCTGCTACATTTTCTTTTGATAAATTTTGCTACAAGTATAGTTTGCCAAAAGGCCCGCAGCTCGATGGCCCGGCACATGGCACTAGAATTTGACCTAGTACAGGAATGGCACGGCCCGACTGTTGTTGGGCTCATGTTGGCCCAGCCTGACCGTTGGGCCATGCCCAGCACGGCACGACCTACTTGGTTGTCGGCTCGGCTTTTCTCTCCTCTCCTCATCCTCCTCACCTCCTCCTCCTCCGCTGTACTTGTGAGAGTGAGAACCAAGAGGGTGGAGGGGCGGAGAGATAGGAGATCCATGAATCCGCCTCGAATCTCCGCATTCTTGGTGCCATCCCCCGTTAGCTATGCCTCTGCTAGCATTGGCACGGAGGCCACCGCTTCGGCAGCCGCTGATGTCGCTGCTATTGTCGATGGGCTGGTCGTGCCTTTGGGCCGGTCTGATCCATACAAATTTTGGATGTAATGTTAGGTTGGAAGTAGTCGATCCGAGCTAGGGCCTTGTTGTCGACAACATTGAACTATTGTTCTCCACGGTTGCGATGTCTTGAAACTTGGTTGATCTTGATAGATCTGGTTGTTGGCGGTGACAGACTCTACTTGGGTCATATATAGCAGAGCCAAAGTTGCTGAGGTGTCCCTCGTTGAAAAATCCACAATGACGATCTGTTGAGAAAGATAGAGATAACGAGGGTCCTGCTTTATAGGAGAATGCATTTCGATCAGGTTGTATCTCCCAAAGTCGAAGTCGTCAAGGAGTTTGTTATCGAAAAAATCCGTCTATTGAAACCCATCGCATTGAAACCTTGAAGCACCAAGTCCCCCAACCTAGCGCACCACTTTTGACGAACTATACCCATACAATATTTGTAGAGTTTGGGGATCGTTGGAACCAGGATATACGCGAGATTGTAGTAAAAGAGATAGAAGACAAAGATTTTTATATAGATTCAGGCCCCTTAAATGACATGTAATAGCCCAACTCCTGTTAGCCGAAGTCGGTGTTTTGCCTTTATATATCAGTATCACACAAGTGATAATCTAATCTAGTAGCATGGTGATATGGAGTTCTCACAAATAGCCGATGGCTAGTGTAGTCTTTGTTCTCGAATATGAATTCGGCGAGATTGGAGATAGCTCTAGATCCCTTACGTCAGCATCTTTGGCTCCCACATTTGGTTTGTCTAGATCTATATTGGCTTGAATCTGGCTCGGCATGTCCTTTCTCCTTAGGAGTCTGAAGATCATTTTCCTGTCAAGTAAAACTAGGAGATATAGAATACCTTATCTTTTCCAACTAGAATTCCTTAATTAAAGGATCTTATCTTCCCCGACTAGGACTCTAATACATTCTACTGTAGTATACAGTATTAATGCATTCCATGACCTCATATATAGAAGGTATACCTTATCCTTGGCAGTTGGCACGCAATAAGATTTATTTTTCAAGAAACCTACTGCGAGAATACTCTTGCTCGGTAGCCCGATTTGAAGAGAAAAAATGGGGCTCCATAATACTGCATGTAGGGATGGCAATTTTACCCATGGGTCCGGGTATCCGTGGATACCCGACCCGATGGGCACGAGTGTGGGTGTGGCTTTTTACCCATGGGCACGTCCGCCCGAGACCCGAAGACGTTATGGGCAATAGGCGGGTTTCATTTTTTACCCGTGGGTAACCCATGCCCGACCCAATACACATGTATTAGTTAATTTTGACTCATTTCTTAATTCTTATATCATTTCTCTTGGTTCATTTGTGATGCTAACTGATACTAAGTTGTGATGTAATTCAAATTATTGTTGATAAACGATAATTTGGTAAATTATTGATTTTATTTCTCTTTGTTAAATTACATTATTATTCATGTGAGATCCATTGGGTACCCACCGAACATATCTGCGCCCGCCGGGCATGGGTACGGGTATGAAGTTTTGCCCGCTAACTCTAATGGGTAGGGTTTGGGTGGGCAATGTCGGGCATCGGGTCGGGCATGGTTTTGCTCTACCCGTGCCCGACCCGATCCATTGTCATCCCTAACTGCATGCATGCAAGATGAGTACTAACTAGTTTATTTTTCTTTTCTCTCATCACTTAAAATATTTTTTCTCCTAAACTACTTATCCGATTTACGATTCAATCGTACCATTGAATTTGTTGCAATTAAATTTTTACAATAAGATATCACATGATTATATCTTGATAAAAGAAAAATATATGTTTCAGACCGTTAGAACTTACTTAATGTTCCCTATGTGATAGCGACATGTTTTAAAATATGCACTCTCTATATTTCACAAAATTTATTTAACTACTTGCCCCAACTCTCTCTCCTATCTATCCATGCATGCATGTATGGATTTAGCAACATTCAAAATGATTTTTGTCTTAAACTACTTATCTAATCTACCATCCGATAACACCGTTGTATTCGTTATAATTAAATCTTCACAACAAGATATCGCATGTCTATGTTCAGATGAAAAAAAACATATATTTCATTCCTTTAATACTCAATGTTTCATATGTGATAGGAATATGTTTCAACGTGTATCTTCATTGTGTTTCAAAAAAAACAATTAAATGTTGCAGTGACTGATTTTGTCGTTTCACTATGTATAACATATTGTTTCACCAGTGGTCAACTACAACATTTGACCGACTTTCTTTTTGCCCCTGCTGTCTCTCCTATCTAATCGATGATCCAATAACATCGTTGTGTTCGTTGTAATTAAATTTAACGATGTTTGTTGTAATTAAATCTTCACAACAAGATATTACATAATTATGTTCTAGTGGAAAAAAACATATGTTTCAGTCCGTTAATACTCAATGTTTCATACGTGATAGTAACATGTTTCAACGTGTCTTTACAAGTGTTTCACAAAAAAGTGTAAGTGGCTGATTTTTTTTCATCATGTATAACTTAATGTTTTAATATTTCATTGGTAGTCAACTGCAATATTTGACCGATCAATTTTCTTTTAGAAGATCGGGCACCCGATTTTTTTTGGAGAGGATCTGGCACCCAATTTGGAGGTGCCTCCAATCTACAGGGTTGATTTTATCGACGCATTTGCTTCAGTAAATTCTTCAGCTTAGTTAGGACTACCAATAGGAATTCTTCAGCCTTCTAACTATCGAGGACTACGATAAAAATGCAGCCTACCTTCGTACTTCGGCCTATCAAATCTCCTACTCCCTCCGTTTCACAATGCAAGTCATTTTAGCATTTTCCACATTCATATTGATGTTAATGAATCTAGACATATATATCTATCTAGATTCATTAACATCAAAATGAATGTGAGAAATACTAAAATGACTTACATTATAAAACGGAGGAAGTAGAAGACAAGCAAACAACTGTCTATGGAATAGTCCATCCATCCCAAAATAATCCAACTCCTAGCTACGAATTTAGTCATACATAAATATTGCTTGCACCTCAGTAACAATGCGACAGCATCCTGAATTTTGGACAAACTGTTTATAACAAAGTGATAAGCACAATACATGACCATGAAAAGCGCTGCATACCAGTAATTTAGAATAAATTTCAGAATAGGGGATAAATAATCTGGGTTGCCTTTAACCTTCTGTTAAGAGAAGGCCCAGAACAATCATTCTGAAAATAGGGACAGAAGCAGAGAGATGTACTGTCAATCACAGAACCACCTGACAAACACTTTCTCCATTCTAATCATATATTACAACAAAAAAAAAATAATTTGATATAGCACAATAATTATCAGTACAAACTGAGCACAACGTCCTGCCTCCAGAAATATAGGGCTTCCTTCTTTTTATGATAATTAGCACGCTGATATACTATTGCATCTTGATGCCCTCTTTTTAGAGGGCTAACAAATTGGCTCAAATCACAAATTGGCTATGGTCAGGGCCCCTGATCCAGGGACACGAGAAAAATAAAAACATGCTGCTCTGGTTGCTCTGGTTGATCAAAGAGAAGCACTCAGTCCTACTGGAAGTTCATTTAGGTTTCTAAAAACATAGGATTAGGAAAATTAAATACGAGGCTGTAGTCAAAACATACAAACTCATGTCAAATACTATTCCCGGCAAGTTAATTCTCAAGGAACCACAATAGTCCCCGACAATACTAAACTAAGTCAATGTTATTGCTATTGGTGCCACTATGCTCCCTCAACACCGCGATTTTGTTATGTTGATGCTTTTCCATTGCAACGGCGCAGGTCATCAGAGTTATGTTAATGTTGGGTTATCTTCAGTATCCAAATTTTGATCAAGGGCGCACAAAATAAATTTTGTGGAAGGACAACAGGTTATATGCCAGTTAATGGAAACAAAGCTTGCAAAGAGATAAAATAAACCTATCTATCATATAAACAGATAAGCACCAGAAAGGTGCTCCCAAAATGTAAAGAGTAAACTGACTACGATACCTGATTTAGGAAGAGAAGAAAGAATATCCATATCCCTTATAAATTAAACTAACAGCTCTTAGACTCATCTTGTGGAGCACTACCCCTTGGCATTTTGTTGAGCTTCGACATCTGCGCCACTGCATCCGCCAAGACAGACGGGGCCATTCTTTGGAGATCCTCATACCCTTTGCTCGCTGCTACACCCTTCATCTTCTTTGAACATGACATAAATTCGATGCAAGCATCCTTCAGATTGTCGCATTGGTGCTGATCAGCCAGTGCCAGCGTAGTCGCGACATTGTGAACATTAAGATTCTTGCAGAGGACGCCTTGGCATAGCAGCTTCAGCCTATCCACGGCGTATCTGTCCGCAGCGACGAGCAAGTGCCGGATCATTTCACAATTGTCGCGCCTCTCGAAACCGCGGGTCGCGGGGAACTGATCGGTATAGATGAATTGCAGCAGGGCCCTGAAGACAGCAGGCTGCATATCAACGATCGCGATAGGCTGCGTTCCCGGCTCCCTCAGCAGCCCGCAGAGCTCCGCCTTGAACACCGGCGACCGCATCGCGAGCACGAGCTTGTGCGCGGAGAACGGCTCCCCCGCGACATCGAAGGTGACATCTGCGCCCTCCTTGCTCTGCAGCAGGTTGGCAAACTGCCGCTTGATGTCGGGCGGCGGCACCAAGATGCGCGGGAACCGGGCGGTTCTCGACACCCGGGGGTCTCTCCTGACGACGACATGGAACTCCATGGTGAGGCGATCATCCACGAGGTAGGGCTCCACCTCGATCTGGCCCCTGGGGATCATCATACAGTGGAGGGCCTTGCACTTGTCGCCGAACACCAGGGCGTACCTGAGGAAGGGCTGCGGCGTGGAGGCCACCCCGGTGCGCTGGTCGACGAGCTTGACCTCGCAGGAGACCCACACGCGCGGGGTGGGCGCGTCGCCGAGGAGCCTGAGGTAGGCGGAGACGTCGTCGATGCCGGCGACGCCGTAGCCGTCGGCGTAGAGGCAGGCGACCCAGTCGAGGCCGGCGACGGAGAAGGCCCCCGACCTGATGGGCTCGTGGGCGCCCATCCCCTTGTGGTCGCTGTACCCGAAGATGTCGAACACGTGGACGCCCTCGCCGACGACGTCCGGGGCGCACGTCGACACCGTCTTCCACCCCGGCGTGAACTCCGGGGGCCCGCACGCCGCCGCCGCCGCCGACGACGACGACGGCATCTCTAGGTGCGGGGCGGCGGGGCGGAGGGGATGGGAGGGGATCGGGCGGCGAGCGGCGGAGGTGGAGGAGACGGCGGCGAGGGGAGGGGATCGAATGCGAAGAGGATTTGGAGAAGGCAGCGGCGACGGAGACGAGAGAAGGCCCAAATAGGGAAACAACTCGGAGACGGACCAACACGATGCCTTTTGCCCTTTTTTGGGCCTAGTTTGGATGGCCTAATGCCGACCCAATTAGGCGGCCCATGAACTTAACCCCATTCAGAAAAGGAAAAAGGCCTTACGGTTACAAAGGCGAATTAAATTTAAAAATATATTGTTTATTTTTTTCTCAGAAATATTCGGGATGAAAATTTTTAGCACAACTATACCTTCGTCGCTGACGAAAGCAATATAGTATTGCTGACACATTGCGTGAGAATGATGGGGTGATGACTGATGAGGGTTCTCCAAACCGTTTTTGAGTGGATACCGTCACCTCATGGTTTGGCGGTTACCACGTGATTATCGTGAAAACCGTATAATTACCATGAGATATACTATAGTTTTAAAAACTAAGAAAATTATCGTACGTGATAACCGCACGGTTTGTAAACTTTAGTGACGACGCGCAGCTTGAGTGGGAGCGTACGGTCTCGCACAGCCAATTTGCGAGACCGCACGGCATGGCTGCCCAACTCACTAACAGGGGCAATGGTTAATGTTTAGTCACATTGATTAGCAACTAATTAATAGCTAATTATTATTAATTAATTGCTAATTAGGATAATTAATCACTAATTAAGCGGCACCGTTGGACAAGACATTCGGTATCGCTTTTTCTTTATGCGACACTGTTCTGTATCGCTGTTTCCTTATGCGAGACTTCGACCCTTTTTAGATGGTACTAAGTCCCTATCATATCGGATGTTTGAACATTAATTATAAATATTAAACGCAGACTATTAATAAAACCCATCCATAATTTTGGACTAATTCGCGAGACGAATCTATTGAGCCTAATTAATCCATGATTAGCCTATGTATAAACATTCTCCAATTATGGATTAATTAGGCTTAAAAAAATTGTCTCGCAAATTAGCTTTCATTTATGTAATTAGTTTTATAAGTAATCTATATTTAATACTCTAAATTAGTGTCTAAATACAGAGACTTAAAGTTAAGTCCCTGGATCCAAACACCACCTTCATGTCCATGTAATTTTCGCGCAATAGTTGTGACGCATACTTCTGCCAAAAAAAATTGTATCCCGAATATTTTTGAGAAAATACAAATAAATGAACAGTATATGCCAGATTCTGTTTTTCCTTTTTATTGGAATAGTCTTCTGTTTTGCTTAGGATTTTCCTGTCGTAATTTTCCCTAATCTTCTTATTTAGTACTATATGGTAATCTACTGTGCACATATTGTTCTTACACGGGAATTGATACTATATGTTTCGTCAGATATGACTAATTTTATTTCTTCCTATCATTAATGATGCCATTTCAATCTTTTTCAGGTTATTATGTTGTTCATGTTATGCTGAAGAAGTGAAGATCACCTGAAAGTAGGTTGTGACATAAGGTAAACATGATTACATTAGCAGAGGGAGTACTAGAAGTAGAGTTGTTAGAGCATCTTTGGATTAAGTAAAACCTTGATTTAATTGGTTTAAATAGGTAATTTGCTATAGAAAATCAATATAAGAATTTGGTTCAGAACTAACAAGAGTTTGGTATCTTGTCCAAAATGGGTATTAAGTAAAAAAAAATGCTCAGACATGTTGGTATCTTCATCCTTGCCAAGGGCAATGGTGTTACAGACTTGCATCACCCCAAAATTAAGCACAGTTCCAGGAGAAACATTGAAAGAATTCTTACCAAAGGACCAAAGGTGATAATAGCTGATTTGTGCTGAACGAATAAAGGCAGCATCAACTTGCCCCCGTTTCACGTGATGCATTTAATAGATTAACTCAAATACAGTAGTAGAATACTCAGATTAATAAAACAAAATTTGGAGAAGAAAAAAGTTGCCACAAACACAGCACGTTCAATGTTTCACAATAGCTTCTTAGGCTGGAATCATAAAATTGGCATATATATAAAAAAAATCTACTGTTGGGGCTGCACTAGCTGATCAAATAGAAATACTCACTTAGTCCTCCAATTTTCAACTTCATTTCTCAATATGCATGGCTCTTAGAAAACAAGGACATATAATGAGCAGCAGAAATCTGCTTCTGAGGTCCTTAACCACTTCCCTAAGAAAAGGAAGTAAAAGCCAAAATAGACTAAATATAGCCTGAATGATCCTAAAAATCCCTCGAAGGAGATAATATAATAAAGAACCCAAAGCAGACGGTATCCTACTGCAAGGGTGGTCTTAGGCATAACATACAGACATCCTAGAAAATTTACTCCAGTCAAATAGTATTCCTGGAAAAATAATAGCAAATTTCACAATGAATTGATTTTTTCTACCTTTGTTCCACTTTGGTTTGGATCTTGAAAAAAGTTTATCGCTTGGAGCAAGTTTTGTTACAAATTTTGCAACTGGAAAACAAGCTCGGTACTGATTTGCAAAACCTAGTCTAATGTGCAAGTTAGGTATGTGAATTTACCCAAAAGTTAATTCTAAACACAATAGGTGCAAGCAATACCAGTGTTTAAGTTATTTCTATTTATATAGAGAGTAAAGTAACCACAAGGACCTGATCCAGTAAAAGTAGACAGATATCCATATTACTTATAAACTAAACTAATTACTGTTAGGTTCATCTTCCGGTGCATTGCTCTTTGTCATCCTCGACATTTTCTTGAACCTGCCCATTTTTTCCTTTGCCTCAGCGACGAGAGAAGGAGCTGTGTTTTCAAGATCCACAAACCCTTGGGATGCCACTACATCATCCAACATGTTTGGACATGACATAAATTCAATGCAAGCATCCTTAAGCATGCCACAATGATGTTGATCAGCCAGAGCCAATGTAGTTGCAACGTTACCAACACGAAGATTCTTGCAAAGGATGCTTTGACACAACAGCTTCAGCCTGTCCACAGCATATCTGTCTGCGGCGACAAGCAAGTGGCGGATCATCTCGCTGTTATCGTCTCCCTCAAGATCACGAATTGACGGCAACCAATCGGTATAGATGAACTGGAGCAGGGCCTTGAACACAACCGGTTGCATATCCACAATGCTGATAGGCTCTGTCCCGCTCTCCCTCATCGGCCCGCATAGCTCCGCTTTGAAGACAGGAGACCGCATCGCCAGCACAAGCTTGTGAGCCGGGAAGGTCTCCCCCGCGACATCGAACACCACATCTGCCCCTTCCTTGGACTCCAGCAGATCGCCGAGTTGCTGCATCATGTTGCTCGGCGGCACCTTGATCCTCGGGACCGGTCTAGCTCTCGACACCCTCGGCTCCTTCTTGACAGTGACCACACACTCCAGGGTAATCCGATCGTCGACGAGATACGGCGGCGCCTCGAATTCGGTCCTCCTCATCTTGAGACAGCTGACCCTGTTGGATTCATCGGCATTGAACACCTTGAATGTCTTGGCATCCGGCTGCGCCGGCGCAGCGGAGGAGGCGAGGCCTGTGGTCTGGTCGACCAGCCTGACGTCGCAGCACGCCCGCACCTTGCCTCCCCCCTGGCTCTGGAGCTCGAGGAAGGCGGTGACGTTGTCTTCCTCGTCGTCGAGGAGGATGACGTGGGTGTCCGGGAAGAGGAGGATGGCCCAGTGGAGGCCGCCGACGACGAAGGTCCCCGACGTGACGTGCTCCTCGCGGCCCCTCCCCTTCATCTGGCTGTACCCCAGGATGTCGAACACGTGGGTGGCCTCCGCCGTGTTGGGCACCACCGTCGAGACCGTCCTCGGCACCGACTCCATCTGGTGCCGCTTCATGCCGCCGCCGCCGCCGCCGCGTCGGAGGTGGAGGGCGGACGAACGGATTGGGGAAAAAAGAAAGAAAGAAAGAAAGAATCGAACCACCGGCGGCGGCGCTGCGAAGGAAGGAAGGGCGGGTTAGTACGGCAAGCCGGAGCGGCGGAGGGGAGGGGAGAGGGTGGAGGGGATCGAACCTTGAGAAGATCGCCGGCGGCGGCGGTGGCGGATGGAGGGGAAGACGAGGACGAGGGAGCCCAATAGCAGATTGGGCCGAGCCCAAACGGAAGGTGGTAATATCCGCGGTGAATTTTAGACGGAACGGAACGGAGTTTTTTGCGGATTTTTTTTTTTGTTGGGATTTTTCGGTTAGCTCTGCTCCGATCAGGAGAGGAATTGCCGGCTGGCGCTATAACTGATTTTTTTTTGCAAAAAAAGAGAGAGTAAATTTAACCTAACCCTAGGTATTATATGGTGTAAGTTGCACAAAACTATAGGGATTTTGGTATATGAAAAATAACCCTAATTATTATATAGTTATAAAGTTTCACAAAACCACTATTGATCATTTTGATATGATCTATCATATTTTTTTCTATAATTATATCTCCAATTTATTGTTTTTTATTCATCATATAAATGATATATCCATGTAACTGAAGTTTTTTTAAAAAACTTTGATATATGAGTATATCAAATTTATTAACAACGTGGTTTTCCGAAACATTAGAAACATAATTTATTAATATGTCATGTCAATCACTGTGATTTTATACAATTTGATCCTAATAGGTGGGATTTTATAAAATTGATAAAAAATAATTGAGATTTTTCATTCGTCTTCTTGAAATAGATTATATTATTATATTGGTCTGACTTTGTGAGAAAACCCAACACCAACAAGCACAGCTCGTAACACCATGCTGCAGGCGGCAACAATCATCAAAAAAGCACAAACACCAGACAATAACATACTCCGTATCACCATAGAGGAAACTACAGACAGATTCCACGGCTTCACTTGTTATAGCTGCTCCAGAATCATCCCAATGTCTAGTGTTCTTCATTTTTTTAAAAAAAGAGCTGCTCCAAAATCGCTTTGTGCCACCATTCTAGAATAACTTGATCTTCTTATTTTAGCAAGATGCTATATTTTTATAAGAAGGATATGGATTTATAAATGACATACAAAGGAGAATTTATAAGAGCATTTTTAAAAACCCAATCATTTGTAAGTTCTAACAGGCCACAAAACCCAGCAGACACTAGCCACTAGCCACGCACCCACACTCTGGACTTATTCTTCTCATTCAGCAGCCCCAAACACTCCCTGAAATCGACAAGATTTTTTCGGAGGAATTGCTAAAGGGTATTCAAACAAGATGTGATTAGTAGTTTCAATCTTATTACAAAAGTTTAAACTCGTTCTCCCTCCTCTCTAAGGAAACATTCCTATATAGTATCGGCCACTTAGAGGCAAAGGATAGTACACCCCCTCCCCCACCCCATCACTTTGTTCTAAAGCACATGGCAGCTTCTCCACCACAAGAGAAAATGCTTAAAAGGGATTTTGCTCTTCCACACCTCCACCATTTCTGTATATTCTATACATTGTATGCATTTAGTGAACAAGGTTTTCTTCCTATTATAGGCCAAATAATATAACTTTGTCCCTCTCCTTCCCCTCATCAAACTGACACAAGTTAATCATACTCTTTAGTTCAGCAAGCTCATTTTCTCTCCGCTCATAAAGATTTCTTCTAAACACCAGCCTCCAATTACCCCCATCATGCAAATCTCTCATAGTGGCAGTGCAACTCTCATAATGTAATTTTCACTACATGGCAGTATGCAACATTTTTAGTTTTTTTTTCTATGTACCAACAGTTCTCACTTATCTTGTTTTAAATCTAATTGTTCAGTTATTTCTTTATTTTTGATATATGTAGATTGATTTCCATGGAGCTCCTACAGCTGTTTGAAGGGAAGAAGAAGAGAACCATGGAGAAGAAAAAAGAGAGTCATTGATGAAATAATAAAACTGTGCTTGATTTCAGGACTCATGGAAGGTAATAATCAATTCAAAATTGCATATTAAATTTGATATATTTGCAGTGCAAATTATAGTGCAATTTTCACTGAAGGGTATTGCAATTTCTTCTGGAATGCATTTTTAGAACTTAGGGGAGCCCAACCATTGCATTTTTTGTATGATGAAATATCTGTACTTTTTTTAGATGCCTAACAGTTTGTTTCCTTTTGATTTTGATAGGACAATGAATATACCCCAAAAATTCTACAAATTTTGCAGCTAAATTTGTCATTAGTTAAATCTGATTTCCTGATTGTTCAGATTTTAATTTTTGTTATATGGTTCCTTTTCATCAGTGGCGGATCCAGGAAAAATAGTCACCAGTGTCACTCTCAATTTTTAACACTAACTAGTTGTTCAAAAATTTAACACTAACTGATTGACGATTCATGATTGTACAGGGCTATATGCTAGTAGATTGTAATGGATTAATAATAGATTGAAAAAAAAATACAGTAAACAAGTTAATTAACAATATATGCCAACAAAATATAAAATGTCAACAATAGTTACCTATTATACTTCCACCTCCACCCTACGAGTAATTCCCATGTTTTGAAAGAGAGCTATCACGTCGTCATTTGGAATTGTAGCTAGTAAAGCTTTCTCCACGAACCATAAGATAGCATCATTCATAAATTCATCACTAATACGATTCCGTAGTGCTGTCTTCACAATCTTCATTGCTGAAAAACATCTCTCCACTGATGCCGTAGCAATAGGAAGAACTAACACTAGCTTGAGGCTCCGATAGACCAAAGGAAAAGCAAGATGTTTTTTTTATCGACCATCAACTTAGCCAGTTGTGAAATAGTGCCTAATTTCCCAAATCTTTCATCTGCTCGAACATTGTCAATGTAAATCTGAAGCTCATGATCAAGATCCTTCAATTGCCTTGCATCAAAATCATCCGGATAGGACTTTGCTAGCTCCATTAGATGGTCATGCTTAAAGGAATCGAAGGAACCTTGGACTGAATGCAGCCATATGAGTAAGCAAGCTAGAATTTATCTCATTGAAATGATCATTGAACTCTGTGAGCTGCAAGTCAATAATAGGATTCAAGCAATCATATCTATAATGTTGATAATTAGTGCGATTAGTTTTTCTCCTTGGTTTATGCCGATCTACATACTCTTCTTCCATGTCCAATTTAGGGAGACTGTGCTCTTCACAAAATGAGTATGATCTCTCCAAAAGAGATTCCCAACCATCATCCCGAACTTGTTGAAATCTCTGTTTGGTTAATTTCACCTCTAACATGGCCTCCAAAATATCCTTGTCTTTCCTTTGTAAAGACAGTGCCAGAGCATTTGCATGTCCCAAGATAAGCAACATCAAGTGCAAATGAAACACGAAGTCAAAATCCTTGACATAATCCAAAAGACCACGTGCTTGACATTTTTTCCCATCATTTGGACCATCTTTCTCAATATACTGAAGTACATCAATAATGTCAGGGAACAGATTATTTACACTCTTAAGAGTTTTATAGTGAGAACAGCAACGAGTGTCCCTGGCTCTTTGAAGAGACTGCTCTTGATTTAGTCCAGTTCCACTGCTAAGCTGCCATTGCTTATTGCTTTCGTTACTCTCTCTTGTTGACTTTCTCGTATCATATCTTTTCGTTTGCAAGAAGTTTTCATATGTATGTTTTGATAAAGCCGAGAAAATGAATATATGGAGAAATTTTAAAACTGGGAAACTTTATATGAAGCACTAGCTTTTATATGATTTTTACTCAAATTGCATCTTACATACTTATATATTAAAGTTCAGAGACACTTGTATTTAAAAAACTTAACTGCAATTTTTTTAATACAAATCATTTCCTGCTTCCAGGACTAGATTTAGACCCAATATGTTGTGAAATTGGGAGAGGCAAAACACAATGATGGCTGAAAAGCGAAGAAATTGAAACAACACTTGAGACCATTGTTCTTGATTTGCTTCGTCTTCTTTCCCCTTGCACATCGTTTGATCTACCACCGTGTGTTTGATTTCCAGTTCTAGCATCTCCCCTCTCATGTGTTTTGGATCTCTCTCTATTTTTCTGTGTTGCAAGGTATTCATTTGGGCCATGTGAAGATAAGTACTCTTTATGTTTTCCCTTCACTAGTAAATGCTCATGTATTGCAACGGACTACTGAAAATAGCAAAAGTAATTGGTCTCGAACCAAGATTTTTCATCTTAAAAAACAAAAAGAAATGTTTATGCTCAGAAAATTAAAAAGCTGCAGCCTAACTACAGACTCACCCAAATCCAAATGCCTTCTCCTTTCCGCACTGAAGGAGACAGTATTAGAGCCTGTTTGGGGGAGCTTCTAGCAGCTGCAGTTTCTTCTAGAATCTCCAGTTGCCAGAAGCTCCCCCAAATAGTCCAGCTTCTTACCCAGATTCTGAGAATTTTATAGTTGTAGAATCTGGAAAATGTACTAGAAGCCAAAAGCTGGGTTTTCCAGCTTCTCCAGATTCTCACCAGCTAGCTTCTCAGCAGCTGCTTCTCAGAATTTTAAGCTCCCCAACTTTTAGAGAGCACATGTGTACAAAGAGCAAGCATCGTATTTACATGTGTTTTACCGATATTATTGCCTAAATGTCAGTGATGATGGTGATGGCAGACTGATCACCACTACTACCATTGTCTTTTAATAGTAGTACCGATAAGATCATGGGCTGCTAATATGCGTTCTCAAGCAATTTACAGGAAGAGGCAATCGTGAAGATGCTACCTTTTATGGCCATGTCCAGTGAACATCTTAATGCATTCTTATTTGTTAAGTCTAGAAAAATACTAGGATGCAATACTGTAGGATGCATGTGAAGTCTCAACCCACCGTTGATTTAGAAAAATGAGACCAATACTCAACTCGATGGTAGTGTTTGTGACACAATACGTTGAGGGCTTGTTCGGATTATAGGAAGGAAAAACATAGGATAGGAAAAGTATAGGAATATAAAAGGAATCTAAGTGTAAAACAGAGAAATGAAAAACAAAGGAATACAAAAGTTGAGAGCATTCGGATCACAGGAAATTGATTGCCTAGGATTTGCATGCAGGAAAAAAAAAAGAGCTCAAGGTGGATGGATTTTTCATGTACTTTTACTATGAAATCAGTATCAAAGGAAACTTTCCTTTGGATTTCCTACAACCAGTTTTCATGATCCGAAAGACAGGAAAGGAAAAAAATTCCTATGCGCAGTATTCCTCCAAAAATCTTGTGAAGTTCCTCTAATCCGAATAAGCCCTGAAAGTAGAGGGAAATAACATTATGCACCATTTGCAGGACATATCAATATACCAAATTAAAAATATGGCATGTTTAATCACGTCAATTGGTGGCTGGAAATTGGCACAAACATCACTCCTAAACTGACTGAAGACATGCTGACACGACTGGATGAACCTGTTAGAGCAGAGAGTATAATAACTAAAAGCTACTACCTCTATCTTTTAATATATGATGATGTTAACTTTTTGACAAGCATTTGACTATTCATCTTATTTAATTTTTTTGTGCAAATGAAAAAATTCAAGTCATGCTTAAAGAATATTTGATAATAAATCAAGTCACAATAAAATAAAAGATAATTATATTTTTTTAATAAGATGAATTGTTAAATGTATCTCGAAAGTCAACAACATTATATATTAAAAAACAGAAGGAGAATGAAGCAGCATGCTGAAGTAGTGAAGGGAGATTATAATATGCACCAGGCTTTTTTTTGCGATAGCAGATACCACACACAATAATGTGACGCAATTACACATGTCATTTTCTAATTTGATATATTGATTTGTCGTGTAAATGGCACATAATGTTATTTCCCTTGCTATTTTAGCTTTACAGCTTTATTGTACCTGCCTTGGTCTCAATATCACAAGCCATGTGGCATCTTCATGTGCTTGGAGTTGCGTGAAATGATATAGATCTCACAGCTTCGTCCATTCACCTCAACATTGTTTCAGTCAAGAATGGTTTGTGCCAATTTCTAGCCGCCTACACAATTGCATATGGTCTATGGGTGGACACAGATACAACAATTTGAGTGTGGACAGCTATATTAGAAAAAAAATGCCCTTACAATATACCTTCATAATTGATATAACAATTTAGAGACATAAGTAACCATTTTAATTTCGGCACAAACAACTAGAAATGATGCTTCCAATTGAAGGGGAGAAACAAACTACTAGATAGGCACATGAGTATATTCCAAAAAAACAGAAAAGAGGTAGAGGTTGTTGGTCATGTGGATTGGGGGGGGGGGGGGGGGGGCAAGTGACATAAATATATGGGTATAAGTGTGGAGTCGAAATTGACTGGGGGCCTTGGCCCCCACCTCCTTATACATTGTATCCTCCCCTCTGTTTTCTATGTTGATTCCCATAACTACTACAATTTCAGTATTGTGCATGTAGCAATTGAAATTATTCCAAACAACATCACAATAAGAGGAATATACTTATAAACATTTGCATTTAGACTTCTAATTTTGATAAATATTCAAACATTGTTGAAGCAAATATTGGTGTACACCTTTATCTTATAGTGAAAAGGTAACAATGCATCCGTCAAAGCCAAACATTACGTTTCAAGGCCAAGGGTTCAAGTTGACAACCATTGTTTGATAAAACAGTGCTAAGAATGGTACATTTTAGAACGCTTCTATTGATGTTCACACAACATGATTATAGCTAAGAACATTATTTTTTCTTTATCTTTTGAAATGTAGGCAAGAAAATGCCATATATATGTTGATATAGCAAGAGAGTTCAATTAGCCTCTACTAATGCATTTTTTTGGTACACTTAAAATGTCTCCCTGGCTCCAAAGCCCATTGATCAAGACGGACAAGCGAAAATAATAAGAATTTCCAGCTGGCGCTATTTTAGTGAGTGCTTCATTGAAGGCTCAATTGATTTTATCTTTGGGAATGGCAGGTCTTTTTACGAGGTATGACACAAATATTTTGGGAATGGTAGTGCCCCCATATGTGAAAATAGGCTTTTTCAGGTAGGATAAAAACTACCTGCAAACATTTTCGATTTTTAATAGCCTATGGTTGCAAGCGGTCCATTTATTCGTATGTGAAAACTGATTCTGACCTCCTACAATTCTTCCGTTTTATAGTAGTGTGAGCCTGAGTTCTAATTAGCTAGTCAGATAAGCTATTTTCTTGTTCTTCATGAGCACTTTTCTCGAACCGCTAAACAATACGCTTAATTCGTGCAAAAGTTTTCTATATATTTTTTTAAAAAAATCAAGTATATTCATTTTCATGTTTATTGTATTTAATACTCGATTGATCATGCGCAAATAGCTTGGATCATTTTGTGTGGCTTTTTGGCGTGTTTTGCGCATAGCTTCTTGTTGTCCACCACTCCTGCATGGTTGCGTAGTTTCTCCACTTTGATGGTTTGATGTGTAGTCGCAACCATATGCCAACATTTTCCTAGATTCTCTTGGAAAGGCATCAATGCGGGAAGTAATTGGATCGTTGTTTCTTGTGCTGCTCGACAAAGCGACAATGTAGTTGGTTTGGTCAATTGATTTGCAGCATGTGTACTGTCCAAACTCTATTTTCGATTATTAGCCATGAAAAGAACTTAATATTTTGGCGGGGTCTATGTATCCCGGATGGGATTTTTGAAATCTGTTGCAACTGCACCTTCAAATTGGAGCCGATATGTTGATTTTGCAGTATATTGGCGTGCTCTGTGAATTTCCATCGGATCGTGTCATCGGTATTTGTTGGAGGTGCACCATGTGCAGAAAGGCCAAAGATAGACAAATTCATGGAAATGCTGCAAAGTGGTGAAGAGTAGGGATTGTAACTCCGCGACCCATATATTGCTGGCCGGTGAGTGTATCTTTGACTATCATGTACTCCCCCCATCAACACTTGGAAGAGAGTTGGTACTACAACTGAGGGTTTGAATGTTTATATACTTGGCACCATTTCTGAAGTGATCTCTATTGCAACATTAAAGAGTGCAATGTCTTCATCACACAGAACTGGTAACCCTAGCCATGGTTTGTTCGGCTATATGTCCATTCGTACCAAAGACATCTGACAAGTAGGGCACAAGAGAAGAGTTGCAAGTCGAGCAATCCTAGCTCTTTTGGTCTACAGACCCATTCCAGTTCACTTTGTATTTTCCACATAACATGTTCTCTCCTCGAGCCCATAGGAACTGGGTATCAACCGATACATCGGGTCTCAACACTCAGCTAGTCAGTGGGATTGAATTATATCCATGTGGAAATTAAAATAGTGTAAGTCTTGCTCAATGTGTTTATAATGATAAAACAAATCACAACAAATAAATAATAATTATATATTTTTTCAATAAGACGAATGGACAAATTTAATTATCTCTAAAAGTCAACGGTGTCAAACATTAAAAAACGGGGGAGTAGAATTCTACTCTTAAATCTACCAAGGATATTGAATCATACTACTACAGAATTTCATCATCTCAACACCAAGCATACTGATTCATACTGCTACAGAATATTGTCATCGCAACACCAAGCATATCGATTCATACTTCAGAATCTCACTATCTCAACATGTATTAGATGGTATAGATGATAATTAAGCTGGTTCACAGACCAGAACAGGTTCAGATAAAGTACCAAGTCCAAGTATCTCACAAATTCCGTGCAAAAGTACTAACTAGTTATAAAGGGTGTATCAACCTTTAAGTTTTGTTAGAGGGGATAGCATTTAACAGTAACTCCAAAAAAGAAAAACGAAGTACTGATACATGTTTGTGTTTTCATAAGATATTAATGTAAAATGTGTTCTCAACGCATGAATGTACAATGATGCTTAAAAAACCACATAACTGTACAATAAGAGGCGTGCTCCTTATTAAGTCATGAAACAGTGTATTGCAGGGTTCAAATATCAAAACTTCAAAAATTCAATTCTGAAATACAATAGAAACATAGGCTTAAGATAATAACAATATGCACAGGCCTAAGAGCTAAACAGGGCCCTCAGTTAACATCATTTATCCCTTCAACATTGTCAACTAAGACCATGGAGCTCAAGTATTTCATATTACAGCTGGTAACTTTGTGATTGCTGATGTAGAATATTTGCCTAACGCTACAAGCTATTTTTAAGTTAGTCTCTGTATTGGACGATACCCCTCTTCTCCCTCTAAGAACTCTCTGAGGTTGTTGATCACATAATTCATAACCAATCGGAATGGTGAAAATGAATTTCCACCAAAATACAATCACCCCAGTGACAGCACCAACATAATTCCAATTTATTTAGTATTCCATATCCACTAAACAACTGCATCCTATATTATTCTTGACTCTGTTTTGTTGATGTGCATGAGACCATAACAGTGTAAAACACTAAATCTAGATCCGATTTAGACCATCTGGACTGGGATATGCAGTATTAAGCATGGGAATAAACAGGAACAAATATGTTGCATATAATATTATAGAAAAAAGTTATATAATTGGAACATAGACCTTTCACAGAAGCAAAACGATTCATATGTTCAGTTCATCAACAGATAAAACCAGTAAGATTTACCCAAAAATTATTGATCAAACTAGCCATTAGAACTCTTGTACGAGTTTATCTAAGAAGAGAGCATGCTTTAAAACTCTTGTAGCCAGTAAAATCTGATAGGTAATCTTATAATGAGGCTCCTCATCCATGTGTTCAATTCAGGATGAGCTGCTCTAGCAAAAGGTAGATCACTGATGATGAGGCTCCTCATCATGCATTTAAGAACCCAAGCTGATCACTGATGATGCCACAAGAAAAGATTGTCTGCTCTCTAGAAATCAAAGACTAGCAATCTACTCATTCAGGTCAAAAACTAAACTAACCAGAGACAGTCTAAGATAGAGTTGTGCCGCTCATGCGTTATAACATTTGATTCTTTCCTCCAATACATCAACTAAGACAGAAGTGTATCTTTTTTTTCTTGAGATTCTTATAACCTTGTGTTGCCAACACAGTATCTATCACCGCTGAAGCGGTCATAAAATTCAAGGCAAACATCCTTAAGCTTGTCATAGTTGTACTGATCAGCTAAAGGCTAACTTCAAAAGTAAGAAGAAATCCTAGTGGGAAAACATCAAGCTTGTAGGGAAGTAGACATTTAATATATATATTCATCTCATCAAGTCCTCAGCAGATAAATATGTAGCAAGGTGTTCATGCAAATACTAAACTAACCGTTAATAGCTTTAGCTTTTGATGACCTGAGGTCCTGACTACCTTGAAAACTCACTCCTAATAAATAAACAGGTTCATTAAACAGGAAGCTGCTAGTCTACCTTTTGTTGAGCATACTCATGTTCACAAATGCATCCACCAAGACTGAAGGACAATTTGTTTTGAGATCTACAAACCCCTGTGTCGCCACAATATCATCCATTGAAGAAGAGGACATAAACTCAATGCAAGCATCCCTGAGCGACGCACAATGATGTTGATCAGCTAGGGCCAAGGTAGCTGCCACAGTCTGCACATTAAGATTCTCACAGAGGTCACTTTCACATATCAGCTTCAGCCTCTCCATGGCGTAACGATCCGCGGCCATGAGCAAGTGCCGAATCATTTCACCACGGTCATCTCCCACAAGATCATCAATGATAGACAATGAATCAGTGTAGATGAAATGGAGCAGGGCCTTGAAAACATCAGGCTGCATGTCTTTGATGGGTAAGACCTGTGCCCCCGCCTCCCTCATCGGGCCAAAGAGCTCCGCCTTGAAGACCGGCGATCGCATCGCGTGCACGACCTTGTGCTCCGCAAAGGTATCCTCCCCGACATAGAATGTGACATGGGCCGCCTCCTTCGATTCCAGCAGCTTGCCAAGATGCGCCGCGATGTCTGACGGCGGCACCGCGACTTTGGGGGAAGATTTGGTCTGAGACACCCGTGGCTCTTTCATGACAGTGACAACACACTCGATGTCCAGGCGATCGTCGCGGAGATACGCCGAGGCCTCGAATTCGCTCCTCCTCTGGGACCAATTAGCCAACGAAGCAAAACTACTGGAATCATAGCAGCTTAACACTTTGGGCAATGTCTTTGTCACTGAAGTAGACAGGCCGGTGGTGTGGTCGAGCAGCCTCAGGTCGGAGGACGCGTGCACCTCGACGCCTCTGTTGAGGAGATCGAGGTAGACGTGGATGTAATCGGAGCTCCCATGGCCGTCGGGGTAGAAGCGGATGGCCCAGTCATGGCCGCCAACGGAGAAGGCGCCGGACCGGACACTACAGCAAAACAACCCAACGGAGACATCTTGTTTGTAGGATAGAGATGTTTTATTTCGTCTCCCACAGATAACTGAGACGCTTTTATAAAGCGTCATAGGAACGTCTCTGTTTACACCGTCTCAAAATTATGGAGACACTTTTTAAAGCGTACCTATATTATTTAAGACGTTGCTAGAGACGTGTAAATTGCATCTCTACAAAATATAGAGACGCTTTTATAGAAGCATTAATATAGGCACGCACATCTTAATATATTTGATATTAACGCTTTCATCTGGGCTTGAACACAGCACCTGCAGGTTGCAAAGTTCATGCACTAACCAAGTCATTAACGTGAACAATCCTGAAGGTAAATAGATAGTTTTTTTTATATTGCAACTCTGCAAACATGCGTCCTGGACGCACTTGCTGACGCCCATCCCCCTCTTCTGGCTGTACCCGGTGATGCTGAACATGTGGCTTTCCTCCACCGTCTCCGTGATGCACTTCGACACCGTCTTTGCGCGTGCCATCTGGTGAGGCGGCGGCGGCGGCGGCGAGGGTGGATTGCCGGTGGGGAGGGAATCAAGAAGCAACGGCAACATGTCAGGGTGGGGTGAGAGAAAAAAGAGAAAGCACATTTGGAGCAAGAAGTAGTGGGGAGTGGAGGGGAAGCCATGGGAGCGAGCAAACGTTCGGAGGATGGCCGGAGAATGGGGCGGCGGCGGCGGCGATGACGACGGCGATGAGACCGCGGCGGAGTTGTTTTCGTCTTTTTTTTTCGTTTTTACCTCTTTCTAATTATTTTTATCTGACTGATAGATGGGCTTTTTTAAGTGGGCCGGGCCAGGCCCATGGATTTTGAGAACTACTACACCACGGGATTCCGTTTCAATGGGAGATCAATTATGACGCTGACATCTCCTCCCCTGCTTCTAGCGCTTGGTCATTCCAATCTCCCATTTCCAACCATGTCATTAAACAATATACTCGTTTAGAGCTCCTACGATGTGTGATGCACATATGCCTCGTAAGTATTAGGTACCGTATATGATTCATCTATGTACTGTACATGATACTTAGGTATTAGACATACATGTTACCTAAATTCTAGGCATGGTACATATGAGTACCAGGTCTAATATTTACTCAGGTAACTGGTCTGGTATCTATATGTATGAGGTCTGATATTTAGATACTGGGCCTGATACTCATGTATCGGATTTGACACATATAGGTATCGGGTTTCATATCTTTATGTATCGGGTCTAATACTTAGATACCGGATCTGATACTCAGGTATCGGATTTGACACATATAGGTATCGGGTCTGATACTTAGGTATCGGGTTTGATATCTATTTGTATGGGTCTGATACTTAGATACCGGATCTGATACTCAGGTACTGGATCTGGTACATATAGGTATCGGACCTGATATCTATATGTATCGGGTCTAATACTCAGGTATTGGATCTGGGTACATATAGGTACCAGGCCTAATATTTATATGTATCGGATCTAATATTTAGATATCGGGTCTGATACGTGATACTCACGTATCGGATCTGATATTTATAGGTATCGAATAAAAAGAAAAAAAATAGTGTATATTACACGATTATTATAATTATGCTAATGCAATTTTTCTGTTCCATACCAAATCTTAAAAGCATCACAACCAAAAAAAAATAAAATTAAAAACAAAGCAAGAAAAAAGGGAAAAAAAGTTTAAAAAAAAGTCACATGAACGGTCCAGATATAGATGAATTGTAGTTAGGCCAACAGATTCACATGCCCAAACGGTCCACACGGGCCGGAGACCTGTTTGTCAAAAATCTTGTGCAGGAAAAGGAAAAACACATGCATAGTGCCGGCACTCTGTGAAAATCATGCGCGCATCGTCTTTCTGATCGAAATAGCGTTTACCATTAGTGACTTAAGTTATCCCGTTCCCACGGAATAGTGTTCTCTATATTTTCTCATGGATTTTTAGGTTGGATTGCTATTTGTGATGCAAAGCGAGATAGAAAAGAAAATCAAAATGTGGTATAAGCCTATAAGGTGGAATTACTTGTATGAATCTAAATTCAGATTTTGTAAAACATATGGATTCTATAAATTGGTGTGTGGCTCCATGGGTAAACACCAATGATCCTATTTTTTTACTCTCACTGAGGTATGTTGTCGGTGTACGGGGCATTGTGTTCATCAGTTGCCTAGTACCTTTATTGTTTTTTTTAGAAACATGGTATAATTTAGGCACTCATATACTCACGCGCATACTCATCCTTATAAACGTGCACACACTCATCGTATCCCTTTGAGCACCTTTGAGAGATTGGGTTTGTGTCATCACATCCACATACGCCTCACTATTCAGTGACGAATCTACTGCCCAGCAACCCCAAGCAGTTGCCCGGGCTCGTCGGTGGATAATCCACTAAAATTTCATATAATTGGGAAAATTGAGATAGAATTTCTATAGTAAATAATAGCTTTAGTGAAGTTAGCCCAGGCTCTAAAATAATTCTAGATTCGCTACAGTCACTATACTATTGATTGGTACATCGTTTATCACTAAAAAGAATAATTAGGTAAATACAAACATCCCCTGCCAAATGAAAAGATTTTCCCTACAGCTAACACATTACTCTCAGTAAAATAGCCAAAACAACAAAATGAGGGGAATAGCCTTTTGGTGACTGCCATACAGTCACTAAATAACTTGTGACGGCTTGCCGTCACCAAATATTCAATTTCGTGACCAATCAAGTGTGATAGGCGTTTTGTGACGGCATGCTGTCAACAAAGTTCTTGGGGACGGCATTCTAACTTTTCGTGACAGTAAGGGGTAGTCACCAAAGATCCGATCACTGGTAGTGTACCGGATCTGATGAAGCTGCCGCCCCCCATGCCCTTGTGCCGGCTGTACCCCAGGACCTCCAACACGTGCACGCCTTGCTTCGTCTTCACGGCGGACGTCGACTTGGTCCTCCTCGGCACCGCCATGCTTGCCGCTGCAAGAGGGAGAGCATGATGTTTCAGAAATTGGAGAGGAGGAGGAGGGGAGGAGGGGGAAGTGACGGACCAGACGAACATTGCGGTGATGGCCGCCAGCGGTGGCGGCGGAGGAGGAGGAGGAGAAGACGGTAAGGAAGGCAAGGCGACCTATTTGTTTCGAACCTACAAATGCAACGCCCACAAGGCCAGAATGCACAAGTGGCCCAATGGAGTGCTGCTGAAATTCAGTCACCTGAAATTACTCATTGTAGAATGCAAGTGTTTTTTTTCTCTGTTATAGGTGGTTTTTGTTTTATTTTTTAATCTAAATTTGACCTTTCTGCATGCAATTTTGTAAGTTTTTATGAGCTATAAGTTAATTTTCATATAATATTTAAAATTTGTGTATGTTAGACCCTTTGGAACAAAGGAAGAGGATTGTAAGATTCGTATGGATTGCTTCCCTACATCCCTCCATAAGAAATTTAACATGAGCTCATATCTCATGTTTTATTTTTCCTATGCTAGCTAAGTCCAATGCACATTATCTCTTCCCCCCCTCTCTCTCTTCTCTTCTCTCTCTCTCTCTCTCCCACACACACATAGGATTTCCTGTAAAATTGCTGTGTTTCAATTCTAAATTCTTATGCACCAGCTAACGCGATATTACTTCTATTGTTCCTATGTTTTGAGATCATGTAGTATTGCAATCTATTTCCACGTTTTTCCTATTCCGTGTTAAAATCTTGCATTCAAATGTTGAATTATTAGTGCTCACTGGATTGAAAATATTGAAATAGTCCAGCTTTGTTATCAATTATTTTATTTGATCATAAAAGGTCTTACTCTACGTTCTTTCAGCATAGTAACGATATATACGAATTGACGTGGTTTGCCCGTCAGGGCACACTTTTGGGTTCCCGCAATATTGAAATCCTGCTGAATAAATGCATTCCGCACCACCACTTTCACTTCGGGCACCAACTATTTTTCCACCGCACACACTTTGACTAGTCAGGGCATTTGAGGGGAGAAAAGAAAAGAAAATAACCCATACCACTCACCTCTCTTCCAGATATCTTCTCCAAATCCACCACCATGACCCCCCAAAATCCACCATTGCGAGCGCTCTCACTACAATCTCTGGCTACCCTCCCACCCATCTCCGGCGTTCGTCAACCCTCCACCAACTAGGGTGTCTGTTTCGATATTGGTGGACCGGTGGCGGCTGTCTCCAGCGAGATCTGAAGTTGTAGCCTCCGGTGAGCGCTTGATGTTAAAATAGATAGCATGCATGGATTTCTTATCGTAGCTAGTAGCAACAGGCAGACACTTTGGTGAGTGATCCCATAAACATTTTGGACTGCTGGTTCCTTCAGCCGTCTTGTACTTATCCACATACCAGCGCATGAGGCTTAGCCTTCTGAAAAATATATAGCATATTCTATTCTAATTTTTCCTTTCACAATAATATATAGGATTATTGTGCAGTGGAAGCTTTTTCTATGATAAATGGAGGATATGATAAGAGAACTTTTACGGTACATTCTACTGCTAGTATATACTAGCAGTATATTTGATCCAACGGTGTAAAGTCATCTGATTTTTTTTCTAATTATCCTGCAGTATAAATTAAATAGGGTAAATTTGTCCTTTTATCTTTTTGCGTGGAGGGTATTTTTGTAAATTCATGCTATCTCACTTAGTCATATCCGTTTGCCCGGCACCCAGTCGAAACCGAAGCCGCTCGGCTCGAAACAGCCGCCGCTGGTTTCTTTCGGCGTCGCCTCCGCCGCCGCCAACCACAATCGGCGCCGCCGCCATCGGAAATCGATTCGATTTCCCTCCTCCTTTGCTCCTCTCGTGTTTGCAGCGACGCCGCCGTGATTTGGGAAAGGCAGAAGCTGTGGGAGGACAGGCTAGGGCTAGAGGCAAGGCGATGGGGACGCGGGAGATGCTGGGCGCGTGGAGGTTAGGCTTCTCCCTGCGTTGGAGGAAACGGGATGGAGGCACCAGGGCCAGAGCGAGATGCACCAGGGCGGGAGCGAGATGCGCCCAGCCTCCATCGCCGGTGTCACCAGACACGGATGACGAATTGACGATATCCAAGAAAAAAATCCACGGGAAACTTAATCCCTATTTGTGATTAAAAAACAATATCTATCTTAAATGACTAAACAACCCTTTAAGAATTTTAACAAATACCAAATATACCCTATTATATACTGCTAGTATATACTAGTAGTAGAATGTACCGTAAAAATCCCCTATAATAAAGGCCCAGCTTTCATCAACAAATTAGCCAGATAACTAGCTTGAACAAAGCAAAGGGGTTTTTCCTTCGAACTAAGATATGCTTTGAGTTATTGCTACAAGAAAGAAAATGCAACTAATATCGGTACTGATGAACATTTTAGATCAAATCCATAATCAATACTACAGCACAGAGTTTCCCAACAGTTGCACAACACAACACTACTTTTTGTAGATAAAGAAAATGGTTTATCGGCAAAAAAAACTAAATATTTGATTAAGCAAAAATATTTTGCAGACAACTATGGAGTACTATATTTGTGAATAAGCAAGGATCACCAAACAAAAACATGTTTTGGATTTCATACTAGAAATTTATAATTAAAGACAAAGGGTACTGTTTGACCACTCTAAGATCAAATCCATTATCAAAAGTACACCAAGCATTCATAGCATAAACAAATTATTAAGTACCAGTACATGATTCAGATCATATGCTACAAAGGCACATATATATATGATTTCTTTCTGCATCATGCAGAATTGCAGATTGACCATGTACCACCCCACGATCGAGCTGGTTCAATTCACCGCAGCAGCACCACCGGCGGCTGGAGGCGAAGGCGGAGCGTCGCCGCCATTGTTATCGCCGCCGTCATCGTTCTGCTGCTGCTGCAGGTAACGGGATATCAGCTTTGCCCTCAAAGCTTCCATCTTTTCAATCCTAAGCCTATCACCAGCGTCGACCCATGTCCTTCAGAGACAAGCCTGTAGCATTCATCCTCTAGCTCCCTGATACGACCATCAATCCTGCTGATCTGCACATATATATAAGCCATCCATAAAATACCATCACGATCTGCTCATTAACGCATGAACATCTATCACAAGAAATGGATGAAATCGATCCATCAAATCGGAACAAGGATATATATATAAACCTCATGCTCCAGGCGTCTCGGGAGCTGGTCCAGCAGCGGTTGCCATCGCAGTGGCGGCCTCGGTGGCTGCGGGCGGCAGCGGAGGCGGCGCTGCCGGAGCTGCAGCCTGGTTGTTGTTCCCATGAGGCGCCGCCATGGATTAGAGCTTGCTTGCTAGGGATAGAAGATAAGTTGGGTGGATGAGAGAAGAGGGATCTGTGTTGGGGTGTTCATATAGGACGGAAATCGAGATGGCTGCATTAACTCATGATTGGCTGTCACCACTGGCCAAAAGATAAGCATTAATTGTATTCCAAATTTGAGAATCAGCCGTCGTTATGTTCCTGTTTTGGAATTTATATTTAAATTAGACTAGGAAAACTATCCATTGGTTACAACGGGTAAAGGCAATATAATATGAGAAGCTTTGAGTTTATAATATAGGCAATATAAAAGCTTTAAGTTTTATCGAGCGGAACAACAACTATTAGGGACTTGAGTGAAACAACAACTATTAGGGACTGATTATTAAATTGAAATATCAGGATCGCTATAAACTATTTTTTTTTGGTTTTCTTTTTCTACATATGCAAATTGTAGCTATTGTAATCAAATCCGGTATCACGTGGGAAACTTATACTATCATAATTGTGTTGTGTTTTGTGTGGAAAGCAATACAGTTGGGAAAGTTGGAAGAGGAACTATCAGAATACAAAATTGCCAGTATCTATGAGTAGCCGGTCTATGAATACCCGATAATTCATGACGGAAACATTGCATAGGAGCACTACACATGCATACGTTTGCAGTTAGTTACTTAGTATAACAACATATATAAAAGCTCTAATTTTGATAGATTTTAACTAACAATAAGGATGATACTAGAAGATTTTAAAATCCGATGAGATTAGAAATTAGAATACGGGAAATAAACATATGATCACAAAATAAGATTTTACATCTCATCTTATACTGTGACAGCAATGGGATGCAATCTCTGGTGGCGGAAGGGGCGTCTCATCTGCACTATCCCCTAATCCCTCAGGCCACCCTCAGGCCATGTTCGGTTAATCCTCACTAGGAAGGGATTGAAGGTGATTAATTTCACAATCTGTTGTGGTATGGGATTATTTTTCTTCAATCCCCTCCAAACCGAATAAGGCCTTAGGAAGAGCAGAAGCTGCCATCCAGCGGCTGCTGTTAGTTGTCTATACCAGCAAACAACACATCATTAATTTGGTTTCGGATTGACAAGCAGCAACCACCCGAGCTAGATTTGTTACCGAATCAAACACTTGTTGAGGCCGAGGATGATCAGGTATTTTTATTTCGAATGACTTGCACCAGATAGTGCGAAGTTAATATTGATAGAGTAGGAAAAAAAATACAAGATTGTAACCCTGCGAGGTCATAACCAGGAAAGCGAAGAAAAACAATCACCACTCACGCAACGGCAGCACCAACACACAGACCCGAGAGAATGCTAGCGCAGAACTAACCGCCGCTAGACCAACAAAGGAACTACAGACGATGATCAGGTATTTGGATTGAATCTATCCATTGATCTTGCTATCCTTCGCAGTATAGTTCTCCTAATCGGAGTACACGAAGGAAGGCAAAGAAAAATCAGGAATGGACGTACTCGGGAACATGCGCGTGATGCCGAGAAGCGACGTACGAAGAAAAATCATTGGAAGCAGTTTTTGTGTTTTTTAAGTACTATCTTGATCGGGCGGGCACAATCCTTGTGTGGGATGGACAAGAGAATTGGAGCGCTTAAATGAGTGGTGGTATATTCGCAGGTGGCTAGTACATATAATGGCCGCCTTTGTAAATGCATTTACATAATTACACGGATGGATCTTGACATATATACTCCCTCCTCTCCCTTGAGCCAAACTTATCACATGAGTCTGAAATAATGCTAGTCGACTACATACCGTAGGCATCCATTGAATTGAGCGGGTATTTGCTATGTCCGTCAATTACATAACTCATTAATGATTTTACAATATAATTAAATATAGTTTCAGTACAAACTGAAATACCAAGATTCATTTTGTGGTTAATTATGGGGAAATAAATACTAAGGTCATCATGAAATACACACCTGCACAAATATTGAAAGAATTTACTGTGCACGCGTGGGGAAACATATTATACAATTAATATGTGTTCAATAATTATGAAGTTATTTTTAGAAACTGAGTATAGTCAGTGCTCGGTTTACCTTGTTTTCGTCGATAGAGCTGGGGACGAAAGAGATGCTAGGTAAGAGAGGTTCACAGTAGTGAGAGTACAGCAGAGGAAAATTAAGCAAAATGCAGAAATTTAGACAATGTGTCTACTCTCCTGTGTTATAGGTGATTATGCTAAACAGAAAGAGGTATTTATTTGTCCCAGGGATTGATCAAGTTCTTGTTCCTCAGTCTTTCCCGTGATTAATTTTACCTGGCATATTGTTCTTTCATTTTGAAAAATTCTTGCATTTCTGTCTACCCTAACCTCCTGTACTGCCACCAAAATGACGATGTATGGAACCCATTCCAGATCCTTGTTTGTTTGTTGTGTAACGAATCTTCCATACCAAAATGCTCCCATACTAAAAAACCAGAGAATATGCAAGTACAATATTATGAAGTTTAACCAATGCAAGAAAATTTTTCATCGAACAAAATAATGCTTTTGATTATTGATACTGGAAATTGAAATCAATTTTGCAACTAAAGAGAGATATAGCAAGGTATACTGCATGACCATTTTGGATCAAATCCATAATAACTACTACAGCACAGAGCACATTAAATAAAGATATATGCCAAGTATTCCATTAAGCAAAATATTTTGTAGAGAACTATGGAGTACAACATTTCTCAGTTTGAAGAAGCAAGTAAGTTTCATCGAACAAAATATATGTTTCAGATTATTACTCATACGAGAAATTTATAGCTAAAGAAGGGTACTGTTTGACCACTCTAAGATCAAACAATCCCCCTTATCACAAGAACACCAAACGTTCATAAACAAGTTAAAATCTAGTACACACTTCGTTCTGCATCATGCATGGATTGATCAGATCAACTGTCCTGTTGGTTCAGTTTATCGCAGCAGCTGCAGCACCTGCTGGTGGTGGAGGCGGAGGCGGTGGCGGAGGTGGAGCCTCTCCGCCATTGCTGCCATCTCCGTGCGCATGCTGCTGCACGTACAATGGAATATCACTTGTGCCCGTTCCAGCTTTCCTCTTTTCAACTGGGCAACATATCCTATGCACACACCTAACCTTCTGCACTCATGCACTCGGCTGTTATAAACCCTCTGATCCTGATCTGACGGACACGATGTAGGTGGGGTGTTCTTTTCAGAAAAACGCCCGCATCCTCTATACAGATTTCCAGATGACCCCTTACTTGTTTCCTCTTCTCCGTGCTCCTTCCTAGATCGATCCCCATCCCCAAATCTTCTCCCTCTCCATCGACGAACCATGCAGTGAGCAGCAGGCCGGCCACATCACCGTCGCCTGTAGTATGTTCATCGAATCATGCAGCTAACTAGACATTAAACTGGGCGGAACTCAAGCAGGGTCAGAGTCCGGCTGGCCTATAGGCAATGGTGGGGTAGCGCTCAGGTCAGGCCCAAGCTGCCTTGATGCCGTCCTTCACCGCTGGCACGGCCGTACTGCTGCACACTGCCTGGTTCGTCGCCAGCTATAGATCGAATCCATGTTGTGGTGGTCGCCGCGATGGCAAGCCTCCCGCTGGCCGCATTGGATGCACTCGGAGCATTTCTCCATTCTTTTCGTTCAAAACCTTCTCCATTCAAGTATTTGTTTTAAGTGATTGCAAAATTATCCGTGATTGCAAAAGGCACTTAAAGTTGAATAACGAGCTGTGTCCATTTCTTAATTTATCTCGTTATTTTCATTAATTGGACATGACCTACCTAGCTTATTGTAGGCATGGCCGCTGTCGTGCCATGTTTTTTTCCTCAATCAGGCACTGCTGCTGCTTGCAGGCCAGGCTCTACGTGCCGGAGAAGAGAGACCCGCTAGCCGCGACAGGAAACGGTAGGCACGTCAGTGGGAGACGATTCTTCCTGCCGCACGGAGAGGTTGAAGGTTTGGGGATGGGTGTTAACGCCAAAATGGTGTAAGCCCGAAATCATCATCGGCTTAGTCACTATCGGCTTCGGCATCTCGGAATCAGCCGATGAGAATTATTAAGTCGCCAGCAGTCGGATTCTTGGAGGATTCGGTTAAGGAAACTTATCCAGAAGAGACCGAGTTCAAGGAGGATGCAACATGACAAGTTATCTATTAATTAGGAATAGTTTGTTAGTTTCCTTTTATCTTTAGAAAAGTATGTTTAGTGTCCGATAAGGACTTTGTGTTTTCCTTTTATCTTTAGAAAAGTTTCTTTCTTATCCTACAAGGAAGAGTATCTACCTATGGGTATAAATATGTACACTCGGGGTCATTGTAAAATATCTCTCGATCAATATAACTACTCTCGGCGCATCACCACCCTCTTTCCCGAGGTTTTTACTTATCAACCGGCGGAATTTGGCACCTGACACGAGGCTGTATCGGTTCAGTTCGATCTCCGGCGAAGGGGTAAGTCGTACGTTCCGCTGGCCCTGGTGAATCTATCGGCTACGTTGGTGTTGTTCAAGGCGCAGATACTCTTCTTTTTTAATCTGAGACTGAATATTAAATATTCAATTTTTTTGTCCAAATAATTATAATATTATTATAATGGTATTTGATGATGACGATTAGGAACAGTGTGTTTATTTTCTTCTTTCTCCATATAAATAATTATATATTATCTAATAACAATGACACGGATATAATAAAAACGTCTCAAAACTCATTTCTACACATGAGACGTTCCAAACGTCTCAATATTCCTCTCTAAACGATTTAATTTTGTGCTAACCTGTAAAGTGTCTTAAACTATGTCCTCAACTAATAAAGCGTCTCAAACATTGTCCCTATTTCAATTTTACTTATAAAAGAGAGACGACTTATAGAATGACTTAAATGAAACGTCTTAAAACAATGGTTTTGTTGTAGTGAGGCTGCATCGCTTCGATCTCTTGGATCGCTCTAGTTTGGTTGATATATTTGCCTACCTGATATCTCAACTCTATCTCCAATTGCATTGTGTTTAGAGACGCATCTGTTTAGTTGGGACTGTCTCGGTTAGGTCCGATCTTCTGTCTTAGCCGATATATCTCTAGAATCACAATGTTGTTCTAAATAGATTTGTTATATCCATCATATTAGATAGATCTATCGGCTCATCGAGTATTAGATTATCATATACAATCTCGTGCTATGTCGGTTAGGTTCGACCTACTAGATTGTTGTTGATAATATAAATCTTGTTAAGCCGATAGGTTCATGCTAGTGTTTTATTGGGGTGTTAGCCGATAAGTTATCTGGACGTTGCATCGGCTTATAAGCTTGCTGTGCTTTGGGGCACAGGGCGCGTACGAGGTGGTGTCGGTGGCATTTTTGCATTAGCCTCCGGGACTGCGGGCTGGTTGTTCTCCAGAGGTGCATCCATTGATTAGCTACTTCCTCCGTTCCACAATGTAAGTCATTCTACCATTTTCCACATTCATTGATGCTAATAAATCTAGATAAATATATATGTCTAGATTCATTAACATCAATATGAATATGAGAAATGCTAGAATAATTTACATTGTGAAACGGAGGGAGTAGCTAGCAAGGGCTAGAGATTAAATTTGGATGGATGGATGGAGAAGAGGGATTTCTTGATGTGTTTATATGGAAGGCATGCAATTGTTAGTTACAGTAATTCATGGATAGCTGTTACAACTCACCAACAGATAAGCAGCAGGAAAATGTAGTCACGATACAAATTAATTAATTGTCTTCCAAAATTGAGGGTCACACGTTATTCTCTTCCTGTTTTGGAATTTACATTTGAATCTGAAGATATTTCAGTACTATAGAATTTTAACGCTAAAATATATATGCATTCGTGCTTAATACAGTTAATGAGTTATGTACAGATTAATGAGTTATGCATCATTAATGAGTTATGAGGAATCGGGGCAATCCTTAGAGACAGTTCCGGCGGACCCATTTTTGCTTGCTGCAGGCCTCTGCAAAAATGCTCTGGAGCGCTGGAAGCAGAGCTCCGTGCTTGCGCTGATGGATTGGTGAAAGCGTTCCAGTGGACGATGCTACCGATCGTGGTAGAAACCGACTGTATGTCGGTTATCCAAATGCTGAATGAGAAAGGGAGAGATCTCCCCGCAAAAAAAAAAAAACAGAGAGAAAGGGAGAGATCGATCAGAACTAGCCAATCTTGTTCAGGAGGCAAAACTCATCATGGAAGGGGACAGAGAAATCTCCATTAAGAAAGTTTAGCGCAGTCAGAATCGGATTAGTCATTTTCTTGCTAATAAGGTTAGGGTTGAGTCCTTGTCGGGTTTCTGGTTGGAAGAGGATTGTAAGTCCATATTACAGCTAGGCTGTGATGACTTTTTAAATGAGTAATACATTATCTTCCCCGCAAAAAAAAAGAGTTATGTAGCTAATGAACCTGTACTTGTGCAATTCAATGGTTGCTTACATATAAAATACTGTGAATTCTATACCAATATTCACATTGCTACCCAGCTAAAAACAGGAATAGAATTTGAGATTTTTGCGAAAACATCAATACACGGTTTCTTTTTTGGAGGGGGGGGGGGGGGGGTGTTCCTGTTTCAACAGTATCAAGATTAAGATCGAATGGACAAGAGTATGTACCTAGTAATTTAGTATTACTTTATTAGATGAACTAAAACTAGTAGGGTATATATAGGCCTTTTTAATTCATTTTTCTTTGAACCGTACTATCATGTTTCTTATTTAACAATATTTTAAGTAAATTAATCGGTTATTTCTCACTCAAATTAAATGTGTGCACAGAGAGATAGAGAGATCAGAGAGGTGCTGTTTGACTTTCAAACCAGTGCACTAGAGCTTGTGTATTAGTGTTGAAACTAAATTAGATGACAAGTTGAATGAAAACAAGATTAATTAGAAAAGCTAGAGGTCACAACTAATAATATACTAGTACGCATGGATTCCCTCGAAATTTTAACAAAACTAGTAATTACGTTCAAACGGAAATGGAAAGGAATGAAGATGAGATATTGAGATAAAAATAATATAGTTTTTAAGAAAATAGATTAACTATGAAGACGAGATGTGATAAAATTATGCCAGTTTAACAGAGGGCTAGCTACTCACAATGTCTAATATTTGTTTGAATGTTCCTTGAAAGCAATCCTTAGTCATTTTAGTGCACATCAAGTATGAATGCATAGAAAATCAGAAAACACAACACACAGGGGCACACTTCATTCTTGATGTTGAACGCTAATTAAGATTATTCCACACTAAAAATTTAGGCATGACGCACTCATGTTGAACGCTAACCCCGCACGGTTTTCGCCATAATACTTGTTCACGTTTTGTTCTCATGGTTTACGCTTTGCCAGACCTTGGGAATATTACTTTATGTCGATCGTCTCGTATTTTTACCATGGGTGGTTTGGCTAAGAGAGATGGAACAAGATTGTTGTTTCTATTTTTTTTTCTAAATATAAAAGGTTACAAAGGAAAACTTATGAATTGCATTTTTAACATTTTAAGGGCAAATAAATTTCAAGTTTTAAACTTTTGGGATATGTGGTATATATGGTTTTTTGATATATTATATTGTGTTATGCTGCTTTCAAAGGGTATATGACTAGCAAATCATGCAGCTAGCCATTAAAAAGGGAAAAATATAAATCATTTCCATGGACATCACTAATAGCTCAAAATAGCCAACTGTTATAGACGAAGTCCTGAGACAAGTGTAAGATCTAGTCTAACAAGACTATAACGGCTCACAATTCTAAGCCATCATTGATATCACTGATATATACTAATCAATGATGGCTTGGGATAGCGACCATCACAGATAGTAAGACTTATTTGTAACGGTTTGTAATCCTAAGCCATTAGAGAGATCAGATAACAGTAACAACAGATAAGCCCCCTAATCATCGACCAATAGTCTGTGTAACGGCTGCCCAAGCCAAAACATGATATGATTTTGAGCCGTTAGTGATGAGTGGTATTGTGGCAGTGTTAGAAAATGTGGATTATAAACTTTATGGGAATAATAATCCTATTATGAACATGCATGAAACTGAAACCTAATTATTATTTTCTTCCTAGAAATAAGCAACAGGAGGACTTGCAACTACAGCATTTTCATGGGGGCAAAAAAATCTCCCATCCCGCCCCTTGGGAAAGTCCCGTTTGGAGAACAGGGATCCATATTGCCATCCCTACATGAAGCCATCGTCATTCTATCTTTCACACACACTAAGCATTAAATCTAGCACAACCTCATATCATAAGTGGAATAAACAACCATGGCAGAAGTAATACCAACACATTATTTTACTAAACAAATTAAAACCACTGGAATTGATGATATTAAAAGGGCAGTACTATTACATCCAATTTGGTCCGATATGAATTAAAGTTCACACATACAGTAGAGAATATAGCATGAACCTAATATGCCCAAACAACACAACTAAATTGTATTTATTAGAATATAGCATAAAGCTACCGTCGACATGTAACTATCATTTGCGAAGTATGCAAGCATTCTCCAGAACCTCGATTAGTAGAATTGGGTATAAACTCTTAAACTGATGATACTCTGGTGTTCCAGTCACCGTTTCCAGTGTGTTCGGATTGGCAATGAAGGAGAAGCATGCCTGTTTGAGCATGTCGCACTGGTGCTGATCAGCGAGAAGCAATATAACCATCACGCTCTTCACATCAATATCCAGGCAAAGCTTCGTCTCGCAGATGGCCTTCAGCCTTTCCAGCCCATAACAGTCAACAGCACGAAGCAAGTTATGAGTTGTGTTATCAAACCACATCAATGGGCTAGGGTTCGTCGACGAATCCATCACTTCTGCATACGACAATATGATATACATATACCGCAAGAATCAGATATACATATATTGAAGAAATCCAGAAGGTAATTAATTACAAGATCAGAGTTTCTCGAATTAAAAATAAAATATAACTGATGCGATGATGGTGTACAAACATAAATACTCGACATTATAGACTTATATATAGAGGCAAGCTATCGCTGGAGCTAGCAATAGGAACTCGTATGTGACTTACGTTCAAGTTGCTCTTGTTGTTGGTAGATCCGTCCCGGCTGGATCCACGGCCGATAGATGCGCTACCACATGACCTCTGGCTGCCGGGATCGCAGAAGACGAGGGAGAGAGGGAGGAGAGGAGGGGGATCCACGAGCTCGCCGCAGCCGCCGCTCACCGTCGCCGTGGCTGTGATCGCTCCCGAGGGCGGCGGTGCCAAATATGTCGCCTGCTCCCGAGGTTGGGGGCGGCAAATCCGCACTCCGCGGTCGCTCCGAGGGCGGGGGCTGCAGATCTGCTCGTCACCGTTGGCGGGGAGACGGCGGATCCACGCGCTGGTCTCCCGCTCCCGCCGTCGACACTCCTGAGGTTGGGTAAAGCAGATCCGTGCGCCGTCATCACTCTCGAGGACGGGGGTGGCAGATCCGCTCGCCGGCCGCCCGCTCCCACCGCCACCACCCGCCGGCCGCCCGCCCGCTTGCCCGCCGTCGTTGGTGCCGTAGTCGTCCCTCGTCGCACTCGGTGAGGAGTCGAAGAGAGGAGAAAAGGAGAGAGCAAAGGAGAGGAGAGGAGGAGGAAGGAAGGGAGAGAGTGGAGAGGAGTTAAAAAGTTTGAAGTGATGAGAAAATATCTCTGAGAAGAGGAAGGGTATTTTTCCATGCGGTTCACTTAAGAGACCTACATGCAAAAATGCGGTCCTTTAAGAGGACCGCATGAGAAAATAGGCTCATTTTTTCATGCGGCCCCTTAAGAGGCCCGTCTACGAAAATAAATTTTTGCATGCGGGCCTCATAAAGAGTCATATGCGAAAATAAGGGTTCGATTTTTTGATGCGACTTATTACGGTCCACTTGCAATCTACAAGGGCTCTCGTATAGAAAAATCTTTTTTTAGTAGTGTGTATTCCACAAGCATATCATTAATTAGCATAAAGAACATATGCATAGTGTGTAAGTGTGCCGAAAATTAAAATCCAAGCGTATCAATGTAAGTAATCATCTGTTTCCTTGTTAGCAATCGATCTGAGCAACCAGGAGGGCATATGATGATTATCATAGCATTAATTAAAACTGACATGTCTTTATCCTAAAAAAATAATGTGGTGCTTACAATGTGATTTCCATGAATGTTTACCTTGCTCACATGAAGATATATCATGTTCTGGATTTGTTTTGATAGGGAGGGAGAGATTTCTTGTTATGTTAACACATGCACTAGCAGCAGAATACAACTGCAGCTATAAGCATTAGAACTCACATGATGCAGAGGGCTACTTTTGCATTGTGGATTGCTACTATTCCTACTTTTCTTTCCAAAGTAACACACAATTAATTTTACTAGGAAAAATTTGGGCATCCATAATACATTAAAAATTAAATTCAAAGAAGAAACTTGAACCGGCTCCAAACGGATGCCACCACAAGTATAGACCCATACATGCAATCATAGATAGCATATATGCAAAACAACCATCCGCGTGGATCTTGAATCTTCCACGCCACTCTAGGTGAGTAACCCACTAATGAATGCATATTCGCTCGACATGCCTTTGCATTATGGCGGGTATCCAAACGCATGTGATGATTTTTGGTATCAGCCACTACAACATTACTCTGAAGAATCTAACCTATATACCTAGATTACAAGGAATGACTATGGTTCAAAAATTATCAAAGAAAAGTCATAACATATTAAATAGCTAGATGGTAATTAATTTAATAGGATTAATACTCTTCATAAATAATTAAAGCATAATAGATTGTAAAGAGTAGATCATGACTTGCCTTGTGGATCAAGGGCTTTGCTAACGTTATCGTCGTGTTCTTGCTCCACCTAGCTCTTGCAGCTCTGCGGTTCTATCGCTGTGATCTAACATAAATACACAAAAACAATAATAATAAACCTACAAGAAAATACTACGAATGAACGGTAAAAGAAATATATATATATATATATATATATATATATATATATATATATAATTTTCTATGTCACTCTAGGTGAGTAACCCACTAATCAATGTGTATTGGCTTGACACGCCTTTGCATGATGGCAGGTATATGATATATCCAAGTGTGTGTGATGATTTTTGTTATATTAGCCACTACAACATTACTCTCAAGAATTTAAACCTATACCTAGTTTACAAGGAACCATCCTATGACATTATCAAAGAAGAATCATAACATATTAAACAAATAGATGGTAATTAATCTAACAAGATTAATACTCTTCAGAAATAATTACAAAATAAAATAACTATAGCAGGCTAGCTTTGTAGGTGTTTGATATAGTGCAAGGAGTAGGTCATGACTTGCCTTGCAGAACAAGGGCTTTAATTTGCTAACGTCAGCGTAGCCTTCTTGGTCCACCTAGCTCTTGCCCCTCCGACGGTTCTATCGCTGTGATCTAGCATAAACACACAAAAACAACAACAAATAAACATACGAGAAAATACTACAAATGAATAGTAAAAAAATATAAAAATATATAATCTTCAGTGTCACTCTAGGTGAGTAACCCACTAATCAATGTGTATTGGCTTGACATGCCTTTGCATGAGATATGTCAGGTATATCCAAGTGTGTGAGATGATTTTTGGTACATTAGCCACTACAACATTTCTCTCAAGAATTTAAACATGTACCTAGTTTTCAAGGAACCATGGTTTGACGATTATCAAAGAAGAATTAATCATAACATGTATTAAATAAATAGATGGTAACTAATCAAACGAGATTACTCTTCATAAATAAGTACAAAATAAAATAACTATAGCAGGCTTTTGTAGGTGCATGTTTGATATAGTGGAAGGAGGAGGTCATGTCTTGCCGCCCGGATGGTTCTGTTGGTGTGATCTAGCATGCATGAACACACAAAGCAACAACAAATAAACCAACAAGAAAATACTACAAACGAACAGTAAAAGAAATATCCAAAAATATATAATGGAGCAGCAATTAATTAATAAAGAAAAGCTAGCTAGTGAACCGAAGGTTAAGGATCATTTTATGATGAAGATCTGTGGTGCACATATGGACAGGGTGAGGTGAAGAGTTGGGTGTAATATGGTGGACTATTGAGAACCAGAACTGAACCGGCTTAAAATTGAGTGAACCCACATAAGAACCGGTTCGGCTCAGCCTCGGGCTAACCGTGACAGTTCATCGGCTCGGCTCGGCTCGACCAATGCAAGTAGCTAGTAGGAACAGTGCCGCCTCTTCCACGTCGATCGGCTCGGCTCGATGGACGGAGCGGAGGCGGCGGCAGAAGTCGACGTCCACAAGATCGAATCAGCGGCGGCCGGAGCGGGAGACGACGAAGCGACGGCCGGCGAGAGAGCTCGGGTGGAAATCTTGGCCGATCCATGGAGGCGTCCAGCCCGAGGTCGAGGAACCCATTTCCGCCTGGCGCCGTTTGTAGTCGCGCTGGTGGCTAAGCTAGCTTTGCGACGGTGCCGGTGAAGACGAACGAAGAGGGAGCTAGGGGGGAAGTGAGGGGAGGAACCATTACCGGCCGGGTCGAGGCGGCGCCGTACGCTCGCGAGACGAGACTGGCTGCGGCGGCGGCGGCGGCGGCGGCGGCGGAAGCGGGAATTTGGGGGAATGGATCGAGAGAGAGAAGAGAAGCTCCAGGGTTTCCACGGTGGCGCCCTCGCCTCGCCGGTTTAAATAGCTCAGCTGAGAGAGGAGGGATCGACGGCGGCGACGAGCTCGGGCTTTGCGTTGAGATGCGTGCTGGACGAACGCTTTAGGGTTTTTCTGGGGACCACGAGGAGCGGAGCGCCAGCAGCAGGTAGCGCTTGTGTCGGCGGTCTGGACAAGCGGCCGCTTTTCAGGCTGGGCTGGGCTGGGCCGAGCGCCTGGATTATTCTCACTATTATCTGCTGAGAAATATCAAATCTAATTTGTTGCAGAATGTAGCTGCAGCTTGCAAGAACTCCCCATTTGTTGTAAACCCCCAATTATTAACTGTTTAATTCACTTGCGCGCTTTTGTCAAACACGATTAGGCTCGGGCGCCCGAGATGCTTAACGAAATATCGGACGCCTTCTTAGCTACTCATTCTGCATTTCCTTTTCTCCACCACCGACCTCACCCGCGCCACCTCCTCTCCCTTAACGACCTCGCCCGCGTCACCTCCTCTCCCCCGCCAACACCGCCTGCGTCGGCTTTCGCTGCGTCATCACCGAGAACTCCTTCCTCCACTGGATCCTCACCATCAAACCACCCGCCCCCACTGCTCAGCTTCCTTGACATTGGCAGCGGCTCTGTCCCCGTGGAGCCGCCCCACCCCTGTGCTCCCCTCGTGGGTTCATCGCCACCACCGCCCTCAATGTCGTCGACTTCACCTACCCTTTCCTCCCATCATCCGTGGATCTCTCGTGCCACCATGACATCCTTGACAGTCGCGCCCTTGATGGATATGGATTCATTGATGTTTTAGTAGGTGAAATTCGATGTTTCATATGTTACACCAAAATGTTTCAGTAGTAGTTCAAATGTGTTTCATCATTTCAAGAGATTGAAACATTTTCGATCTAGCCCTGTTCTTTTCTCCAACAAAAGTTGGATAAACTTTTGGATACTTGTGGCACGCTTTTCAAACTGTTAAACGGTGTGTTTTGTGCGAAAACTTTCTATATGAAAGTTGTTCTAAAATATCAGATTAATCAATTATTCAAGTTTGTAATAATTAAAACTCAATTAATCACATGTTATTACCACCTCGTTTTACGTGAAACGCTTAATTTTATCTTCATATTTATCTTCACGATATTCAAACACCACCCAGGATAAAGATGAAACATTTTTTTCCCGATTAGTGAAACAACACCCGATTTTTGAAAAACAATGAAAAACAAATAGGGCGTCCGATTTGTAGTTGCTTCGCGCCTTTATATACCTACATGTCACAGATACACCCGTATATACATACAATATGTAGTCTTGTAGAGCCAGAACGATTGGGCATACTTCATATATATCTACACACAACTATTTAACACCCTAGAGGGGATGTCCCTCCCCTAGCTTGTTTGTCCACCAACCATCCAAATAATTATAATTTTTTTTAAAAGAATTTGACAACATTCATACATGATATACATTCATACCCGAATTTATTCTTTTATTTTCTCAATATGTAGGTCGAAATTGAAATTGATTTTTGTGGAGTGACAGATGTCACTATATTCCACATTATCAATGTTTTTCATTTTTTTAATGTTGTACTTGATTATATTTGAAAAAAAGGGTACACGAGGGGACATTCTCTGGAGAGATTAGAATCCATTTACATGAAAATAGCAACGACGGACATTTTCACGAGTTGAAAAACATTTTGGACAATTTTCTGCTACCTGATAGTTGTGCACATAAGGTAGCTACTTATGCACTTTGTTTTATTCCCTAAGGCCTTGTTCGGTTTGGAGAGGATTGAAGAGGATAAGAGGGGATTGAGGGAGAATAATTCCACACCACAATAGGTGTGGAATAAATCTCCTCTAATCTCTTCCTCATGGAGATTAACCGAACAAGGCCTAAAGGAAGGGTTAAGCTTAATCTTTCCTTTCCCTGGAAAAACGAGGGCAGAAAGTAAAACAGCTTTCTACTTAAAAAACCAGACATGCACACAGCACAACACTTTCAAGTTGAACCAACGAAAATAATTTTTCATCGAACAAAATATGCTCTGGATTATTCATACTGGACAATCATTTTTTTATGACTAAACATAGCTAGGCACTGCATGACCATTTTGGATCAAAAGCGGCCGTAATAGTTACTATAAAGCACAGAGCACGTCAAACAGTCGCAGAACAAAAAAAAAACAAAAACAAATAGTGGATTAACCAAAATATTCTGTAGAGAGCTATGGAGTACAATATTCTTTTAGTTTGAAGAAGCAAAGTAAGTATCATCGAACAAAATATGTTTTACATGATTTACATCATTAATTATTCATACCTGAAATTTATAGTTAAAGAAGTGTACTGTTTGTGACAACTCTAAGATCAAAACAAACCCTTATCACTAAACATGCAAAAAAACTAGTTCAGTTCTAGGCATCATGAACGCTGTCCAAACTGATATTCAAGTACCAGCTGCAGTGAACTGAGCTAGCTAGACTGTCGATCTGATCAATCCGTTCATGATGCCTAGAACTAAACTACTACCTCCGTTCTAAAATATAGTAATTTTTAGTTATGTCCAGATTCATAACTAAAAATATTTATATTTTGAAACGGAGGGAGGGAGTAGTTTTCAATCTGTTCATGATGCCCAGAAATGAAGGCATGCCTTCATTTTAATCGCGCGCTAGCTCTAGCTTTCGTGATGATCAACCTGCATATATAATGGCAATCAGAATCTCCCGTACGTGTTAAGGAATAAATATGACATCAAATGTATAATCGTTGGATCGGGACCTAGCTAGATGCACCACGATGATGTATAAAACAATACTATATATTAATCTCGTCAGAATTACCTCTAGCTTTTGGATATTGTTTTCATTTATTCGAGTTTCATGGCTAACACAGAAGTCTTAGTGCACTGTTTTGCAGGTCGAAGATCACTTTCCCCTCTCTCTATATATATACATATGCACACATTAATCTCAAAAAAACATATGCACACATTTACGTGAGAAATCAGCAATAAATTTATTTAAAATATTGTTAAATAAGAAACTGATCTTACTGTTCAAAGCTAAAATCTAATAAAAAGGGGTACCCTACTAAGTTTAGTGCATCTAAAAGCAAGCGCACATACTTGTTTATTCTAATTCTTGATACTGCCAAAATAGGACCGCCACACGCCACACGGTGGGTTGCTATTGTCGCAAAAATCAATTGAAAATTATGTTGCCCGACCTGTTTTTAACCGGTGTAGTATATGTGGATATTGGTATAAAATTCAAAATATTTCAAATATAGGCAACCGTAGAATTGCACAGGTATTTCCTCCATCCCAAAATACAATCATTTCTTGGTTCTTTTGCAAAAACTAAGTTAAAGGAAAAATATCCACTTTAGTCACTTTAGTGGTCTACTTTTAAATTTTTAAATTGCTTAGATTATTTTTTCCAAAGTATCTCACTACAAATTTTATTCGTTGGAATCAGTAGCATATAAATGCTTATATTGTGGTATAAATTCTAAATCCTAGAAATGTTTATACTACCAATAAACCCTAATTGGGACGGTATCAGAGGTGCTGGTACATAAAAACGGCACCTATAAGGCTTTCCTCATACAAATAAAAACGGACACCTATATATAACCAATCATTGGTGCCTGTCCATTAAAAAGCCAACACCAATAGTCATAGATGTCGGTTCTTATAATAAAACGATATCTATAAACATTACATGGGTGCCAGTTCTTATAATAAACCGGCACCTATGAGTGCAACGCAATATATATCGGTATATATCTGTGTATGTGTTTTGTACCGAACTTTTTCATATGAACTCAGATAAATGAACATTATAACAAATCTACAGAGCTTGATGAGATTTACAACCTAGTAGATCACTTTTTGATTCGAGGTCGTTTGGATATATGAAAAAGTGTTTTTTTATTCGAGGTCGTTTGGATGTATGAAAATGTGTTATAAGTTCTCAGATCTATTTAGATCTATTTAAAATTTCTCAACAACAATAAATTAAAATCATAGTACAGGTATTCCATGTTTTCTTCTTTCACACACACATTACACATGAAATGGCTGTTACATTCTGCATGCTTATGGAAAATGGCAATTACATTTTTTAACCTGGAAAATGACAGTAACATTTTTTTTACCAGGAAAATGGCTGTTACATTTTTTGACTTGGAAAACCACTGGAGGAGATGATGATATTAAAAGGGAAGTACTGCTATATATTACATCCAAAATGGTCCGATATAAAGTTCACACATACAGTAGAGAATATAGCATAAAGCTAAAATGCCCAAACAACACAACTATTGTATTTAGAGTATGGCATAAAGCTAATATTCACAAATAAAATCATAATTCATATATTGCCCAAATTTGACTGAATAGCTACCGTCGACATGTAGCTATCATTTGCAAAGTATGCACACACTCTCCAGAAGCTCGATTAGCAGACTTGGGTATAAACTTTTAAGCTGATCATACTCTGGGGTTCCAATCACCATTTCCATTGTGTTCGATCGGAGTGGCAAGGAAAGAGAAGCAAGCCTTGTTTGAGCATGTTGCACTTGTGCTGATCAGCTAGAAGTAATATAACTATCACGCTCTTCACATCAAGTATCCAGGCAAAGCTTCATCTCGCAGATGGCCTTCAGCCTTTCCAGTCCACACTCACTAGAACAGATACCCTCATCTCAATCGGGCGGTAAGCCCCATCTCAATCGGGCACAGCGTCCGTCACAGGGTAGAAGTCACTGATGTGAAGAGTTATCTCAATCGGACAAACGACCGTCACGAATGAATATATCTCAATCGGGCCCTAAGTAAAACCCGTCACAGATAGCTTTGACCCAGACAACCAGTCAAACTATAGCCCGTCACAGATGACCTATCTCTATCAGGCCACAACTAGCGCCCGTCACAGATGACTACTAGCCTTTATCGGGCCTAAACTAGAGCCCGTCACAGATGATACACATCTCAATCGGGCCTAAACTATAGCCCGTCACAGATGACTACTGACCTCAATCGGGCCTAAACTAGAGCCCGTCACAGATGACTACTGACCTCAATCGGGCCTAAACTAGAGCCCGTTACAGATGACTACTGATCTCAATCGAGCCTAAACTAGAGCCCGTCACAGATGAACTCATCTCAATCGGGCATTTATTTATGGCCCGTCACAGATGACTATAATACACAAAAAAAAATAAATTTTGTTTTTTGGCTAGCCTCAGGCCTTTGCTAGCCATGCCCGCTGCAAAAATGACAGAAATAAACACAGATATCCAATATCCCCAGCTCCCCAGCATCACCCATTCATATACATATGCATTCACATACACAGACATCAACATATTTCACACAACCACACATTCACAGCCATCTCATATTTCACATCCATTCACATAATTAACATCCATTCAAATATTTATCATGTTTCACCTACAAAACCGAATTAATTGGATCAAATATTTATTTAGCAAGTCTTAACATAAACATATGAAATATATACATAAAATAAACATCACAGTTACATCCTCATAGTTGCATAATAAGTGTTCATCATTGCCTAAACATAAAAGTTCAACATTGTTCATCATTTTAGTTTAAGCCTAAACATTCCTTTGGGGTTAATTATTTCGCGGAGGATGAAGCTGGCTATCTCCTCGCGAACCTCCTCAAAGCTGGTAGGCAGAGACTTGGTTATTGTGCCCTACATTATCATAATTCCAGATTAGTTGATCGATAATATATAAGTACTAAAATGTAGTTAGTCTATCACAATTGAGACCACCGACCTCAAACTCAGCCAAAGTCTTCACCTTTTCTCTATACAGAAGGCGCATGTTGTGGTACACATGGAATCCGCACTGGTCACCTATTTGTTGCTTCACCGGGAAGTCTTTTTTGTGGATGAGGGTGTCATGTCCTGTCTTCCTGAGGCTTCCTCTTTGCACGTATTGGGCCCACGCTTCATCTATCGCTAGTTGAATTGGGGTCCAATCATATGCGTTCTTATCAATTCTGGAGTTCAAGTAGTGACATGTACTCCACTTAGGTGTTATGACCAGAAGGATCCAATGGGCACTACGGCATTAATATAGTGAAAGTTAATTAAGTACTCAAGGAATGTGTCATGCTGTTGTGTATATTTAGATAACACACTTACTATTGATTATAGGCGCACATAATGTACTCGATCCTTGTCTCCGCGGGACCACAAGGTGTCGTAGATGTAGTTGACCATTCCTTGACGGTCATTCTGGAGATTTGTGACAGTGACCACTTGTGGATCAAGGAAGGCAACTTCCGGTGCATGCTTCTGACACCATTGCCAACTTAACCTACACATAGGATAAACGATCTTGTAAGCAAGTTAAACCGATTGTTATTACCAGATTGAGTTGGGCGACAATACTTATAAGGAGTAGCACTTAAGGAGGCTTGTGTCCACCGCTCGGAGCCTGTAGAGGTCGAAAAGATCCTTGAAGTTGACCACGATATAATTTGTTGGACCAAGGAATGGCTTTCCATCGTGCTCTCCAAGGATATCGGTAGCTTTACTTGGCTTCCTGGCGTTAGATTTCTCCATGTAGTATAAGTGAAGGTCCTTGCAAGCGGTGCCCATCGCGGCAAGCACGTCATCTCCAACCAATGGCATGCCTAGTTGGAACTCCTGTGGAGCGACATATTTCTTCTTGACCTTTTTGCCCTTAGTCTCTTCCTGGCCCTTTCCCAGATCTAGCTTCCTTGGAGCTAGAAGCGAGGCCTGCACCTTTCCTCCCCTTCCTCTCCCCTTTGCTTCGGGTTTATCGAGAGTAATTCTCTGAGGGGAAGAGTGTGCCTTCCTGCTCTTCTTCATCGGTGGGGGTTCATGAATCGCCTTGTTGTCGGCCTCCGTTCGGTCCTCCCCAAAATCCGTGTCGTACTGCAATTGCACATCGTAAGATTGTGCATGACGATCTTGAGCAGGAGGGGCTGAAGGAGCAGAGGCGGGTCTCTTTGGTGGACGACCGCCTGGTGCAGTGGTTGGCCTCGCTATAATCCTGATCTCAATGATGTCCTTGGGCCATTGGATGAAGGTACCACAGGCATTTCCTAGTGAGAAGACCTCGTCGTTCGGTGGATACTTCAGAGGGAACAACTCGTATTCGGGCTTCACCGAATCGACTTGAACTTTTGCACAGTCGGCCCTAAGTTGTGCTCCATGCACTCTTGTCTCTGGGGTCGGCTTGTACGCAAGTCCCTCGGCTGCTGGAACCGTGAAGGTCGGCATCACCCTAACTGTGAGGGTGCAGCTCGTTGGTTCCTACGATAGTTTTAATATTCTTTTAGAATATTATATATCATATGGATTCGTTAAGTCTTTCATGTATTGAGTAAGTTCACGGTTACCGTTATGTGGTCGACGGCGCTGTCGACCGATGTTGGATTTTCCGCCAACTCAGTTGATGCACAACTGCTTTGTTTTTGGATGGGACTTCCTAACTCTTCGTGCGCAGCAGCAGCGGTGGCCTGGGGGCTCTGTTGCTCTTCTCGAATCTCTTGCCTAATCTTGGCCCTCGTCGACTCGAGCTTTTCATCGAATTCAGATGTCAGCTCAGCTCTTATCGATGCCCGGATCTTGGCTTCAAGGCGTGCATCTTTCTCCGCCTTGTTGGAAGTCCGCTTCTTGTACTGCCACGCGTAGTCTGGAAATCCATACTTCTAGGGAATAGAAGACCCAACGCCTCGTGTTCGTCCACGGTGTTCCTTGTTGCCCAACGCTTTCGTGAGGAGGTCGTCCTCGCGTCTTTGAGAGCAGGCCTCTTGCGAGGCTTGTTGCTCGGCAGCCAACTCCTTATGCATTACAATTTAGTGGGTTTAAATAAACTGCACGATGGGAAAGAATGCGAACATCTAGTTTGACTAGACACTTACAATAGCTTCGTATACTCGGTGATCTTCTGCATTTGGCATAAAGATTGTGCCATCATAATTCTTCTGGTACCTGGCCCTGGCCTAGTTTCTAGCTCGAGGGTGTGGGATATCGCCAAACACGAGCGGTGTGCATGATTCCTCCGCTTCTTCATCCTCACGCTGCCATTACTCTTCCTTACCGGCATATCCGGCGGTGCCAAGCCGGTGCGGATGCTGGTTCCTGGTCTGGAGCAAGCGATATGCCTCGATTCTAGCTCTGGACTCGGGGGTCGACTTCTTCGCATGGAATTCCTCCCAGACCTGTTCCGTGATCCAAGGAAATTTCTCTCTTGGATCTGGATTCGCCGGGTTGTATACGAACTCGCCGACTAGCTTAGTCTTGAAGTTCTTCAAAGCATTGCCCATAACCTTGAAAGTAGCCCGCCTGAGACGGTACTCATGCTCCGCAGGATAATCAAAGCTCTCCTTGAACGTTAGCCAAGCAATGTCCTTCTCTGCGGCCGGCACGAGCTTGATGTCATCTTGTAGAATACTGAATTTCTGCCTCCCTATGACCCCGCAGATAGACCTAAATCGGCTCAATATTTTCCTTGGAGATGTCGGCAACCCTACGGCGTCCACCGCTGTTATGCGGAACCGTTCCTTAGGGATTTTGTTCCCTGTCCTAGAGTACGTGCCCTTGAGGACCCACTAGTTGTCATCGACATTGGTTTGCCTTGCTGAGACATCGTATACTTTTTTTTCTAAATAACAAAAATACACAATTGAGTGCTACAATCTATTACAATGAATTTAATGTCACTTAGAAAAATAAATGAAACATATAAATAAACTAAATTGCGCATCTCACAATAATAAAACGAACCACATTTCATCTATTTACTAAATTCATTAATGCACCATGTATAAATAAACGAAATTGCAGAATACTGAATTGCGCATCTCACAGTAATAAAACGAACCACATTTCATCTATTTACTAAATTCATTAATGCACCATGTATAAATAAACGAAATTGCAGAATACTGAATTGCGCATCTCACAATAATAAAACGAACCACATTTCATCTATTTACTAAATTCATTAATGCACCATGTATAAAAAAACGAAATTGCACATCTCACAGTAATAAAATTAACCACATTTCATCAATCACTACAATCATCTATCACAAAATTCATAAATGCACCACATTTCATCCCAACATCGACATGTCTCACTCACAGTTCAATCACATATCATCCACATCCACATTTCAATGACATGTCATTCACAGTTAGCATAGGGTGGCGCGATGGACTACTCACCTGAGGACGGTCGGTGGGGCTCGGTGGCGGCGGCGCCGGGCTCGGTGGAGGGCGTCGCCGGTCGGTGGAGGCGGCGTTGGGCTCGGTGGAGGCAGCGGTCTCGGTGGCGGCGGCGGCGGGCTCGGCAAAGGAGGAGTTTGCGGCGGCGGCGCCGGGCTCGGTAGAGGGCAGCGCCGGTCGGTGGAGATGCCGGTCTGGTAGGTCGGCGCCGGGCGGGCGGCGTTGGGCTCAGTGGGGGTCGACGACGTGCGTCGGTGAGGACGCGGGCGGCGACGACGAGGAAGGCCGACACCAGTCCGATCAGTGTAGGGGCTTGAGGGAGGACGACGGCGGTGGCGGCGGGCTCGGTGGCGGCGGCGCCTGGCTCGGTGGAGGGCGTCGCCGGTCGGGGGAGGCGGCGCCGGGCTCGGTGGAGGCGGCGAGCTTGGTGGCGGCGGCGGCGGGCTCGGTGGCGACGGCGGCGAAGTAGGAGTTGGCGGCGGCGCTAGGGTTCTAAGGAGGCGGGAAACTGTAGCGGGACTTAGAAAAATTTTCGATCCGATCTGAGAAACCCTAGATATAGTAGAGTGATGAGTCATCTCAATCGGGCTTTGCCGTAGGGCCCGTCACAGATGACTCATCGGTGACGGGCTCCATAATAATGCCCGATTGAGATGACATTCAGGCCCGTCACGGATGACTCATCTGTGACGGGCTTGAACTAAGGCCCGTCACCGATGACTATTTTTCCATTTTTCCAGATAAGTCTTTATATTTGTGAGTACAAAATATATAGCTGCTGTATAATAATTTATTTTATTAGTCATAATAAATTTTTGGATAGTAAATGATTTCAAATGGAAATATGGTCAACAACAAAGTTGATCCTCTCATCAGGATCTACAACTTTTATTTTGGTCATTTGTCTATATAACTTTGTTTCCAACGGCTTGAAATTGATTTTGACAATATGACAAATCTAAACAGCATTTGTAAATACTAAATGATTTCAAATGGAAATATGGTCAAAAACAAAGTTGATCCTCCCATCAGGATCTACAACTTTTATTTTGGTCACTTCTTCATCCGACAAAGTGATACTACCAATGTGTACAAAATTGACATATTTGTGTTGATATTTATAAACCAGATGAGAGAAATGTGATTATTGTGAATAGTATAACTATCACTTTGTCGGATGAAGAAGTGACCAAAATAAAAGTTGTAGATCCTGATGAGAGGATCAACTTTGTTTTTGACTATATTTCCATTTGAAATCATTTAGTATTTACAAATGCTGTTTAGATTTATGATATTGTCAAAATCAATTTCAAACTGTTGGAAACAAAGATATATAGACAAATGACCAAAATAAAAGTTGTAGATCCTGATGGGAGGATCAACTTTGTTGTTGACCATATTTCCATTTGAAATCATTTACTATCTGAAAATGTATTATGACTAATAAAATAAATTATTATACAACAATATATATATTTTGTACTCACAAATATAAAGACTTATCTGGAAAAATGAAAAAATAGTCATCGGTGACGGGCCTTAGTTCAAGCCCGATAGAGATTAATCTATCTCTATCGGGCATTATCTTTAGGCCCGTCACAGATGAGTCATCCGTGACGGGCCTGAATGTCATCTCAATCAGGCATTAGTATGGAGCCCGTCACCGATGAGTCATCTGTGACGGGCCCTACGGCAAAGCCCGATTGAGATAGATTAACCTCTATCGGCTGTAAACGTTGGCCCATCAACGATGACTCATTTTCCATCTTTCATTTGTTGTGAGTGCAAAATATATAGTTGCTGTGTAATAATTCATTTTATACTAAATGATTTTCTATATAATTTTTTTCCCAACAGCTTGAAATTGATTTTGTAAATACTAAATGATTTCAAATGTAAATATGGTCAACAACAGAGTTGATCCTCTCATCAGGATCTACAACTTTTATTTTGGTCATTTGTATTAAAACAAAATTAGCCATATTAATGACTACACATATCAAGTCTTTGCAATAAAACAAAATACTTCATTCATTTCAATAGATAAGTACAAATGCATCAGTCACAAGGTTATGCCTTCCGTATGATCTGAACGAGCATATGCCACAGGCTCTTGGGGATCATCATCAAGGTCAATGTGAGGTCTTACATGAAGATTATGGTTGTATTCTTCTTCATCGACGACGTTGTCAACTCCTACAATTCGGCGCTTTCCATCCCTCAGGATGTGCATCTTCTTGTTTGAAGGGTCTTTTATGTAGAATATCTGCTCGACCTGTTTCGCAAGTACAAATGGTTCATCGGCGTATCCCACCTTAGATAGATCTACTAAAGTGAAACCTTCCTTGTCGGCTTTGACACCAGTGCGTAGATTCACCCAACGACAGCGAAACAAAGGAACCTTGAACTTGACGTAGTTTAGCTCCCATTTCTCCTCAATGCGGCTGTAGTATGTGTTTGACCCAACTTGATCCTGGAATTCATCTATACGGACGCCGCTGTTCTGCACTGTGCTTTTGTCATCTTGTTTGACGGTCTAAAATGTGTATCCAATTATATCGTATCCTTGCCATGTGTCTACGGTCCAAGACGGTCCCATCCCCAACAACTGTACTGTCTCATTTGGGACATCCGAGGACATTGTCACACAATTCTTGAACCATTCGTTGAACCGAGAATTATGTTCTCTGTTAATCCATGCATCAGATCGCCCCAAGTTCTCATCTCGGATTTTCGCTAAGTGCTCCTCAAAGTATGGGCCAACTTCTGCCATATGTTGGAGCACAGCGTAATGAGCCTGCGCGTACAACGCTTGATCGGGCCTAATTCTTTTCCTTCCGATTGTGCCAACACCTGACAACCTTCCCTCGTGACGAGACGCAGGAACTCCGATAGGATCGGCATCGGACATGTAATTGACACAGAACTCAATAGCCTCCTCGGTCGTGTAACCTTCAATGATGCTCCCCTCGGGTTTAGCTCTGTTACGAACGTACGACTTCAGAACTCCCATGTACCTTTCAAACAGCCACATTTCCCTTAGAAAAGCCGGGCCACATAGTTTTGTTTGCTTCACCAGATGAACAGGGAGATGAACCAGTATATCAAAGAAAGACAGTGGGAAAAACATCTCCAGGTGACAGAGGGTATTCACAATATCGGTCTGCAGCCCATCTAGATCTTCTGGATCTATAACCTTCTATCCAATTGCATTGAAGAAGGCGCACAGACATTGGATCGTGTGACGCACTTTCGGTGGTAGAATGCCTCTGATAGCAACTGGCAAGATTTGTGTGATTAGCACATGGCAATCGTGAGACTTCATTCCAACAAGTTTTAGATCGTCCAATTTAACATACTTACTTATCCTCGCTGAATAGCCCGATGGAACTTTAATATCCTTCAAGCATGATAACATTGCGATCTTCTCATCCTTCGACAGTGTGTGGCAGGCTGGAGGGAGGTACACTTTACCTGTCTCTGCATCTCGTATGGGCTGGAGTTCACTGCGAATATTCATGTCCTGTAGATCAAGGCACGCGTTCAACCCGTCCTTTGTCTTCCCGGGAATATTCAGCATCAGGCCAACCAAACTCTCACACACATTCTTTTCTACATGCATGAGATCAATGCAATGACGGACATCAAGATATTTCCAGTAAGGTAGCCGCCAAAATATGGATTTTTTCTTCCACATACCCTTCTCCTTTGTCTTGCTACGTTTTCTTTTCTTCCCAAACTCATTGCTTATGTCCTTGACCATATTGTGGACCTCATCTCCGGACAAATCTTTGGGAGCAGGCTGAAGTTCTCTCTTACCGTTAAAAATTTTCTTCTTTCTTCTAAATGCGTGACGTAGCGGGAGCCACCTCCGGTGACCCATGTATACCATCTTTCGTGATTTCTTCAACCACCGGCTTCGTGTATGTTCCTTGCAATCGGAGCATGCCTTCTTTCCTTTTATAGTTTGTCCGGAAAGATTACCGAGTGCAGGGTAGTCATTAATGGTGCAGAACAATAGAACTCTTAGCTTGAAGTTCTCCTGACCATATGCATCCCAAGTTTCCACACCTTCTTTCCAAAGAATCTCCAGATCGTCGATAATAGGCTCCAGGAGTACATCCATATCATTGCCGGGTTGCTTTGGACCTTGGATTAACAAGCACAACATAATATATTTCCGTTTAAAGCATAACCATAGTGGGAGGTTATAGTTCGCAATAAGAACTGGCCAAGTGCTGTGAGTACTACTCATGTCACCGAAAGGATTCATGCCATCCGTACACAGACATATCCTCATGTGTCTAGGGTCGGCAGCAAAGTCTTTGTGTTTTCGATCGATATTCCTCCCTTCAATCGAATCCGCTGGGTGTCTAAGCATACCGTCATTCCTTCTCTCCGTGGCGTGCCAACGTACTAACTTCGCTTCGTTCGGGTTGGCAAAGATTCTCTTGAAACGATCAAATGATAGGTAGATACCACACAACCTTTGCCGGACCACCCCTCTTTGACTTATTTCCTTCGTCAACACTTTTCTTTCACTTGTATCGAGAAGCCTTGCAGACAGGACAAGCATCCAAGTCCGCATATTGCTTGTGGTACAATATGCAGTCGTTGGGACAAGTGTGAATTCTACGGACCTCTAACCCAGTGGACACAGAACCTGCTTTGCTTCGTATGTCGTCTCGGGCAATGTGTTCTCAACAGGAAGCATAGCCTTCAAAATTCCTAAAAGATCTGTGAAACTCTTGTCTGTCCATCCACTACTTGCCTTAAGCTTCATTAGGTCCAAGGTAACTGACAACTTAGTGTGTTTTGCTTTGCATCCAGCGTACAGAGGCGTCTCGGAATCACTTACCAACCTACTGAATTTCATTCCATCTCTCTCATTCTGGGCTGGGTCCTCAATGTCACGTAACATGTCTTGCAGCAGATCGTGATCCACATCAACCATTTCACCGCCCAATGCAGAAGGTATAAACATGTCATGCTCATCTTCATCTTCCTGATTATGCGCACCACTTCTGTCTGCTGCTGCTCCACTTCCTGATTCTTGCTCTCCATGCTTCACCCAACATGTATAGCCCTCCATGAATCCTCGTTGTATCAGATGACCGTGTACGTCCTCTCCGCTATCAAACATATTCTCATTCTTGCAATCTGCACATGGACAACACATGTAATCACTGTTTCTTCTTATTCGATCCTCCTCCGCGGCGTTCATAAAATTTATTACGCCCTTTCTGTACTCCGTAGAATGACGTTTCAAATTTTTCGTATACATCCAACTTCGATCAATTGCTACAAAATAAAAAAAATAAATTAGAGGCACATATTATAAGATCATTATTGCAAAAGTAAGACGTGATGAAATTGCTCAATTAATGATTAATATTACTCACTTGATTGATCCATTTTGATCACCTACAGGAATTTAATTTCTGTTTTTCTTGGGAAAAGGATAAAAAATCGCCCCCTACAGCCTCCCACCAAAATAGTGAACAGTGGGATACAGTTACACTAGGTGGCGGGGGGTATTTACACTGTGCAACAAATATCTGTAACGGCCCTAAAACAATCAACCGTGACGGGCATACAAGTAATCTCTATCGGGCCTTAATAAAAGGCCGTCAAAAAAGAGTGTCATCTGTGATGGGCACTACACTTATGTCAATCGGGCCTCTAGTTGGAGCCTGTCACAGATGACCCCCATCTGTGACGGGCTTATTTTAGGGTCCGATTGAGATATGGAACCCTCATCTCAATCGGGCCTCAACTATAGCCCGTCACAGATAAGTGTCATCCGTGACGGGCTTTATTTTTATGCCGATATACCATGCCTGTGCGATCATATCTCAATCGGGTGAAACTTCGGCCCGATTGAGATTACTTCCTTGTCACGGCCCGCAAATTCCAGTCTTGTTATGGGCTGTCACAGATGGAAGGATCTGTACTAGTGACTGTACCTGTCAGCAACACAAAGCTAGTTATAATGAGTTGTGTTATCCAACAACATCAGTGGGTTGGGTTTCGTCCACGAATCCATCAATGCTAATATGCTGTGCATATAGTGCACGAAACAGGTACATCAAGGAAAAGCTAGCAGGTACTTAGTTTTAAGATCAAAGTTTCTCGAAATGAAAATAATTAAACTATATATTGGATGCCATGAAGGTGTACAAGCATATATATGTACTCAACATTATTTGACTTGTATATAGGCATGCTATCACTGGAGTTTTCTATAATATAGGAAATCTTGACTTACCAGAGTTGGTAGAGAGAAAGTAGCTAGAGTTGATCAAGCTGCTCCTGTTGTTGGGACTGATGGGGAGGGTGCCTTTATATAAATCCTGAAAGTGTGTATTCCGGAAGCATAACATTAGCATGGCTGGAGCCAATTGTAGACCATATTGGATAACGATCAGATGCAAAGTGTGTAAGTGTACAGAAAATTAAATCCCAAGCTTATCCATGCAAGTAATCATCTGTTTCATTGTTTTGCAATCTGAGTACTAGCTAGGACTAGGAAATCATATGGCGATTATCATAGTATAGTAGGTAAAACTGGCCATGCCTTTATCCTACATAAAGTGAAACTGCCATTCATTGTACTTCTCCCTATATATGTGATGCTTATATATATACCATGTGAATTCCAAGAATGTTTACCTTGCTCACATGAAGAGAAATTCTGTTCTAATATCTTTTGACGGGAGGGAGAGATTTCTTGTTATGTTAACACATGCACTAGCAGTAGAATACAACTATAGCTATAAGTATATTACAACTCACATGATGCAGAGGGCTACTTTTGCATTGTGCATTGGTACTATTCCTACCTTTTTTTTTTCCAAAGGAACACACAATTAATTTTAGCAGGAAAATTTTGGGCATCCGTAATACATTAAAAATTAAAATCAAACAAGAAACTTGAACCGGCTCCAAACGGATGCCTATCTATGAGGTTTGACTTGGTCAGTTGACATAGATAACACCTTAGCCCTAGATTCTCATTTACTGCACTACTTGAGATGGGAAGGCTCCCATGTCTCAGAAACACACGGTAACAATGTTACTGAGTTCCAGTACATGGTAACAGACACACGCGGCTTCAATTCATCGGTTATCGTGCGCACTTCCCGGGTGTTTTACGATTTTGCGTACAGTATGGCCAAAACCATACCGTGTGTGCCTAAACACACGGTAATGTTCCCGGGTGTACGTGAACTCCCGGTAACATACGTATTAACGGAATCAAACGGAACAGTGATTTACCGTGTGTTCCCAGAACACCCGGTAACATTTGGCATTATTCGGTAGTATTTTTTCCCTTGGTAATTACCACGTGTTACTATTAGCATTTCCATCATAACCATAATACCATCGAGCAGGAGATATGTTCATATCCAATAGCTGGTAGCCGGGAACTTGCAAGACCTAGGGAAAGCCTAGAAGCGGTACCGCTACCGGTTGTATACTGTTTTGGAGTTGCTTTCAGACCTCTAATGTCACTACAACAAAACCTCATGTATAGGAACTTTTGTAGAGGCATTTTACAAATTGCCTCTAAAATTAGGAGTTTTATAGTGTAGACACTTTTTAGAGGCACTTTAAAAATTGACTAGAAAACTTTTACTCTAGAGACCTTTAGAGACATTTTCAGAATATTTTATTAAATTTTATCTTATATAGGCATTTTTGGTGTACTTTAAAATGTGTCTGATATGTAAAGGCATATTCTTGAAGCATTTTAAACTCTGTAGAGACACTTCTTAAAATGATAAGTGTACTAAGGGACTAAATATAATTAACACAAGGCACAAACATATAAGTAATGACATGATGTTGGGTCGGTTAGTGCATTAAAGATAAAAAAAAGTTTGCCAAGAGATCTTGAGTAGCATTGGTTGATATGGTTGTGGTACAATTTAAATCCTCTAGAAAATGCGTCTACCCTCTTGCAGACATTTTATGAAATGCCTCTGTTGTAGAGACAATTCACCGTAAGGCACTTATTAAGAATTTTTAAAAATGACTCTACCATATTGTAAAGGCATTCGGAAAGTATCTCTGTAGTATTAGAAAGATGTCTCTATTTCTTGTAGTCTGTATAGATTAAGGTGGTATGACAAAAGGCCTCGTTTTGTATGCCCCTCAGACCGGTCACTAAGCCAACTACAGACCTTCATACTTGCATATAGTGGGACAATGTACCAAAGTTGGATCAAGCACCAACTATCCAAGGGGTTAACCTTTATATTTGGGAATGTTACATGGGGAATTCCCTTTGCGCATGGTAGGAAGGCGGGAACGCGATGAGCGCCGATTGTGCGGAAGAAGTGGCATCACTGTTGTTGTCTTTTCTTGCGATAATATAGTTTTTATGCCTTCAAATTAGTTCAAGTAGTTTTTATCCTTTCCAATGTAATGGTCTATATAAGGCCCAAGGTTAATGGAGAATAAAGCAAGCAAGATTGATCTACACAAAATCCTATCCCTCTCTTCCTTTGTCGATCGCAGTCACGGCTCCGGGAAGGTGAGGGTGTCAGCTTCGCCCTCCCATCGAGAACACGAACAACCTTCGGAAATGTGGTGTCAACTTGGTATCAACACCTTGGTATTATCAGCTTCCATCGAGGAGGTGTTGGTGTATTTTCTGCTCCCAAATATATAGAAGAGAGGGGAAGAAACCCAAAGTAAAGAAATCACCTCCAAGAGATGTGAAGACACCAGGAGGTGACCCATCCAAGCTCTACACTGACTGCATCTTGAAGTAAGTACCGATGCAATGAAATACTTTTGTAATCTTTATCTTTATTTTTTTCATTTGCAAATCTCCATCTTCATATTTTCTTTGTTTTGTGGCTAGATTCAATGAAGTTGCTAAAGAACTACTCTTTTCTTGGGATTGCAGTGGGTCTCTTTTTAGTAATGGTAAATAATTTTGTGTAGTGTAGGGTACAGATTGTTGATATATAGTATGCACATGCAGTTTCATATGCATAGAATTAACAGTACTTTGATAAGTTTTTCTCATGGCACATGTCTATTTTTTTCTAGTTTGTTAGTGCAAAAATAATCATGTCAATGGAAGTTGAAGATCATAGTTGGATGTATAGTGGATGGAATGATAGTGATGGTTGTCATTCTGAAGAGTTGGTGCGCAACACAAATGGTTTTGTTGAGCGTGTTTTCAGTGGAGTACCTAATGCAGAAAGATTTGGAGTAATGTGTCCTTGTTCAAGTTGTCGCAATAGAATTAGAAGAAAGAAAGATGTAATGAGTATGCAACTCTGTCAAAGAGGATTCATGCCTGATTACACTAGATGGATCAAACACGGAGAGTCTCCTGTTAGGTTATTTACACCAGTGGAAACTTATAATGTTACTGACCCCTTAGATGACATGCTATGCAATTTGAGTGATGCAATGGATACATATTTTCAAGAGGATGAGCCAACAGCAGATGCCAAGGCATTCTATGCCATGCTATCTGCTTCACAAGAACAACTCCATAGTTTCACTCAGGTGTCACGATTTACAGCAGTCACACGGCTTATGGGAATTAAATCACAGCATAATATTGTTAGGTTTAAGGGTTTGCCTAGGTGCGGATCTAGAGGTAGACAACAGTTGTGAAGTTGGAGTCCTGGGTAGAAACAGGCGATATTTTAGTAGGTAAATTAACGCCTCAGATAGCGAGCGAATCGTCACGGAACTGGTAAATCAAACAATGTAGGCACACGTTGGCACAGTTCTGTAAATAACAGATGTCTCATCTGGTTGAGCTGAACTCATGGCAATAGTAGTGATGACCTTAGAGAATAAACGGGAGAGAGGGAGAAAGAGACGTGAGAGACATACCTTCGCCCTTAGAGGTCGATGCGGCCATAGCGAAGGTGTGGCTGGGTTTGTGGGTGCTTCCGGGGTCAGCGGAGTGCACGATGGCAATGACGACGACAAGGCCGACTGGCAGCGTAGATGGTGAGCACGATGGCGATGGACTTTCCCTCACTTCAGCGCAAATCCCGGGGTTCTAGGGTTTGTGGGGAGCGTGTGTGCACGGCAACGAACGTTGGTTCGCGTGCACTGGCAGCTCCCCCTTTTTATTGTGCACTGTGTGAGAGGGGCCCACAGCCATCGAACGGCTGGCGCCCCCGATCAGGGTGCGTAGAAGAGGAGTGGGGATCGGTTTCCCGATCCCCCGGAGATCGCAACTAACAAATATATCTTCAGAATGCATGAATAATTTACTTAGCCTCATTGGTGATATATTGCCAACAGGTCACAAAATGCTATCCAACCTGTATATGAGTGCAAGAGTCTTCTAGGTGGTTTAAAAATGCCATATGTCAAAATAGATGTTTGCATAAATAACTGCATGATATACTACAAAGAGGATTCAGAGAAAGAAAAATATGATATTTGTAACGAAAGTTGTTACGTAGCCGTTGAAGAGGGATATCAAGGGACAAAATGAAAACTAGTGCCACACAAAGTTATACGTTATTTACCATTTATACCATGAATGCAGCAGATGTACATGGAGCCAGTAACGGCCAAGCACATGCGGTTTCACAAGGAGAGTGCTTGTGATAATCCTGATATTGTGGTCCACCCATTTTATGGCGAAGCATGGAAACACACTTTCCAGGTTTTGCACTAGATGCAAGAAATGTTCGTCTTGCAATAGCTAATGATGGCTTGGGATGCAATATGTTTGTTCCCTAGGCTTTTATAGCTGAAATCGTAGGGCGCTCTTATTTCCCCGCGAATTTGTTCCCAGGGAAGGTTTCCCTATGAAAAAATGTAGGGAAACTATTTCCCTACAAGTTTCAAGTTGTCCCTAGTAGAAAAAGCAGTAGGGGACATGGTGAGTTCTAGCAGTGCTCTCACTGTGTCGATCGTAGTCACGGCTCTGGGCCCGGCGAGGGTATCAGTCTCGTCATCCCATCGAGCACATGTGCAACCTTCAGAGTAGTGGTGTTTCGTGCAAGCTCCTAACGGGGAAAGCCACCTACTAGTACAGACCCATACATGCAATCATAGATAGCATATATGCACACCCTCACTTGCCTAAACAACCATCGATTTGGATCTTAAATCTTCCGTGTCATTCTAGGTGAGTAACTCACTAATCAATGCATATTGGCAGGTATCTTGGTATTAACCACTACAGTATTACTCTGAATAAATTAAAACATGTACCTGGTTTACAAGGAACTATAGTTCAACAATTATCAAAGAAGATTCATCAGAGATATTAAATAAATAGATGGTACTCCCTCCGTTTCAGGTTATAAGATGTTTTGACTTTAGTCAAAGTCAAACTGTTTCAAGTTTAATTAAGTTTATAGACAAATATAGTAATAGTTATAGTACTAAATTAGTTTCATCAAATTAATAATTGAATATATTTTCATAATAAATTTGTCTTAGGTTGAAAATATCACAGCTTTTCTCTACAAACTTGGTCAAAGTTAAAACAATTTGACTTTGACCAAAGTCAAAGCGTCTTATAACCTGAAACGGGGGGATTAATTAATTTAACGAGATCAGTACTATTCATAAATAATTAAAGCATGAAATAGTAATAGTATGATCTGTTGGTGTTTGATAAACTGGAAGGAGCAGGTCATGACTTGCCTTGCAATCAAGGTCTTAATTTGCTGACATTAGCATAGCCTTCACGGTCCACCTAGCTCTTGCCGCTCTGATCGATGGTTCTGTCATTGTGATCTAACATAAATACACACAAAAACAGCAATGAATAAACATACAAGAAAATGCTACAAATGAAGAGCAAAAGAAAATGACGAAAACAATATAATATTGGAGCGACAATAGAAAAATTCTGGAGAACCGAAGGACAGAACGAGTTCAAAGGTTAAAAGATTATTTTAGGATTATTAGGTTCTATGGTGTACATAAGGACAGGGTGAGGATCAAGACTAGAGTGGGTGTGTAATATGACTGGTCAGGTGGTGTTATTTTCTTCTGAAGATAAAGATAAAGATTAAGTTATTTACGCAAAATGAGGTGGTATTAACATATGATTGATTAAGTTTAAATTATTATAAACTTGAAAAATAGATTAATATGATATTTTAGAGCAACTTTCATATAGAAAGTTTTTCGTACGAAATGCACCGTTTAGCAGTTTGAAAAGTGTGTACACGAAAATCTTAATCTTCATCCTACTCTTGTCGGAGAAAAGAAGCTGAAGTGGCTTAAAATTTGAGTGAACCGGGAGCGAAGCCACACATATACAAGAGCCGGCCGGTTTGGCTCGAGCTCAGCCTAACCGTGATACTGTTCATCGGGCTCGAGCCACATGGCTCGGCTCGGCTCGATCAAGTAGCTAGGGATCGAAGTCGACGTCCCGCAGATCGCTCGTCGGCAAGAATCAGCGGCGGCCGGCCGGAGCGGGAGACGTCGGAGCGACGGGAGACGCACGCCAGCGACGAGCTGAGAGAGCTCAGGTGGAGCTAGGGGCTTGCTACGGCGGCGAAGAGGGAAGGGAGAGTAGGGGGGAACCTTTACCGAGTCGTCGAGGCGGCGCTGCGCCGGCGGCGAGAGCGAGGAGACGGGTTGCGGCGCGTGGCGGCGGCGCGCGGATGCATGGTGGAATTTGGGGGATCGAGAAGCTCCAGGTTTTCACGGTGGCCGGCCGGGCTGAGAGCGCAGATCGACGGCGGTGACGAGCTCCGGCTTTGCATCGAGATGCGTGCTGGGCGACCGCTTAGGGTTTCGGTAGAACGGGCGCTTGCGGCGGCGGCGGCGGCTCTGCAGGCTGGGATGGGCCGAGTGGGCCGAGCGTCTGGATTCTCATTACGTGAAAAATACCAAGCTGATTTGTTTCATAAAATGTAGCTGCAGGAACTCATGTGTTGTAAAATCCCCCCAATTAATTGCATAATTCATTTTATTTTTATCTAGCTACGCCAAACGCAATTACATATATGCACACTCATGTATATAATATCTCATTGAGTGAAAATGTGTAGATTACCTTGGATGGGAATAAGCTAATGTCCCACAATTGCTTATATTGTGATATAATTTTTTTTAGATCCTAGAAATGTTTATATTTTTGGTACGGATATGGAGTATTTACCAGGTTCATTAATTACATTATTCATTAACAAATTCCCAATTTGATTAACCAGAATATTAATAATACAATTGAAACATCATGGGAACACATGTACCGCAGTAAAAAAGAAGTTATATGCCCAAGCACGCCGGAAAACATATATTGTTCAATCAATATCCGTTTATTTTTAGAAAATAAGCTAGAGTGTTTGCTTAATTAATACATACTCCCTCCGTCCCAAAATATAAACATTTTTAGCTATGAATCTGGATAATTGTGTATCCATATTCATAGCTAAAAGTTGTTATATTTTGGGATGGATGTAGTATATTTGATAGAGCCTGGGGTGAAAGGATGCTAGCTAGCTAAGAGCTAGCTTCATCATCGCATGAAACGAAGAGAAACTAAGAAAAATGCAGTAACAATGACAATATGTACACTCACCTGTCACTACAAGTCTACAACACGAAAAAAGCCTTCACCAACGCTTGTCTTGCAACGTAATCAGACACGTTGTTGGGCTTGCAAGTCGCAATTGATGCATAGGCTGCATGCCTAGCTACCTTCTCTCTGCAAGTTCTGATTGGAAAAACTGGCATCCCCAAAACTCTACTCACTGATCTCCCTCTGCTGCCTTCTCCCACTGCGCATTCTCCCACGGCATATGGGATGGAATATATCTTAATTTGGCCTATAACTTTGTCAGTGTAAAGCTCAGATGAAGCGGTGAGCGAGCTCCTCTAGATGTTTACTCAATGAGATTGCATGTGGTTTGCATTGTCTCTGCTAATTGGGTTGAGATGTGTATTGTCTTGGGTTGAGTTCCGGTCCTTTCTCTCTGGGAGACAAGTTAGGATACGAATTTGAGCAGACCTGATCGTGCGCTATTAGGACTCTGTCTTCCTTTCACAGTCGAGGATTTTTTCCTTATCTATGCAAGACTGTATTTTTATCTTGGAGTTCTGTTCTCGTGTAGGACATGGTATATGCATCGAGATATGTGCATGTTGTTGGCAACCTTTTGTGACAAATTGACAAGCACGATCGTAGCACCTTAAGCCTTGCGGTGATCCTAGAGTCGCCAACCACCTCGATCTAGCAAAGAGTTAAACCTAGATGGGTTTTGATAACTAAACCGGCTGGCGGAGCAGATTTCTAGATAATTACCCGTCTCGTGGGCAAAACGGAAGGTTTTCAGGACAAACCTACAAAGAGATGTCGCACTCTCGCAGCGGCGGCAGACGGTTTACGGCACAAACCGACAAAGATGGACAAACTAAGAGAAAACTAAAAGCAATATGAAAAACGATTCGATTGATTGATTGTAGATTGGTTTTTTACGATGAATCGGCCATGTCCCTTATATAGGGGTTGGTCTTGCCCTCTACAGGCCCTCCTCCACGTCCAGCTCGGGGTAGAAACCAAAGGAAACCCGAAACATGCCTTCCCGAGCAAGGAAACCTCGAGACCCGACGAAACACAGTCGAACTCGGACCTGCCGGTCAGACCGGCCACACACCGCCGGTCTGACCGGCCCTCAACCGGCGGTCTGACCGCCCAACACACGGCGGTCAGACCGGCCCACTCGGAGGAAACCGGCAGACTTCCAAATTTTGGCAATCTTTCCTATTTTAATCCTAGGTGCCAAATTTGGGTGTAAACACATGCCCCCCTGCCTTTTTGATGAACAACGTGAATCTAAAAGCATAGGACATGTTTTTGGTCTTAGGACGAACCCAATTACCGGCCATAGTACCTCCTAAGCGTCTTGCCAAACGCTCGGGAAGTATTTATTCAAGTATTTCCCGTTGATTGCTCGCTGAAAACACTCCCCTTGAAGTGTCTCCAAAAAGTACACGTTCCCTCGAACAATGCCGCACACTCGATAAGAACCCTCCCAACTAGGAGACCACTTACCGAACTCCTTGGATCGAGTATCCAAAGGCAAAATTGTCTTCCAAACCAAGTCTCCAACTTGAAACAATTTTGCTTTCACCCTCTTGTTGTACGCCTTGGCCACCCTCTTCTTCTCTTTCTCTATCTCTTCCAATGCCTTCAAGCGCTTGTCGATGACTTCATCAAGGTTGTCTCCCATCAACATCTTGTAATCTTCACTTGACAAATCATCTTGCTTGACATAACGAAGAGAGCCAAGATTTACCTCCACCGGTAAAACGGCTTCTTGACCATAAACCAACTCAAAAGGAGTAACTTTAGTGGCACCATGTTTAGATATTCTATGCGCCCACAATGCTTCAAAAAGCACCTCATGCCACCTCTTTGGGTATTCCTCAATCTTCTTCTTCACCAACTTCAACAATGTCTTATTACTCGACTCGGCTTGTCTATTAGCCTGAGCGTAGTAAGGAGAAGAACTCAACAATTTAATACCATAAGATTCGGTAAAACTCTTCACTTCCTTAGACATAAAAGAAGCACCTTGATCCGTAGTTAATGTTTGCGGAATACCGAATCTATGAATAATATGCTTCAAAATAAAGTCAATTACCTCCGTATGAGTCATATTCTTCAAAGGCACGGCTTCAGCCCAGTTGGTGAAGTAATCCGTAGCAACTAGCACGAACCTATGCCCCTTTGATGACGAAGGATAAATTTGACCAATGAAATCCAAAGCCCATCCTCGGAACGGCCATGGTTTGATTATAGGGTTCAACACGGCGGTGGGTGCCAATTGAACATTATCGAACCGTTGACAAGCCTCGCATCCTCTATAATATTTGAAGCAATCATCAATCATCTTCGGCCAATAGAACCCCGCTCTCCTAAGCAACCAATTCATCTTGTGGGCCGATTGATGAGTTCCACAAATTCCTTCATGTACCTCTCCCATAGCCACTTTAGATTGATCTTCATCTAAGCACTTCAACAAGACACCATCTATGTTTCGGCGATACAAATATCCATCAAGCAATGTATATTTGAATGCTTGCCGCCGAACTTTCCGATCAACTTTAAGTGTGGGATCTTTCAAATATTGAATCAAAGGAATTCTCCAATCCTCTTCTGTATCCTGGACACAAATGTCCGAATTCACAATTAATTCGGCCTCTAAATTGATTGAAATGTGCCCCCCAGCGTTCTGCCCAGAACTGGTTAGACCGACCATGCAGGGCCGGTCAGACCGCTCGGGGTCGTCGGTGAGACCGGCGGCATGCGGACGGTCAGACCACCCCTGGTCACCGGTCAGACCGGCCGTGCAACGCCGGTCAGACCACCCCTGGTCTCCAATTTTGCCAATTTCGCACAAAGATTTAAAATCAAGCACCGGCTCTTCTAATATCAGAAATAATCCCCTCTTCACATTATAGCCAGATGCTTGTTGTGCCAAGTCATTTGCTCTAGAATTATCACGCCTAACAATATGCCTAATAGCAAAATTATCAAAATTGGCAATAATATCCAAACATGAATCGAGGTACCTATTTAGTGATCCGTCCAAGCATTTGTATACTCCGGCGACTTGTTGCACCACCAATTCCGAATCACCAAAAGCCTCCACGTACTTAGCTCCAACCATCTCCATAACTTGTAAGCTGAACAATAAAGCATTGTATTCGGCTTGATTATTTGTACAATAATACTCCAAACAAACCGATACTTCATAACACATGCCATTAGGTGAAAACAAAACTACCCCTATACCTTGACCTTCTTTGCAAGAAGAACCATCAAAATAAATCTTCCAAGGTATAACTTCAACTAAGCAAACCTCTCCCTCATAAGCAACATCTATATGATGGTCTACTATAAAATCACATACAGTTTGGCCTTTCATAGATTTCAATGGTTCATAAGCCAAATCATATTCTATCAAAGCATATGCCCACTTGCCAATTCTCCCACTTAGAATTGGCATTTGCAACATGTGTTTAATAACATCGGTTTGACAAGTAACTATGCATGTACTAGATAACAAATAATGCCTCAATTTGGTACAAGCATAGTATAAGCATAAACAAAGTCTCTCTATAAAGACATACCTCGTTTCGGCATCCAAAAGACGGTGGCTCAAATATGTAATGATATATTCCTTGCCATCTTCCTCTTGCGTCAAAACGGCACCAATGACTTTGTCCTCGAAGGCAATATATAACCGAAAAGGCTTTCCGGCTTTAGGCGCTCGCACAACGGGCGGAGTAGACAAATATCTCTTCAACTCTTCAAACGCCTCTTGTTGTTTTGCCCCCCAAGTAAAATCGGCTTCCTTTTTCAAGCGAAGTATAGGAACAAAAGCATCGATTTTACCCGCTAGGTTAGAAATAAACCTCCTCAAATAATTACCCTTACCTAGCAACTTTTGAACCTCTTTCTTGCATGTCGGCGCTTTGAAATCACGAATTTTTTCTATCTTCTTAGGATCAATCTCAACTCCTCTCTCATGCACCATGAATCCTAAGAATTTGGATAATATTTATTCAAATACAACTAAATTTTGTTCAAAATTTCAGAAATTTCAAACCGAAATTCCGAAATTTTTAAAATTTTGGGATTTCGGTGGCCCTAGTAGAAAACACTAAACCAATATAGTGAACCCTGTACCCTATATGTATCGCTCTTGGTACTGTATCACATACAACAACAGCCATGTCGATCCACTGGATAGAAAACCCGTAAGAAGAGCCTATACTAGGATCGGTTCCCCCAGCTAGGGATGAAAACGGAGTGGATAGTTTCCGTCCGCTCCGGATAAAAACGAATACGGATATCTTTCGGATCGGATAATTCTCGGATAGTTTGGATACGGATACGGATACGGATATTTTCTCTCGGATACGAATACGAATATGGTATCAGGGTTTCCGTCGGATACGGATAATAATTCGGATATCCGGTAAATAGTGCTATTCGGATATCCGCAGAAGCCACAAGATATATCCCATTTCTTTATAACTCTATGACCTTCAATATACCTTTTTAGATTTTAATAGTAGTTCATCTCTTAACACTAGTCCACATTATTAATATTATTTAAAATTTTAAAAATATTTATAAATTATACTACATTTTATATAAAATGAGCTAATTATATATGTTGATATTTGTTTCTATTAGAAGTTGAATTGGTTTTCGTGTTCCGAGAAAAATTTGTTTCCGTATTCGTGTCCGATCATATTCGATTCTTATTCGTATTCGAGATAGTCCGTATTTGTTACCGTATTCGAGCTATCCGTATTCGTTTCTGTATCTGGCAAAAAATATGAAAACGAATATGGTATGAGCATTATCCGTTCGTATCCGCTCCATTTTCATCCCTACCCCCAGCACATTATCCCAACACCTTTCCTCTCAACTTATTCAGTTGAAGTCGCTCTTCAGAAATATAGGCACGGCTGTGTGTTTGATCCTTGGGGTTGGGAACTCAACTCCACCGCATGGAAAATGGAGCGGTCCATTAGCACATGATTAATTAAGTATTAGATTTTTTTAAAAAAATAGATTAATTTGATTTTTTTAAAGCAACTTTCGTATAGATTCTTTTTGCAAAAAGCATATCATTTAGCAGTTTGAAAAGCGTGCGCGCGGAAAACGGAGGAGTGAGGTTGGGAACCTTGTGGAAGGAACACAGACTGTCTTGATTCTTGAGCTGATACTACCGTTCTCAAATAGAAATATGAAGTACTCTAAAAAGCAAGTTTTATATAAGATAGAGGCCAGTGGTTGCTAACTCTAATTTAATCCATATCATCACAACCCCCTTAATTTAATACTATCATTTTCCTCTAGAGTTTTTGTACAGATTGTCTCTTACATATGGTGGCAAGTTTAATAGGCTCCAATTCATCTATAGCCAATCTAATAGCTCATTCATATAATAGTTACCTATAAGTATATACTACATCACTAATATATAGTCCCACCTCTCATACACACAAAATGTATTGGAGTTCGTGCTGCAGCTGGCTACAAATCTGTAGCCCGCTTTTCTTTTCTCTTTTCTCTTCTCTCCTCCATGTGTGCTTAGAGCTGACTTAGGCAGTCCCAACCCATAGTGTCTATAAGCAGTGTCTATGGTGCCATGTCAATAAGACATCACAATAGAAACTACACTCTACTCTACAACCCATGGTTTCTTAAAGTGGGCCATTAATAAATACATCATCTCTCTTCTCTACCAATCATATTTATTCTTCATCTATAATGAAGACATTATTCTCTCCCAATGCAAAACTTGATAGTGTCTAATGCATAGGTTCTCGTGTTGAAGCTGTGTCTTGCATGAGACCCAGTTTCTTCCTCTCTTCACTCTCTCTCTCTCAATTAATATAGTGTCACATAAGCTAAAAGTCCTACATAGCAATGTAGTTAATGCCATAGACACCATCCTAGGTGGAGGATTAGGAATGCCCATATAGCCTGCTATTGTACTCGCTGTAAGGCATCTACTATGGCAGCAAGACAAGATTCTCGTAGGCTCTCATACCCTTCACTCAAAGCCACATCGCCCAATCCATGTACCGATGAGGAGGTGATAAATTCAAAACACACATCCTTCAATATGCTGCAATCATGCTGATCAGTTAGGGCAAACATCTCCTTGACGTTGCCTAAGCTAAGGACCTTGCAGAGTCCGTCTTCGAGCATCATCTTCAACCCCTCGACAGCGTAGCGATCCACGGTAATGAGCAGATGCTTGATCAACTCCTTCCTCTCTTCTTCACCGAGATATTTCTCTTCCCTCTCATTGGCCCGTCTTATGGTGCTAGCGACACGATCAATGGTGTTCAAAGTGGAGCTCCACGGGCCAATGAGGCACGAGAGAGAGCATGAGATAACCATCCAGGACACATACACAACATGTTGCATGTCCTAGATGGTTATCTTGTGCCCTCTCTCGCCTCTAATCAGCCTGTTGAGCTCCGCTTTGAACACCGGTGATCGTGCCACCAGCACCATGCTATGCGCGTCGATGGCCTCACCGTCGACCTTGAAGCTCACGTCGGCTCCGTCCAGTCTCCATCTCTAGCAGCTTGCCAATGTCTTCTGACAGTTGCGACCAAGGAGAAGATGGTGATCGGATGATTTCCGCGACCGCTTCGATCCTTACTAATGGTGTGACATCGCACTCGATTACGAGGCGAACGTCTTGTAGATACTCCGATGCGACTTCTAGCTTGCTCCTGTCAGCGAATTTCTTGGTTCCCCAGGTGAAAGATTTGTTATCATCGATAGAGTCATAGATTTTGAGTGGGCAGGTGTACCACAAGCAAGAACAGGCGGTGACATGGTTGAGTAGTCTGAGCTTGTAGGAGGCTCTCGCCTTGGTTCCCTTGGTGATGAGCTCAAGGTAGACGCCGATTTGGTCTTTGGCTCCCGTTTCTCTATCGGCCACCATCTGTATATAAATGAGAATCAGGCATTCCTGGAGATCACTCGATGCCGGTGGTAATCATGCGTAGTCTACACCTTGTCATCTTGCCTAGCAGAGGAAGAACGGAATGGGGGATTTGGGGAAAGGAGGTAGGATGAGAGAGGAAAGAATAGAACATGCAGAGGTTGAAAGTGATGTACTCTCTCCGTTCCAAGGAAAACCAACCTAGCTGCGGATCAGTTTGTTCATATCCGTTGTTCTAGGTAGTGTCACACTGTCATATTCCTATGTAGGTTGGATTTTTTTTTTTTTGACATATGGAGTATTCAGTTTTCATTAAAGTACGTATTCCGTAAGGCATAGAAAAATAATGGCCAAAAGACCAACATTATAACATATTGTATCCACTTATCACTACCTTTATTAATCTGTACAATTGTCCAGTTGTCCTAGTAATTAAGGTTTGCAAAATTTGCTTGACTTCTCTAAAACCTCGACCAAGAGCAAAGGGCAAGAAGTACGGAGCTGCACGTACCCCTGGCTCGCCTTCACCTCCTCCATCTTCCCCGACGTCGCCATGAACTCGATGCAAGCATCCTTGAGCGTCTCGCAGTGCTGCCGGTCGGCCAGCACCAGCATGTCGGCGACGTTGCCGGCGTCGAGCCTCCCGCGCAGCGCGCGCTCGCAGATCAGCTTCAGCCTCTCCACGCCGTACCGGTCGGCGGCGACCAGGAGGTCGCTCCACGTTGCCTCCATGTCGTCGTCATCGGCGGCGGCGGGGAGGGCGTCGGTGTAGATGTAGCGGAGCAGCGCGTCGAACACGTCGGGGCGCATGTCGTCGATGGCGATCGGCCCGCCGCCGCGGCCGCTCTCCCTCATCTCGCCGTACACCGCCGCCCTGAACACCGGCGAGCGCATGGCGAGGATGACCCGGTGCGCGGCGAAGAGCTCGCCGTCGACGGAGAACGTCACGTCCGCGCCCTCCTTGGTGTCGTAGAAGTTGCCGAGCTGGGCCAGCATGTCCGAGGGCGGCAGCACGTCGTCGTCGCCGACGCCGGCGTCCGGAGGCAGCGGCTCGTCCGGGACGACGGTGACGTCGACCCGGAACACGACGGCGTGGTCGCGGACGAACAGTGTCGCCTCCTCGGCGAGCATGGCCTTGGGCCAGACCATGATGACCATGGGGTGGTGGGGGTGGTCGAAGAGGAAGGGCGGCATCCGCACGATGACGTTGTGGGAGGCGGCGTCGACGGGGCCGAACTCGAAGGACGCCCTGGCCTTGGCGCCGGCGGTGAGGAGCTCGACGCCGAAGCCGAAGAAGCCGGCGAAGGTGGTGGGGTGGAACCAGAGGCACCACTGGTAGCCGCCGGCGGCGAAGGGCAGGGAACGGATCGGGGGCCTCGCGCGCGGGGCGAAGCCGAAGGGGTCGCCGTAGCCGAAGGCGGCGTAGAGGCTGTCGTCGGAGACCACGATAGTCCCCGTCCCCGTGAAATAGTCCATGGCTCGCTCAGTCGTCGTCGTCGTCGTCGTCAGCGGCGGCGGTGGCGGTGGCGGCGGTGGCGGTGGCGGCGGCGAGCAGATCCGATCGCCGTAATAGTAGTCGCGCGCCGCCGTAAGCGTCGAGATTTCGGGAGTCAAATATATATATAAGAGCTCGTGTAATCCGTGTTTGTTACGAGAGCAGCAACGTGAGACTGACATGTGGGACCGGATGTGAGACTGACAGATGGATTTTTCTTTTTTTTCCGGTATAGTACTATTCGATGGCTAACTTTCACAATTATAGAAAAGTCAATATACAATGCATGTTCATGTGCATGTGCACTACACACCTGTAGTTATATTTCATATTTGTAAATGGTGTAAATTTTAGTAAAGCACAATATTAAAGGACCAAACTATGGAGAGCGCTACGCGTCGAATGTACGACACGAGGTAAAAAAATCAGACGTATATATGAACCGTCTGATCTGCGCGCACGCCGTTAGCCGTCGATTAAAAGTGTGCACAGGACACCCTGCCTTGCGGTTGCAACGTCCCAAACAAAATAAACCCATTGACCGCTAGCTCGAAGTGATCTTCTCGGCGGCGCGATTGGCGCTGCGCGGCACGACTCTGCCACCAGCGGTTCTCTCTGTCGCCGGCAGAAGCACCTATAAATCAGGTGCTCGATTTTTCTCCTAAAAATGTTTCATTAAAAAAATAGTGAAACACAATCAAATCACGCAATAAAACATTTTGCTACACGGTACAAAACAATGAAACATTAAACACATCCAAGTACGACGAAAAAAAAGAATGAAACACTACTGACAACCTCACTGGAACATTTTAAATCTAATTATATTATGGTACATGGGGTGAAACATCAAAAAATAAAAAATTGGGCGCTACGAAAATGTTTCACCACTAGAAAAAAATGTTTCACATTGTTAAAATGCTGAAACATATTCAAGTTATGACCGAAACATTTCATTCACACATGTGAAACATCAAATTTCCATTGGTGAAACATCAACAAATCCGTTTGCATCAAGGAGCAAAGTTATGGAACACCATCTAAAATCCAATTGCAACATTCGATCCAACCCAAAGAAACATCAAACTAAACTATCTGAAACATTGAAAAAAATCTCAACACACCCGTTCTTGTACTTCTCCCCTACATGCTCCCGGTGGTGAGGCGTCGATGTCCATGACGGTGCCGGCCTCCACGGCGACACATTGAACGCGAGAGAAGAAGTGGTGTCATCGCCTGGTTGGTCAGCTTGACGCGAAGGGTCGCTGCATGCATCACCTAGGAGCTTGCTGCTGCCTAGGCGACATCGGCGACCACGCTGCCATCGCACGCTGGCCAGATCTCCCACTCCAGTGTCAACCACGCTACCGTCGCATGCCGACCAGACCTCCCTCTCCCCTTGGAGCTTGCATCACCTAGGAGCTTGGACTTGCAATCAGCTCTGGTTTCTTGGAGAAGAGAGAGATAAGAAGGGGAGGAGGGAGGAAAGGGTGAGGGAAATGAGTGGACGAGAATGAGCGATGAAGAGATAAGGTTCGCTGCCTGCTAGTCACGTGTCGCGAGCGCAGCTCAGATCAGTTCCTAGCGGATCGAACGGCTCGCGCGCCCGTCCGACGTTTGCGCCTCACATCGGACGGCCGATTGTAAGCATTTTTGCTTTCAGACATTTTTTTTAATTATAAATTAAAGAGTAAATTTCACAAAACTAAAACTACATGTACTACATATTTAAGAAAGTGTATAACAAAGCTAAAGATTTGAAATTGTATTTTTCACAAAACTTACATATTTAAGGTTTCATATAAGAAAACTACAAATTTAACATCAGTTTAATCACAAAACTAAACTTTTATAATCTCAATAGTGCAATGGATATAAACTCTAAAATTTGTAGTTCTATGATAAATTTCACGCCAAATTTGTAGTTTTAGATACACATTCTTAAATATCCAGTTTTGTGATACTTTGGTCAAAGTATTTGTAGTTTCGTAAAATTTATTCTAAATTAAATTTACAATAGAAATCATAAAACCTACATTGTAATTTTTAAAATATATAATATATTATATTACATCTATGTTTAAATAGACGAAGGGACCTTTTGGTATACCTCCTACTCCAAGGGCTGAGCGGAGGGAATGTCGCTCCATTCTCATTGTCCATTTTTTGTTGAGTCAATACATTAACCCTGGTTCATATTATATATAATCTCAGAAGTGTTTGGTACAACTTTAGCTATAGGAGACAAGGATCTCTGAATAGAAGATGTACCAAATAGGCCCAAAGCAGTTGACTGTTGAACATATGTTTTTGTCGAAGTAATGTAACCAACAACGGTATTTCAAGGACGTAAGGTGTGTTGATACCAAGGTATACGCGAGATTGGAAGAGGACGGGAAACATGAACTTTTATAGTGGATCAGGTCCTCGAGATAGGTAATAGCTCTAATTCAGTTTAGGGCCTATTTGTTTTGAGAATTTCAACATGGGAATAGAAAAAATGGAGGTTTGAGTGGATGTAAAATTTCTTATGTTTTCTCTCTATAACTTGTAGGAAAGAAAATTTTCCTTTGGTTTACTTATTTCATTGATTTGCACCGTTACCACTTACCCGTGATTTACATTGTTTCTTGCGCAGCCTGGCGCTAGAATAAGCGCCCCCTACCCTCCCTCTCCAATTTTCTTACTCCTCCACATGTGTATTTGGATGATGTGTTACTTTTTATAGCCTGCTGACTATGCTCTATTGTACTTGCTCTTACGCATGAAACTAACGAACGATTCGGAACTCAGAAGCGTAGAATGAGAATGCTTTGACCAATGAGGAGCACAAGTAAATCCCAATCAACCTTGAATCTTGATGGAATTGAACAATGTGATGAGTTCGGCCCGTTTTCATAATTGAACCGCGGGGTTCTCTTGGCCAAGTTGTTATTGCTTCAAGTGACGAAGTATGCAAAAGAAAAAGGAATAGATAGGAGAAGCAGATGATCTCGAGAAGAAGCATATTTCCTTTAGTCTCATCCGTTTGATACGTTGTAGGCGTTATAGATTGATCGGCTGCCTAAATTGCAGCGGGAAACTATTTTAACAGCTCGAGTGAACGTCCACCCGTTTATTACATATCATCTAAATGGTTATGAAAAAAATTAAAAAAATATGAACAAGATAGATCAATATGTAAATGGGCAAATGGGCATGCACTGCACCTGATCCCAATGATTCCTAATGCACCAAGTCAAATGGGCCACCAAGCACAACGTCGCCCGGACACGACTAGCTAGAGCACGATCCAAGGCAAATGTCAGGCTGACACGGCCCGTCATACTCTTTGTGCCGTGCTGGGCCAACCCACAGGTTGTACTTGCGACCCAGGCACGGCCTTATAAGATGCGGGCCATGCAGTTCGGCCTGAAAGCACGACCAGCCCATCGTGCTCATCTTAGAATAAATCTATTTTACCTCCCTCATCTCTTTAGACCGTGACTTATATGGCTAGAAATAAGCCCATTTTACATCCTTCATTTCTTTGGACCGTGCCTTGGAATAAGCCTATTATGCCTCCCTGTTGTTGGGCCCGTCGTGTCGAGGAAGAGGCCCGGGCACAGCCCGTTGGTCAGGTCGGGCCGGCACAAGCCCAACAACAATCAGGCTATGTCGTGCCTAGACCAGGCCAAATCTCCATGCCATGGGTCGGGCCGTAGGCCTTTTGGCTAACAATGACGTGCCGATCGACTCCCCTGTCACACCGACACCGGGGGCCCACATACGCACGCACCTATCACGTGAGCTAACCCCATTATCCTCTCATCTCCACGGCATCTGACATCTCTCGTCTCCCCCCCCCCCCGTCCCTATCCTCTTCGCCTTTTCATCGCCGTCGTCGTCGTCGTTCGTCCCAATCTCCGCATCCCTCCATTCCCCCCTGCTCGATGGCTTGCCTCCTCACGCAAACCCTAACCCTAACCCTAGCCCGCCTGGCGGCGACGCCCCTCCTCTCTCTCAACGGCCTCGCCACCAAGGTTGAGGTCATCGAGATCGACCTCGCCGAGGACGATGCCGCCGCGGACGCCTCCACCTCGGGCCCCGCCTCCTCCCCCGCATCGGTGGAGATGGTCGGGGTCAGGCGCCTGGAGGAGGCAATTCATGGCGTCATGGTGCGCCGTGTGGTGCCCGACTAGCTCCCCTTCGTCCCCGGGGGGTCGTTCTGGGTTCCCCCCATGCGGCGGCCCCACGGGGTCGCAAACCTCGTCGGCCGGATCGCGGCGGCGGCCGGGGGCAACGCGGAGGTGGTGGCCGGAGGGCATCGCATACGAGCCAGAGGTATACCCGCCCATGATGGAGGAGGAGGCGCTCTCCTTCTCCACCGCTCGGGGCGTCAGCGTTCTACTTCGTGTTTGTGTAATTTTTTCAAAACCGTGACCAATTAGCAAAAACATCGCCTTTCCATTTGAAGCTTAGAGCCTGTACTATATGCATCTAAGCACAAGCCTCATGATTTAGTTCTATCTTAAGGCTTGTGCTTAGATGCACATAGTACTGACTCTAAGCTTTAAATGGAAAGGCGATGTTTTTGCTAATTGGTCACGGTTTTGAAAAAACACAAACATCTAACCACGGGCTTGAACCTAGGCTTTGTATGGCCAAGCCAAGTCATGGTAAAGCTACCGCTTATCTCATTTCTTGACGGTGAAGCTATGGAACCACCTGTGCCAGTGCGCGGCATGTCGCTCCGCCACTGGCGGCATCAAACCTTGCCACCACCTAGTTGTATGTAATCGAGCTGTAATATCGATCTGTAACCTTGCCACCACACTCTTCTTTCGAAGAGTTATATTGAATTTTAAGATTTAGTGGGTTGTAACTTGATAGTAAGATAGAATTTCTCAGCTTCGATGGTACATGACAGGGAGCTTCCTGAGATCCTTCCCTTTATTTCGTATATATGGTTGTAATTTTCTGCTGAGTTCGTTGCAGCAAGCTAGCCTTTTCCAAGGTTGTTTAACTGGGAGACTTTGTGGCATTACGCGAGTGATGTCCCTTTCAATTAGCTGTTAGCTCTGTTATCCTCCTCTCTTGCGACCGCTGTCAATTAATATGTATATTAATTTCAACTGTTGTTTTCCGTCATACTTAACGCGCAAGTCTTTTTGTGTTCGCTGTAATTTTGCTGTGTTTTGTTTGTTTTCCTATCCAATTCATATGTGTATGTATGCCGACCTACAAAGGCTGTGTTTAGTTCAACGCAAAGTTTAAATTTTGGTTGAAATTAGAGATGATGTGACTGAAAAGTTGTGTGTGTATGACAGGTTGATGTGATGGAAAAGGACTGAAGTTTAGATCCAAACTTTAGATCTAAACACAGCCAAATTAAGATGCGCCGAGTAGTTGTGAAAGAGAAGCTAGTTAATTCGGTCATACTTTGATATGGACGTGTAGCTGGTTTGTCACTCCATCTATGAGAGACTCTATCCACCTATACTTCAAATAAAATTTTCTCTTAAACTACTCATCCGATCTACGATCCGATTACACCGTTGTGTTCATAATAATTAAATCTTTATAACAAGATCTCACATGATTATATTTTGATGAAAAATTATAAATTACTTTTATAATATATCTAAATTACTTTTAGATTTCACTAAATTACTTCTTCGACATATAAAAGTAAATTCAATAAAGCTTAAAAGTAATTTACATATATTATAGAAGTAACTTATAACAAAGAGAAAGTAACTTTAATGCATGCCTTTTTCATTGGACGTGACTGCTGGTTTGTACTCCAATAGTATAATAGTACGTATCTTTTTTCAATCTCTTTAATAACTTATATCTTTTAAATCACATATTGTTTTTAAGATCTATTTGCATCATTTTACTCCACTCAAAATATGTGACAAAACAATATTCATATTGAAAATATTCTCATTTTATTAATTTAAAAGTAATTTATTACATGTTATAAAGTAACTATTACATCTTATACATGGTTAATTCTTATTATTTATTCTATCAATGTTATTTACAATCCATCAACGGTTTTATCTTCTTTTCTCATTCTACATAAAAAACAAAAATGAAAGGAAAAAAATAATCAGTGATTAAACAGATTTATAGAGAGTTACTTCTGAACCATGCAAAAGTTACTTCTAATTAACATTGAAGTTACTTTTAAAAATTGTTAAACTTACGCATGTTGATCTGTCCTGATTAAATTTAATATCTAGATAAAGTTATATTTTTATCCCTGCAACGAATTTACTTCTAATGTCGTTACAAAATTACTTCCGTTTTGTTTTAAGATACTTTTATAATATATGTAAATTACTTTTAGACTTTATTGAATTTACTTTTATATGTCTAAGAAGTAACTTAGTCAAATCTAAAAGTAACTTATATACTATATGATAAAAGTAACTTACGTATATAATAAAAGTAATTTACAAATATAAATATTTTTTCATTGTAATATAATCATGTAAGATCTTGCTGTGAAGATTTAATTATAACGAACACAATGATGTAATTGGATTGTAGATTGGATAAATAATTTGAGAGAAAACTTTATAAGAAGAAAGAACAGAGCATGCATGTCTAAGAGAAAAATCAGCATGCACGTCACCACGTGTAGCAGTACCTAAACCGAGAGGCTAATTACCATGAGCTGTTCCTGACGGAGTGCGGGATACTTAACGCGTACGTCGCGATGGAGGGTTCCGCGGCTACTGACGTGTTTACGGTGGCACGCGACGCGATAGGCGATAGCCGATAAGTAATTAATAGGCAAGTAGTATTAATTGGCTAGGTAGAGTAGGCGAGGTCGAGGAAAATCCTCAGTAGTATATATAGTACTGACGAGATAGGGCCGGGGAGGCACGTGCTCACGGCGATCGATCACAGATTTCATTCTTGTATACAGTACGCGTTCATGGAGGCCTTGGCGTCGTTCATGGATTTGGAGGGGCGGCCCCATCAGCATCGGTAGTCGATGAGGAGGGGCGGCGGCCTCTTCTTCCCGCAGATCAGCAGCGCTGCCGGAGAATTAGGCTGGTCCAGCGATAGCTCCACGGCTTCGAGCCCGGCGCCCTCGACGTTGTCGTCTTCTTGCATGTCATCCCCTTGGGGCGGGGGCAGCGGCCGCTGGTGGGCCTCTCCGGCTCCGGCGGCTTCATCCGGGCTCCACCAGATGGTCCGCGACAACTACACGCAAGGACTCATCCGGGCGTTCGGCCGCCGCCGCCATGACGAAGCTCTCCTCCACAAGTGGTTCTCGCAGCTGGACGTCGAGTGGGTTCTGCTCCTCCACGCCGGACAAAGAGATCTAGACTCCTCCTCCGTCGAAGACTTGATGGCGTTGATGGAGCGGTGGATGAGAGCTCTCCTAATCATGGTGCAGGTCCTCTCCATGACGCTGCTCGAGCTCCGAGACAGAAGGTCGTCGTCATCACTCGCCGGCACCGACGACGACGATGCCTTCCTGCTTCGCACAAAGGGATCGGCAGGCAACAGGTCACCGGCACCGGAGCTGCCGGACTTCGTGTGCGTGCAGGAGGTTGTGCAGTTCGCAGAGGCGAGCATCCTCAGGATGCTGGCCTTCGTCGACGCCATCACTCTAGCCGCCCTCAACGACGACCACCGCCGCCGCCACCGGGAGCCGGAGATGCTCCCGGGGATGCTGTACCTCTACGACTGCTTCTCCGACGCCTCGCCAACCGTCCTCGCCTTCTTCAAAGAGGCATCCGATGTCCTCGCCTTCGGCTCCGGCTCCGGCTCCGGGAAGAATGAGGCGCGGCCGGGGCCGGCATTTGACGACGCCATCAATGGCATCTTCTCGCGGAAGAGGACCAAGCTGAGTGATGCTATCTGGGGAATGATGGAGAAAGTTCGAGCATCCTTCCTGATGGACACCTTCTGGCAAGTCTCACCGGACGCAGCTGATGATGCGTCCGGCGTCCACGAGACCACCGTGCTGATGATGAACTACATCGCACTTGTTTGGTGCAACGGAGACGTGCTCAAATTCATCCTACAGGATCACCACTTCCGCTTGTTCATCTCCGACACCGAGGGCTTCAACGCGGTGGTGAACCTAATCACCGATATGATCTCCTGCCTCAGGAGCAAGCTCGAGGAAGCATCCCTTCTCATCTCGGACCCGGGATTGCGGTGCATATTCTTGCTCAACAATTGGCAGCTTGTCTTGCGCCGCGTTGAATCCATGGACCTGCCATCTTCGGCCCTGATAGAAACAAGCATGACACAGAGGTACATAGATACTTACCTCCATGTCTCCTGGTCCCCTCTGCTGAGTTGCCTGTTCATTGAAAACCCTTCTATTAGTCTTGGAAAGACAAGAGACGGCAAACCTTTCGGCTTTCGAAGATACTTGTCACTTGATAGGTTTGAGTCAGAATTCCAAAGAACCTACACAAATCACAAGTTTTGGAAGGTTCCAAACCCTGACCTTCGGCAGAGACTGCGTCAAGCCATCGTCCAGAAAGTCGTCACACACTATAGCATGTATCTAGAGGAGCGAGCAGCAAGGGGAATGCACAATCAACCGCCCAAGTCCACGCCCGAGCAGTTGAAGGAGTTGTTGGATGAATTATTTGAAGGATGATGATGAGTTCAATGCAATTGCTATGGAAAATTCACCTCAATAACTTAGGCATTTCAGTTGACTCTTTCTCACCATTGGTTACGCGCTTAAAGGTTTGTGCTCTGGTCAACACTCACTCTATGGTCGTCTTTTGGTGATGATGGTAACAGGCTAATTTCCTGCCAAAAAAAAAAAGTTTGAATTTCACTTCAGACTACTGGAAACTACTCAAAAAAAAAAAGTCACCCAGATGCTTTACTTTTTAGTTTTAATCTTTGCATTACAATTTCATTATCCTCTGTACAGAGTATATATTATCATCGCTTTGCTTATACTTTGGTTTTCTAGTGTGTTGTCACGTCCTGATAAATTCATCCCGAAATAAAAATCATCCTCTAAAAAGAATAATAGAATTAATTAAAATTCGAAAAGAAATTCGCAAACACTAAAATACGTATAAGAAAAATTCGAATGTGGTCCGGAGAATTTTTGTTAAATTCTCCTTGGTCTAAAAGGAGCCCTCAAATTTTACTTGAATTTTTAGAGCAACGGAATTATTTATTAAGCAACAACAACCTTTATCAAAGTTTATTAAAAAAAGAAAAAAACCTAAAAATAATCCTCCTTCCTCATTTGGGCCAAGTCTGGCCCAAAGTCCTCTCTCTCTCTCTCGGCCCGCGGCCAAAGTCCTCTCTTCCTCCCTCTCTTTCTCTCCCTCTCCTTCTCTCCCTCCTTCTCTTGGGCCTCCCCTTCCCCCTCGGCCCAGCTCCCTTTTCCTCCCCTCCCGCCTGGGCCGCGTCCTGGCCCAAGCCGCGCAACCTACCCGCCCCCGGCCCAAGCTAAGCCGCTCCCCTCCCGCGCCTGTCACGCGCGCTAACCGCGCGCCCGCGTGGGGCCCACGCGCCGGGTCGTCGTCCTCCTCCCGCTCGGCCTCCTTCCTCTCTCTCCCATGAACCCTAGCGTTGTTCCTCCTCCAAATCCACCCCATTCAAGCCGGCTCTTTCCAAATTAAATAGGGGGAATTAATCCCCATTGATTCCTCTTTAATTTCCCCCGTTTTCCCCCTTGAATCGTGCCCCCAATCGCCGGGAACGGACGTGCCAACCCCGGCCGCTTTCCATGGCCGCCGGCCACCATTCCCGCCTCCGTTCCGGCCTCTCTCGTTGCCAGCCCCTCCACGCGCCTATAAAATGGAACCCCCTCCTTCCGTTCTCCAGTTTTAGCGCCCTCCCGCACTCTCCCGTGGCCGCCCCGCCTCTCCCCGCCTTCTCCTTCTCTCTCTCCGGCGCCGGCCGACCTCCAGCCGCACCTCCCACCACGCCCGTGCGCCGTCCGGTTGCGCCGTCGCCACCCTCGGCCTCGCAGCCGCCTCCTCTCCCCCGGTCAGCCCTCCGTTTCACAGGGAAACCACAGGAGGCGCGTCCCCGCCGGCAACCGGTGGCCTTGCCGCCACCCACTACCTCCAGCCGCCCCTGCCGCGCCGCTCAGGTGCGGGCCAGCCGCGCCGTCTCCTCCCTCGGCATCGCCGCGTCGACCTCCACCCCGGCCTGCCCTCTGATTCGTCCGGAGACTGCCGTCGCCCGCGCCGGCCTCTCCATCCTCTTCGTCGCCGGCGTCCCTTCGGCCGCCCCTTCCTCCTCCCCGGCTCGTCGGCTCGCTGCGCCACCACCACCTCCGGCATCGCAGCGGCAAGGTCGCCCTCGGCCTCGCCTCCCCTTCGACCGAACCCCGCCGGTGTTCGTCGTCGTCGTCGTCATCGTTCCTCCTCGCCAGCTCGTTGTCTCGTTGCGCCGCCTCCGTCGTCGGATTCGCAGTGGCATGTTCCGCGCCATCCTCGCATCCGTGCAGCTGCTGCCGGCTGCCCTCGTCGCCTCCTCGCCGACCCCGGTCGTCGTTGTCGTCGTCCTCTCGTCGTTCCCGGTCGTCGTGGCATTCGTCCCTCCGTCAAGCCGTTCTCGTCCGTCGTCCGCGTCCGTCAAGCGAGCTGCTGCAGCCCCGTCGTCGTCGTCCTCGGCTCCGCGTTGTCAAGCCTCGTGCCGGTCGTGCCTCGCCTTCGTTCAAGGATCGCCGCCGAAGTCGCTCCCTCGCCGTTCGCCTCCGTCGTCCCTGAGCCGTCTCCACCGCGCCCGTTCGCCGTCGTCGTTCCCACGCCTCGTCGCGTGGTGGTAAGGATCCGTCCTCTCGCTGCCCCGTCCTCGTCCTTTCGGTGTCGCCCCGTGCCCGTTGTGCGGTTGTCGACCCCGGTACCCGTGTACCGGTGTCGGTAGTCGTTCGTGTGTGCGTGTGGTGACCGTGTTTGTGTGCGCGCTCGGTGGCCGCGTGGTTTCCACGTGTGCAGCCCGCGTGGTGTCTAGTGGAGTCCGTTTGTCGGCCACTAGCCTCGGTTGACACACGGGGTCCGCTTCCATCGACCCGTGGACCGTCTCTGTGTACTCGGTCTACTGTGGTCCCTTAGGTTGACATGTGGGGTCCACATGTCAACGGCGCAGCCTTCCTGTCTTTTCCAGGTTAGCGCTTACACATGTTTTATAATTGCAAAACCTAATCACAATAATCCGTAAATCTCCATGTAACAGTATTAAACTTCGGATGATCATATCTTGGTCATACGAACCCCGAATCGACCCGTTCAAGTCTCCTAATGTTTGTTATAACCTAAAGAACCGTGTGCTTTCTTTTTATGTATTGTTATTGCTTCCTTATAGGCTTGTAGCTTTGCTTGTGTGCTTCACGTAGCTTCTGTCATTCCGGAGGTTCCCGAAGCGTGGTTCACGGTCGTCGCCGAAGGTTCGGAAGGCCGTTCTCTCTGAGCAAGGCAAGTCACATCATCCTTGAGCATATTGAATCCCAGTTTATAGAATTATTTTGATTTAAATTAATGCATTATCGCTTTATTTAAATTCCCGCGTTATCACTGTTTTATTTAGCCATGCCTATTTACCTTTGTTATGACCTTATTAATATTGCTATTGTTATTATCACCTTGCTTACCCTAGGCAAATAAAACCCCAACTAGTGGGTACTCTATTTAGGGTTCCACTAGTATGAATTTAGGTAGATGCTTCGCTGATTAATTAGGCAACAATAGGTGGTTTTATAACTTTAGACTTTGGGAATTCTCATATCACTTGGATACTATGGAATGGTTGGCTTATGGTGGAATTGGACATACCCCTCTCTTACTCTTTCAAAACCCCTAAAACCTGTTTTCCGGTGGGGTTTGGGTGCATGCCAGTTGTGGGAAGTAGCACCCCGGCCAATATAAGGATTAAGCTCGGGCCTCTGTTGCAAAGCACTACCGTACTAACCACATGTCTAATGGGTAAGGCTTAACTCGATGCTCAGTCTAGTCCTGAACAAAAGAACACGGATAGAGATGGATGAAGTTGTTGCGACGATGGATATCTCTGAGGCAAATGAAGGCTACATGAGCTGCGGCTCGGTAATCAAGATGTCTAGGCAAATGAAGACTACACAGGTCGGTGCCCGTTAGTCGAGATGCCATGGCACTGGACTAGTACGCGGGTGGTCTCACCCCTATGTGTGTGGCACACCCGGTCTAGATCCTGTTGCTAGGGGCTCAATCCTGGCCTGCCTGTCCTGGGATACCGGCCGTAGGCAGGGTTGGGTCGGTACTTTTGTTCACGGCTAGGATGGGTGAAGGGTTATGTCATATGTTTACGACGGGTTCCAAGGCCATGGAATGCGGAGTAAAGATGTGTCTTGTGGGTAAAGATGTACACCTCTGATCAGAGTAAATCTATTCGAATAGCCGTGCCCTCGGATATGGGCAAGCCTAGCAATGTACCCAAGTTAGTGGTTTAATTCTTAAAATTTGCTTAACAACTAAAATGTGGAAAGGTTGGCCTGGGTTGGCTTGGGACGAGCTGGGACCCAGGTCGGGTTGCCAGTTCGGTCTGAATGATCGTAGGCCTTGGGTTAAGGCAGGTTCGTGTGGGTCCACGGCCTTGATTAATAATACCGTGTAGCTCTAGGATCGTCTTTATAAAATAGCTTTGGGCAACTAAGTGACTTTTAAATGCTGTTTACTGCAAAACTTAACCCCTATATTATTACCCCTTGTACTCCCTTGCATTAATTATGCATCTCCCGGTGTGACTTGCTGAGTACTGTGGTTGTACTCATTCTTGCTCTATCTCTCCCCCCTTCAGTAAGAGAAGCTTTGGAGAAGAAGTCTTAGGTGGAGTCCTGGCTTATACCCCAGTTGAGCGCCTGTGAAGATGGAGCTGTTGGCCCGCTAGTCCGCTGCTGTTTATTTTTTGATTGTCAGGCCTGAAGTGCCTTTGTAATAATGTAAATATTATCGATATAATAAAGATGTGCCTTTTGTATCATGTTTGTTTAGTGTACCCCGGCTTTTCCTGGGACGGGGGTTAATACACTAGGCAATTTTCTCGGTCGCGACATGTGTGCCAGTAAAGTAAGAACTACTCACTACTACGAAAAACATTTACGCTGCGGCAAAAAGTGGTTTGTGCTGGCGGCTGAGCAGCCCGCCAGTAAGTAAAGGCTAGAGAAAATAATTGCTTTTCACAAGTGGTTATAAAACCGCCTGCGAAAATCAATTTTCGCAAGCGCGTTCTTAAGAGGGCCGCCTGCAAAAACCAATTTTTCAAAGCACGGGACCGCCTGCGAAAACCAATTTTCGCAAGCGCGTTCTTAAGAGGACCGTCTGCGAAAATATTCTCCGGTGCAAAAAAAAATTGAAATCCAAATTCAAATTCAATTACAAATTCAATCACAAATTCAAGCATCCTCTTTTTCTCACAGATTCACAAATACAAATCCACAATCACAAATTCAATCATCGATTCAAATATGCTGGCCTCACAGTGCGATTTCAACATCACAAATCAAAATTAATTTTGCCAACGATATTGCAGAACAAAAAAATGTTTCAATCCCAGCATCACCCATCGCCTCATCGCGAGAAGAACAGCAGCTGCTGAACCCAAGGATTGATCGAATTGCAAGCGAACCCGCTCGAGGTTGCCGTTGTCGTCCTTGAAGTGGCCGGATCCGCAGGGGACTCGGATGGAGTCATCACCATCGCAGTCGCCGTCGGCGCAGCCGCCGCGCGCCCCGTCGCAGTCGCCATCGTCGCGCCCCACGCCTCCCTTCGCCGCGGCCCCCGTCGCCATCCCGTCGCAGTCGCCATCGTCGCGCCCCACGCCTCCATTCGCCGTGGCCCCCGTCGCCATCCCGTCGCAGTCGCCATCGTCGCGCCCCCCGACGTCCGCCTCCCTTCGTCGCAGCCGCGCCACCGAGCAGCCGAGGCGCGCACAGCACGCCCTCCCCGCCCGCAGCACCTCCGGGTCACCTCGACGGCAGGGGCACCTTCTCGTCGCCTCCCTCGCCGCGGCGGCCGCAGCCGCCCCCCGCCGCCTGGCGCAGCTTGCTCTTTCTGTTGCCGCGGCTTGCTCTTGCGCTTGACGCAGCCGTCGCCGTCACCGTCGCCACCGTGCAAAGCTACCGAAGTCGCCGCTGCTGCCGACGCCGCCTGGGAGGAGGGGAGGAGGAGAGGAAGGTGCTGGATCTGGAGGGACGAGGGAGGAAGGAGGGAGGAGGAGGAATGAGAGGATAAGGATGGGTAGGTGTGGTGGGTGGTGATTTTTAATGGGTTGAGATATTTTAGCGCGTGATTTTTTTTAAGAGCGATGCTCTTCGGTACCGCCAGCGAAAGATTAAGAGTTCCGCCAGGAAAAATAGAGTTATTTATACAATCAGACTTCTTACCCTACCGTTAGTAAAAATATGTTTTTTTTTTTGCTGGCGGACGCTTAAGAGATCCGCCTCTAAAAATAGAGTTATTTTTTATGGCGGACCTCTTATCATGGCCGCCAGCGAAAATCGGTTTTCGCTAGCGGTCCGTAGCTCCCCACCCCTCGTTATATTTTTGCTGGCGGAATATACGTGTAGCCGCCAGCGAAAATTATTGGGTAACATCATAAAAAATCATTTTTTAGTAGTGACTTCCTCCGTTAGTAACAAGTTGTAAAATCCTAAAAAATAACTTAATTGAGATGTTAGCTTATCAACAATCTGTTTCTGTCTTCTTGCATAATACTTTATTTTGTGGTATGTTAGCAAAGCAATAACTAATCCGTTATTCTTTGGCTATTAAGCATTTGTATGCAAAATCGCACACGGGCCTTCATGTCATCTTCGGTCAAGGTGAACTTTATGGCATTTGTATGGCGCCTAAACCTCCCTTCCTTCAAATGCCTATGCAATGTGCTTTTCGACACACTACTACGAAAACCATCTTTCATGGCGGCCATTTTAGATTTTCACTGGCGGTTTTTACAACCGCCACAAAGCAAAGGCTAGTGAAGATCAAAATCTTCGCTAGCGGTTATCGGCCGCCAGCAAATATTGATTTTCACTGGCGGTTGTGTTATACCGGCCGCCAGCGAAAATAGTGGCCCAGGTCAAAAAAAAATGACGGAGCAGCACCGCTCCGTTCTCCTCCGTCAACAATGTTTCAAATTATTCCCAAATCCACTCCTCCATTCACAAATTCACACAAATTTACATCAACAATTTACAATAAAAACAGTCAAAATTTTCCATTCACATTCCACACAAATCAACAGATATTTTCCATTCACAATCAACAGAAATCAACACAAATGCACACAAATCCACAGAAATTCACATAAATCCGAGCACCACCGCCCGCGGCCCGACGGCGTCGGTCATGACGAGGTCAAGGCCCCGCGGTCGTGCTCCCCGCGCCACCGCCGGGGCGGATCTGTGCTCCCCGCGCCGCCGCCGGGGCGGATCCGTCCTCCCTGCGCCCGTCCTTCCCGGCAACGGCCTCCTCCCATCGGACAGATATGGGAGTGGGGAGAGGAGGGGATGGCAGGGCGCGGCGCCGCCGCTTCCTTCGTGGTCGCCGTCGGCAGTCGCCGTCGTTGCCGTGCACATCCGCACCGCCGCTGGGGCGGATCTGTCTTCCCCGCCCCCGTCCTCCCCGGCGGAGGGGATCCCGCCCGTCGTGGTCGCCGTCATCGGTGCCGCACCCCTCCCGGCCGCACCCCTCCCAAGAGGAGGCTGGGGGTGCAGGGAAGGAGGAAGGGACACTGGAGAGAGGTGGGGGAGGTGGGTGGGTGGGTGGGTGGAGAGGAGATAGAGGAGAGAGAGGCAGTGGGTGGGTGGGTGAGGGAAAATATCTCAGCCCGCGCGGATTTTAAATGTCGTCAAATTTTTTTAACGGGCTCTGTTTTTTCGCTGGTGGAACTGTTTAGTAACCGCCAGTGAAAACGTTGGTTTTGGTTTTCACTGGAGGACACTTAAGAGGTCCGCCTCGAAAAATAGAGTATTTTTTATGGCGGACGTCTTAACGTGGCCGCTAGAGAAAATCAATTTTCGCTGGTGGTCCTATACCCCCCACCCCTCCTTATGTTTTTGCTGACGGTTTTAGCATATAACCGCCAGTGAAAATTATAGTGTGACACCATAAAAAATTGTTTTCCTATTAGTGACATTTGCAAAGCGTTGGCGAGGTCTTTGATAGTATGGCGCTGTCTAAGCGGCACATCTTCGATGCCATTAGCGTTAAAGGGAAGTTCTTTGCGGCCACAGTTCTTCTTAGATTCAAAAGATCCGATTCCACAACTAATCTGTCCATCTCGCCATACACACGTTGGACAACTCTCCACAGTTTCCCCACCCGCATGTCGTTAGCAACAGATTTGGTCACTCCCTCCTTCATGATGCCATTAGTTGATCTCTCTAAACACAAAGCATAAATGCTTCGTTTCATATCAGGAGGGTAGTGCCTTCTCTTCCTGATATTGATACCTACACATATAGTTCATGACGCCTTAGTACGTGCTTACTAAAGGAGGCAACAGCAAACAAAATAAAAAACATAAGTCATACATACATACGGCTTTAATTAGCATGTTGATGCCTATTATGGTTTGCTTGCATGGCACTGTGCATGGCTGCATGCAAATGGCTTTGAGCTCAAACAGCTAAACGGCTAGTGAGTACCTGTGGTTTCAGCTGCATCCACGGCCTCCGCTCCGCCGCCGGCGTCGTCATCTCCGTCGCTGCGCTCTTCTCCAGAACCTTCTCCATCTGTTCGTTCGAAACAAAATTGGATCATCAAACAAGTACAGATCGAAAAAAGACAGATTACAAAAGAGAGAAAAGGAAAACAAATCATGAATGAGCACCTTCGTTGCCGGGATCCCAAACGAAATCATAGTTCACATAAGGTATAACTCCCTCTAAATCGTCAATTTCATCCCAATTGATAGGCTGATTCAGATCAAAACCAGCCATTACGTTGAACCATGTGAGGGTTTATGAGAGAAGAAAAAAGAGAAGTGAAGTGTGAAGTGTGAATGGCCATTGCCCACATTTATAGGATAAGCTCAAAGTGGCGCTAATTTTCGTTCATGCCCTCCAAATTTTCGTTGATGGCGCTGGCATGTATGGCGCTAATTTTAGTTGATGCTTTCCAAATTTTCATTGTCAGCGGGCGGAGCCAGAAATTAACACGCGCGGGCAAGCATGAGCAATTGAGAAGTCTCGCAAACGTGTGAAAATAGTACGTGGGATATGGGATACGTGCGCGAAAATAGGACATGGGATGGGCTACGCGCTGGGAAGGCCGAGGGCGCGCGTGAAGCGAAGCGTAGCGCGTTGGGATGGGCAAGACAAGTACATATATCAGACCAAAACAGGTACGCTCTATATTTTGGGATGGAGGGAGTAAGATGTAACATCCAGATTTTTCTATCATGAAAATAATGAGAAAACTGGTTTAGTGATATGTGAATATACTACCTTCATAATTAGAGCACTATATGTCCTGATTTATATATCTAAGTACAATGTAAACTTCTTATTATCATTGATAAACTAACATAGTATTTTTTTTTCGCCCATAGAAACGGAAGCAATACCCTATACATTTAAGAATATACTATCTCCGTTTCAGGTTATAAGACTTTTTAGCATTGTTTTTATTTATATAGATGTTAAATGTCTAGATTCATTAACATGTATATGAATATATGTAATGCTAGAAAGTCTTATAATATGATTATAAACTGAGGAAGTAGTAAGAATATAATAAGAGAGGCTTAAATCTAGTAAGAGAAACAAGATACGGATTAATTAGCACTTCTCAGCCATTTCTCAAGAGAGGTAAGTCAGGGAGGAAGCCGAGCACTTATCGCTCGGGCACGCACCGCACTTCACATCTAGCAATTCCACCAAAATCAAATTTAAATCAAACCTACACATTGAGAAAAAAAACAAATTCAAGAATGAATATATATATAGTATCACTATTATATTCATATCCAAATTTATTTTTTTATACTTAATGTGTGAGTTGAGTTTGAACATAAGATTTTGTGGTCTTGTATATAATATATAGAGTGAAGTGCATGTGTAGCGAAATGACTATTTAGCGGCTAGTCAACTCACACATTATGCACTCACTATTATATTGAGTGAAGTGCAAGGCGCGCGCGGAGTGGGGAGTGGGGTGGACGGCACGCTCTCTCGTTCTTTTTTGTTTTTTTTCATTTCTTTCGCTCTCCTCTTTTTTTTTTCTTTCCCCGTTTCTTTTTCAGTTTTTTCCGTTTCTTTTTAGTTTTTTTCCGTTTCTTTTTTGTTTTTTTCAGTTTTTTTATACATATGTATACAAATTTTTTATACATATATACAAACTCTGTATACATATATAAAAATGTATACATTAAAAACCAATAAACCACATATATGCGTCTTTTTCTCTAGTTTTTCTTTCCAGCTCGGTTTTTTGGTTTTTAATGTATACGTTTACAAACTTTCTATACTCTATCCCCTTAGCTATTTCATTGGCGACGACTCGTCATCGTCATCGTTCGTCCCAATCTCCGCATCCCACCATTCCCCCTTTCCTTCCCTCCTCGATGGCTCGCCTCCTCGCGCAAACCCTAACCCTAACCCTAGCCCGCCCAGCGGCGATGCCCCTCTTCCCTCTCCGCGGCCTCGCCATCAAGGTCGAGCTCATCGAGACCGACCTCGCCGAGGACAACGCCGCCGACACCCCGCCTCCACTGGTGATATAGATGGTCAAATGGGTCATCTAACACGGCCTCGCCCGGACACGACTAGAGCACAACCCAAGGCAAAATGTCAGGCCGACACGACCCGTCATACTCTTCGTGTCGTGCCGTGCCAGGCCAACCCACAGATTGTACTTGCGGCCTAGGCACGACATGGCCCGTCATACTCTTTGTCATAAGATGCGGGCCGTGCCATCCGGCCTGAAAGCACGACCAATCCATCGTGCTCGTCTTAGAATAAATCTATTTTACCTCCCTCATCTCTTTAGACCGTGACTTATGTGGCTTAAAATAAGCCCATTTTACATCCTTCATTTCTTTGGACCATGCCTTGGAATAAGTCTATTTTGCCTCCCTGGTTGTCGTGCCCGTCGTGCTGAGGAAAAGGCCCAGGCACAGCCCATTGGTCAGGCCAGGCCAGCACAGGCCCAACAACAATCGGCCCATGCCGTGCCTGGACCAGACCAAATCTCCATGCCACGGGACGAGCCGTCGGGCCGTAGGCCTTTTGGCCAACAGTGACGTGCCGACGCTCCTGTCACACCGACACCGGGGGCCCACATACGCACGCACCTCGCACGTGAGCTAACCCATTCTCCTCTCTTCTCCGCGGCATCTGACATCTCTCACCCCCCGTCCCTATCCCTTTCGTCGTCGTCGTCGTCGTCGTTCGTCCCAATCTCCGCATCCCTCCATTCCCCCCCTCCTCCTCGATGGCTCGCCTCCTCGCGCAAACCCTAACCCTAACCCTAGCCCGCCCGGCGGCGGCGGCTGCGGCGGCGCCCCTCCTCCCTCTCCGCGGCCTCGCCACCAAGGTCGAGGTCATCGAGATCGACCTCGCCGAGGACGACGACGCCGCCTCCACCTCGGGCCCCGCCTCCTCCCCCGCGTCGGTGGAGGTGGTCGGGGTCAGGCGCCTGGAGGAGGCGATCCACGGCGTCATGGTGCGCCGCGCGGCGCCCGACTGGCTCCCCTTCGTCCCCGGGGGCTCGTTCTGGGTTCCCCCCATGCGGCGGCCCCACGGGGTCGCGGACCTCGTCGGCCGGATCGCGGCGGCGGCGGGGGGCGACGCGGAGGTGGTGGCCGGGGGGCTCGCGTACGAGCCGGAGGTGTACGCGCCCATGACGGAGGAGGAGGCGCTCTCCTTCTCCACCGCGCGGGGCTGGCCGTCGGCCTCCTACTTCGTCGAAGGTGAGCCGCTGGCCTCGGCTGGCCGAGATCTTGGATTACCAGCTCGGGTTATGCAGAATTAATTGATTTTTGTTTTCTGGATTCGAATCAAGAACATTATTAGCGCACTACATCCGTTTCTGTGTTTGGTATTCATTGTGGACCATCATTTTTTAAGCTACACCTATTGAACTGGATTACATCATTTAGCTACAACTATTGAGCTGAATTCTTAGTCCAAATTGCAATGTTGTAGTATGGCAATCTGAAAATTTGAATACAATTTCTCTGAATTTGCCGACAAGTTCTCGAAAACCGATCGGTTTTGGCGAAATTCCGATCGAAATCATCGAAATTTCGATCAGTAATCTTGCCCATGTAAGTGTTTTCCTTTTTTAAATTCTTTATTCTTTTCTTTCCTATATAAGTTTCAGTAAATACACACAATACATCATTTTTTTCGAAAATTTATATCCCAATAGGTTCTATGAATATCATAGTATTTATAAGATTTTATTTGATTTTTTCTTTTTTATCAATTCAAATTTGAATTTGGATGAAACTCCTCGAAATCTCAGACGGTTTCTACTTTCGAGCCTTGTCGAAATGTCGAAATTTCGCGAAATCCGACCGGATTTCGTCGGAATCGTAAACCCTGGTAACTACAACCTGGGTCCAGGTGCATGCCTAGAAACAGCTACATTTCTGGGACGGGTAGAACGATATCTTGCTACAAGAATTTTTAGAAGCAGTTTTAAAATTCTGTTAGGTTTGTTACCTGTATGTTGTTTCGAGTTTCTACAATACAAAAGAGTAAGGGCATTCAGCATTGGCACATTCTTTCGTCATGTGCCATCATGCCTGTTCTATTTGTCCAATTTATCCATTGCCTACCTCGGTACTTTTCTGGACGGAGGTAGTAATATCTTGCTACAATAATTTTTAGAAGCAATTTTTAATTTCTGTTAGGTTTGTTACCTGTCTGTTCTTTTGAGTCTCTACAATACAAAAGAGTAAGGGCATTCAACATTGGCACATTCTTCATCATGTGCCATGGTGCCTGTTCTGTTCGATTTATCCATTGCCTACCTCGGTGCTTTTGTACTTGCATGTGCAGTTACTCTCTTGTGACTCACGACACCATATTATACTATTTGTATGGACTCTTTGATATGTTATTCTAGGTTTGATGGCTTGCACTTATTAAAATCACCCTTTAAATCACAATTAAATACCCTAGACATGGATATTTGTAATTCTCTTTTGGAGATCTCTCTTATTTTATCACCAACTCATTTGCATGTGCGCCCTAAATTACTAGGTAATCTAGGGATATATCATGCAAATATTGTGTGGCAGGGGGGAAATATGAAGCTAAATTTGATATCCATATAGCACTTGTGCAGATGATACACTATAGATCTTTATTCGCTTGCACATGAAAGATGAATTGTGATGGCATGTCTTGAAACAGTGTTGGCAAACAATGTTCCTCTTTTGTTAATTACTCTGTTTTGCACTTTTAGATCTTTGTAGTTCCATCTAGAAAATGTAGCACAAAAATCTATCTGGTGATTTAAAAACTAAGAATTGAACTTATAGTAAGGTGCAGACGTGCAGTAGTTCATAGGCAAACATTAAACCATTGTAGTTGATTTGTTTACTTCAGGACATCACTTGTGTATTCCATACAAAACATGAATTGGTAAATTGTGTTAGTAATGGCTGTAGAGTTTACATTGTACCCTTGCAGTGTCTATACCATGTGGTCTATATTACATTCTTCCCTTCCAGTGTCTATACCATTTGGTCTATATAGATTCTTCAGAAGTACATCACCTTCTATTATATATTCTAGGCATGAATATTTATCTTGTTGATTTTTTTTCTCAAGGCATTATTCTATTATATATTCCTGACCCTGTGTGTCAACACTGATCAACACAACATATCAGTTTCACTGAAAAAATAGTATATAGAGTTGACATATCTTTCTCCCCAATAATTTGTTATGTTTTTTTGCCTGTTGTTCCTTGTGCATGCATTTCAAAACCTTGTTGAAGATTATTATTCTTGGCCATTTTTATTTGAGATTTAGCTTAATTTGTCACCTGACTAATTAATTATTTTCAAAGGGAAATTCCCACATACCAAGAAGAAGTCAAGGAAACGTGCAACCCACACTGATGAGGAAGAAAGCTGATTGGCTAATGCTCCATTGCCAAGGGGAAGGTGATTTCTTTTTCTAGGAATTGCTTTATGTAAGTGTGGTGTTTATACTTATAACAATCAAAATCACTAACGGTGGTCATAGAAGGCTTAGCCTCTACAAGGGCCTCCCTGTGGCTCTGGTAAGTGTGAGGGTACATGAGCACTGTCCAATGCACCTGGACAGGGAAGTTAATGATGAAATTGTCAGCAATGGCCACATTTCCTTATCAATTTCCATTGGAGATTTCATACATGATCGTATTGGATGGCTACTTGTGTTTGAAAACAATGTGAAGTGGGTAAAGATTGTAACTTTGAGATCTTTTAAGCATAACATCAACTTTTCAACATACATGTCTATATATATCAGTACCAGTATAAGAACAGTTACTTTTACTGTGGAAGTTCATAATTGGAACTTGGAAGTAATAATAATTTGCAGTCATTAAAGAACCAACTTTCGCCAGGCATATATAGTGTAGGTTTCTACTAGGAGTGAAGGAAAACTTCAAAGCCATACTTTGATGTTTGCTACTAGGGCTCTTGGAATAAATAACATGCAGCATATGGAAAGGTTCCTGAGAACCTTTGTCCTTCGATGCACCTCTTACTACGTTATGCCGATGTACGTAGTGGCTAGTGTTATCCTGTTAGGTTATTGTAATATACCATAATGCAGGGTAATACAGATGGATATTGCAGTGCACCAGTCTGGTGGTGTTCACATTTAGCTGACAAAATAAAACACTGCTTGGATCAAACATTTGTTCCTTTTATCAAACCAGACGTAGATACAGAGAACATGATGCTGCTCTTTTAAAGGGCAAATGCAATGCTTAGGATATCCTAATTACTGGTTATTGGTCCCTGCACTGTTGCCCTCTTATGATGTTTTTTAACATTTTTGTAGTTGCTACCTGTTAGCCAATGATATGGACTCATGTAATGCATATTTGTAATTTGTATTGCAGTATAAAATCAAAATATTTTGCAGGGTAACTATGACAATACCAATGTTTGAAAGTTTGGCGTGCCTCATGTTGCCGCATCATACAACAAGGATGGAGCAACTTAGGTTGCTCCTATTTGCATGGGCATGTGGTGGTAACCACCTTGTCAGAAACAATGTAAACAATAAACAGTGAGTCCAGGTCGACAAGGCCATGTTTTGGACAAGGCTGAAACTAGTTAGTTCTTGACTACTAAACAAAGTTTGAGGCAAGACTGGTGATTCTGATAGACTTGGGTCACTAGTTAGATTTCTCATTGATTTCCATAAACTCTTTACTTTCTCCTAAATCCTTGCAATTGGGCATATCCTGTAAAAATGAATTTGCACACATAAAACTTGTTTGAACATTCAGTCGGTAGTTCGTACCCAGCTCTTCAGTCCCGCTGGGATTTTATCTGAATCTATCATTGAGCTAAAAACTTGGGTCAATGGTTAAATTTGTCTTAAATTTTAAAAACTCTGGTGCCTTGTACAATTTTTTATTGCAGAGCCTGTAAAAATGTAGGCTACACGCAGACAGCCTTGTTTCCTCTGGGAATTCACATGTTTGTTTGCTTGTGTCCTTACTATGTGCTCCAAAAACTATGATTCGGCTAAAAGAAATTCTTTTTCTGCAGGCTTCTACAAGAAAAGGTTGTTCAGGGTTACACGTCTCTGCTATGACCAATGTACATATGGATGACGGCAAGGACCCCAAGTGCTAATTAATCACCCCACCCCTTGCACTATGAAGATAATCTGTTGCAACTGCTATGATTGGGTTGCAATCTGTATATTTCACTCAGAAGCTGTAGTGTTATTGTATCGACCAGCCCTTGTGCCATAGCCTTGGTTCACGGTAATAAAACATGGAGGGAGAAGCTGGATGCTTGTGTTTGTGTTCTGCAACAGCCATAGAAAATGGAACACTAGCTGGAATCCAACAAGGACTGTGGATGGCTCTTTGTGCCAAGGAAAAAAAAAAGAATGTTTGCAAAGCGCTGAGATAAAAACATCTGCTTCCATCTCCAGTCTTGAATTTGTTTCCATATAAAACTGCATGTTGTAATGTCATATTTGACTTGTTGAGACCTAAAAGGTCAACTGTATGTGCATTTGGTGGACATGGCCTGCGAAGCAAATTTGATTACATTCTAAATTTATAGCTGGGAATGCCTCATCTATAAGAGAGAGCTGCTGTCAAGTGAGCATATGAATGTAACTGGTTGGTTGCTTGCTACGGCACTCACTATTTGATAATGTATGTGCGATTTGATATTAATGTTGGGTTTAAGTGCTGGATCTGAAGTGTTCGTCCAAGAGCAGGTGGAAACCATGTTGGATAAATCAGGCTTCAAGTCGGAGCAAGAATGCACTAAAGTCCATTTGAAGGTCTAGTTGTCATGGTCGTATTGCATGATTGCATCAAGATTATATAGTCTATGACTGGAGCTGTTCCCATTTCTTGTCAAAAACAAAAGTTATCACTGACCTGCCCTGTGTCCTCATGATGCTGGTATGTTTGCATATCTGAACTGATTGCGTGTGTCCGGTCCAAATGCTCTGTTGAATGTAGCAAGAAACATGAGTCACCCTCGCGGAAAAGAGATTTGATTTCTTGCCTTTTGACTATAGATTTCATATCAGATACACGGATAAGATATTCTAAACAACATGATCAGTTGTTCCTTTAAAGAAAAACGAAAGGGCATGATTGCATCATTGCTTTCCAGGATCTACCGTAATCAAGAGTCATTGGGTGTTAAAGCCTGTATTGTACATCCATGGCACATGCTGCTCCCTACTTGCAGCACAACCTCACTTTCAGAAAAAAAATAAATAAAAGGGAGGAGAAGAAAACAAAGGACAAAACTTGCATTGTGGTGCACTTAATACCGTCGCTAACAACGTCATTAAGTGTTGCACTGAGCCCCACTAACTCACCATGTGCCGTGTACTTAAAGATACAAAAAAAATAAGAAGACCATTAAGGCAGTAAGTGATCAAGACTTGCTACCTAGTAGAGCTGCCTCTCAGTCTCTTACTCCCTCCGTTTCACGATGTAAGTCATTATAGTATTTCCACATTTATATTGATGTTAATAAATCTAGACATATATATCTATTTAGATTCATTAATATCAATATGAATGTGGAAAATGTTAGAATGACTTACATTGTGAAACAGAGGAAGTACCAAAGTGCACATCATGCATGAATTTCAGATCACCACCTAGGCACCTAGCTAGGACCCTTGCCTAGAGAGTTTATATACATGGTCCTCAAATGACAAGAGGCCAAAACTGAAGTTAGTTAATTGAGGATCATTTGATGGTTTCTTTCTTTCTATTAATTTCTGGTTTTAGGGATAATGGATGCATTCATATGTATCTTGTCAGCATAATGTTGATTTTGAGTTTCTGATCGTGTGTAGTTTGTTGAAGTTGATGCCAAATTAGGTGGTACCAACCAAGGCATGAGAAAGAGAGAGAGAGAGAGAGAGAGAGGGAGGGTTGCTGGTGGCCTCACAGCGAAAAACATGTGAGCTTAGGAATCCTCCTGACTGAAAACATGGCAGCTTGGAGCTTCCAAAGTTTGTTGTCTCATGAATTTGTTGTGTCCATTGATCACCACAGCAGCATTCACCACCTATTTATGGGCTAACGCCCACAGCAGCACACCGGCTACGCAGCGCAGTGAGTACATGTGGCCGTGTACATCCGTGTTGGACGTAGAGTCCGGTTTTTAATTTATTATTAAAAAAAGGAATTTCGCACATTATGCCATATTGCCACTTGTAGTATTCTAGCTTCGTAAATATGCATTAGCCCAATTATTACATAGACTAGGCTCACATACACATAGCGCCACTCCCTACTCATGCGTCATATGTAATTCACTCATTAAATATTGAATTTGTATTGCTCACTCGATACACGTTTTTGTCTTTTTAATACTAGTCGTAGGTAATAGCAACTATAATATACTATGAGCTAGAGTTATTTGCGGAAGTGTTTGAATGCATATATCCAACACATTTGTCCGTACAACAATAGCATATTAGCATTAGAATCTTACACATAAAATACGCCAAATATATATAGTGTCATACACGGAATGCTATTAATATGGTGCGATCTCTAAAGCTGCCAGTTTTCAAGCTATGACTGCAGCCCTGTTCTTTGTAGATTAATGGCTATGAATTATTTGTGGATTATTCACGTCATGTTTCTAAAAATATGATTTGTCTAGAAACTTTCTAAATCAATATTGTTCAGACCACTTGTTCAATGTGCCCTCTCAAAAGAGGATAATGATAGATGGAAACTGAGTTTATAACAATTAGTCGATGGCACAAATGAATAAATTAAATATTAGAAGTTGATTTAAATTTTTTTAAAGAAAAATTATTGGAGGAAGTTTTTGCAAAAACATAGCGTTTATCAATTTGAAAAGTGTGTCGGGAGATAATCTATAATCTGTAAACTGAGAACGTACCACCTAATCTATTGGTTAGGTTTACAATAAATCATATTTAATTTATTATAAACATATCATTCATTAGCTTTCATCCGCATTTCATCCATATCAAATGGGCCCTAGTTTCTAAGCTACCAGGGAGATACTTGAAACCAAAATCACAACTAAAAACATTATTTAAACATATGTTACATACCCTCTCTACTTTTAGGTATGTTAATGGTAACAATTATAATGACTTAACGATGTTTTATATTGTATCCTTTCCTTTGTTTTCCCACTCATTGGATAACAATCTACTAGCTATCCTTATCCCAGTAGGAGTTGTTACATTTTATACTAATGGAAATCAGCATTAGCTGACAACAGGCTAGTGACACTGTGACAGAGAGTGATTCTTGGTCTGTTGTAGGGAGAGAATTCAGAGATTCATGTCCCTTCCTCCCTCAATTTTGTTGTACCTTAATTTCTTTGTTTATTATTACTACCAATTATTTTCTCCATCGTCTCCCCATATGATGCTTCTCTCAAATTGACATGAGACATCTCTTAGGCTCACAAGACACTTCAGCTTCACTCTTCTTTTTGGCTTTAGTTTAAATGCAAGAGTTTTACAGGAAATAACTCAAAAACTCCATTTAAATGGAGGAATAAATATCATTCAAACCAAACATAGGAATGAACTGGAAAAATATCACAAAACGGACGCACAGGAATATCAAACTTTAAGAGGGTTGGCAACTAACTCCACATGGCGTCCAATCAATCATATCTGATCCTTATGGAAGAAAAGGAAGAAAATGTCATAAACAGAGAATAAAGTGAAAGTTGCCTGGTGTCTGCTTCTTTTTCATATCACCAATGTACTCACCTTAGGCTCACAATAAAATGCAAAAGAAACTATGTGATTTTCTCAATGGTTTGGTTTAATATCGTACAAAGATCAATATATATAACACGGGATTGAAATTTTAGAATGAAATGCGCATAAAATTGAAACTGGAATTTTTAACACTGCTGGAATTCTTCACAACAAAAACTTGTGAACTCTATTCCACTGAGAATCTCCAAACGGCTCCATGGTAGAACTATAGCCATCCATGTTACAAGCATCAAAAGCCCAACAGAAGAGAAAAAACAGAGAAAAATACATAAAAAACTATACAACCAATGCCTAAGTAACACACCGTCGATATTGTACTTAGCCATAACCACAACCTGCATTTGCACATGTTTTTCAATTCTAACAACCACACAATAAATCCAGGGATTTCGACAGGCATTCTCTTTCTCAGCATGTTTGATGTATCTTCTCAGCTTAAAACTAAGCCCATCAAGGCTAGTCAGGAGGATGAACTTCATCCACTGGCACTCTGGCAGCCAGTCGAGATGGGTTCAGATGGATGAACAATCATCAATACATTGTCGTTCCTTTGAACAACCCCCATAATACAAACTCTGCTGCCCTCCTTGATGTATCTGCATGTAAATGTGCATGTCAAATGATTTCATATAACTCCAAAATTCAGAAGAAATAAGAGTACCCTTTTTTTAGGAACATTATACGATCATCACTTAAAACATTCCTTTCTCATAGCTGTTTCAGGATCTCAGGACATGTCCTTGTTATCCGGATTTATGTCAGTAACAACAGATTCATCAACATAAGAGGTTACCCGCGTCCCATATCCTTTTCTGACCAATGCTCGCTGACCAGATTGGAAATCAGAAATGTAGAAATCGACAGCATATGTCGCCGCAATCATAGCAAGGAAAATGTGAGGTCACAGGGTTTATGTTGGGAAGAATTATAGCAGTTTGCATTCTTCAATAAAATCCTCATGGCATTCAACACTAGCTAACTGTGAGATCTCATCATCTTGATAATAATCAAATTTCCAGTTGAAGAGAAACTCACCTCCATTGACCCGAGTCCCAAGCTAAATTAATCTGCAATGCTCAGCATTAGCAGCTTTTGATACCCATCCCCTGTACTCATACAGGCAAGTCCAATGAAAATGAAATGAGGACTCGAGGGGAAAATTTCCACAAGTAACAACCTGTGAAGATACGCTAGTTGTTAACGATGCGAAAATAAAGCATATTGCTAAAAGGCAATCCAAGTTTCTATAACCACAAGATTACTGTCAAAAGAAAAAATATTATGAGAAGAAATCATGTTAGTGTCAAGTACAGGTTAGTAGAGTTACCTGCTTGTGAAACTAACCTACATGATCAAAGCATCCATGTGCCTAGAAGTTTGTTCTTGTTTCTAATTAATATCAATATTATTACTACAGATGACCATCTAAAGTATTTTGTGAAACCTACAAATCAATACTGCTCAGCAGAATGATGGAGCAAAATCAATATTTCTGACACAGTCATACGCCAGTAACTTTCATGCACTGTCCATCTTTTGCTGTTCTAAGATCAGAATCAGGATAGCGACTGATGAACAAAATCATGCCTCTTGTTCCTCAGTAAATTAATATTCCAAATCGCAATTGCAGCGACAAAAACAAAGTATCACCACCACAAACTACCAGCAATATAGGATTATGAACAGCGCCAAGAATGAATCCACCTGCTATGAAACCCCATCACAAAGAGAAGAACAACCATATATCCAGAGAATTGACTTCGGAATGCTACCCTTGATTGAGTAACCATCTTCTACATTCAGATTTGTAACAGCCTGTTTGTGAGCAAAAGAGGTCGCACCACCAGATGAACTCATAGGTCCAGAGGAGATAGGCACTGATGATCAGCCCAGTTGTAGGAAGAACAGGAGATAAAGGGCCAGATGACTTCTTTCCTAGTTCTGCCAGAGGAATCAAATTCTCAATAGTTGCGACCAATGGCATTTGAAACTGGTCGAGAGTTGAAACCAGCACCACCAAATGAAGTATACTTCATTTCTTGAAGGTTGATTGCCTAGAGGACCAGATTCCCGCTACTTTTCAATGTGGAGGTCAAACATTTTTACAGCTCTCCAGATTTATCATTTTCTTAGCTAGTGGGATGGAAACTGTGAACCTATGTTCTGAACCAATAAAATTTAACTATACCTTGAGAATGCATGTAAGCAAGCAATACTACTGTCAAGTTTTTAAGCACATCACCAACATTGTCAGATACAACCAACACCTTCCTTGTCTCAGCACCTAAAACAGAACAAACGAAATTAAATCACATAAATAAAAAAGAATGGAAAAATCGGTTAACATAGCACATGTGGGATGCAGGATGCTAAATTCGGAAAATACCACCCAAAAAAAAAAGTTTACTTTGCTGGATACCACCGGCGCCGCGAGCTTGAGTTTGAGCCTGCCATCCCCTTCTCCATTCAACGCTGGCTCGTCACTCGTCTAGCACAGGTCGTCGATAGCCAATCATCTAGCAGAAAGAACAGGAGGGGATTAGGCATTGCCGGGAGTAGTCAAATCAGGAGGAGATGGCTGCATTTGGATTCTCTCTCTTTGTACTCCCTAGAGTCAGAATGTCAGATTCAGAACCAAAATCACCAAACCAAGAAAACAAACTAGCACAAATTCATCTGAAGAACATAAATCAAGGGATTGTCCAAGATCCATACTACACTCCAATGTGGACTCAATTTCTGAACAAAAACACACATACCAGCCCATTCCCTAATCCCATCTCTCTCTTCTTGCCCTCGATCGGCCGCGCATCTCTTCTCGCCGGACAGCCGCTGCTCGTCCCTCCCTCTCCTCTTGGAGGAGAAAGCGTCCGAGGAAGGAGAACAAACTTCCCCGATTGAAGGGTATTTCGGTCCTTTCCATTCAGCGTTCTGTGGAAAGCTGTGGTATTCTCCGAACCAATTAGCGCGCGTCAAGTCTTTGCCAAAGTTTTTTCTTTTTATTTACCGAATTGGACATCCTGGCTATGGACCGAATTTATTAAACCATGTTCTGCCAGGTTTCCCAGTTATGGACGATTAGATATGACCCAAGATTGATTCAAGGTAGAACCAAAGGGCATGTTTAAAGTAGAGCATGATATAGGACCTTTAGTCCACTCTGAGACTATTATCTTACCAACTCTTAAGTTAAGATGATAAAAGATTCTAACCATTAATATACTGAATTTTTTTTCTTATCTTTCTTTCACTTTTTCCATCATTTTTCTTTTATAGACACTATGAGTCGATGTTAAGCCGTTGTCGTGCATAACAAATGATGTTTCTTCTATAAGAACAACGATGTTTCTCTCTCTTCCATATCAGCAAACTATTATCTTGTTAATGAGTTCGGCAGCTGAACATAGAGAGGAGATTTGTCTCGTTCTCCGCACGCACGCTTCCCGAACTATAAAACGGTGTTATTTTTGCAAAAAAAAATTCTATAGAAAAGTTGTTTTAAAAAACATATTAATTCTTTTTTGAAATTTAAAAATAGTTAATACTCAATTAATTATGTGCTAATGGCTCACCTTGTTTTGCGTATCTTCTCAATCATCTCTTTTCCTCTACTCTCAAACACAGCCCTCCTTCTATACTCCCTCCCTATAGTTTGACTAAGAGTATAGTATTGATTGTTGTTGTACTCCATTCGTCTCATATTATAGGTTGTTTTGATTTTTTTTCTCAGTCATTTTTTTTTACGTTTGACTAACTTTATAGAAAAATTTAGCAACATCTCTAATACCAAATTTATTTCATTAAATATAAAATTGAATATATTTTGATAACATGTTTATTTTGTATTAAAAATGTTGCTACATTTTTCTACAAACTTAAAAACATTTAACTAGAAAAAAACTTATAATATAAAATGGAGGGAGTACATGCCCTACTCAATGCTACTTGGTAGTAGTGTAAGCCTAGGTTGCAAGCAGTAGTAAGCTATCACGCTCTCCATATTGTTTTAGCGTGTTGGTCAAGAATAAGGTGGGTCCGGCTTAAAGGATCAACGATTGCAATCCCTGGTTCACAAATGATGTTTCTTCTATAAAAAAAACCTTGGTAGGAACCATCATGCAAAATAATATAGTTTTAACTCTTTTTTACCGGTTGTAGCCATGTGACCGGGTTGCAAGTACATACCACTCTCAAATGGTTCCTACCAGGTAGGAACTGAGCATTTAATCTTTATTATATGTTAAAATACAAATCATGGATGCCATAACACAAGTCTAGATTAAACTTTTGTCCTAGAAGCACCAATAACGGTTTGAGAAATGTGTTTTAGATATCACACAGTATTACAAAATTACAATAGAGAATATTTACTTCTCTCCAATGAAAGTTAATAGAAAGAGGACCCTAGCATGTGGTATTAGTTGTGCAAACACCACATTTATGGGTGGTGTAGAAAATAAGGTGGGTTCCACGGGGAAAAAACCGTTCCTCTTCAACCTCCCCATGACCCTTGGCATGCGAGAAAGTTTTGATCTCCAATCCGCCCACGAAACCCTATTGCTTACCCCATCACTACCTTATATCTCTTTATCCCTACCACCTGAATCTATCAATAATTGGCCCATGTGTATCCTGCTTCCTCACACTTATAGGGCATCCATGTTGTATCATTACTCCTAAAATCCTATACTTCTCATGCCTAACATTAGCCTACAGGCTCAGGTACGGAACCCATCAAGCTGTAAAAAAAAACTTGAGGCTCACGAACTATTAAAGCTCAGCTCGAGCTTTAGATGAGCCAAGCCCGAGCCTAACCCTACATCTCATAGGCTTTGCCAAGACGAGCTCAAACTTCTAATGAGCTAGACTGTGTATGACTTTTATTGTTTATTTACCTTATTTATTTGATAATTAAACCAAATATCAAATATATATTAGTATGTATTTTCATGATGAATTAGCATGTATTAGAAGCATATTTTTTTCTCTTTTATTAGTGTGATTAGTTAGAAAATAATTATTTTTATCAAAGGAGAAATATACGTTATACTGATTATGACAGAGATCGAGATCGAGCATGTTTAAAAGCTCAAAGACGGAATAGGCTCAGAAGCCGAGCTTGTGTCTCGCTCGAGCCTAGACAGACGAGTTCACTCGAGCTTGGCTCATCGACATTCCTACATGAGGGTGGTTGTTGCGGCGAGCAGCAGGGTGTGGCCTCTCTGGTGTTGTGGTGTAGTGTGGGCTTCTTCTTGCAATATACCAGAACGGGAGAGTGTGCAGGGGTCTGTAGGAAGAGAAATGAACTAAGGGGCAGCTCCCACACGCACACAACAAACAGACAAAGCAGCAAGAAGAGTAGAGCGTGAGGAGAAAGAAAAAAAAAGGTGGTGGAGTCGAGTGAAGAGGGGAAAAAAGAAATCCATGCACTCATCTTGTGACAAGTTAGATTTCCGTCAAATGAAATGATTTTGGGAGAGCTGTAAAAATTCTATGTTTCGGAGTAGCCCTTAATTTTCCCTAATTTTCTCCATAAAAGAGATTATAATAACTTTTAAGTATCCAAACAGAATTAAAAAGTAAGCACAGCGTCGTAACCGCAAACTGAGCTTAAATTTAATTTAGTATCTGCATAAGCATTGCTTGGTGATTCTATATGGCCATCACTCTGCTTTTCATTGAATATGATATTTCTGTTCATTTCATTGAACAAACAAATGTATAGATTTCAATTTATCATATGAATCTCCCTACCGAATTCAAAAGTCATATATATATATGGACCATATGGTGATGGCTAGTGATCAACACAATTGCAAATAAGAAAAATCCTTTATATGTCACCAATTGTTGTCCTCATCCGTATTGCTTTATTGTCACATTGACGTGTAGGATTATGCCCATGTTATCGATGAGGCAACAAGCTAAGTGATTTCATAAATACCCCCCACCAAACATTGCAAGTAGTGCATCAGACATGAAAATAATCTACCATGTGCCATGTACTTAAAAATACAAAGAACTCATCAACGACTAGGATTTATACGGTATACATATTCCAAATGAGTGGCATTATCACTCTCTAGCTAGGGCTGCGTTCAAATGGGCTTCATAGCTTAGCTTTTCTGTGGCATATAAAACGAGACGAGACAGCACATGATTAACAAAATACTTACTATTATAAATTTGAAAATAGATTTATTTATTTTTTTAAAAAAATTTATATTTAAAGTTTTTGCTAAAATTGAATTGTTTAGTGGTTCAAAAAATGTCTTTATAAAAGACGGAGTAGCTCAGCTGAGAAGCTGTTTAGAACGCAGCTAGCTAGTCCAACTAGCTACCTCGCTCTCACTAAGTACAAACTTCCATGATCTGAATTTGCATACATCTAGCAGCTTGGCCATAGCTTGTAAGTTTTGTTTCTCCAAATCAACGAGCCAAAGACAAAGCTAAAGCTAATTATATGTCATCCTTTTCTTAATTAATACTCAAGCCCGTTATTTCTTCCCTTCCTAGCTTCTTTCTTGTTCTTTTCTTCTTTTTTCTTTTCTTTTGAGGATATCTTTGAAATATATGTGCTTTTGTGACGTCTAAAATAACATATGTGCCTTTTGTGATAGCAATATATATACATTTTCTGTTAGAGCAAAAGTAAGTTATTCCATATTAGGTGGTACCAACTAAACCAAAGGCAAGCATGCATATGAGAGCGTGTGTTGTTGTTGCTTACCCCACACCTAAAATCATATGAGCTTAAGAAGCTAAGCCATGACTTAATTGCAGCTTGGAGTGTCTATCCCTTTCTTTCCTATTATTTTTGTACGGATTAGACTAAGGCTTTCATATTCATCGATCCCTCCCATATTTACTTCAAGGCAAATATCTCATGTATGCCTATAATTAAATTAAAGTATGTGCTCTTCCTTGCCAAAAAAAAAAATCTACACTGATCAAAGCATATGTATGAGGTTTGTAAGAGGAAGTTTTAATGTTTTTTTTTGCAATAAATTATTTATGCATTGATATTGTACCAAATTATTAATTTCTTTTGTTATCATTTTGTCATTGGTGTTGTACCAGTACATATAGGTTTTACACTTAATCTATTTCTTTGTAGTTAGTCGGCCAGTCGGCCTCCACTTAAAAAACATAGATAATTGATCACTTAAAATAAAATTGTAGAAGAAATAGTTATTGTACACATACTCATTATATTTCTTTTTAACTATTTTTAAAAAAGAAAACTTCAAACTATACTATTATATTTTATTTTGCGAAATGATCCCGCCTTTGCATTTGCATTGATGCGACTTGAGGTTTACATATATGAATAAATAGCATTGTTAGACAAGGTTGATATATGTGTTGACAACACACCCATCAAATATAATAAATCAAAGTAATATTTGCATATATGTAAATGTTGCGCATATATAATGACAAATAAGATAGCGAGAGCTACCACGATAAGGTGCATTTACGTAGATGCATGTAACGCCATGCATCGCTATAGCCAATGACGTATAACGTGGTAACACGTTGCAATGAAAGTATACAACCTATTTATCAAAAGCCAACTACATGATCCTATTGTTATACAGATGAAATGAAATAATCATACAACGAATACAATACATATCTACCGTGAGAAACTATAGAAAAAAAAATATGGAGCACGTTGAATAAAGCAAATACTATAAGCGACTGGCTATGTGTAGTTTTACATTATAGTACAACATCATATCTACCAAAATGATACTTGGCAAGAGGATATACAAGAGTATTTACGGAGAGAAAACCCTTTGAATTTACATTTTCTTCCTACTTCATCCTTAGTTCTACCTGAAATGTTGGCGAGTCTCAAAATAATATCACAACGAAGAATAAATTGTCATTCCGAACGGACACCAATGTACATCCATAATATTCCCAACTTACAGAATGATATATTCCCCCCTTATTTTATAACTATATGTTTTGTATATACATTTCTATTGAAGTACTAATCTTTAATATATATATATATATATATATTATATAATTGATGTATTTTTTACTCAACTTTTTTATTACCACCCCTGTATTAGTGTATTGTCGTTTGTTTTAGCTGGGGTGTAGTCCATTTGGGAGAGGAAAAGGGTTGGTATAAAAACCCCCCCTCACTGCTGCCAACATCCATTCCCCCCCTCCCCCTCTGCTGCTGCTGCCGCCTCGACTCCTCCTAGATCTGGAAGCTCACTCCCCCCCCCCACCCCCACCCACCTCCTCGCCGCCGATCTCCACCGCATTCCCCTCCTCCTCGTCGCCGGCGACCTCTCCCCGCCCCGTATGCCACTTCACTTCTTCCTTCGTCTTGTGTTGCTCTAGATCTGGAAGCTCTTTTTTCGTTTCTTTCTTTTTTTTTTTGTTTTGGAAAAAAGAAGAAGAAGAAGAGAGACTAACTTTGTTGCCTCGTCGGTGCTTGCTTCGCCCGCCAGCCTGATCTCCGTCGTCCAGCGGCATCGTCGTTGGTGAGCGAAGGTGAGAGCATCGTCCTCTTCTTCTTCTTGCTCGCCGCTCTCGTCTACCACGCACCTACCATTCCTCTCTTTGTGTTCTGTTGTTCTGCTGTTCTAGATCTGGAAGCTCTTCTCTCTTTTTTTTTTCTTGGATTAACATTAGTACTAGTGATAACAGTTTCACCAAAAAAAAGAGAGAAAAATTTGGGGCTCAACTGGACCCGCAATGTGATGTTGCTGGATCTGCTGCTAGTTTCTGGATCTGCAGTAGTGGCATTGTTGCCATCTGTGTTGTAGCTGATTTCTTTTCTTTTCTTTTCTTTTTCTTTTCTTGGGTGCAGCATATTCTGCTCTGTTCATGCTTCACTAGATTTATTTATTATCAAGTTCAAGGTTAGAACTCGCTATATAGCATGGGCAAATCAAATCTCTGGAGTAGTAAGAATTCTTTTCACAGGTGAGTTGGAGGGTGGTTGGGGGACCCGCTTTGGAGTGTGTTGCAGGTTATGTAGTAGTACATGTGTTTGCAACATTGCTTCTTGTTGAAACTAATGCTGTGCCATGTACTACCTGCCGGCCTTCTTTGCTGATGCTTTAAGCTAAATTTAGAGGAGTAATTATGTCGGTGGGGGGAAAATTGTTGTTTATTCCACAGCTTGCGCGAGCTGAAATTGGTTTGGAACAATGTTGTGCGGGGACGCATTTCTTGCTACCGTAGTCACTGTCGATCTTTTCCGCGGGATGTTTTTAATACTTGACTGTGGTTTTGGTTGCTAGGGAGGCATCTCCATCAGTTCTGCATGTTTTGTGGTGCTTGTCTGTACTCGGATTCTTTTTGGAGGGAACTAAAGATTACTTTTTCGTGATAATACGTGATATCGGAAACATGTTGCTCAAACTAGTATTGGTGCTGCTAAAGCAAAACTCTTTCCTCAATGTGGGCTGCTAGATTGAGTATTTTTTTTAACCATTAATAAAGACTTTGGGCCATCTTTAATTGTCCACTATGGCTCATATATTTCCTAGAAGTTTACCGTTGTTCATTCTAAGAAAAGAATAACTGCACCTTTTTTTTAGACTATGAAGCTTTATAATCAGCATTTGTAGGGACTAGCTTCAGTTCGAAGTGTTTTTTTTTTAGTTAGGACATTGGTGCTTATAAATTAGAAGACAAATTTATTGTAGGATCTGATGATTACGTGGTGTAAACATAGAATGCCCTTAATAGATTACTGCTCCTTTTGATAAGGTAAATTATGTCATTAATGCACAATGTTAGCTGTTCTACTGCTAGTTTCCTGCCATTAGCTAATGTATTTTCTTCGAAAGGAAGGCCATTATGTACTGTTCAAACCTCACAGAACACACCACAAAAGGTTCTTCTATCCACGATCTCTTTCATCTCTAGCAGTACGTGCATGTAGGACAATTTTTGTCTCATGTCAGGCTTGCATTTTTCATGATATTCGTAGTGCGATTGTTTCCTCTGGGTGACATAATGTTGTGTCTGATTTGCGCGTTCTTTTTTTTTTTTTTTTACTTCAGCTATGTGATTTTGTTTGACTCTGTTTTTAGGTGCTGATACAAGGTGTTGTCTGAGTCTGCAAATATTGATGATGTGCCTAAAAGTTTGACAGTCTTGCTTGAATACACAGCAGCATTACTTGGTTACACTCTGAAGGTGTAGTTGCCTTTGTTGGTTTAGAACATGGGTTCACGGTTTCCATCCCACCAACTAAGCAATGGCCTTTATGTCTCGGGCCGACCAGAGCAACCTAAGGAGAAGGCTCCAGTCATTTGCTCCACAGCAATGCCATACACTGGGGGTGACATAAAGAAATCTGGAGAACTAGGGAAAATGTTTGACCTCCATGTTGAAAAGTCGCGGAAGTCTGGTCCTTTGGGTAATCAACCTTCAAGAAATACTTCATTTGGTGGTGCTGGTTCCAACTCTGGACCAGTTTCTAATGCTCTTGGTCGGTCCAACTACTCTGGTTCTATTTCATCATCTGTTCCTGGTGCTGGAGGATCAGCAAGGGCAAAATCAAATTCTGGACCTCTCAATAAGCATGGAGAACCAGGAAAGAAGTCATCTGGTCCCCAGTCAGGAGGAGTGACCCCAATGGCACGTCAGAATTCTGGTCCTTTACCTCCTGTTCTTCCTACAACTGGGCTGATCACATCAGGGCCTATCTCCTCTGGACCTCTGAATTCATCTGGTGCTCCACGAAAAGTATCAGGCCCTCTTGATCCTAGTGTATCAATGAAGATGCGTGCAACTTCTTTTGCTCACAACCCAGCTGTTACAAACCTGAATGCCGATGATGGTTACTCTATTAAGGGCAGCATTCCTAAGACAATACTCTGGATGGTTATTCTGCTCTTTTTGATGGGGTTCATAGCAGGTGGTTTCATTCTTGGAGCTGTTCATAACCCTATTCTGCTGGTAGTTGTGGTGGTCATATTTTGCTTTGTTGCTGCTCTTGTGATTTGGAACATTTGCTGGGGAACGAGAGGTGTGACTGGGTTTGTCAGTCGCTATCCTGATGCTGATCTCAGAACAGCAAAAGATGGACAGTATGTGAAAGTTACTGGGGTATGTGAATTACTGATATCTAGTTTTAATTTGATTATTCTGCTGTTTAGTCTTTTATTGTTTCATTATTATTTTTCTCTTCCCCTGCATCAGCTTGCACAGCTGATTAGAATTTATTATCAAGATCACATTATTAATATGTGCCTTTGCACAGCATAATTTAAATTCTTATTTTATGATTAGTGATGTGATGTTAGCTTCATTTTATTTCTCAGCAGCTTTTGTGTTGAGGTATTTTATATAAGTTTGACATAGTAATTTAGATGGTCATGAGTAGTAACAATATCAATATTGATAAACAACCAGAACAAACTTTCAATGGTCAGAACGTAGGAGCTTGTTTTTTCATATAGGTTTGATTAGTGTCATCACCAAGTAATATTTTAACATAGTACAAACATGACTTCTTATGCTACAACTCGTAAATGATGGTGGAGCATCTTGTTGCCTAATACTTTCTGAAAAAAAATGATTTGTTCTTTTACGGTTAAGTTGTTTTATCTTAGATTGGCTTTCTTTTATCATCATTTACCAACCAACATATTGAACTTCACAGGTTGTTACATGTGGAAATTTTCCTCTCGAGTCCTCATTTCAAAGGGTCCCAAGATGTGTGTACACTTCAACTTGCTTGTATGAGTACAGGGGCTGGGATTCGAAAGCTGCTAACACTGAGCACCGCCAATTTACTTGGGGTCTTAGGTCAATGGAGGTGAGTTTCTTTTCAACTGAAAATTTGATTATCATCAAGATGGGATTTCAATGAAGAATGCTAACTGTCAACCCTACCAACTTAGCCCGTGTCCTCATATTTTCTTTTTCCTTGCCATGATTGCAGAGACATGCTGTTGATTTCTACATCTCTGATTTCCAATCTGGACTACGAGCATTGGTCAAAACAGGATATGGAGCACGGGTAACCCCTTATGTTGATGAATCTGTTGTTATTGACATAAACCCAGATAACAAGGACATGTCTCCCGAGTTCTTGAGATGGCTGCGTGAAAGGAATCTATCAAGTGATGATCGGATAATGCGCCTGAAAGAAGGGTACTCTTCTTGTCCTAGTTCTGCATCCGAATTCTGGAACACGCATAAGCTTGAAATTATTTCAATCACAGTCATTGCCTGACAGTTAAGTATAGTTGTTACCTATTTCATTTGACACATGGGCATTTGCACTGCAGATACATTAAGGAGGGCAGCACGGTGAGTGTTATGGGGGTTGTTCAAAGGAACGACAACGTGTTGATGATTGTTCCTCCATCGGAACCCATCTCCACTGGCTGCCAGTGGGCCAAGTGCATCCTCCCTACTAGCCTTGATGGGCTAGTCTTAAGATGCGAAGATACATCGAACATCGATGTAATACCAGTCTGAGCTTAGCTTTGTTCTGGCAGCTACTCCTAGAAAGAAAATGCCTGTCAAAATCTTTGGATTTATTTCGTGGGATGTTAGAGTTGAAAGATGTGCAAATGCAGGGTGTGATTATGGCTAAGTACAATATCGGTGGTCTATTATTTGGGTCTTGGTTGTATAGTATTTTATGTATTTTTTCTCTCTTCTTTTTTCTTTCTTTTGGTGATCTATGGATACTTGTAACATGGATGGCTTGAGTTGTACCTTGGAGCTGTTTGGAGATTCAGTGGAATCGAGTTCACAAGGTTTTTTGGTGAAGAATTCCAGCAGTATCATAAGTCGTTCCAGTTTCAATTTATGCACCTTTACTCAAAAACTTCCTGGTCTCTTGGTAGGTATATTTTCATGGACATAATGTATAAATTTCGTTTGTAATTAATTCCGGTCTCTGTAAGATATGAATCAATTTATTTGGAGGAATTCCTAAACTTCTTTTTTGCATTTTCTGGTAGATAGGGGATAAGAAAAGCCTGCAATCATCACTTGTTTTCGAAATTTCCCAACTATCTGTCACCCTAATGATCAGGCATGATCACATGATTGATTGGAAGCCATGTGAGGTAGTTGCCAACTCGCTAAAGTTTGACGAATTTCCAGCCGGTCGGTTGTGACACTTTTTCTGTTATCCCATGGATTATTGAATGATTTTCGACATCAGTTTCATATGTGTGAACGAGGAAAAAGTCCATACATCCCCCTAAACTCTTATAGAAATCCATCTAGTAGTACTTTAAACTTGAAAAACAGATAACAAACGTATTTTAAACTTGAAAAACAGATAACAAAGCGTCAAACCCCTAAACTTTGTAATACCATTAAATTAACCTCTAAGATGGTTTTGGATAGTGGTTTTAGGTATTTGAAAGTTTAAATGAACGATTTTGAATAGCTGATGTAGCATGTTCACATCATTTATCAATTTAAATTTATATTTCTACAGTGATGTCATCCTATTATTATATTAACATCCATTTGTAATAAGTGGGAGTATTTTGTAAAGCTCACACGCTCAATATTGTATGAAGAATATTGAGTTAACAAACAATCAAATCATTAATCATATGAATTCACCAAATAGACAACCTGCTGTACGACTGCACCGAGTTTCATTTGTGCATTACTATCTATTTGTAACATGAAAAGTAGGTTCATAGATAGGACCAATTACTGTCTAAACCATTTTGCATCCTCTCAACTTATCGAGAAATCGTTTGTTTTGCTCCTTTGCCACAAAAGTTTGTTCAGATTAAAATCCGCCAATTCATCACACAAAACAATATCAATCCCTACCAAATTATGAATGAATCTCTAAATCTTCTTCCACATGTCCTCTCCTTCAAGCTTGAAACCTGACTGATGGCGACAACATAATTTTTTTCACTCCAGGTTGCATTGTGAAAAACTACTGAATTTCTAACAAACTTTGCTGTAAAGATCAGAGACAACGAACTTTGTAGCGAAAATTGAGGAGACCACTCAAAAATGAGTAACAAACCAGCAAATTATCTCACCAATCAGGGCTTGCCAAGCTCCTATCTGGCCTTGGTCCCCTGCTTTCCCATCACATTTCACATACATGCTACTGTAGGCTTGTAGCATCACTCACTGTCACCAGCCTTCCCAACCACAGCCACAATTTACAAGCAAAATTTTAATACAATCAATGTACCAGAAAATGTAGAAACCGTGAAATGCCGATGCATTTTACTCGCTAGAATGTAACAAAAAATTAACTGGAATGCTATTTGTATTTCGAATGAATACCGGTAAAAGAGGAGTCCATGGAGAAACTGTTGCACAGAGAGGTGAAATAATCATAGCATTATATAAAGCAATGACAAAAAGGTTCATTGGCAAAACATTTATACAAATTCCGAGTTGGAAATATTATTTGTTTGCTACAGCCTAGAGGTGCTACGGTATTTCATTTAAATCATCTACTGTGTTAAGCCATCACCTGCAGTGAATAGAAGAGAAAAATCGACAGAGACGTACATTTGTTGCTCAAATTGAAAGAGAACACCACAAAGTTCCCCTGAGAGAGGGAGAGAGAGAAATCGAAAACAAAGTTACATATTCATTTCAGAACGCTATCTTTGCATAAGAAGTGATACATCACCCTAGGCAACCGTAATATTAGAAAAAGTTCATATAGTATTTGGACTTCAAAGACTTCAATTTTGTTTACATTCTTCAAATATATCACCAGGTGTATCCAATTTCACAAGGAGTCAAGTATATTGCTAACATCACCCACTGTAGATTCTGTTGCTCATTCAAATGCCCAAGTTTGTTACATCTATCTAATAGGAATTACAAGTATTTGCACAAGGGAAAGAGACAGCCGTATTACAGAAATCCTCAGTAATGATGTGTTATGGTTGATAACAAACAAATACGAATCACAAATTCACAGTTGCACTAACAAAAACGGAACATTGATATAGATAGCATGTCCTGCCTCTTCCCAATGGAAAGTATAGTAACCAGGGGGGATAGAAACCAACTTCAGTAAAAGTAGGTTATCCAGAAATGGTCACATCCAAGATTTAGACCAATATCAGCTGTGAAACATTGCAAGTTGCAACTACATTGCTTCTAGAAAGATTATCAGTTTATTCATGGGTGTTGGACTAAAGCAGTAACAGAATTTACAAAGTGAAAAATAGGGTGTTAATTCTACACCGAGATATATGGAGAAAATATCAAGAATCTACAGGATCTCCTACAAATAAAATAAACTGTAAAGAAAGCACTAGCTAAAACTCAAAAACAAATGGTAAAACTGTTTAGAGATTTCATACATGGTGAATGATGATCCTGGTGTAGAATTGTTGATGCTTGCAGGGAGACCTTGCTGTCACAGGGTGGATATGAACAGGAGTTCCATAATTTTATCCCCTGATGCATGATCACATAGTCATTCTGCAAATGGTCCCCACTGGAACAAGTCCAAACCACTGCTGGTCCCAATTCACGGCATTAATGTGCACATGCCAATAACCTGCATGTCGATGCACCGTTAAAAGATTCAGACGTGATCTAGTATCAGTGGACCCAAGATCAAACCAGTGCTCTAACCATACGAAAGCCTCCGTAATGTATGCTGTTGCCAGTGTGTCACAGACACCATCATGAGCTCAATTCAACATGACATGTTTTCTGCATGTGACAACAATTCAAACGATGCATACGGGCATGAACCTGCGCTGAGCCAACTTGTGACCGGGGTGCTAAGATCAAGAACAGCTCCAGATGGTCCCTAGCAATCCTCAACCATGTCGTTTCAGTCTTGTCATCGATGGCAACGATATCCCTCTTTTCACGGTCATAAGAGAGCCCATCAGTGGTAAGGAAACAACGATCTGCTCCGGATGGTATTGACAAACATTCTTTGGAAACATATGTACCTGACAAAGGAATGCCAATTTGAACCCATATGCAGACAAACTCATTCTTAATGGCAGACAGGTATGCATCCCTCCGCAGTTGGCAGATGAGCACCAGTTTGGACCATCATTATAGTGGCCAATATCTGCGAGGTGGAATGTCAACATGGTAAAGGTTTGTCGAAATATTTTCAGGGAGATCTTCAGATCTATTATCAAGCAGTTTGATGTGAAAACTACACAAGATGACATAATTAGGATCTAAACATTATACTGAGAAATTCTCAGATTCATAAGGGAACCAACATGCAAAATCTACAGATGCAACACAAGGTCCACTTGATACAGCTGCCCATCAAACCTCAAACCCGAGGCTTCAGCAGGATGCACAAGGCCATCAACCATTCCGCCAAAAATATACACATGGCAGCCAGAAGTGTCTACACATGCCCCATGAAAGGACCTGTAATTTGGGCATTGACCATCAATTCTTAGCTTTTTCCACATCCTTTTTGTCATTTTCTTGGAACCTGACTCAAATTGAAGCAGAGCAGGTAAATCTAAGGTCCAAAAGTCATCCTTCCGTCGCCTTTGGGAGTCCTCTCCACCATACACTAGGATTTTACCACCTAAGACAAGCGTTGCTGAATGCCCAACCCGTGGAAAAGGCATTTCACCTAGAACACTAGACAGGTCATACTTTAGCTCCTTCCATTTTGGGTACCTTTCATTGATATCAAGCAGCCAGACATCATTAAGCACATCAAATTCTGATCCTCTACCACCAAAAAGAACCATGCGACTCCCACCAATCCAAGTTAAAGTGTGGCCAGAACGAGATAAAGGCAAAGGCTCAGTATCCTCTATTTGGTGCCAAATGCCAGATCGGAGGCCATTAGAGAGATCAAGAAGCCATGTATCCCCAAGCCGGCTTCCAGACTGCCCTATGCCACCATGAATTACAATAAACTTATCATCCACACAGCAGGCTGCATGAGCTCCACGAGGATATGGTGCATGTGGGCCTACCTCCAGCAGTCTCCATGAGATCTTCATCCTGCGAGACTCTTCATAAATGATTTGACCTATCCATGTGTCATTCAAACGCTGCCCCTGATCATTGATTCCACCAAAAAGGACTAATGCATCTCCAACTATAGAGCATGAATGACCGAAACGACCACTTGGAGTGCCAGAGTCTAATTGCTGCCAGCTAAACACAGCAGATGATCTATTCCCAGCTCCATTTCCAACATATGCCACCCAAGTATCATCAAGATGGCGACCTAACTAGAGCAAATAGAGAGCATCAGACATCTGCAGAGTAAGAAAGCATAAAAGATTGGGATAAAATCCAATCACATAGGTCTTCATAAAACAAAGAAAAAACTATAGAAGGACAGTGTGTACTATGTAGCCACTCTATTGTGTACGAAGAGAGAACAAAAGGTGGGTCTCTGATATAACTACATAAAAGGAAATTGTGCTCGAAAGAAAGTACTGCTATAAAAAAAAATCTCAAATCTACCAATTTGTTATTGTCTGTGTCAAATTCTATGAAATCATACAGGGCCCATTGCCATAAATAAAAACAACAATGAAATCCATCAGATATGAAATTGCCAATGATCAAAAGTATTATTTAGATACCATATACACTAAGGTAGATATTCATTTACAGAATGAGATTGACATTTCTATACTGAATAAATTATGAGCATCAATCTGCATGTTTAATCAAAGCAACTAGAATGTTTGAGCAGGAACATCTCCACCATTTTAGACAAAAGAAGGAACTTCCAAACAATTATGTCCTTTGTTGGAATTTATGATTTTTGACCACTAGCTAAAACCTCTGTTCGAATAAGAAATATTTGGAAGAGCAAAGCAGTATGAATAGATCAAAATTCCAATATGCTGCTAGTATTTAAAACTCAATTCTTATTTTACAAAGGAATAAGTAAATGGTGTTGATTGATCTTATTTCAAGATTCCACATGAGGTGATCAGCTCATATAGGCCAAGTCATCCCAAACCATGGTAATTTGAGTAACTGGTTTTGATAGTTCAAGAGTGAAATGCCCATGTTTGTAGTTGAGGGTTGATTTCTGAACTTGGTGCATTGACACAGAATATATTCCTAAAGTACACCTCCACATGGCATCAATAGCTGAGGGGATAAAGAAGCAACATACTCTTTAAGTTCTTGGGTTTCCTGGTTAGTGCATGGAACAGTATGATAATGTGAGGACCCGCTAGACTTATTTTGTTATAAAGTAATTTGTGGTGTGTGTGTGTTTGTCCACTTGTGTGCGACTAGGATGGGTTTGCTGTCCTGTCTCTTGTGCCAAGGTACCATTTGAGAACGGTTGCACTTGCACATACTTCCTAGCAGCAAAATACCATGTGAAATTCATGCCATAAGCCTGAATAAGCCCAGCTTGAGAGTGTCAGGAGGTAAGTAGATTTTGCATCTTTCCCTAACAATTTAAGCTTTTGTCTGAAGTGACTAGTAAATGAAACTAAATAGGATTGTTTCCAAAATGCAAATAATACAGGAAAATAACATAAGCACATGACTTTGGTCTATTTTAAATGAAAAATGGGGCAGTACAGCAGAGCTTACTACAGCTGTTAAATATTGTCGGCACTAAGTTGATCTTATAATCAAGATCACTTTGCTAAATACCTAGCAATCAACATGTATGTAAAGATGTCAGATAGAGAAATTTACTGTCTCCAAGTGAAGTCAGTTTTATTTACATTTCTTTTCAACATACTAGACCAAGTACTGTGATAGTTTTCAGCCTACCAATCAAGGCAAACAACCAAATATAATATGGTGTTATGTGATTCACAGTTGGGCCCCAACCAGGCACCACAACAGCATTGGTGCATGTGTAAGCCTTAATTTAGGGAATAGGATGATTAGTTTCTGAAGATGTTATTCCTTTCGGTTTGCCGCTAGTTTTTATGTTCTGTAGTGATTTGTTTCTACCTATATGCGCTAGCACCTCTATTCATTCTACCTTTTGAAGGACCCTAATCCATTCAAGCTATGCCAAAGAAATTAGAAACAATGAAATGGAACTAAACTAAGTACAACAACAAAAATGAAATAATACAATAAGCTGAATAGACCTAAAGCATTCACAAGAGCATACCAAGTTCTTCTACCTCAGTGCATGTATTATTGTATATTACTTTTCTGAGTCAGTACAGTATAGAAGTGATGCTACAGTTAAGAGGGCTTCCAACTTCTATGGAGTACTATGATTTTAATTATGATTTAGGTCAAATAGTCTTGATCACAGTAGCACTTACTGATCTCTTATTCTAATTAATTAATCCAATAAAGGTATAATATCCAGTAGCATCAAAAGTTCCTAAGCATGAGTCCCCCCCCCCCTCTCTCTCTCTCTCTAAACTGCAGGAGTTTCTTCATTTTTTTTCCTTTTTCTTCTTCAAATGGCATCATGAATCTAAGAAAAGTGATTTTTTTTTTATCACTGATCATACTACCACTCATACTGTATTCCATTTATCTATCTTAACTTTTAAGCGGGCACAAACAAACAAAACAAAAAAAACTCCATATCTCAGGCGAAATCAACCACCTGTAACAATACAAAGAACAGCTATGCCAAACTAAGGATCTCCAATTACATGTCGATCAGTGAGACTAATCCTAACCAGTTCAACTTCAGTTCATTTTGCCTATATATATACTGCAGATAACAAATTCCTATTTGCACAAAGTAAAGTCCAAAATAATCTAAGCACAGATGGAAAAGTTAAAAAAAAAGGGTTTAATTACCTCCCTCGCAGCCGCCGCCGAAGAGGACGAGCCAGCCGGCGACGAGGTTGAGCGAGTGCGACGCCCGCGGCCGCGGCGAGGCGCCCTTGACGGGGACCCGGCGCGCGGACAGCGCGCCGAGCAGGGCGACCTCGGCGTAGATCCTCCGCCACGGCACGCCGCCGCCGCCGCCGCCGCGGCGGCGGCGGCGCTCGGCGAGCGCGGCGGCGGCCCGTGCCCCCCAGTCGCGGCGGCAGAGCGCCTCCCAGAGCGCGTCGGACGAGGCCCACGCGTGGAACGCGCGGCAGGCGGCGGCGAACGAGAGCACGGACTCCGCGGGGAGCAGGTGCAGGATGGAGAGCACCTGGTCGCACCCCAGCCGCGCCACGGCCGCCTCCTCCTCCATCACTCGCCTCGCCGCCGCCGCCTCCTCCGATCGCTTCCCCTCCCCATTTGCCTCCTCCTCCTCCTCCTCCTTCCCTCTACTCCTACCTACGGCGCCATGGTTGCCGCCTGCTCGATTTCACGATTTCCACCTAGGACGCCATGGTTTCTTGGTTTCTTGCTCGGTTCCCTTCGATCCTTACTCAGTACGCGAGTTCTTGGACACCATGGATTGGCGATTCTTAGGCTGATGGCGAGCTGGGGTGCTCGCTCAAGGAAGCAAGATGGGAGTGGAGAGGGGAGTGTGGCCGCCTTGGTTTCTTGGTGGAGTTGTGGTGGTGGTGATCGAACACCTGGGGGAGGGGAAGAAGGAAAGGGTGTAGTGGTAGGTAAAATATTTTTGTACTTTTTTTCTTAACCTGCTTTTGCTAGTAGTTCAAAAAGTTCAGAGATTTTTCACTAAAATTTAAAGGAAATCAGGGATTTTAGTCCGAAAATAAATCCTGAATTATTCCCTTCACCTCAAGATGATGACACTGCCATGTGTGCTTAAAATGGTTAAGAGCTTTTTCACTCTGAAAATTAATCCTGCACTGTGCTTTCACCTCAAGATGGAACTGCCATGCTGTTTTTTTATTCAAAATTTGTAAATTGTGTTTGAACCTAAAAATTTGTAAGACACTGCTATGCGTGCTTAAAATGGTTAAGATTCGTGGGTGCATGCCTCCACCCACCAGGTTTTAAATCCTGGTACCCACAGATATTACGCACATACATGTGAGCTTTTAACATGATTTCGATGAGATTATGGATGTGTTGCTAGTTTTTGACTCTTTGAGCATGTGTTTGGGAACGTCTTCGTGGAGGTGTGAGTACGGTGTTACGTGTGTACGTGTCGTCTGCCGTGTAATTAAAAAAATGTTAAGATCTTTTTCACTCTGGAAAATAATCCTGAATTATGCTTTCACCTAAAGATGGAACTGCCATGCTGTTTTTTGTATTCAAAATTTGTAAAATGTGTTTGAACGTAAATAATATTCGTCGGGCTTACTCGAGATTAGTCATTTTGTAGAAATTTTAGATGAAGTGTTGTGCATATCTTGTTGATTTCTGGCTTTCTTTTTTCTTTTTGTAAGACATGCCAGAATTGGAAGCTAAGGGATGGAGTGGGAAAATCCATCAAATTTCCTATTATAAATTGGCCGTAAAGTTTCGTCAGAGTGAATAGAATTGCAATACATACAGCGGAATATTAGTCAAAGATGTTCTAGCATTTTATTTTGTGTTAAATTTTTTGGATGAATTTTTATGTGGTTATTACTACAATGATATCATAATCATATAATATGTAAAATATTGAGTTCCACGCGGAGAATATGATTTTTGATACAGAGTGTTTTAAGCGTGAAATGAGTAGTTATGCACCGAGAAACACACAATTCGACTACTTCTCTGATTTGAACAAAGAAATTTGATGGTGATGGTGTTAGTTTGGAGGGGAATAATTTTGTCTGATTTTGTTTCGATTTTGAGGTGGCCAGAGGGGGATTGGGACAGAATACTTGTTTCTAGAGCAGAAGTGGGGCATGATTTTGATGTGTTGATGCCTTGTGAAAATGAAGCTTTTATCTCTACCTGAGGAAGGCCTCTTCTTTTGCTCTTATCACAACATAAGTCAATCAAACTCATCATGTACTATCTAATGTTTGTACATATATAAACATAAACTTCAGAACAACCTGAATGAATCCTGATCATTATCATGTTTTTAACTGTTCAAAAAAAAAAAAGAGCTGTAGCTAGTTAGTGCTATTGTTGGTTTCACTAATTAATGGGTACACATATAGAAATAAAACTTCAAAAAAAAAACCCCTATTGTTTTCTTTGAAACGTAATCCTGATCAGGGTTATGTTAAGATGTTCAGGAACATCCCTGCAAAAAAAAAGAGTTCAGGAACATCAAATATCTCCATAATAAACGGAAAATATTAATCCAACCAGGACAAACAATACTCAGAGTTTTTTTTTTCTAAAAAAACAGATGGCCCTCATATATGCTCAAGCTGTCCTATTTTGGAGTATGTACAAGAGCTTGAACTGACTGCAACTTCCTAATTAATCAATGCTGAAACTATGTCTCTCTATTTTGATTCTAAAAGGTATCTCTTTTAACAAACAGCAAGTCGCTGTCACCAAACGTTGTTATCCTCTAGTGAGCAAAATCACCTATCCCAGATTGATGTAAATTATGTAGCAGATTATTGTTACGGAATATATGCTTGATTATACGAAATAAACTTAACAAATAATTTAAAATAAGTGATATATGTAATGCAACATAAGTTTTTTTTTCTAGAAACTTATTTTCAAACTGTAGAAACCAATTTATTTTCCTACAAATAAGTGATCTAAGTAATTTATTTTAACAAGTCGGTAGAAAACATAGCTGAACGGTAGAAGTTCTGGATACAATGTCATGGCTTCTGAGCTAGAACTACTACTGCTGATGCTTAGCATTTCACACATCTGTGCAGATAACAACAAGGCTTGCAAGCGAGCTCAGCAAGCAACGCTACTGTAACACAGATGTTACGGCTAGTGGTTGCCTAGCCAAATTGATCTCTTCAGCTCATTCTTTGCCAAGAACATCCATGTGGTACACATTGTTGACTGGCTAATCTGCACATGGTGACATCAGCGCACACACAGTAGAAGTTCGATGTTATTATAGGAACTGAAAACATAATTTTTGTAGCAAATATTCAAGCTAAGCTCCTTTGAAACACATGATTCCAAAAACACAAAAATAGAAAAACCGCATAATCAGAATGTCATGTGTTATCGTAATTTATAGGATTTTTAAAGAGGATGCGTGTTTGGATGGCTCACAGGAATTTTGATGGACTCTACATAGGAGAGACAAAGACACAAGGTTCATTGGACTACTCAAAGGAAAAAAAAATAAAATGAGGTTTAAGCTCATGTATAAATTTCCAATGGAAGGAATTTATTTACCTCCAATCCTAGGTTCCAAACAAAGAAGTTAGAAACAAATTCCTAATGATAAAAATCCTTTAAAATTTCTATAGAAATTCTCCAATCTAAGGAGCCATAATTAGATTTCCTCGAGCTCCAATTAGATTTGTTCGAGCTCCGAAAATTTTCTTACTTTGCCCTAGACATAACCGAGGCTTTGAGTACAAATAAATCATGCATAACATAAAAGAAAAGAAAAAAACCTCAGTTATTTTTTTTTAAGAAACACGGAACAAACATATGCATACGCACACTCACCCATATAACGCACACACGTACACCTACCCTATGAAAGATTAGACCGGTATATCTTATGAGTGATAAGTGATGACTCATGCCGGATGGATTGATCTATCCATCGTTGATTTGTACGTGTAGCACTTTAGCTTGGATATGGACTCATTGGACTGTACTGGCCTTGCAGCCATTGGCTTGCCAGATTACGCTGCGTCGTGGTTATGCCATATTGCAATCTCTAATTGGCCCCACTGATAACATCATTAAAGAAATGCCTCTAAATCAGTCATGTGGACCAAATGGGTTTAATGTAAGCTTCATGACAAATTATTGGCTGGACTTTGGGTGTTATGTGAGAGTTTTCCAAGGCTGACTGAACCTTTAGCGTAGAGATAAACCGATGAAATGACATCTGATCTGATCTACCTTCAAATCCGATTAAACACATGCATGACAAGAGTTTTCTATGTCCGGTGCATATGGATTCGGACAATATTTACCATGGTATGGATGCAGATGCAATACTTAGATGGAGAAGTCACATATTGTTTAGGCAATATGGCCGTATATTTTTGTTGGATCATAAGCGAGGTGAATTAGATATGCGTACTTTATCGCCACCGCTGAAGGGAAACTTCAACAAGGGCAGCTCTTGAGGAAGGCAGTGGTGATGTCTGTCCAGATCTAGCTTCTAGTGATCCATACGTATGTGCTCCGATGCCCTGACAGAGTTGTCATCGGACCTGCGGGACGCTTTTATCCTATCCATCATTGCCGTCGGCCTTGCCAAATAGATGAAGATGGTGGAATAGAGAGTTGCTGGTGCGTGCCTCGCCCTCAAACAACATCGAAGGTTGAGCTCAGATCATCGTAGATGTGGGGCTTAAGTTGTGAAAATATAGTTTCGGGTGACTGGAATAGCGATGACGACATCCATTCTAGATGTCATGACCTTTTTGGAGGCATCACATTGGAGATTCCATGTGGTGCAGCATTCTTGGTGGATGCATTTCCATCAGATCGGCTTCAATGATATGGCGGTGGCACGATCTAGGAGAATGACTATTTACAGCTAAGTTATTCTCCGATGTTATCTTTCGCTTTGGTTCAACGTTAGTTGCCAGTAGTGATGTGTTGCCAATTTGATCAACATAATGGTTGGCCACTAATTTTGGAGAGCCAATTTTCTGTTTAAAGAAGATAAGAATTGCATATAATTTATAAGCCAGGGTGAAGAAACAATGATTATGCAGATTCTCGCTATACATACATGGAAAATCTATCCTTGAGGTGGTATTTTAAGTAGTTTTTTAAAGGGTTAATTTGATCCATGTTATTGCAAATATGCCATTTCAGATGTCAATGAAATTTTACAAAATTAGAACCATGCCACTGCCGTCACATTTTCCATCCATCTCCTTCCTTCTCTATCTTATTCCTTCTCTCTTCTCATCTTCTTGCGTTGCGAGCGACAATGACGGTGGTGGCCGAGCCCGTGACGATGACACCGTGCTCTCCCACCAGCGCCCTTGCCGCGCTGGCCGCATGCCTGCCGCGTGCTCGGTGACACCGTCAATGTGCCCTCGTCCTCCGCAGCACCGCCCTCGCTGTGCCGGCCGCATGCTGCTGCGTGTTCGGCGGCGTTGCCCTCGTCGCGACGGTCGCATGCCCAACATTGCCGCCACCACGCCCACTCCTCTACGGAGGAAGGAGTGCTCACGCTCGGTGAAGATGGGCTGCGTGCTCAAGGACGTCGACGACAAGGTCCCAGGGACGTCGACGATGACGGCAAGGGTTGCCACTCCGCTGCCCCTCCCATGATGATGGCGAGGGGCTCCCGCTATGCGGCCGCATGTAGGAGAACAATGAAGATGAGGTGCTTGTGCGCCCAACCACGGATGAGGATGACGAGGGGATGTGGGTGCTTCACCAGCGCCGCCCTTCTCCTTGCTCACGGCGCAATCCATTTCTCCGGTGTCGTGGCGTTCGCGGCCGCTGCTCCTCCCTCGCTCCCGCTCTCGCGCTTGGCAAGGATAAGTCGTGCATGCTTCCTATCCATGCGCTTGAGAACAGCAACGACAAGGTCCGTCGTGGCGTCTATGGTCGCTGAGCTCTGTGCTGCCCTCGTCCTAGATCTGCCGTCCCTTTGAGCAATGGGGAAGAGGTGGAGAGATGGGGAAGAGAGCATGGGGGGCTTGCTCTACCGGTGCCAGCACTGGCGGCGAGATGGGAAGGAAGAAGATAAGGAAGGATAAAAGCAAGAAGATGAATCTAATATGTGGGTGTAGATGAGAGAGAATATGCAAAACGTGACGGTGATGGCATGGTTTTAATTTTGTAAAATTTCAGTAATACGACTATGAATAGGCAAATTGTAATGACATTTATCTGAAATTGTATATTTACAATGTGATGGGTCGAATGAACCTTTTTTAATCAAGCTATGATTTTGTAACATTTAGACGTTATAATCATGGAACCTCTTGTAATAAATGGCTTGGGTGTAGTGTTACGTCCTGATTTTTTTTTTAAAAAAAGTTTGATATCTATTAATTTTGGGTCCTTACCGATAGCTTGTGTGAAGGAAAGGATGGAAATGATTTCTATTATTAAGAAAAGAGAGTAGCTATATTTATATTTATGATGCAATATTAGAAAAAATTATGATGCAATACTAGAAAAAATGCCAGTGCGTTGCATCGGGTGAAGACTATGTTAATCTTATTTTTGTTATATGGTTTAGTTAAGGTGAAATTCACCGTGTTAAATTCGCTTGGATATATTTTGTTAGAAAATCATGAGCTGCAATTAAGAGTCCGATCGTCTCAAGTTAGCATGCGAGTTCTTTAAAGAAATCCTATATACTTATATAGTTCATCCCCACTAAGCGAAGGTAATGCTATTTCTCTCTTCTCTTATTAAGCCATATCACCCTAATTATTTCTAACCTTTGGATAATAGATCTATGGTCTAAATTATCTCTTCTTTCTTCTCCCATAAAACATGCAATCTCAATTATTTTTAGGCTCAAATTATATCAAATTGTTTTAGTTTTGATAATCAAATTATATTTGGGACTATCTAGAGAACTGTCGAAAGTTTTTTAAGGAGAAAACTTTCAAATCTAACTATAGTATAATTGCAATATAATTTTACTATAACTATAATGTAACTCGTATATAAGTATTAAAATAATATATGTAACATTATATCTAAATTATACAGAGATGATAATGTAGTTACAGTGCGGTTACATAGTACTTTCTCCGTTTCATAATGTAAGTCATAGATATATATGTCTAGATTCATTAACATCAATATAAATGTGGGAAATGCTAGAATGACTTACATTGTGAAATGAATGGAGTAGTTACAATGTAATTACACTGTAGTTACATTGTAATTACATTGTAGCTGTCACATACCACAAGTTTGGGTGTATAGAAAACATGGAAATGGTGGAAGAAGTAAAATAAATAAAACTTTTGTCTAAAACTTTTATGCTTACTTGTTTGTGCATTTTGTGGTGTATGCATATGCATTATAGGATCATATTCATACTTAACTAAAACCAATGGATCAAAGAAAAATTCTTGGAACAACTCATCAATCTGGGAAGAATTTGTGGTAACTTCTTGCTGACCTTAGAAACCAAATGTGAATTTTAATTTAGCTTATCAACTCTCTAAACACTCAAGCACAGGATTTTGACAGGTTCTCTGGACCACTCTTTGACACTCTGCCAAAATTCGATCTTGAACTTCTAGGCTGTAAGACTTGATCCAAACTATAGTTCAAACCTTTCTTTACAACTTTGCCATTGGTCACTAGCTCTAACTTTGCCTGGAACTAATTTTAAACTGAACCCAAAGTTGAAATTCCACCTCTGTTCTAGACTTGGCCAAAACCTAGATCTCCTCTCCTTGTCTCTCACTAGTCGCTGCCATGTGGGCCAGGGCTGCATGGCGGGACCCCATTGTCAGCCTCACATTCCTCTCCACACGGGCCCACTGTAGAACTCGCGCGCCACGCGTGTGAGCACGCGTCGAGCACGGGAGAGGGCGAGCTCCTCCTCTCCATCTCCGCCGGCGACCGTACTTAACCCGATCGGCCGACCAACTTTCTCTCCCTCTCGCCCTTGTCTCGTTTCGCGGAAGAACCGAGGTACCCCACCTTGGATTCGCTGGGAACGGAGGCGCCATCTCCGACGCCGGCGAGAGAAGTCCTCGACTCCGTCGCAATCCGGTGAGCCCCATTTTCGTTCAATATGCGCTCTGTAATCCCCTCTCAATGCCGTCTCTAACACCACCAAGAACGCCTCATTTGGTGCAGCCAATCTTCGGGAACGCGACCGCGTCAACTCGGAACACCGTCGCGCTCTGGACGCCGCTGCTTCGCCTTTGCTCGTCGCCCGGCTTCCACAGTTCGTGACAAGCTGAGCCACTTCGCCACGAGTTTCATCAACCCCTGTAGATCAAGAATCCCGAAGGAATCGACGCAAGGTGGACCACGGTGGGAGATCCTCTTCTTCTTCCCCAACTCCGGCCGCCGACGCCATTCCTTTCTTTCTCCTTCTCTGGTGAGCTTCGGCGCAATATTTTTCGCCTAGGGCTACCTTGTGCTGATCTAAACAGAAGCATGCATCCTCTCTTTGCAGTAGAAGCCTGGGGGTACACCGTCGATGACGACCGTAGCAGCCGCGCCGTCGCCGAACCAGTACACCGTCGCCAAGACTTCGCCGAGCCGCATTTTCTGCTTGGTGAGCCTCCTACTAGTCCCTAGAGTCCTTACCAAACGCATGCACGATTAGATCGAGCCTCAAAACTCACATGCATGTGCAAGCCGAGCTTAGCCGCCGCTTCTAATACCCTATCAGCCGCTATAGAACACCAAAACTTGCAAGAAAGCCACCAATAGGTTCGCACAGTTGTTCTCTATACTTTTTGTTTTGGGAGCTTGAGCTGAATCGCCGCTGTTCGCCGCTGGTGATACTGTGAAGCTCGCGGCTGTGCTGCTGCTCTGTTCTGTCCAGAGCAAGGGCATGGCTTTTGAAATTTAAAGACTCCCAGGAATGTATTAGCAACTCGAGCAGTCACTTACATATGGGGTCGTGCACTAATCTGTAAATAACATAAAAATCAAGTCCCTTTTTGAATAAAATCCTGGAACTCGTGCTAGGGGCTGCGGGATCTATTTCCCGAAAATCCAGGGGCTTATGCGCAAAATGTTACTCGCTGACTGGTGGACCCAAGAGAAAAATGATTTGAGAAAATTGGAGAAAATGCAAAACTAGTTTCCTATCAACTGAAAAATGACAGAACTTTAGAAATTTGTAGAAAATTCATCCTAACTCTAAAAATTGTAAACTAAATATTGTTTGAATCATATTTTCATGCTCTGCATCATAAAAATGTTTAACTTAGCAGAATCATAAAGATTTATGTCTCAAAAATCCGAAATGCATTTAGGACCTAATTAACATGTAAACACTTTAAAAATCTGTAACTTTGAATGTAAACTGTTAGATTGAATTTTCTTTCACTGAAAATCAAATTAACACAGAGCACACCAACTCCATAAAAAGCATTCATTTTAGAGCATGTTGGATTTTTATGTATGTTTTACTTTTGATTTTTGCATATGTATGTTAAGACGATTCGCAGCCGAGTCTCGAGGAGGCCTACTTTGTAGCTGAGCAAGGAGTGGAAGAGCAAGGCAAGCCCACCTCCCCTCTTTGATCACATTGAACCTATGATTTGGAGGTTTTTTTTTTTGAAAGTTTGCAAAATATGCATGTCCATTGTCCACTAATCCATTAAAATCTTGTAAAATTTGTTAGATCAACTCCTTAACTTGCATTATCACCTGAACTCCACAAAAGACCTTAACCATTATTCCAAACCTTAGGAACAATCCATTGTGTCATATTAAGAATGATGTTTGAGGTCACAAGTCTATAAAAATGCTTAGCCATGCTTAGTGATGAGTTTACTTACCATTTGGGGCTCAATTACATATATAAAATGAATTCTTTTATGATCTGGATTAAAATGATAAAATGTGATATTTGTTAAATAAAATGTTGGAAAAATATGGATTTTAGGTTTGGGCCTCATGTGGTACACATACGGTGTTTAGTTGTGTGCCGATAGAGCGAGAGTGTGCCCAAACCGATCTAAGGACTTCACTCAGCATCAGTTCATTTCGTATACAGTACAACCACACGTGCTAGTATGGGATAGCCCAAGCTTAGTAAATTATTTGTGGTTTAGCCTTACATTCTGGTAGGCCGGTGTGTATGAGTTCGTATAATTCAGAGGAGCTTCCTATTTACCCCGAAGTGGTAGTTTAGGTGACTATGCGTGTCCAATACAACGGTATTGTGCCACGTGGTGGGTTCCCGTTGTGTCCGTCACCACGGCGTTAAGTTTAAGGCGTGGGCCCGCCACTTAACGGTTCTAGGTCATATATCGAGTATGGCTTAGGATGGAGTAACACGTATCGTGCTGGTGTAAGGCTAAATCATGAATCTTGGAAGGGCTTTGTTGTGAGTAATAAATCGTGTACTTATGTATCGCGTGCCATGCTTTTGCATGATTATTATTTCGCATCATGTGGATAAAGTGTACGTACTCTGCAGAGTTAAAATTAATCGATTAGCCGTGCTCACGGTCAAGAGCGGCGTGTGAATATGTCATGAGTATAGACATGTGTTTTATTCTTCTAAAGCTGAATTTGAACTTCAAAATGTGATGTGATTTGTAGATTATATCCTTGCTTCCATGGAAGGCAATAAGGAGCTATGTTATATGTGTTTAACATCTATTTTGATGCCCATTTGCTAAATGTATGCTTGCTGAAATTCAATTGAAAATAAATCTGAAATTTGAAATGCTCTTTGCAAACTAAATTTGCTTTATGCTAAAATTATCCCATGTTATCTTTACTTTGAATATGCCATGCATGTAGAGTACTAGGCTTGCTTGGTGCTTGCCAGTACAATTTATTTGTATTTATTTGTGCTGACTCTTGCTTGTATTGTTGTACTTGTATTGTTGTATTGTTGTATGTTTAGAATTGGTTGCAGGTGAGATCACTCCTGAGGAGGATGATTTTGATGGGGAAGTTTCTTTCTTCTAGGATGGTTCTTACTTGGGTTTACCCTAATCGGTTGCATGAAAGATCATTTGGGTAGAAGATGCTTCCGCGAACCTAACTATTCGGCCAATTATGTATCTAAGTTATAAGTTGTTCGAACCTAACCTAGAATCTAGAACTTAGAACTCCCTAAGTTGAGATATCATGTACTTGGATGAAAGTGTTTAATGTGTTCCTTTTGTTAGGGACATATTAAACATGAGTATGAGTTAAAGATATTTGAGATATTGTAGATCTTTAGCCAATTTTGTCAAGTCTTCTGATTGTGTAACACATCTGGTCGCCGTCTTCGAGTGGTTTGACGGGCACATCTCAGGTTGAAGTTGACTGGCAGGCCAAAGGCCCAACTATGTCTCACATATCTTTCTCTTGGAGCGTCGAATGTCTTAATATGTTTGATGGGATTCGGAGTGCTTCCGACAGTAACTAGGTCTAGTGTAGTTACATTGTAATTACATTGTATCTAGGATGTAAGTAGAGTATAACAAAATGTAACTCACTTAACTTTTCAAAAACATGTGGCAGATTGATTGGCTAGCACGTACGTCTTCCAGGATGGAGACCCGAGGTTCGAGCCCCTGCAAGCACACGTACATATTTTTTTTCCCAAGTCTCGCGCGGATCACACGGCCAGAAAATCAAAAGTTTTCGGCCTCCAAAACTGTCGACATCTAGCTATCAAAACCGATTATATTTTGTGTACATATTATGCAACTTAATTTTCCGTAGTAACACGGTGGGATATTCATCTAGTTTCTTATACGATTTCTTCTATGTTTCCAAAAGCGAACGAACATGAAACCAACTTAAATACTTAAATATGGATTTGTATTTTCAAAAGTGAACAAACTTAAAAACCGACTCATACACGAATGACGTATTAAAATACCGGCAAAACTAAATTTGAAACATAAGTCAAATTATTTTTAATACTGTAAATTACCTATATTTACATAGTAATAATTACACCGTATATTTCTAAACTTTGTAAATTTTTCAATACACAATGGATAAGAGAATTAAAATTAAAAGTAATTCTGGAAGAGGAGATAGAAGCACACTTACATATAGAAGACATAAATCACATACAGAAAAATTAATAGAAATTATGTGAAAAAAATATGGCGTCATAATTTGAGCACTCCCATTAAGAAAATCCAATATTTTAAATACTGGCATATACGGATTATCTGATACTAGCTGTTAAATTAACCCAATTTTGTTGGGCTTGTGCCAACTTCTAAAGACCGATACTTGTTAGCTGCTTGGCTAGTGTTGCTGCTGTGGGGAAATATCAAGTAAAAACCATCAAATAAATGAAAATTCATGAAAATTGTATCTAAAAGTTCTAAAAAGTTACTTTTGATAGGTATAGGCATGAAATAGATTTCTGAGAATGTGAGGAACACCTAAACTCTAATTGACTTGCCACCAGCACATACATGTACATGAATGATGACAGAATCTCGAAGATATACATACAACATCAGTGTCGTAATTTAAAGATTTGTACAATCAATGAAAATTTGACAACACGCACAGGTCAAGACAATCCAACTGTTTATGGAATATGGACAAGTATGCTCCAGAAATACAGAGATATAATACTAGCTGCAAAAGTGAGATTGCCTAGTGCATTAGATTTCTATTATATCACATATCCAATTCATATTGTAAAGAATAATGATGTTTCTTTTACTTTATGACAAGAAAGCACGCACATTAGAAAATGTCTGGGAAAGTATGCACACAAATATGTCTGCATAAATTAGTTTATAGAAGATCAAGGGTGGAGACTCCTGTGGAGAACACCTGTACCAACTCCTGTGGAGACTGAAGAACACCCAATTCATATAACTGCAAAGTGACACAAGTGATTTCTTGCTACATCAGAGTTCAGATTTTGCTCTATGCAACTACCAGGTAACTGGCAAATGGTTAACATTGGTTTCTTTCACAGCTATCTTTCTGCAAAGATCAACAACCATCTATCTGTGTAGATTAGCATAATGATAAATTATTACAAGCATTTTCTGTGCTCCCACACTTACGGAACCGACATGATTAAAAAACAAACGCCGGCCCAGTGCTTGAACATTCTTAGTAAGGAAACCAAATCTAGAATACTGATGTTACTGAACTACTGACATTTGGACAACAGAAGCCCTAAATTACTGATGTAGTGAACCATGAGGAATTACCTTTTGCTGGCTTGATCCCTTTCGTCATTCCACAACATCTTTTACCTTCTCAACACCTTCAGAACACTGAATTCGGATGGGGCGTACAGTGGCATGGAAGGAGTGTTTCTGGAGCATACTTGTCCATCTAAATAACTGAAGTGACTGACATTTGGACAACAGAAGGCTTAACTGCGATAATTGGCTATAAGGTACTTCCTTTTGCTGGTCTGATCCTCACACAGTTCCACAACATCTTTTACCTTCTCAACTAGCTCCTCCAGACCATCGACACCAAAGCTCTCATAGATAAGAGTCTTCTTGTACCGTTGTTCATAGAGAGACTTGAAATTGCCCAGTGGAACAGGGCAAGAGTAACAGACAAGAAGCTCCTGAATCTCCTGTCTGAAATTGTCTAGATGGCTATCGAAGGCATATGCTCCATCTACATCTGGGTTAATGTTCCGTTCATCCTCTGAGAAATCATCTGATGAGCTGCCCAACTGCTGACCTGTTCCTATAGTGCTTTCATCAAGAATAGAACCACCTCTATTTTCCTTTTTCAAAATAATTGGTGTGGTTGAATATTTCTTCAGGTTATTATCACCAGAATTTCGAAGGCAAATCACCTTTCTATGACCCTTCCCTATGACCACAAAAGAGTCAGCAAGCTTTTCAAAGAGATGAATAAGTTTAACAGCTCCATATTCTGATACATAGAGGTGTCTTCCAAAGAGTTTTAGATATTCTGAAGGAACACGGACAAGTGGAACAGATCCACCTGATAACTCAAACAACCGCAGCAATTGGCCCTTCAAACCTTGAAGATCACCAGGACGAACCCACCATGACCGCTCATCTGGCAAACCTTGGTCTACATCTGGACCTTCATTCAAACTACATGCTAAATTATGTGACCTTGATGATGTGCCACAGTTCCCATCTGTAACTGTATAGAAAGCTTTGGATGGTTCTCTAGTGGTTTGAGAAGAGTTATAGCAATACATCTGGTTGCTGGTAGTTCTACCACTGCATTCATTTCTTGAAGTTCCCATGTAGACAATGGCCTCCTCTTCATTCTGCGTGTCAGGGAACGACCCAAAATTCCCACCATGTTGATATCCTGGAGGATCGGCAAAGCGGCGCCCTATGGATCTAGGGGCCACAATACCTTCACCACGAGCAAGACTAGGCCAGTCCCAGACGAAACTCCCAGCACTGCTCAATGCTGAAGATACAGTAACTGAGGATGGAATGGCCAGGACAATAGTGTATCCACGCTGACCAAGTATATGCAATGCAGGAGCAAAGTCCACGTCACCAGATATAAGCATAATGGATGATGGTGGACGATTGTCCAATGCAAATAGAAACATATCAACCAGTATAGCCTTATCAGCAGCATCTTTCCTTCCATTTGGAACATCAACAAGTTTGACTCCAGTTCTTTGACATCCCTCTCTGAGTCTTCTTGGGAAGGCATTGAAATCACCGTATGCAGAGAGCATTGTCACAGCACCCTTAACAACAGGATGTAGCCGTAATGCCATCCGGACATTTCCAGCAACATCTTCTGGTCGTACATCACTTGGAACAGGGCAGTTCTCAATATCCCAAAAGATAGCCACTGGACCAAGAACTGAAACTGACTGGTTATTTGCTTGAGAATGCTCCATATTCGAAGTGATAGCTAACATCATGCTTGGGTCTGATTCTGAAGCCATAGATTTTGGTGAGGGTGAAGCGACACGGCTAGCCATTGCTTTATCTTCAAAAGACATGTTATCTACATAGCAGAAGGAAGATAAAGATTAAGCAAAAGCCAAATTGAGAGATTTTAGGAAATGCAAACATATGATGTCTTCAAATCACATGTAATACATACAGAGTATGTACTTTCCTGCTCCTTAAACATGTGAATCTAGCTTTCAAATTTTATTCCTGAATACAAGTCATTTTACAATGTCGAGATAACTCCGTGTTGTTTCTCCTTTGTAATTTGTATATGCCTCTCATTCATTATCCGTATCTAAGATCAAATTAATTTAGCATAATATCTAAGAGGAATAAGTAACAACTGAAGGGGAGCATATAGCTTGTTTTCCTATGCATGCCTAGATTACAGCACAAAGTCCAAGAAAGACATCAATTTGGGTATGGACAGAGTAACCAATAGCATATTTGAGCTGTTGTCACGGTGTTCCCCTAGCTGTTCCTATAAGCAGTCCAAGCAAATGATTCATCCTATCAAATTCAGATAGGATATTCAAAGCCTTAGATGCCATAATTCAGATATTATTTCCTGCTTCTAAGAAAGATACAAAGTTACAGGGATATTAACAGGATTTCATGGCTACACCTAAATGCAAGTGTCTAACATAGTAACATAGTAGCAGCTGCATTTCTAAAAGATGCCTGGAGGCGCTCAGTTTTCTTATTCCCACTGGGCACAGATGTCATCTTGTCATAACACATAAGATGGATTGCTCTTCTCTCTTGTAGAAAAGGAAATATGTGATGGAATACATCTTCTTGGGTATGGCTGCACAATGCTCACTGGGGGCATGACACAACACAGTACACAAAAATTAGGTCTACTAGTTCCAAGAAATTAGACATGGCTGGCATGTGGGACCTATTGCTATCAAGTTTTACAGCAAAGAACCATAACATCATCATCCACCCATGTTCATAACAACTAAAGCCATCTGACTAGGCAGCTTAAAGGATTGAAAAGGGGTGCAACATAAACATGATGCACTAGTAATGGTCCAGTACTAGTGAGTTAATGACAAATAAACACAATGCAAGGTGCATAAGATAAGAGAAATGTCATGAACAGCAGAAAGCAAAGTGCATAGAAAGTTAGGAACAATCCTGCAATGGCATATTTTTGGAAAAGAAGATCAAGTACATTTATGTGTATTATTTTGTTCTTTGGTTAATTTTTTTAAAAAAGAATTAAAATACATACTCATTTGACAAATATTGCATTTTTTTAACAAAAGGAAAGCGACCTTTCAGTATAAGGTAAATAGGACAATGAGTAATAAGCTAATATGTGCACTAACTTCAAGAAAGAACTAGCCTGTGAGAAGGAAAAGAACTTCACATTAAGATATCAAAGATTACTATCATCAAGCAAGATACCCACATTCAAATATATTATAGAACACAGTGGGTGAACATAGTAACGAAGTTCCACGATACAGCAAAAAATGGTGCTTACATTCTTCCCAGCAGCACATCGTGAGACACCCAGGAGCGCTCAACACCCCAAGACCTCTATCTAGCTCATGTATAGCAGAAGTAAGCTCAAAATTAAAACAATAAAAGGATAATATCCCATGATCCTACAACTTTCTAGGAATGTTAATGCACATACTAGACTAGTAAAAACGGGAAGGAAATACGCCGTAACCAATTTTTTCGATCACATAACTGATTACTTCAGATAACATGCAGGCACACAATAAATTATCATCAGGAATACAACCACATGCCTTAACCTTCTAGTGGAACAAACAAGGCAGTTTTTATCCAACATGAGCCGCTTCCTAAATCCTAAGCCCAAAAATTGAGTGAAGTCCATTAATAATTAACTAGGCGCTCTTGTGTTTCTCATGGCAGACGCGGATCGATCAAATAATCTCATCTGGAAACAAACTTCCTAGGAATGACAACACTAACTGCGAACGCAATCAACGATCCAAGAACGCAAGCAGACCGAAGTACTGGTCGCAAGAGCGGATCAGACAGGTTAAGGCCGAACCCGAGAAGAAATTTCTAGCAAACAAGCCGCTACTGGCACTCCACCACGCATCAATTGGACTCAGAGCGATTTGTATTAGCGAAATAAAACAAGAACAACAATTCCCTCAAAAGCTTCAACCCAAGAACGCTAGGGTTCTTTTCTTCCACCACCACATACGAAGAAAAGAATCCAATAACACCCCCTATCCTACAGGCGGCGGCGGCGGCGGCCGGCTCAGCAGCGCGGCGGCAGAGGAGGATATAGGAGAGAAGAGTACCTCCGATTGATTCGACCAAGGATGGAGGGATCGGTGAGACGGGACGAGCGGCAGCGGTGGGAAGGCGATGGTGTCTGGGGCGGGGGGGAGGCCGGTCGATCGGATGCTCCGGCCGGTGTGGACGGGCGGGCGGGCGGGGGGAGAGATCGCCGGCGTTGGTCGCCGGCGGCGAGCGGAGGGCGGTGTCGTTAGTGGGCGAAGTGGATGAGGTCGGCGTTTGGCCGGTGGTGGTGGTGGAGACGTGATGAGAGGAAAAAGATCGGCGAGAATGTTGGGAGGTGAATTGGACTTTTGGTTGGGCCCACCGACGTTTCCCAGTTGAATTGGGTGGGCCCACGGAGCAGTGAGACGAAGAGAGAGCCCTAGTGGGCTTTCCTATTTCAGCCCGTGCGGATTTCTTAGTCTGGGCAGGCTTTCCTCTCCCGGCCCATCGCGGTTTCTTGGGAAGTAATGCGTGTCAGTTTGTTATTAACATACTAATTAATATTAATTGAGCTTTAATTATTACCATCTTGAAAAATATATTTATAAGATATTTAAGAGTAAGTTTCATATAAAAGGCTTTCACATAGAACACATTGTTTTAGTAGTTTAAAAAACATGCCACGAATATCTAAATTTTTATCCAACTTTTATTGGAGGAAATAATCGGGAGTTTTGCTGCTAACGCTGTCGAGTACCACGATTTGAGAGTATGGACGGAAGGTCTGCTTTGAGATTAGGACTAGACACGTGTCATTAAGAATGCAACGTCCTTCGTGATCGCGTAGTACTTCAGTCTTACCAAATTTTCTTCTGGTAGGGTGTGCCCCCTCCTACCACTACATGTACTACTTCCTCCGTCCCAAAAAAAAAAAGACAAACCCTGGTTTTCGTGTCCAACGTTTGACTGTCCGTCTTATTTAAAAAAAATATAAAAAAAAATTAAAAAGATAAGTCATGCATAAAGTATTAATCATGTTTTATTATCTAACAACAACTAAAATACTAATTATAAAAAAATTTCATATAAAACGAACAGTCAAATATTGGCACGGGAACACACAGTTTGACTTTTTTGGGACGGATGGAGTAGATCGCTTCCTAGGCCAGCCACGTGGCCGAGTGAGACTAGGCACTGCAAGGGTCAGGTATGGTAGCAAGTGCATGCCAGGCCCACTGTCCTGACAGCTGGGGGCCCATATGTCAGGCGGTCCGAACGATGGGCCGGCCCACCAAACCAAACCAATCCACTGCGGCGTCTCGAGCTGATAAAGGAAAACTCCATATGAATATGAGTAGTAGTACTACAGTACAGTGTGCTAGGCGACGCAGCTTTGGAGCAGCGGGCAACGTGGTACGGCCACATGGCTATATATAGCAGTATCAGCTCTAGCCCCAGAGAGGACCAAGCTAGCTACTGCCCTATATATGATTTCTTTTTTACACTGTCTTGGATCCACTATTAAGGCCTTGCTTAGGTGGAGAAAAATTTTAGGTTTACTTATCACTTTAGATATAAAGATATAATTTGAAGTATTAAATGTAGTATAATAATAAAACTAATTATAAATTATGTCAGGAAACTGCGAGACGAATTTATTAAGCCTAACTAATCTATCATTAGCAAATTTGTAATGTAGCACCACATTGTCAAATCATGGCGCAATTAGACACACAGTCTCGTAATTTACACGCTAACTGTGTAATTTGTTTTTTTCCATATTTAATACTCTATGTCTAAACATTCAATATGATAGGTGAAAAGTTTTTATTTTTGGGAACTAAACAGGGCTGATCACTGATGCACTATCATCACATATTCACATCCGTGGCATGAATGAGTGAGTGAACGTTTGATTAACTTTTTTTTCATTTACATGAAAAACGCACACCACACACATGCACATGTACGTCAGTACATGCTCGAATGTGCACTCTTCTGATATTATAGTTAAAATTGAGTTTTTTCTCTTTTATATTTGAGAAGATCGAAACAGAGTATCCGACAACAACGAGATGGTTATGTTTATACTTGGCAATCCTAAGACCCTATTATAGAAACGATTTTTCTGTACGAGAACCCTAATAGGTTATAAACGGACGGTAACTGCACGCGCATGTAAAAGGTGACCTTCGTTTTTGTATATAGCTTCTCAAGAGACCTGTATACAAAAATATATTTTCACATACATCCCAAACAAAAACAAGCTTACTTTTGTAAGCGGACCTCTTAAACAGTTACATGTGAAAATGCATTTTTTCATGCAAGTCTCTAAGAGTCTTTTAAGGGGTAGGGTTTACGTGTATGTGTTATAAACAAAAGATAAGTGTGTGCGTAACATATGTATATAATCATTTACATTTGTAATGTATGTTTCGTGAAAAATAAAGAGAGAGAATAAAAAAAACCGTTCTTCATTTCTTTAGTTGCAAGGTTTTCTTTGTCAAATTAATTGTAATTGTTATCAGGAGAACAAACTGAGACGGGTTAGATCGTCTATGACACATTAGATATTTGGACACTAATTATAAATATTAAACGTAGACTATTAATAAAATCCATCCATAATCTTGGACTAATTCGCGAGACGAATCTATTGAGCCTAATCAATCCATTATTAGCTTATGTGATGCTATAATAAACATTCTCTAATTATGAATTAATTAGGCTTAAAAAATTATCTCGCAAATTAGTTTCTATTTATGTAATTAGTTTTGTAAGTAGTCTATATTTAATACTCTAAATTAGTGTCTAAATACAGATATTAAAATTAAGTAACTGATCCAAACACCACCATCCTCGTGTCTGAGAGTTCCCAATCGACAACAAGCAGATCAAGACAAGGAAGTTGTCAGATTTGATCGGTGAAACGAGAGGGGAAGGTGACGTGTATTTTTTTTAAACATCTATTGGGATTAACAGCTAATTAAGAAAATAGGTCGTGTCAAAGAAAATCTGTTAAAGATATCCAGTTAATTAATCAACCGTCATGGTTTATTTAACCTGATTGCTCGAAAGAGACGTTCAGTTGTTTGTTGAGAGAAACGAAGACTTTCCGAAACCAATTGGTGGTTGAAATAATCCACGCTAGCTCGTCCATAATAAGGAACTTGTAATAACATATAATTACTGATCTAGATGAAATGAGTAAGCAAGATCATGCATGTCCGTACAAGCGGTTTTCTACTCTCTCCGTCAAAAAAAAAAAAAAGTCTAATCATGGGGCGAGTACAAGTGTGCATCTATAGTAGAGAGTTGAGTATGTTTTATACAGTATCATCTACAAATTAAAAAAAAAGGTATTTAACACCTTTACTTAAGCGCCCCGTATGAAAAAAAAAAAGCTAAGTAATACATACTCATCCTTTTGGCATAGATAATGACAGTTTAAAATGTGTAATATGATATACATATAAAACCTAATGTAATAACACTTGTGATGATAAAACAAACATATATAAATTAATAACAAAATACTATATGTATGAAAATGCGGCAATCAGCAAAATATATGGTGTATATATGTCTATATGTATCTCGGCTGTGTACATCCTGTTTATACATGTATAGGCCAAGGTTTTAATCTATTTTCTTAAGAAAAGAATGTCTACATTTAGCTAGTAAACCAAAATACCTGCAAGTACATTATTTGAGCGCAGAGGACCACTAAACCTAAACGACTAAACAAACCTCCCTATAAAGTGCATAAAACTTCCTCATATAGCATCCCGAAACTAAAAACAGATAATCACCACCACCAATGTGGACCCACCCATTTTTGTGGATAAATCATACACCTGGACTCCAGTCATTGCACCGAAATCAAACCAAAAAATAAAAGATTAGAGTAGCTCGCAACTACATGCACACACATATGTACACATTGCCATGCCTATGCATTTGTAACAGAATTTAGAGGAGAACATGACCGAATAATTTTGTAGGGTTCAGTTTTGGGACTTGCTAAAAAACTGCAGTAAGTTTTTTGTGTGAAAAACTTCCAAATGTAACTATACTAATTGTCTTTTAACTAGATTTTATAGTATATTCAATATTAGATTGCATATTTTGAGACAAATAGAGTAACTTTTATAAAACTATTTAGAAGTTATATATATGTGTTTCTAATACTTAAATGTAAGTTATATAAAAATTAAATACAATTATTTACAATGTAATTACACTACATTTATTCTGTAGTTATATTTAAAAGTTTTTTTAAAAAAACCTACATGCATCGATCGGTGGTTAGGTTTTCAAGACAAGGTTGTATTTTCTTTTTTTTTTTAAATTTAAGGGAATGTTGAAAAAGATGATGACTTCGACTTTTAAAGTAGTAGAGATAAGTCGGAGTTATTGTACTTTTACAAATTACAACTCGCTTTGCCTTCTTATATATCCCTACTACTACTACAGCATCATCTACTACACACATGACACATTCCCATCTTTCCAATGTCCACTTCCATCCCTCTCATCTAGCAAGCCGCTGCCACTTCAAATAGGTAGGTAGATAGTGAGAGATCGAGAGAGAGAGAGAGGATTGCATTGAGAGCTAGCAAGCAAAAGGGCAATGGCGATGGTGGAGGCGGCGAGGAGGGCGATGGGGTGGTGCGGGGCGGAGGAGGAGAGGGAGACGGCGTCGCGGAAGGCGCCGGGGGCGTGCCCGCGGTGCGGCGGCGCGGTGGTGGCCACCGACGTGGAGAGCTCCCGGCGGATCCTGTGCCTCCCGCTCTGCCTCCGCAACAAGAAGAAGTTCTCCTGCTCCCGCTGCCGCCGCGCCCTCGTCGCCATCGTCTCCTCCTCCGCCGCCGCCTAGCTAATTAAACCCCTGTAGCTAATTAGTTAGTTAATTGACCCACACTAGCTAGGTAGCTACATGATCGAGTTAGTAGCTTCTGCTCTGCTGTTGTTTCATTGATTAGCTAGTTAGCTTGGTTGTGCGTGACTAATCTGGTTATTACTAGCTGATTAATTGCTTACTACTTGTTCTGCTCATCTTTGTTTAGTTTGAGTAAGTTGAGCCAGCTGTTAGATCGAGTTTATAGCTAAGCTAGGTGGCAAAGCAGGGTAAGTTTTGCGTCCTTCAGAGTCTGAACTGGAATGTCGTTTTAATTTCCTCCTCCTGCACTTCTGAATTTCTTTGCTTTTTGATTTTCTCCTCGTGTTCGTCTCTTCTTCATTCACGTTTGACGAGTAATGCAATGCTATCTCGTTGTCTACTAAACACGCAATGCTCTTGCGGTCTTGCCTGTCTTGAAAAAAAAATGCCCGTCTCTGACGTGGTTAACTTTTAAGTATTTGTTCTATTTAAAAAATTAGTGTAAATAAGTAAAAGATATATGTAAAAGTATCTTTATTGACAAAATAAATTATCAAACATCATTTCTAAAGGTGGACAGTAGCGAGAGTAGTGAGAGAGACAGGGATGCAAGCAGGGCGGGTAAACGGGTTTTTTTTATCCCGCTTATCCCACTTATAATTTATTTTTTCTTCTAATTTTATATTACCACACGAAAAATATACTAGCAAGCGGGTTTTTATGTGGGAACTACCCACTTGCATCCCTAGAGAGAGGGGGGGATTGAAAATCTCCTCCCACACGCCTAGCTAGCTTAATTACTTAACCACACATATGATCAGTAGCTCTCTGCTTATTGTTTAATTAATTACTACTTTAGTTAGCTAGCTAGCTTGTGCGTGATTCATGCGGTCGTTAGTTAACTGGTTAATTACCTGCTCTGCTGATCTTGGTTACAGTAACTAATTACTGTTGAGTTGATCAAGTTTAGCTAGCTAGGTACTAGCAAGCATGGTAAGTTTAATTTGCGTCCTTCAAATTAGTCTATGAATCTGGAGTTCATTTGAGTTTGAATACTCCCTTCATTTTTTTTTAAAAAAAAAGCCAACATAGCACTAGAAAGTGACACATCCTCTATTTTAGATTCGTCTTTCTAGAATGTGTCACATTTTAATAAAGGTTGATTATTTTTTATGGAGGGAGTACGTTGCTTACTGGAATGTTGTTTTCATCCTTCCTGTACTTGTTAATTTTATTCCTTCTAGTTTTCGTTGTACGTGTGTTCTCTTTCTTCCTTCACGTACGTTTCGAGTAAATGCTATCTCCTCGTCGTCTACTAAGGCCTAATTTAGTTTCCAATTTTTCTTCAAATTTTTAACTTCTCCATCACATCAAAACTTTCCTACACACATAAACTTCCAACTTTTCTGTCACATCATTCTAATTTCAACCAAACTTTCAATTTTAGCGTGAACTCACTACTAGAGGATTGATTTTTCTGCACGCGGTCCCCTTTTGTTTCCATGCGGATCGTAAGTGGAACCGCACGGAAAAATAGGGGACCGGGTATCGGACTGTCGCCCACAGAGGAAAATCTTTCCCGTGCGGTCCTCCTAAATGAACCGCACAGAAAAATAAACCGATTTTTCCGTGCAGGCCTATTAAGAGAACCGCACGCAAAAGTAATCATCCCTCCTTTCCCTCCTACCCACTTCAAAATTTTCCTTTTTCCACGCCTCGGTCCCATCCCTCTCCTTTATTCTCTCGGTGCTCTCTCTCCTATCCTCTCCTCACGCGCGCCCCTCCTATCCTCTCCTCAACTCCTCTCTCCTCTCCTCCCGCGGCGGATATAGGTGAGGGTGGCGGCCCGCGGCGACGGCGACGGTGGCTGCCCATGGCGAAGGCGACGACGACGGCGAGGGCGGCGGTCCGCGGCGGCTGCCTGCGACGAAGGCGACGGCGGCTGCCCGCGGCGAAGGTGACGACGGCGCGCGGCGAGCGTAGGCGACGGCAGCCGCCCCCGCCACCCCCGCGCGGATCCGACAGCGGAGGCCACCCCCCGCGCGGATCCAGCGGCGCGACGGCGGCGGCGGCCCTCCGACGACGACGGGAAGGCGACGACGACCACGGGAAGACGACGGCGACGACGACGGGAAGGCGGCATATCTGGCGACGGCGATGGTGACAGGAAGGCGGCGGATCTGGCCATGACAACGACGACGGGAAGGCGGCGACAGCTAGGGTTAGGGTGTCGTTTTTTCAATTTTGTTTTTTTTTCGATTTTTTATTTGTGCGTGCGGGTGACATAAGCACCCGCACGTGAAAATCAGATCTCCGCACGCGAAAATGCGTTCGGCCGCACGGGAAAACCTTCTGTGTAGTAGTGACTAAATACACCCTAACACGCATTAAGGGCAGTCCTAACCCTCCACCTAGGATGGTGTCTATGGTATTAACTACATTGTTGTTGGGGTTACGGGTTAGGTATACCCTTTACCCTTCGATATACGTCACATATCAGTGACATACCTACGCGTATACGGATACTCTCTGCATACACTAAGGAAATCCTTCACGGAGTTTACAGATGGAAAGAATCCTACTTGGACAAGACTGGGTCGTCAATGTGTAGGGTCCGATGTCTCCGAGTTCTACTTGGAAACCGCTTGACCTGCGATATAAAAGGGACCCCCCGGGGAGGACCTAAGGCATCGAATCTCAGAGCCAACACAACCCCCACAGCCTACGAAGTCGGAGCCTGCAGGAGCCAAATCGCCGGAGATCTAGTCGAACCAACTCGATTACGATCTCGCCAGATCCATCGAGTTCCATCGTTCCCTTTGTAACCTGTGTTTTCCATCATATAATCCCACATCAACTGGATTAGGGCTATTACCTATCAAGGGGCCTGAACCAGTATAATCTTCGTCTTCTGTTTACTTGATGTCGTATTACGTAGACCTTTGTACCAACGTACCTCAATACCCTCTATATCCAGTCTACGGGTATCACCCGCCGACAGTGGCGCGCCAGGTAGGGGAACTTGGTGCTCAAGGTTCTACTACTATGTCATCCAGCTTCGCCGACAACAGCGTCAACACCAACCTCCACCAGGGATTTCCTGCTTGAACAATGCTGGTGTGGACTCAAGTCGGCGAAATCGTCTTCCCGGTTTACACCACGATGCCGATCTCAGCCGATCCATCAATGACCGGAAACGAGAACGCAATGGCTACAACCCAGAACGACTCCATGTCGAATGATCCTCCCACCGAAGCGGAGAACGGAACATCGACGACATCCGAGCTCGAGAAGGATTCTAATGCGGCAAAACCTTGTCGTTCACACAAGAGCCACGAGCCGACGAGAATGACTTCCGAAGCGACAAGGTCCTGGTGTCCTATCCACAAAACCAGGAAACACACTTTGCAAGCCTGCTGGGTTTTTCCCAACGTCCGCGCCGAAATTCGCGCCTGCAAAGAGCGTGGAATTCAGTGTATTTCTCCAACTCGTGATGTCTATTGTCCTATTCACAAGACAAAGAATTACGACCTCTCAAGCTGCAAGGTCTTCCTCAGCGCCACGAAGACGTCATCTCCTAAGGTCCAGCAGTCGGGCATATCCCTTAGAGATGAAGACAAGGAACAAGGAACGACGCTGGTTTCAGATCGATTCGTTGGCGTAATCGACATTAGCTCACCCAAACCATCAGTCCTGCATCTACTCAAGGACTATGGCTCATCGCCAGCAAGTACGCCGCACGAGGTATTAGCTATCGACGAGACCAGCACGTCAGCACACGCTAATGCGGAAGCACAAAATCAAATGGCTACACCGGCCCAGCACATCAGGACCATCAACGCAATACTGAGGGAGACCCCTTACGATCCCGTTCTAAACGATGATCTCGCACAGTGGACAGAACGGCTACGGGAATCAGTAACCAACCTCAGCAACACGTTCGAAGAAGCCGCTGCTGCAGCGCACCCGGAACAGCCACTAACTGGTGGTGCCAATGGCGAAAATCCCAAACAGCGGGAGTCACCCCATCGAGCTACCCCCCCACCTCGCGGCACCGGTGATCTCCGTGACCACCTCAATGGCCGCCGAGAGGCACGACACACACGAGACAACGGGGATCGCTCCCGACACCCTGTCTCTTCACGACGTCGCGATAATGAAAGACGGGAAGGCCGCTCGAGCGAAGACCGAGACCGTGTTAATCGCCACGATCGCCGCGATCACGATGATCGTGAGAGGCGGACGCAGGGCGACACTGGTCGAGGACACCGCCATAATGACGGGGACGACAGAGATCGGCACCAGGACAACAACGGAGGGCGGCGACAAGATTCTCGAGAACCTAGCCGACGTCCTCGTAATCCTACACCGGAACCAAGTGATCCATCATCATCATCGTCTTCTTCTTCATCCTCATCATCAGACAGACATCCACGAAGGACACACGATCGCCGACAACCCACCGCCCCCAACGCTGGGTGTAGAGCTTTTAGTCGTTCCCTGCGTGATGTCCGATGGCCTGAGAGATTCCGACCCGGAGCAATAGAGAAGTACGATGGGAGCACCGACCCAAAAGAGTTCCTTCAAGTCTACTCCACAGTACTCTACGCTGCCGGAGCAGACGACAACGCATTGGCGAATTATTTGCCAACTGCGTTAAAAGGCTCTGCACGTTCATGGCTAATGCATCTCCCTCCCTACTCGATCTCTTCATGGGCAGACCTGTGGCAACAGTTCGTCGCCAACTTCCAAGGAACTTACAAGCGCCACGCGATCGAAGACAACCTACATGCGTTGACACAGAACTCGGGTGAATCCTTGAGGGAATATGTTCGGCGCTTCAACGAGTGCAGAAATACAATCCCCGAAATCACCGACGCTTCTGTAATTCGCGCCTTCAAGTCCGGCGTCAGAGATCGCTATACTACCCAGGAGTTGGCGACAAGACGCATCACGACTACTCGGAGATTGTTCGAGATCGTTGAGCGATGCGCCCACGTAGATGATGTGCTAAGACGCAAGAACGATAAGCCGAAGACCGGGGGAGAGAAGAAACCAGCCACGGACGCACCCGAGTCAAGCAAGAAGAAAAATCGCAAAAATGGGAAAAGGAAAGCTCAAGCGGAAATTCTCGCAGTAGAATACGCAAACCCTCCCAAGCGCCCAGACCCACAAGGTAACGACGCGAAGAAAGCATGGTGCCCCATACACAAGACAGACAAACATTCTTTGGAAGATTGCCTTGTTTTCAAAAAGTTGCTCGAGAAGCATATGGCATTTGAAAAAGGCACGTGAGTATGCGTGGTCGAGAAGGATGCGGAGGCGGCTCCTCAGGAATCGGACTCAGCATATCCAGACTCTGACCTCCACGTTTCACACATTTTCGGAGGTTCCACAGCGTACTCCTCAAAGCGAGAATACAAGAAAGTGGAACGCGAAGTCTGTTCGACATGGCAAGGGGCTGCACCCAAGATGAAGTGGTCTGAACAGAAGATAGAATTTTCGGAAGAAGACCATCCCAAGATTGCCGTCATCCCAGGACGCTATCCGATCGTGGTCGAACCCACTATTCGAAACATCAAGGTCGCGCGGGTTCTTATCGACGGTGGCAGCTCAATCAACCTCCTTTTCGCCAGTGCTTTAGACGCGATGGGAATTCCGCGAAGCGAGTTGACACCCACCGATCAACCCTTCCTTGGAATTACTCCCCAGTCCTCGTCCAAACCATTGGGCAAAATTACGTTGCCTGTGACTTTCGGCCAAGCAAACAACTTCTGAACAGAGCAGATCACCTTTGATGTCGCTGAATTCGATACAGCGTATAACGCCATCATCGGTAGAACTGCACTTACGAAGTTCATGGCCGCATCTCACTACGCGTATCAAGTGCTCAAGATGCCAGGACCGAAGGGAACAATCACTATTCAAGGGAACGCAAAGCTGGCGGTACAATGCGACAAGCGGAGCCTTGACATGTAGAACTTTTAGCTTATGTGGCACTATATTAATTAAGAGAGAGAGTGAAGAGAGGAAGAAACTGGGTCTCATGCAAGACACAGTTTCAACACGAGAACCTATGCACTAGACACTATCAAGTTTTACATTGGGAGAGAATAGTGTCTTCATAATAGATGAGGAATAAATATGATTGGTAGAGAAGAGAGATGATGTATTTATTAATGGCCCACTTTAAGAAACCATGGGTTGTAGAGTGTAGTTTCTATTGTGATGTCTTATTGACATGGCACTATAGACACTGCTTATGGACACTATGGGTTGGGATTGCCCTAATGCTTTTGCGTGTTTGCGTGGTAATATTTCCTGAATTTTTCGTGATCTACTTCTGGCTAATCTGACATATCTACATAATGGCGATGTTTTGCCGACTTAGTTTTTCTGTTTTTAAGACATTGTGCTTGTTTGGTTTAGCACCCTAAAAAATATTGGTAATGTGCCAAAATCTGACACTATGAATAATTTTTGACAGGGTAGAAATATACATGAGTGCGTTTGGATTTATGTCAATTGAGAGCTAATGGAGCCATCGCGAATAAGCAAAACGACGTATTTGTAAACGAAAAGTAATTTGTGAATAAAACTTTTATATACATGTTTAGGATTATGGTGAAAAATGTTTTTGGATTGTACTGTGTCAAATTAAGTATGGGCAATACCAAACATTTGGCACTGAAATTTGCAAAGGATTTGAACAAAAAAATTATAACTACTTGCTTCAGCACTACTTTTGCTAAAATGCTGCCTCCGTCCCCTGCCTTTAACACCTACTCCCTCTATTATATAATAAGTTCATTTTTTACTACTTTCGTTTGTTTTATTTCATAATCATCGCATCATAGTTTATGTTAGTGGGAATAAATACATCGAGAATTGATAAAGTAGAGAATAATTGTATTGCGATTTGATAACATAGGGGTATTTTGGTCTTTTTTATGGGAAAAAAGAGATTATTTTGGGACAAAGAGAGTAATTGTTATTGCTTCTTCTTCATTCTCTGATTTTTTTTGACATGGCAAAAAGAAAATAATAGGAGGCCCACTTGTCAGTACCCACTGAACATTAACGGTGGAGACGGACCGCGTTGCGCTAATCTTCCGCCGGGATTACGCTACCGCCTTCGTCTACAGCAAGTAGTCTTCCTCTACTGTCTCAGGGGAGGCCTTCACCGTCTTCCATCGCCTTCTCACTGCTCTTGTTGGTTTTGGTTGGGGTTTGGGGAGGGGGGGGGGGGGTACAAGGAAGGTCATGCTGACATGTGGGGTCCACCGAATTTTATTATTGTTTAGACTGATTATGGGGGTTATTTTGTTTCGTTTGAAAAGTTTAGGGTATAAAATATCTGGTTTTAGGTGGATCAAACGATGGCTATAGTTTAGGGGGTGAACTCGGACCTTTTCTTATTTTGAGACTAGTACAACCGTCGGCACTACCAACGTGGTCTTCAGCGTGGGCTCCGGCCCAAGATCTACCTGAAAATTATCCGAAAAGGAGAGCCCAATCTAAAATTTGAAGTGGCGGTTTTTAGCTGTGTTCGAGTTGTGCTGGGGTGACTGGTGAGGATCAATTTGTATCGCTGGTGCATAGGCTTGAAGAAATACAAGCGGCAGCAATACCTTAAATATGCAAATGTTGAATGGTTGAAATTACAGATTTAGTGCCAAACGGCAGATAAAGGACCATTACAGAATGAGCTCATATTTTTCCTCATGAATGTCCTTGATGCGGTATGTGTAATCTTGAAATGAACGAGACGGTAAGCAAGCCATCGATGGTCAATCAATCAAAATCAAGCAGTATTCAGGTTAAAAAAAGCCTTGTTTCAAAAAAAAAAAAAGCGGTGCTAATAGAATTTGAAGACAAGGTAAGATTCATACAATTAAGCAGTTCTCAGTTCAAGAAAATTTGTCAGTTAGTTATGTTCGTTTCAGTATAGCTGGACTTGAAGAGTGATTTGCAAATTCATTTGCCTCATGTAACATTAACCTTCATGTAGCACATCACGGTTATAGTGCTTTTCGATATTGAAACAAATTGTGATGTAGTAATAATTTTATCATGTGTGTCAAATAGAATTAATCATCATGCTGTATTTGCCTACTCAGGAACGACCGTGTTTCTGTTTTTTAAAAAACAGAGCAAACATGTGAGACCTAATATTTACTATCATTACAATTCTCCCTAAATAGTACTATGGTGTGCCATAGCCCACTCAAATAGCAACAGTTTTGAAGAACAATTGTACTTGTAACTCATCAGATTTCAGTAGTCAGAAACATACTAAGAATGATGCATCAAATGAAGATGTTCTAGAATGATAAATCCGTGAGTGGTTGTGAGTTTGCTGGTTGTGGTATTTTCCACTGTGCCTTGATGGTTCAGATGTTGTTTTCGGATACATTACCATCATTGTCTTCATTTTCCACCTTTAGTCTCGTCCTGCGCAACTGATTGCGTGACTTCTCCGACGTCACCCTGGAAGATTACTGACTTCATTTTAAACTTGGCATATTGCATGGTACTTCCATATGGTTTCTGCAACACACACAAAAAAAAAAGAATCAAGATTGCTTTCATCTCTTTACTCTATAGATAATTTTTAGTGGCCAAGTACTACTAGGTTCCTAAAAACCAAGAGTTACCAATATATATTATTTGCTTGGTGATTATTTGCTTTCACCTAGTATATATTACCAACTACGGTTGGTAAGTAATGGTATTATCTTTAGTCACCAAGGAGAACATATATTGGTTACAACATACATTGAGCGACATTAAGAATAGTACCTCAATGTATTTGTTTTCAAAAAAGACCTTGGTAAAAAAAAATTCTTCTGCCGGCCTGGCCAAACAAAAATACTACAAGCAACAGGGTCATAGTCATTAAGGTCTTTTTCAAAATGATACTAGTGGCTGAAGACCTTGGAAAATGGAAATAAATGTAATGGTATGGTTCCTAGGTAGTGCAGGTCTCTTTCAATTTACATAAGCTTTTATTAACTTGACACTTCTTTTTGGGTAGGTAAAGGTTCACAAGTGCACACGCACGTGCGTACCTGTGACTGCCACTTCTATGTTGTTCAAGCCACAAACATCATAGGAGATGTAATTATCTCCTCATATGAGAAGTTGAGAAGCAAGAAGTTCATTCTGCAGAGTCCAAAGAAAAAACACTTATCTTCTATTGTCAAACAATGGCCCCTTATATCATCCCTCTATTCCTCATTCTGTTCATCATCCAAGACCTTGGTAAAAAAAATGTACATTAAACAACTTGACCGGAGTTTCTTCTGCCCGCTTGGCTGAACAAAAATACCCATTGCAACCGGGTCATAGTCATCAAGGTCTTTTTCAGAAAGATACTAGTGAAAAGATCTTGGTAGCAAATGTAAATGGTATGGTTCCTAGGTAGTGCAGGTCTCTTTCAATTTACATCAGCTTTGATTAATTTGACACTTCTTTTTGCCTAAGTTCAGGACTACTGGTGCACACGCACGTGCGCACCAGTGACCATCCCTTCTTGTTGTTTAAGCAACAAACATCTTGTCAAGGATGCAGATGATATGAGATGTTGAAAGTCATGAATTTATCTCCTCATATGAGAAGTTGAGAACCAAAGAAGTTCATTCTGCAGAGCCCAAAGAAAAAAACCCTCATCTTCCCTGGCTAAACAATGGTCCCTTATATCATCCCTCTATCCCTCATTCTGTTCATCATCCAAGCTAATCCTTCGACGGGAGCCCAGATCAACGAGACAACAATTCCTCAAGGTTCTCAAATCAACGCGGTGGGCACCCAGAGTTGGGTCTCCCCATCGGGGCGCTTTGCATTCGGCTTCTATCCTGAAGGTGAGGGCTTCTCCATTGGTGTGTGGCTTGTCACAGGTGCAACCAGGACCATTGTGTGGACTGCCTTCAGAGATGATCCTCCGGTTTCCGGTGGTTCAATTCTGTTAACAGCTGGTGGTTCACTTCAATGGATTCCTGCTAACCAAGGTAGCCAAGGGAAGCTGATATCTGCCGCCCCTAATTCTGCTACCTCTGCTGCTATCTTGGACAACGGCAACTTCGTGTTGTATGATGCGAAAAAGCAGGTGTTATGGTCTACCTTTGGCTCTCCGACGGACACCATATTACCAGGGCAGAACTTGCTTCCTGGCAATCAGCTGTTCTCAAGCATCTCCAATACCAACCATGCCACAGGAAAGTATCGCCTTTCCAACCAGGAAGACGGCAACCTTGTGATGTACCCGATTGGCACAGTAGACCCTGATAGTGCATACTGGGCTAGCGGTACTTTTGGTCAAGGCCTCCTGCTCACTCTTTCACTAGACCTCAATGGCACCCTATGGTTGTTTGACAGAAACAGTTCATATACAAAGATGCTATTCCTGACAAATCAGTCACTGAGTACCTCCCCAGATTCAGAGAGCTACTACCGTCTGACATTGGATGCCGACGGCTTATTGCGACTCTACGCGCATGTGTTCTTCAAGAAAGGAAGGGAGCCCCTAACAAAGATCGAATGGTTGGAGCCATCTAGCAACGATCGTTGTGGTGTGAAGGGTGTTTGTGGTCCAAATAGCTTCTGCCAAGTCACTGCTAGTGGAGAAACCAGCTGCTCTTGCCTTCCTGGGTTTGAATTCTCAAGTGCTAACCAAACCACTCAAGGTTGCTGGAGGGTAAGGACTGGCGGTTGCACGGGGAATAGCTCTAATGGCGACATCGGACCTACAGCCACAATGGTCATGGTGAAGAACACTAGCTGGTCAGATTTGTCATACAACGTCCCACCCCAAACAACAACCATGGAAGAGTGCAAAGCAATTTGCCTCTCTGACTGTGCCTGCGAGATTGCCATGTTTGACACCTACTGCTCAAAACAAATGCTTCCTATGAGGTACGGCAAGATTGATCATAGTAGCAACACCACGCTGTTTGTGAAGGTATACTCCTATGAACCAAAAGGTCCTATGAGGAGGACTAGAAGTGCTATTTCAACTGCCATGTTGATATCAGGTTCTGCATTGGCCATCTTCTCACTTGTTGTGCTCTCAGTCTCTGTATTGCTCAGCAAGCGCCACCAATTCTCCAGGTACACAAGGGCTCCACAACATCAAGATGCTGAATTTGATAAGGAGAGTGTTGGCATCCGATCGTACTCTTTCCATGATCTAGAGTTGTCAACAGATGGCTTTGCTGAAGAGCTAGGAAGGGGTGCATACGGCACAGTGTTCAGAGGTGTCATAGCAAACAGTGGAAACAAGGTCATTGCAGTGAAGAGGCTCGAGAGGATGGCAGAAGACGGGGAGCAAGAGTTCCAACGGGAAGTGCGTGCGATCGCACGAACACACCATAGGAACCTGGTGCGCTTGTTTGGTTTCTGCAACGAAGGCGCGTACCGCCTTCTTGTCTACGAGTACATGCCAAATGGCTCCCTTGCCAACCTCCTCTTCAAGCCTGACCCTCCATTACCTAGCTGGAGCAGGAGGGTTGCGATCGCGCTGGATGTGGCTAGGGGGTTACAATACCTCCATGAAGATATAGAGGTCCCTATAATCCACTGTGACATCAAGCCGGAGAACATACTGATTGATGGCTCTGGAATGGCAAAGATTGCAGATTTCGGCTTGGCAAAGCTTCTGATAGGGAACCAAACCAAGACCTTCACTGGAGTCCGGGGCACACGTGGCTATCTCGCGCCAGAGTGGAGTAAGAACACGGCGATAACTGTTAAGGTAGATGTCTACAGCTTCGGCGTGATGCTTCTTGAGATCATTAGTTGCAGGAAGAGCATGGAGCTTAAGATGGCCGGCGAGGAGTGCAACATCTCCGAGTGGGCATACGAGTATGTGGTCTCCGGCGGACTGAAAGAAGTGGCTGCCGGAGAAGATGTCGATGAGGTTGAGCTTGAACGGATGGTGAAGATCGGTATTTGGTGCACTCAAAACGAGCCGGTAACACGGCCTGCAATGAAGAGTGTTGTTCTGATGATGGAAGGAAGTGCACAAGTTCGGCGTCCTCCACCACCGGCATCATTTTCACAGTCACTATTGCGCACTGGGAGCAGATGAGAAATCTGATTGTCTCTACAAGAGTACTTGTGTATGACAAGTATCTGAATGGATGGATGGTCCGGGTAAAAACATATGGTAAGGTAATTAACTGGTGCACACATAGAACAGAGACATGATCCAGCATGACAGGTAGTAATAGGCATTGCAGTAAGAGATGTTCATGTCTCTTGGAAAGTGTAACTGATATTTGATTAACATAAAGTGGAAGAAATCATTGATGCTACTTGTATAATTATTGCACTCCTTTTTACTGTCTCACATATAGGTGCTAAAGGCTGTTGACCCCAGGATTTTGTATAGAAGTGGCCATTAGCATGGTATATAAAAACGATGACTGTTTTGTAGGAGAACAAAAATAATGTGTTCCTTTGTTGCCATTTTAACATGTTGATATGTTCCATTGACTGTTGGACACTATTCATTACTGTATTAGGGATACTTCTTGGCCATTGTTTCAGCGATCTCGAACACAAACTTCAGAATCATTCCTAATCCAGCAGCAATAACCACCATACTGATTCAGGGAGAACTATACCCTTCTACTCTAAACATTAATAACTGTTCAATTAAAAAGTAATGTCTACCTCCATATTACCAAAAAAGCCATGAGAACATCTGCATCACCAAATTATGGAGTAACAAAAGATATTCTGAATGTACTTTTGAAGGGGTACAGCCATACAGGTAAAATGGGTATAAATTATTTGAACATCACAGGGGGAATTGCGTACTAGAAGAAAAATATTAAGGCAGCCTTTGCATTTTTTAACAGAAAATAAGTTGTTTCAAATATTTCCAATAAGAAAACATCAGTAACATAAGCAAATATCTTGTCATTGTAGTTGTACTACATCAACCTTGTCACAACAACCAAACAAGAAACTTGACAGTTGACAGAACTAATTAAATTGCTAAAGGAGTTTCACAAAAAAAATCGATGTTAAAGTATACTCACATCCATGATCATTGATTATTGCATAGTACTGCATCCTCGTATCTGGATTAATTACTGATATCAGCATCATACTCAAAGTAATACGCCAGACAGATCCCAATTCGATCTGATCAGAACATACGAGCTTTCCATGGAATTGCTGGCCATAACCACGAAGGGGAACTTCACCTACAACCATAGAGGAAACAAGGAGTTCTCATTTCAATAAAAAAATAGATAGTGCAATAAAAATCCCAGACTCTACATCATATCATGCACACAGCCGATTTCAACTAAAATAGATGGACCATGGATGGATTCCTTCTTTAATAAAATTTAAAAATCTAAGCACTAATGCTTAGTGCTGCCTCCACTGGAGACCCGACCTTAAATTTGTTTTTTTTTTCTCCTGGATGCAAGAATGCAGCTTAGCTGACCAGCTGCGGCGCTGCCTGGGTTGAATGTGTAGATGATTGAGCAGAACGAATGGCCGGCTGCAAGGGCCACGGTCGCCAGTATGAAATGTTGGGAGAGAACGAACTGTTGCAGTCCTGCCAGTCTCAAATGTTTGTATTCCAGTATTTACAACTCGTCACCTGACATGTTCTTGTTTCGAATTTGTTTCTTCCCAACAAAATGGGCCAGCTAGTCATGCCAAAAGGTTTCAAAAAACAAAACATTAGAGACATTTCCCGCCCTCAATCAAATTTGACTCTTCTACCTGAATGAAATTAATTTATGCAGTACGCACACTAACCAAAACTTTGTTCCGGTCAGCTACAGCTAAAATTACTGCTAGTTATTTTCAACACCCATGTTTGACCTTTCGCACATCTTCTCAACGATGCAATTTCCTTGAGCAGGTTCTTAAACAGTAGCACATCCTTATCAGTGATCAGTGAAACAAGACTTATCAGTGATCACATCTAGGTTCTGAACATTTCTATTCTCTGTGAATTAGTCAGAACAGTTCTGAACTTGTCCATTTATCTGAAGCTTGAACGGTTCAGAAATCTATCATGATCTTTGCTTGCCCAAGGTGTTACGTGGGACTTGGCCAAACTTTGCATACCATCTTCCCCAAGGTCACTGTAAACCGCAGCGAGGAAGTCAGAGGCCGCCGGGCGCTGGAGTCTCACTCAGCTACGTACAACAAACTCCCTTAAATAAATTGTTGCAAGCCATACGAATTACTACTGCAATTAACTCAGCATTATGTGGTCTCTCACACTTGTATTCACGATAGCTGATTTTCAACCAAATTCACAAATTAGCAAACAAGGAAAGCATTATGTGTTTACATAGAAACTTGTATTCATGATAGCTGATGTTCAACAGTGATCTACATAGAAACTTGGCAGGTTGTGACAATTATCTGTGAAGAAATTTTGCAGAGGATATTGTGCTGATCCATTCCTGCACTAAGGAACCAAAATGAGAGTTTGTTAAAAAAAAATCAAATTGGCAAGCATTATGTGATTTCTCAAACCTGTATTCATGATAGAATTAACGACTATGTTAGCTGTAGCTGATGTTCAACGAAATTGGCAAGCATGATTATAACCAAGGATTCAACAAAAAAAAGAGAGAATAATTTCAAAAAAGCAAAGCGCTAATGTCTAACGCTGCCTCCACCAGAGGCCCGACTGTGTGCCCTCTATAGGGCATCTTTTTTTTTTTTATGGATGCAAGCTAACCGGCAGGGGGTCGCCTGCCGTGCCCAAGTAGGGATCTTTTCACTGCTCCATTTTTCTTTATTTTTTTTCTTGCAGCTGACCGGCAGGGGTCGCCTGCCGTGCCCAAAAAAAAGCAGGGATCTATTCACTGCCTTTTTTTTTTTTCCAGCTGAACGGTAAGGGGGTAACAACACGCCCTACCGCTGCCCCTCGGAGGAGATCTTTTCGCTATCGTCAGTCGGGGTGGGTGCCTCCGGGGAGGCAACACAAGAGGATCAACCAGAGTTTATAAAGAGGTCGCCCTGTCTCAAAATCGGCGAGGTGGGACAAAACTCCATTGCGGGATGGATTCAGTCCGAGCCGAAGCGCGCCGTCGCGGACCGGCCTAGGAGTAGAGGCGAGGCGTACCTGCTCTCCACGGAGGGCCCGGCGGCGAGGGGCGCCCGTCGATCTGGCCGGAGGCCGGAGCTGCAGCTTCCCGCCGCCCGGCCTCCGCCGCCGCCGTAGCCGATGCCGCGGTGAATACGCCCGACGGATCTGGATCCTCCTGGAGCTTCGAGGGTTCATCCGCAGCCGGCTGCTCGCCTCCGGACGTCGGGAAGCGCCGCCATCGGGGAGGAGAGTGAGAGGCGAGAATCGCGAGATGGAGTGTGTGATATGGCCTGCAAGTCTCTGCTGGGCCATGTAGCTTTGTCACGCCTCAAGGCCCAGTTCGTGGCTGGGCTGGAGTATTATTATTTTTCGGAATAAGTTCATCTAAGGTCCCTTCGACGAATCCGATTTTCGTCCTCCAACCGCAAAAGCAGATACAACGGGTCCCTCAAGTATCAAAACCGGTGCAGATTAGGCCCCTCGGCGGTTTCGACAACGGTTTTGGCTGACGTGGCGCCTACGTGGCTAATTTGACTCGGTCTCGATCTGACGTGGCACTGACGTAGCGCTTACGTGGCAATTCGATCCTAGAAAAATAATAAACCTCGTGGGACCCACATGTCAGTTTCATACACAAATTAATAAAAGAATGGCAGGGCCCACATGGGCCCCACATGTCAGCCTAACTCACCCCTCCTCTTCCCTTCCTCTCTCTCCATCTCCCCTCTCTTCATCTCTCTTGCGCTGGGGATGGGCACCATGCTATGGTATTAGTAAATCCATTGATTTCTTCTTCAACTTGCTTGCTAAGGATATCAAGTGCGTTATTTACTAACAAGGTAGACCCTGGATGGCTGGCAGCTCGAAGTGCCAAATTGAGAAATTTGCGGGTCATATCTTTATAGCGAAGCATCTCATTTAATCTTGGGTTCTCTATAATACTTCGTCCATGGTTATCTTGTATTGTCCCACTACGTGCTCCACGTGTCCATCGCTTCAGTACATATTGTGATGGGAGAGATTTTATATTCATCAAATCAAGGACTTTTAAAGCATGTGCACACAATATTCCAGTTCTACTGAACATCCCACAGCCGCATGTACTAGTTTGCTCTAAAGGATCACCAACAACTTTGTACTCATTCTCAAAGGTACAATTTTCATCTAGACTGCCAATTGCCACAAGATAGCAATTGTTGCCTTCCAATGCCGTGGTGCATGCTACCATGAATCTTTCATATTCAGCTTGAAAAGCTTCGAATATGATTGGTGTGTATAGCTTGCTAGCTTGGATTAGCATAGGTGTCCTCATTTTTATTTTGGGTATTTTCTTCCTTGATTCAAATTCAGCATTTAGCTCATTTTCTCTTTTATCTTCCACCACCCTTTCAAAATGTTGAAGAAATCGAATGATATCAAAATCAGATTTGAAATGCCTCTTGAGTTCACTATTTAGACTCTCACTTAACTGTGTACTTCTCATACCTAATGTGAACACATCCTTCATGTAACATTCAGCCCATTTTTCTTTCACCTTGTATATACTATCCAACCAACTTTGCTTGCTCGCCTTTGCCCTTATGGTGCTAAATGCTTGTTCAAATGTTTCCTCATCTTCGTACTCAAACATACATGCACTAAAATCTGCGAGAATACTTCGTTCTTCCCCGTTGTCTTCGGCAGTCTGTTTGGGAGAATTACTGGATTCTTCATCCTCGAGTTCAGCTACATGTTTAACAGCATTCTGCATGATATGGAAAGTGCACAAACCATGCCATGATTCTAAAAACACTTTCTTAATTGCTTTTCCCATTGCAGAATCCTGATCAGTATAGATTGTTTTAGGTTGCTTGCCATTATGTGCTTTTAGGAAGGTCTCAAATAACCACTTGAAGGACTCATATGTCTCATCATACAGTAGAACAGCACCAAAAACCATTGTTTCCCTAAACTGATTGAACCCAACAAATACACCAAAAGGCCTACTTTCCTTGTTTGTTCCAAAAGTAGTGTCAAAACTGACAACATCACCAAAATATGCATAGTCAGTGAGCATTTTAGCATCAACCCAGAATATGTTTGCTATTTGCTCCTCACTATCCATCTGCAATGCATATTGAAATGACGGGTTCTCAGCAATTTTATCTTGAAAATGCATGAGCATGCTTCCTGCTTGACCATATACCATCTCTCGTTGGCGTTTGCCCCGTAAATAATTCTTGTGGTCACGGAGAGTGTAACTGAGATTAAGTGAGCCACCAACATGGATACTAGCCAACTGATGTGCTGCTTTGGGCCCAATGCCCGCATCGTCAGCTGTCTCAATTTCAAAACCTTGTAACTCTGAAATTTTCCTTTGAGACACCATCAAGTGCGAGGTTTTTGGCAATTGAAGGATGTGATTGTGTTCCAAAACTAGATCAGCCACTTTATAATTCCCCTTCTCCTGATCTAGCACAACACCCATGCAAACTTGACAATCGGTTCTCGTTTCAGCTCTTGGACACTTTGTTAGATGATCCCTTTTATCCTCCTTTCTATGACCCTCATTTGCACAAACATATCTGCATGACCTAACCTTTCCATCTGATTTCCTTTTGTTTGAGTACCTTTTTCTAACCTCGAAACCTTTTTGACCACCATAGCTAACCCAAAACATCCAAGCCTCATCAACAGTATTGAATTCCATGCCAACTTCAGGTAACAAACTAGGTAGCACACCCACTCTACAGGAACAAAAAAAATGATTTGGTGGTCATAGAACAAGTAAAATATACCCGATCATGGTGAAAAAAGTAACAACCATAGCTTTACAGACCTGTTTTCTTCCATCTCAAATATGCAGATTTTGCTGGAGGCTTCTTTGATGAATTATTCCAACACTGTCTAATGGAGGAGGTGGAAGACAATCAAATAATTTGCTGAAAAAAAGGAAGAGAAGAGGCCAGATTACTTCACCTGTGCTTGATCAACGGTGGAATCCGTGCTGAAAAAAAAGGAAGAGAAGGGTTCAGATGATCGCTTGGCGCTGTGGCCTCGTTTGGCGCCAAAAAGGCGAGCGCGGCCGCCAAAACGCATTTGTTTGCGGTAAAAAGAAATAGGAGTGAGACAGACGGCGCTGGAGGACGAGGCTTGTTGGGCCGGCCTTGGCCCAGACTCACAACGCGGCCGTGCGCTTTTTGGGCGGACGGTTCGATCAAACGTGGACGGCTGGATGACCTCGACCGCTCTCTGCCGTCGTGAGGGCTGAAGTCCGAGGAGCTGATTCCGAGTAGTCGACATACATCATCCACCTCGCGCCCGAGCACCCGGCGCTCAGGGGCCAGGGCCACGTGCGGCGGCGGCGGCGGCGGCGGCGTGTTCCTCGGCCGCCTCCTCCGTCTTCCACACCATCTGCGCGCGTCGCGGCCACGGCTGCTCTACTCCTACACGCATGCGGCAACGGGGGTCCTCCACCCTACCCAAGCTTGGGCTCCTGCCCGCCGCCGCCGCCGCCGCCGCCTCCACCGCCTCACCCGTCGTCGGGGTGCTCGACACCGGGATCTACCCCATCGGCCGCGGCTTCTTCATGCCCACCGACGGGCTCAGCCCGCCGCCCGCGTCCTTCTCCGGCGGATGCGTCTCCACCGCCTCCTTCAACGCCTCCGCTTACTGCAACAACCAGCTCATCGGTGCTAAATGCCCTCGGCCACGCCATCAATGAGACGGAGGAGTCCAAGTCGCCACTAGACACCGAGTGGGACACGGGACCCACATCGCCTCCACCGCCGCAGGGTCGCCGGTGACCGGTGCCGAGTTCGACCACGCGCGTGGCCAGGCAGTGGGCATGTCCCCCGCCGCGTACAAGATCTGCTGGAAATCCGGCTGCTATGACTCCGACATCCTCGCCGCCATGGACGAGGCCGCTGCGGACGGCGTCGACGTCATCTCCCTCTCCGTCGACGCTGGCGGCTACGCCCTAAGCTTCTTCCGCGACTCCATCACCATCGGCTCCCTCCACGCCGTTAGCAAGGGCATTGTGGTGTCCGCGTCCGCTGGCAACTCCGGCCCGGCGAGTACACCGCAACAAACATCACGCCATGGATACTGACCGTCGGTGCGTCTACCATCGACCACGAATTCCCGGCTGATGTGGTTCTAGGCAACAACCAGGTCTACGGTGGCGTGTCCCTGTACTCCGGCGAACCCCTGAACTCCACACTGCTCCCAGTGGCGTACGCCGGCGACTGCAGGTCTCGGCTTTGCATAATCGGCGAGCTCGATTCAACGAAGGTGTCCGGCAAGATCGTTCTGTGTGAGTGTGGGAGCAACGCCCGCTCGCCGGCCGCATCTGGTGCCCATCCCCGAGCGCAAGAGAGATGAAGAGAGGGGAGATGGAGAGAGAGAGGAAGGAGAAGAGGAGGGGTGAGTTAGACTGACATATGGGGCCCACGTGTGCCCGCTATTTTTTATTAATTTGTGTGTGAAACTGACATGTGGGTCCCACCGGGGTTTATTATTTTTCCGGATTGAATTGCCACGCAAGCACCACGTCAGTGTCACGTCAGATCGAGACCGAGTCAAATAAGCCACGTAGGTGCCACGTCAGCTAAAACCGCCATCGAAACCGCCGAGGGATCTAATCTGCACCGGTTTTAATAGTTGAGGGACCCGTTGTATCTGGTTTTATGGTTGAAGGACGAAAATTGGATTCGTTGACAAGTTAAGAGACCTTAGATGAAATTATTCCTTATTTTTCTTCCAAGGTTTGTTGTTTGTGTACATGTTGTTTGGTTTGCGGTAACCAGAAATTATTGATTCGTAATTTTTTAAGATAATAAAAGCTTTATTAAAACTTAATCAATTACAACAAGATGATACTGAACTCACATATGATGTACACATCCAAATGAACCAAACACTCTTCCCAAGCATAAAAGAAGATAGAGATTAATGACTTTCAATCCATATACTAAATCCATATACTAGATCGTCACCCATGTTTCTTGGTAAAAAAAACTCACATGCCACCTAATTCAACTATCATGATATCACCACAATAGTATCCCGAAATCCTGATTTATGAAGAATAGCCTACGTATATAGTCACCGGGTAACTAATATAATAACATGTAAAAGAAAAGACACCATCTTGTTATTACAAACAATTCCGTTCATGCTTAGCCAAATGGATCAACAATTGCACCCATCAAAACTAGATTTTCCATCTCTTTAGGAACACATAAAATCCATCTCCCAAACATATATATACTAGAAAAAAATACCCGTGCGTTAAAACGGGTAAAGTCATTTTTTCAACTCGCACATCCTACTACCGTCTTCAACCTCCAGAAAGTAGAAAGTACTCCCGTGCCCGTAAAATATCGGAACTGATCCTTCCCATCAAATTAGACCGAATCTTTCTCGATCTCTCAAAATTGATATATGGCTTTTGATCTACTCGATCTCCTCTTTCCCATTTTTCCAAAATTAGAGCAAATCAAACTAATCGATCGGCCATTATCAGCGGCGGTTAAATAGAGATTAAATTTAGCAAATTAAAGCCAGAATTGAAATAAGAAATCATGGGGAAAATGATGATGGAGGAGTGGGGAATTGATTTTTACGATCAATTGTAGGAGAAAACGTACATGAGTTAGATTGATGTGGCAACCGCGATAGATAGATTGATCCCAAATATTTATTGCGTAGCAACTATTGCCACATTTCATCGGTGTAACCACTTGCTAAGCAAAGCAATAACCTTAATCCCAAGATCGTGAATTCCTCGCCTCCCTTGGTCTCTGGGAAGATAAATGATGTCCCACTCAGCAAAGCTGGTGTTTCCTTCTTATATCCATCCCCTTGCGAATAAAATCTTAGTTGGCTCTGCTCCATGTACTTTGATTTTTTTTCTATCACATACGCACCACCACGACCATCATTAACCGTAAATACAATCACCCGTATATATAACATATTAGCTATATTGGAAGCGCTCATGTCAGCCCATTCAAGTTTGAACCAGAGTAGAGAGGTTCAACCATAATAAACCTAGCTATGATCAGTTCGTTGTATCTTTGAATTTTTAATTACACTAGAACCAATTTACTTTGTACATATGTGTGGGTGGATAAATAATTACAGGAAATTATTTCGTTTATTCATGCACTTATTCGAATCACTTATTACTAAATAAAAGATTATTTGTGTGTAAATATTTTATATACATGTTCTTAGCAATTCAAAAGCAAATGTTGTAAAATAGTACGATAAAAAACCTAAAAGTCGAATTAATTTATAAAATTTAAAAATTTGGCTTATAGCAAGAAGCATAAACCAATCAATGATGCGTTCAAACATGAGCTCGATTTGTCGTCCGGCTTTATCTCAAGCCGGGCAGAAACTGATGACAGACAAAATTAGCAACTTTGATCATCCTTTATTTCGGTTGGCATGTTCTTTTTGAAAATAAAATTGATCCTTATGGATTATTTTAACGGTACCCCTGGTAGTACTTACGAGCATGTGTGGAGACTGACTTGAAATTATGCTAACATGTCCCAGGAATCATGCTATGTAATACGAATAGAATCGGATGATCTGGGCAATGACGTACGTGATATCCACACGGACTCTGCAACTTTCATTCGTTTGGTATCCATATCACACAAACTCTTATTCGCAGTTTGCTTGTTAGTCATGACTTCGCAATGAATGTTACGCGTGAAGGGAATCGGTATGGACAATGTAATATAGTTTTAACAAAAACATCTTCAATTTTTAAATCACGGTCGAGGGCAATGCAGTGCCAATCAGACATGCGGCAAGGGCAAATCGCGCGCATGAGGGCGTTGCGGGCCCAATCGTGCATGCGTAAAATCGCGCGCATGAGGGCATTCTGGGCCCAATCACGACGGCACGTAAAGGCACTTGTGGAAAACGCACTCAGTCGCAGGCCTGATTGCTACATGCGGCAAGGGGCGCGTGAAAAGATCGGGCCCAATTAATTCGCGTGCGTCTCGGATAAGAGGGACACTCTGGCGTAAGAAAAAAAAAGGAAAGGATTTGACTGAAACATAATATTAAAACCGATTCAAACATAGATGACGTACCAAAATTCTGGCAGAAACAACTTCAATTTTTATAATAGTAGAGATAGCAAAGGCGTTTTAATGTGATTGTATAGCTAAGCTTAGGGTTCTAATTGATCCTCCCTCTTCTCTGCCCCTATGTACAATTAGACTATCTCTACCGTCACTGCACGAGGATTCAGCTGCTCTAACCTCAACACGGCATCGAATCATAGGGAGCCCAGATCCAACGTAGAGAGAAACTGTCAGCCACCACCACTCTCGCTCAAATTCCCCACTGACAACGAGGTTGAGGATTTCGATGAAGAGGAGGAGCAAGACGACGACGGTGGGCCTCAAGACCACCAGGTCTGGTGGTAGCAATACTCAGTGGTGAGGGTTGTTGTTCGGTGACGGTGACGATGATCACGACGAGGGCTTCAACTTAGTGATGGTGATGGAGATGTCGACGATGACTACGACTAGGAATGTGGCCGGTGACAGCGAAAACCGTGGCGAGGGCTTTGGCTCGCGCGCCATCGACAACGATACACTACTGCAAAACTGGTCTTTACTGGTGTCGACGTTTGATGTCTCGACTACGGTATTTGGACAGTATGGGGATCATCGGTGCTAGGATATACGCGAGACTGAGGTAAAAGAGACGGATACAGAGAATTTTATACAGGTTCAGGCCCCTGAGTGGTCAGGTAATAACCCTACATCCTGTTAGCCGGAGTCGATGTTGCTCTTTATTCACCACAATCACACCAGTACAATATGTAGGGTAGCCTATCTAACTGTTGTCGACATGGCGGTCTGAAGGTCTGACTCGTAGTCGACAACAGGGTAGCCTTCCTCCTCGAATCCGTGTCCGGCGAGATCAGAGATAGCGCTTTCGTATCTCCTGACGGTATCCGGAGACACCGTAGGGGAATAGCCATGCCTATCCCTGAAATCGATATCCGGCGGCGTGTCTTGGCGTATGTAGACTTGTATGTTGTGGCTTCTGGTGGGCGTGTGTTGATTGTCATGGGTGTCTTCCATGATCGTCTTTTTCTCTCCTCCTAGGGGGTCTTGTATTTATACCCATAGGTGTCCCCTTGTCCAAGTAGAACTAGAGAAACCACTATGGATACAATCCGAGTAGTCCTTGTCGTTTCTATGTAGAACTCTGGTTGTCTTTCCTTATCCGGAACTCCCTCGAGGTCAGTTTCCATATAAGACATGGTATGTGGTGGATCCTGCCGAGATTTAGTCAACTACTATTAGGTATGTGGTATCCATAACCCTGACAGCTGGGTGGTGCAAAAACCACATTAGTTCTGGTTTGAATAGGAACCGGGACTAAAGATTATTTTTAGTCCCGATTAAAAAACCCACTGAAACTTTTTTATATTTAGTCCTGGTTGGTAAGATCATTTTTTTTGTCCCGCTTCAAAAAGTTGATAGGCCGTGTCAGGCCCCAAGGATCTTTAGTCCCGATTGGTATATAAACCGGGATTAAATATCATCACTTTAGTCCCGATTGGTAGCACCAACCGGGACTACAAATCCGAAAAAACATGCCGGGTCGCACGTGTGCGCCTCCCCGCCCTTAACTCCTCGATATCTCCACGCCTTTTTAAGTCATTTGCGTCTCCTCCTCTCCCTCCAGATGCGTCCTCCCCTACCCTTCCTCCTCCTCCTCCCCCTCCCCTCCCCTCTCTGTCGGCGACGGCGTGACCAAGAGGAGGAGACGCGGCGCCAGCTGCGGTGGGGGAGGGGGCAGCGGCCCCGTCGGCGAGGTCTGTGAAAATTAATAGGTATGTGGAAAAAAAAACTCGTCAAAGTAAACGACATGTGTATGTTACATAATGCATTTAGTAGGGATGGTGATATGTTTGATGAATCTAGGTCTTGCATCAAATTGGGAGTAACTTATTTACATATATTGTACATTAGTAAGTTCTTTTTTAGTAATAGTAACTGATATATGAATATCAATTAACCCTTTAATATAAACAACTTTGTAGGTATTGGTATTTCTAATGCTCCTACAAAAAAGTTTCCTAAGCACGTGAAATTACCGATGTAGTACTTCAAGGAGTATTCCGTGGTATCATATATATTGATATCCCAAAGGATGCACGAATGGCCTAAAACATTCATTCCTCCTACCTTATTAAGTCAGGTAATAATAGACAATTCACAACACGAATGGCACTAGGTAAAAGCATCTATCTAATTGAAGAGATCTGGAGAAGACTATCGGAGTCAAAAGGTATTTTGGCACGACCAGAACCACTTTAAAAGATTGCTTACTTTCGGCACATGGAAACGTTTCCATTGTGGGTGAGCGGCTCCCCTGATTTTTAACACCAATGCACTAGAATTAATGTGCGCGTAAAGGACAAACGGGTTATCACCAATCTAGTGACTATGTTCGTTCCTCTCTCTAGCTAACATTTCTAGGGAATATACTACAACTTATACCAAAATACTCCTCTAATCAGGAAGAAATCCCAGACAAAGCTAGGTGAATTAATTCTAAAACAAGAAACGCAGAAACAAAATAATAATGTTTATAATCTATGAAACCCGCTGATCAACTAATCGGTTGATTGGATCAGGAGAACTCTCCACAATAGAGTAATTACAGGAAAGAAGGTGTGGAAAGTACACGGAGAGAAAGTAAATATGGAAGCAAAAAATATATTAATCAAAATGTATGAAATCTGAAAGATACATGATGGTTAGGGATGCTACTACAAATCGGACGTCCGATCTATTGCAAAAGATCGGACGGTGTTGCCTATCACAGAGTGTTTCACATGTTGTACCACTCGATGAAAAATGTTTCAGATGTTTCATCGATCGAGGAAAAATATTTCATTGCTTGAACAAAATTGTTTCAATCAAATGCAACATCTGAAATAGTCTGGTTGCAACACTAAGAATCAGTAAAATGCAACACTGAATCAAAACAAAATAAAACACCTTAATACAATAAAGTGCAACCAAATAAAATAATATGCTGCAACATCACTAAAACTCCAATGAAATAAACCCACCTTCGTCATCTTCTTCTACCCCTAGCTGCTAGAACCAAGTAACTGATGTTTGCGGGAGAAGAATAGCGGCACGATGTGGATAACCTCGCCCAAGACCGGTTGAGTCCTCACCGACAGCCAAATCTAGCACCTCTGCCACGTCGCCGCTGCTGCTGTGTAGCTGCCGGCAAGGTCCAGTGCCTCCTCCCCAATCTTGCGTTGTCTACACCCCGCCGTCGTGTGGCCGCCAGCAAGGTCCAGCACCTCCTCCTCAATCCCGCGTTGTCTACCCTGTCGTGTGGCTGCCTATGAGGTCCATTGCCTCCTCCCAACCACGCGCCGCCATGTGGCCGCCGGCGAGGTCAAGCACCTCCTCCCTATCGCGTGCCACCTTGCTCCGATGTCAACGCCGCCGTGTGACTGCCGACAACGATGCCTCGCCACGGCTTGCAACTCCACTGTGTAGAGGCGTTGAGAAGAGAGAGACTTTGAGGAGAGAGAAGAAGGCATGAAAGGGAATGTGTGGTGGAGGAGGTGGCTGAGAGATTTGGATAAGAACAAGCGTCCGATATTTTGAGCTCATCCGGACATCAACGAAACATTTTCGGTTGGTTACCGATACTCTGACGACAACTCCTCTGAATCAACTCAACTCCTAACCATATTCCTTCTATATATTCTCCGAACTAGAATCGGCAAATCCGACTTAAGCTACACTTCAAAAGTAGTAGACTTTTGAAGTGGAATGAGCTGAGTTGTACGTGTGGAGTGAAAGTGAGGGAGGGGTATTTATTGATGGGATGACCACCAGGACATATATAGTAGATATATGTATTTGGTGTTCTGTAGTAGTATGCTGAGGACCAACACACGAAATTGTGTATGGTTGCCTGATACTTCCTCCGTTTCTAAATATTTGACGCCGTTGATTTTTTTAAATATGTTTGACCGTTCATCTTATTCAAAAACTTTTGTGAAATATGTAAAATTATATGTATACATAAAAGTATTTAACAACGAATCAAATGATAAGAAAAGAATTAATGATTACTTAATTTTTTTAATAAGACGAACGGTCAAACATGTTCAAAAAAGTCAACGGTGTCAAATATTTAGGGACGGAGGGAGTACTTCTGCGTATTGCAACAAAAATTTTCCATCCACCGATAGCTAGACTAATTTGTTTTCTTTCTTGGTTCCCTACGGAACAAATCACTATTCGATCAAGACTGAAGCAGGGTTTCATGTACATGTAAAAACCGAGTCTATAAATACCATGCATTCACAATCACTCACAGTTCGTTTCATGTACTTCATGAACGACCATTAGCTTTTATATTAACGAGGAAAAAGAGGATGTAACAATGTCCATTTCATTCCAGTTATTAAACACGGATAATCAAACGACTGTAGCAACATATCGTGACACACTAATTGGCCAGCAAAAGCCCATTTATTTTACATACTGTAACATACTTTATGAAAAGTGCAAGGTGCATATCACCCTCCCATACACAAAAGCACAATAAATATATAAGAATATAATCAGTAGTTGTTCTCCCAGAACTGAGATTGGAGCCAATCAATTAGCTTCTTTTCCACCTGAAACGCCTTGGTCAGAACATCATCGGAGATCGGTGGCTGTGAGCCAAACACCGCGCTTGCAATAGTAATAACTCCAGGGTTTTGGCTACTGAGTGCTGATTGGGCAACCGCTGGCTTGTCATGATCTAGGTTCATTTGGAAGTGAATCATTGCCTTAGGGAACACAAACACGTCACCCTTACAAACCACCTTAGAGAAGAGCTTGTTTGGGTTGGACGTGACAAAACCAACATAGAGTGTTCCCTCAAGCACGGTAAGGAGCTCAGTAGCACGGGGATGTATGTGTGGTGGGTTCACACCCATTGGCGCGTAGTCGATACGAGCCAGTGAGATGCCAAGGGTATTGAGACCCGGAAACTCCATGACGTTGAGGTTGGTGACGTTGGACCCGAGCTTGTTAAAAGTATTCCTTGGCATATCAAACTTGGCTGCATTGAAGAAGTCTTCCGAGCTCACATCCATTGGATTCTTGCAAGCAAATCCATTCACTCGCACTGTTTGCATATATAGAGGAATGAAGGTAACATGTATATATTTCCAAAGGTCAATAAATATTAAATATGCATGTCAAAGTTTTCAGTAATCACAACTACCATTCTTCTCTAGTACTGTCACCATGTAACAACATACAATTTCGGATCCAGCAGTGATAATATATATGCTACCAAAGATAAGGACAACAATTAAGATATGACAGCTGCTCGTAGGGTGCGTGTGGTTTATAGGGGTGAGTGTGAGTGCATGTATATAAGTGTTTTGCGTCTGTACTGTGTTTAAAAAGACAATTAAGTGAAGTGCAAAACATACACACACCAGGTGAGTTCATGTCTGCAACGCAGAAATCTTGGAGCGGGCTAGGATCATAGGCGACGATGGCCTGCCATGAGGCCAGCACAAGAAGAGCACCCAGGAGAAATAAGGAAGAGGAGGCCATTGTATCTCTCTCTGGTAGTTAGCTAGCTATTTTTACTAGCTCCTCTCCCTGTGGTTATCGTTTGAGACTTTGAGTAAGATGCTTTGGTTATTGAGGGGTTGCATGTGATTTTATAGCCGTATGCAGAGGTCGTCGAGGAGCGTGGTGACAGAAAAATAATTGCTTGCGTGCAAAGATCAAGTTAACTACATGTACGGGAGCTGACCAAAATTAAAGTGATTGAAAAGTACTTTTGGCTACAGTCGTTTATCAAACCGTTATGTCACTTGTAAGTTGTAACCTGTAGAAAAACAACTATTTCCACATGCATCGAGCGGCAAGGAGAGAACCATTTGGCGGTCCTCTTAACAAAACTCTTGTGATGATCTCATTTTCATAGACGGCTCTCTTAAGAAACCAACCAAGAAAATAATTTTCCAATTTTTATTTTTATAGGTGAAAAAACCATAAAAATAGTTCACATTTTACTATACATCTACACACAAATTTTCACACATGTAGCATATAGGATTCAAATTTGGGGCTCATACGTTACATGTTAGCCTTGTTAACATCTCCCGCTGGTGGCGATGTCGAGGAAGCAGGCGGTGGCGGCAACTTTGTGAGGCGGCTGCCAAAACTCAACCACCTCCGCGCCCTCAAGCCTCCCCAGCCGCAGATCCGCCGCCCACCAGTCTCGCTGCTGCCCACGCGCCTTGGCCATCACAGCTGCCACGTGGCCATCGCCGAGAGACGACGGGATCCAGGCGCCGACGGCGGATCCACACAAGCATGAATGACGGCTTGGAGCCGGTGGATGATCTGGTCGGCGACAACTCGGGTGGAGGACGGAAAGACGTGGAGAAAGACTAGATCATCGCCGTCCACTCTCTCGCGTCGCCAGAGATTAGATCAGGGAGAGTAGGGAAGAAAGGCAATTAGGGTTAGGGTTTTCGGACCCTCCCCTTCCGGCCGGCGATTTCATTGGCGTGGGACCAATCCAAGCTGTCCATCAGATCGGATGGGTCAGACCGGCCCCGCATCGGGCCGCCACTGCTATTGGGCCATGCAGTCTTTGGGCCGTGGAAGACAACTGGGCCGCGTGCCCTTTGCCGCGTGTCGGGCCGTTGCCGGTAGATGGGCCACTTGTCGCGCAATCGGCTCGCGCTAAACGGGCCGATCCGATTTTTTGGGTCAGTTACGAAAGTAATAGGTCGAAATAGAATTTTATTTAATTCCGTCGATTTAATTTATTTAGTCGTTTACAAAATTTTCTTGGCATTATTTTGAGCCATTTTAAAATTGCTGGAAAATTATGAACGATTACTTGATCACTATTATTGTCATACTATACCGCTTAAAAAATCGTTCAGTTAAACTTTATCCAACGCGACATTACACGGTGCAACGCACGGGCATTTTGCTAGTGACATCAAAAGAATAGTCATCAAATCTAGAATGGTTGACCTCGTCGAGTTATACAATGTTGATATTGAGAATCATTACACTAGATCGGGTCATCGGTGACAAGCTCAAACTGTCACCTCTAACGGGTAGGGCGTTGGTAAGAGATGAGTGGTCAGTGATGACTAAACTTATCTTTGACGGCTAAAGGCACGTCACTAGTATGAATCACCTCTGACGGATTACAAATGACAACCCGTCACAGGTAATGTTAACCCCCTTTTAACTTGTCGCGTCACAACCCGTCACAAGTGAGTTACATGTGACGAGTAGCACAATGCGGCCCATCAATGCTGCTGGTTACCGGTGAAAAAAATGTTCTTTTGCTAGTTGTAGTTGCATTCATCTCACAGATTCACACATGAAGGATGAAAGAAATGCATCATAGAATAGGTTTACATGTAAATCAACTTGCACTGGCAACAGTTCTAAGCACATCATGAAATCAAACAATTTGGGCATCACAAAAATCAACAGAGGACACGGTGAGTAAATGAAAGATAGGGGGACTTGGCTGTGACAAGGAGATCCTAAAGTTCCAAAGGAGAACCAATCATGTCAAACTCTGCAAAGAAAGCGTAATCAATCAAACCGAATCATTACGAAAGATGAATCTAGCAAAGAAGGAGAGAAAGACTAACCATTTCCGATAAGATTTGACCTCCTGAGCACCGTCGTTGCATCCACCTCCACCTCCCAAGCGCCACCATCTGTCCCCACCGGATCTGACCGCTGCGAGGTCAAGGGCGGTCAGATCCGGTGATCCCCGACCTTGGGTAGACCGATTTGGAGGTGGAGGGGCGAATGGTGTTGGGACCTTCAAAGGCGGACTCCACCCCCGAGCTCCTTCTGGCGTCGACATTGTCTCTGACCCCGAGCACCCGCTGCCTCTAGCTTCGCCCCCAATCTCCCACCGTCTCCGCCTTCACCTCCATGCTCGACCTCCCACCGGTGCCACCATCTAACCCCACTGGATCCGATCGCCGCGAGGTAAGGGGCTGTCAGATCCGGTGACCCCTGTCCTTGGGTAGGCCAGATCTGGAGGCAGAGGGGAGGACGGCGTTGCGACCTCAAGAGAAGGCCTCCACCGCCAAGCTCCTACCGGTGTCGACGCGGCCTCCGACCCCGAGCAACCGCTTCCTCTAGCTCCACCCCCGATATCCCACCGCCTCCGCATCCAATCGACGCCGACACCGGTCCCGCCTCTACCTCCGCCTCCGGCCCCTTTCCCATCGATGCCTCCGCTGACGAACTGAGAGGAAGAGAGAGAGGGGGGAGATTGAGAGAGAGAGAGAGAGGGGTTGGGGAGAGAGAACTTAACGAATTTGGTTGTCGGTGGCATCCAGCTATGACGGCGTGAAAAAAATACTCGTTAGAGATCCCTTTTGATCTTTAACGGGCTATACTGTTGAACTTGTCACAGGTAAGGGATCACCTATGACAAGCCTCTATCTGGGTCCGTCAAAGGTGTGGTCTGTCGGGTTCCTATATAGGCCCGTCACATATAACTATTTACCTGTGACGGGCCGTATTTTATAGCCTCATATCGAATGAACCCCAGTTGAACCCATCAAAGATAAGGTCATATGTGACGAGGCACTTTGGCCCGTCACTAATAGACCGTCACAGATGGGCCAATCTGGCGTAGTGAATGTATACGTCTGAAATAATTTGAAAAACATGGAAATTCGAATTTTATAATAGGTCTACTAGGCAAACAGATATTTGGGCCCTACATGATCTGAAATGGAAAAAAACAATCAAATAAAAAGCTGTAAATATAATTGAGGGCTATAATTTTCATATAAATTTTACGTTCATCCGACTACATATATAAAAGTTTAATTTTTTTTCTTGAAATATGGGTTTTCTATTTTTACCGATGGTTCTTTAAGATGTCTGCCTATGAAGATCTGTTTTCTCTTTATTCTTCAAAAATTATGAACTTTAAAATTATAAAAAAATATTTTAACGTCCACCTGAGATGATACAAAGTTGTTTATTATGTTATAGTGTTTTCTTTAATATGGTAACGTCCATACTTCCTTAGAATACTTATTTTAATATGATTGTTCACTTACATGAGTTGATATATTATGCAACTTGATATTAGTGAATGACAATATTAAAGAATCTACTAAGTAAATATTGACCAATATCATGATATTGTTATTAATTTTTGGCACCCAATGATCTCAAATAATAGAAATTCCAACTATGAAGTTACAGATCTCATCGAGCTCTACAATTTGGATACAAATCATGTCTCCGTCTGAGGTTGTTCAAAAACTCAAAAAATTTATTTTTCTAAAAATATAGATTTGAGAGCTTCTAGCGAATATTTAGACCCCCTAAACAATCTCAAATGAAAAAAAAAATCAACTACAAAGTAGCTCGTGTCAAAGGCTATAATTTTCATATACAATTTGTCAGATCTAAATTAATATGAAAACTTTACGATCTCTTTTAAGTAGTATTACTCCCATTTCGTAGGGGTTCCTTGAGAGAATTTCCCTTAAGATTTTTAGACATCCCCTACAAAAATTACACAAATTTTAAGGTGGTGTGGAGGATCCTTACAAAAATCGCCTAAAAATAGGCATGATTTTACATATGATTTTCTTAAGTACCCACCTATTTCTATAGTTCACAGTCAGAAATTTAGGTCGCCTTTGAAAAGGAAAGCCTAAGAATTGTGAAAATCATTTTTTATTAGTGTGCTTAACCTAATTGTGGGAAACTATTTTGATCCTTTGAGGGTAAGTTGCCTCGTTTGTCTGAAACCATTCAAATAGTTATAAAAAGTTCTCAAAAAAATTGATAATATTCATAAAACATATATATACCATACCAAAAAATCTTAGGTCCAAATTAAACTCAACTCACACATTATGATATATATAAAAAATTCCTATATGAATAGTAGTGGTGCTATTCATACTGGTATTTGTATTTCTTTTGTCAATTTGTAGGTTGAATTTAAAATTGATTTTTGTAGTAATTAATACTAGAGGAGCGTAGACAAGTGTGGGGCAGCTAGCTTGGCTCTAGTCTTAGACCCAAAATCTCTAATAAAATCTATCAAAATATTAACTCTTAAGATAAACTAATTTGTTAAAACACATCATCAAGCCCTAAGAGCCAGTGATCAAAGATTTATTGGCTCTGTTATTGCCAGGGAACATCCCATTCCCCCTAATTGTTCTTTAAATACTTCCTGCATGTTAGTCGGCTTGAAGAAGTTTCCATTGAAATTTATGCATGTCTGCTCTACTGACTAAACTAATTAATCCATCCTTTCACTAGGTACTGTGCTTCGGTTACAGCTCTATCTTTCTCAAAGTAGGACACATGCATGCATCTTGGGGTCAAGTCGTCGATCGGATTAATTCAACTAGTAGCTCATGGGTCGTCATTATGTTGATTGACGACCTAGCTAGCGCGTTTGCTCACTGCTCATGATGCTTACATGAAGCCTAGCAAACCCTTCCATTTCAACAAATTAAAGAGTAGATAGCTATGCAGTGCATGCCCATGGCCAACTTGTGTGTCTCATGGTACGAGGTAGCTACATATACTACCGTGGTTGCAGCTTCTGCGCGCTAGCTTGCTAGGTCAAGCTTAATTAACAATCGGCCGGCTACTTGTTAGTATTAGATTCAGTCGTCATGGCTAGCTAGCTAGTGGCGTCTTCTACAATTACAAAAACCCTCCTAGGCACCGGTTTATAGGTGCCGGTTTATTTAAAATCGATACTTATTAACCTTTCCCACCTCCCGCGGTTTAAAAAATAAAAAACCGACACCTTTAAACAATTATAGATGTCGGTTTTAAGAAATACTATTGATACCGGTTTTTTTAAATAGAACCACAGTGCCGGTTAAATAAAAACCAATCCCTATAATAATTATAGGTGATGGCTTTTTTAAAAAATCCGGCACCTGATAATCGAGCCGAGCCGGCAACAAAACGAGCCAGTCGAGCAGGCAGGGCCCACGCAAGGACATCAGACCACACGAGGAGATAAGGATCGATCTCAATCCATCCAGCCGCCTCCTCCCTTCCCCTCTCTCAGCCGACGCTTCCCTTCCCCAGCCCTCCACCCCTCTGCCCCCAGCCGGCCAGCCACTTCCCTCCCCCTCCACCCCCTCTTCCAGCCGGCCGTCCGTTTCCCTCTGGCGAGCAGCAACACATGCGACCGGCGGCCTCCCCACGGGTGACGGGGAGGCGCAGATCCGGCCCCCTTTTCCTCTCCCTCTCCGTCGGCCTCACCGGAGGCAGCCAGATCTGGGGAGGGGGTAGTTGGGGTGGTGGGTTGGCAGCGGCAATGGTGGCCAAGGGAGGCGGCGGGCGACCTCTTCCTCTCCCTCTCCGTCGGGCTCCCACCGGTGCCCTGCAGATCCGGTCGGGGTGGGTTGGCGGAGGTGGCCAAGGGAGGGGACGGCGGCAGAGGCGGGTGGCCAAGGGACCATGGCGGTAGTGGAGGAGACGTGTGCGTTAACTACGTACGTGATTGCAATCCATCCATCCCCTTTCTGTTTTTTCACCTTGTTCTGATTCTGCAAGCGATCAACAGTTGGTTTTTACTTTAGAACAACAAAAAATTGTTTGTGTGATGCAGTATGATATGATGGATGAATGTGTGTGAACTATGAATGCAGCATGAACTATGAATGAGTGTGATCTGATGGATTGCATCAATGCAGAAAGTGGTTGCCAAAAAATCTATTTGGATTTTCTCGTTTGATTTGAATTGTGAGTTGTAGGGATGAATCAAACTGTTATTTGATTTGGATTCGGATTTAGGCAACCGGAAACAATTCAAATGCATCGGCTCAAATCGAGCTGATGCATCGAGGCTTTTTTGGGGCTCGCTTCTGCCTCATAGGTGCCGGTTCTTAGTTGACGGTTGGGAAACCGGCACCTTTGACTATTTCTGTAGTAGTGTTCGTGTGAATGATGCCAACTAATAGGAAATACTCAATCATGAATATTTGATTATTAGGTAAAATTTTTAGAATTTCAAACTTTAGTGTTTTTTGTTAGGATAAGTTTACAAAATCTGATATTACTACTAGAAATTTTCGAGGCAAACTTATTCATACCAAATTTATTTTAGGTAACTTTCACTAAACTAGAGATATTTTAATCAAACTATCGTAAAACTACAAATTTGAAGATGTGCATCGTAAAATTACAAATTTAGCACCAAGTCTATTGTAAAATTATATATTTAAGATAGACATCATAACACAGAACTACAAAGTTAGTGATAGTGTTACGAAAGACTTCAGATTTAGAGTTTAGATCCATAGTATACTATTATTTTTTAAGTTGCAATAAGTCATATATAGTTTTGTGGCAATGAGTTGAATCTATTGTGCTAAATCTGTAGTTTTATAATGCATGTCTCGTAATACATGTCCCTAAATATGTACTCCCTACGTCCCATAAAAAAGAATCTAGGATAGGATGTGACACAACCTGTGCTACAAATCTAAATAGATGTATGTCTAAATTTGTAGTACTAGGATATGCCATAAGGTTAGTTTGCGACAGGTTGATCGTAGTACATATATAGATTTGTAATTTTCTTACATTAATAAAAATTATTTCTCCATTTTAAAATATAACATTACTTTTAAAAACAATATAGCATTATGAATCTGAAGTAGTATCAGAATGTGTTTAATCCAACTAGCTAGTTGTCATATTTTGAGACAGAATTTGAGACAAAGAATACGTCGGAGTTTCGCAAGTTTTACCATGACTTTTCATAAGCGTAAAATATTTTGATTGATGGGAGTAATAAATGAAAATATAGTATCTTGGGGGCAATAACTAATTGCTATAGGAGTGAATTTCAGATTGGGTTATATGAGAGCTAAATTTTCCTGCTTGATAAACTAAGTTCCTTTTTTTTAAAAAAAAACCTTCTCTATAAAATAAAAAAATAACTGGTCGAGATGGCCATGCACCGCCTATCATGGACGACGGTTGCCTCCTGGAACTGCAAGCTAGTGCATCTGACCACGTACGTCGAGGGGTAGAATATTTTTTTTAGAAATAATACTGTATTAAAGGAAAATGTCAAGACCTAGCTTCATATAAGAGCTGCCTATGCTATTTCATTTCATATATATCCACCACTAGATGCATAAGTTTTCTCCATATAATAACTATGATAGTGATTATATATGGAGGCTTTAATTAAGCCATGTTCCACTTCCAATCCTCATCGTCACGGTGACATCTAGAACAGGGGCGGAGCTTAAAAATCTTCAAACGCAGGGCCGAACTAATAAAAGCTCAATGTTTAACAAATTATATAACGTTTTCATAAGATTTTAATCAGGATTACAAAGCTAGCAAGGCATAGGGCTCAAGCCATATGATTTGTGATTGAGAAAATTCCTTTTGTACCCTTGAAAGTTACTCATTCCCTTTCACACCCCTAAATTTCATTTTGAATCCCTTCTATACCTCTTTAGTCAGTTGACCATTAAATTCATATCATAAAGTCCATTTTACGCTTTGTATCAAGAAAATCTAAATTTATGAAGTACATTGATGGAGTGTATAAATTAATTGTATGTGACTATTATATTTAAGAGTTTATTTTGTAATATATTATTTAACAAAAAATATTTTTTATCTCCCATAACAAGATTTATCTTATAAAAAAAATTCGTACTACTATAACAACATACGCTATATATACAGTTTTTAATGGTAAAAATATTATTTTTTTTTGTTTTATTAAAAATAAATTATGTCATAGATAAAAATTATTTTTCCCTTCGCGAGGCGAAACTAAAATAAACTCATACATACAATAGTCGCATACAATAAATTTATACACTTCATCAATATAATTCATAATTTATATTTTCTTGATACCAAAGGGCAAAATGGACTTTATGATAGAAAATTAACGGTCAACTTACAGTCAACTGACGAAAGGGGTATAGAAGGGATCCAAACTAAAATTTAGGGATATGGAAGGGAATGAGCAAATCTTGAGAGCATAGAAGGGATTGGGTGATAAATTTATACACTTCATCAATATAATTCATAATTTATATTTTCTTGATGCCAAAGGGTAAAATGGACTTTATGATAGAAAATTAACGGTCAACTAACAATCAACTGACGGAAGGGGTATAGAAAGGATCCAAATTGAAATTTAGGAGTATGGAAGGGAATGAGCAAATCTCGAGGATAGAAGGGATTGGGTGATAAATTTATACACTTCATCAATATAATTCATAACTTATATTTTCTTTATACCAAAGGGCAAAATGGGCTTTATGATAGAAAATTAACGGTCAACTAACAGTCAATTGACGGAAAGGGTATAGAAGGGATCCAAACTGAAATTTAGGGGTATGGAAGGAAATGAGCAAATCACGAGAGCATAGAAGGGATTGGGTGAAGATTCAAGGGTACACAGGGAATTTTCTCTTTGTGATTATGCCTCTCTCCACCTCTGATTTGGAGGCTCGGACATATAGCCATGAGATGGCAATGGCGGTGGATTGAGATCCAGTACAGTTGCTATTGCGGCTGCACTACAGCAACTGCACACAATTTGAGCCCTCATCCAATGGTCCAGAACGTTTGCTACAGTGAATTCGGAAATATATATTTTTTTTGCATTAAAGCGCTACAATACTTGCTACTCCCTCCGTTTGATAATATAAGTCATTTTAACATTTTCTACATTCATATTGATGTTAATTAATCTAGTGTCTAGATTCATTAACATCAATATGAATGTGGGAAATACTAGAATGACTTACATTGTGAAACGGAGGAAGTATGATATTGCGATACATCTGGATCATCCGTTTCGAATCCAGTGGTGCTTGTGTGACTGCTTAAGTTGTAGTCACACTAGCTACTACACCTGTGACATATAATATCCTACAAATAGTCACGTAGTTGCATCGTAGAACACACATCTAAATAAGATGAGTAAATTTCAAGGATTGGAGGGTATACACTTCACCACTGCACATATATTGACGAGTGCTTGAACTATCTCCTAAGATATCAAATCTTAATTAGGAAGATGTGAGGACCTATGGGTGTAAAAGTGAAGCGTGCAACATATGTGCTTTTATTGAAAACAGTTTGTATCAGAAGTCCGCTTGCACAACCCAAGAACATTTGACTTGTCACTTGTGCAAAATTCAGATCCTTGAGAAGATCACCCTCGACAAAAGAACCACAAATTCAAGCAAATGCCACAATTTTCACTTCATGATAAACTCAGTAATTCCAAGGCTGAAGACAACAGTGAGATCAATGTTGGTGTCACCCAGTCACTACTAGTAGCAACTCAGTTCTGGCGTGCTTGTCAGCCAAACTAAAGTACCTGGGGTTGCCCAAGTCAGCGAAGTACCTGGGGTTGAAGAAAATATTTAAATCTTACCCATGATTCGCTCCTAAAAAGTTTCTAAAAACTGCTTGATTTTATATTTTATACCCCAAAATTAGGGAACCACGTTGACCCCATCTTTATTACATCATCTCTTGGAACCCTTATTCTCTGAAGCACTTATCTATTCTCTGTGCTATTTATGTAGCTAAGAGAACAATTCAAGTTATGTTACAAACGCATTACAGCAACTTCAAATAATATATATGGAATATGCAGCTTCAAACAAGTTATGTTGCTTACATGTTCGCTGAACTCAAGGAGCAGGTTTGTCAAACCAGGGATGTACACCATATGACCAACACCTACTCTGCGTAGCGACCTGCATAAATATATTATCAATGTATCAAATTCAAGTGCATGATAAAGACAGATGAGTTGGCATAGGAAACAACCATTTTGTGAGAAAGTAAACTTCTGTGAAGAATAATCAGAAATGATGGAATTTAGAAGACTGAAGAATCAATGGCTCAATGCCATGCTTTTTAATGTATTGAAACTATTTATTAAACACGTCAGTTTTTAAATTCCATTTGTATAAGTTCAAATGCATGTCTATTACATAGCATGGGATTACATGGGGCATAAGTAACAAAGATGGTAATACTGCGAGGAATAAAATTATTGTTCACACTATTTTTCAAATATCTACTTCAAAGGGCTACATATTTTATTTGCATAAATGAATATTGGGCAGTAAGAATGAATGAAACGGTGGTCCATATGGAAATTTGGCAGGTTGTGACAGTTGTTTACACCTAAATTTGGCACCTATGGACGAAATAGGGGAAAATTGTCAAAGTTTGGAAAGTGACGGGTTTCCTTCACAGGGCCGGTCAGACCGCAGGTGTGTGGGCGGTCTGACCGGCTAGTAGGGCCGGTCTGACCGCAGGTATGTGGGCGGTCAGACCGGCAGGGTCCGAGTCCGAGTCTGTTTTCGTCGGGTCTCGGGTTTCCTTGCTCGGGAAGACATGTTTCGTGTTTCCTTTAGTTTCTATCCCGAGTTGGACGTGGAGAAGATCCTATAGAGGGCAAGACCAACCCCTATTTAAGGGACAAGGCCGGTTCATTGTAAAACCGCCGAATATAATCTACTTGAATCGTTTTTTTACTATGTTTTCTATTTTACCCTAGTATAGTCCATCTTTGTCGGTTTACGCCGTAAACCGTCCGCCGCCGCTCCGAGAGTGCGACACCTCTTTATAGGTTTGTCCTGAAAACCTTCCGTTTTGCCCACGAGACGGGTAGTTATCCTCATATCGATCTAAATCGGCCTAGAGGCGGATTTTGATATCTAAATCGGCTCCGCTAGCCGGTTTAGCTTTTCTTTTTGCAAAACCCATCTTGATTTGGCCCTTTGGCTAGATCCAGGTGGTTGGTGACTCCATATTACCGCAAGGCGTTTAGGTGTTACGATCATGCTTGTCGACTTGTCAAAAAAATTGCCAACACAATTTTTGGCGACTCCGCTGAAAAACGACCTAATCGGTCATATCACGGCCGAATTTTGTTTAATCTAGTTGTCTCGTCGAATCAGTTTGTTTCGGACAAACAACCGAAATCAAACTACACGCCGCCGGTCAGATTGCCCATTGCGCCGGTCTAACTGACTTAATCAGGCCGGTCTGACCGGATTAGCAGCAGATCGATCTAATCAGTTGTGCTAGCGCGTGTTTACCGAGAGGAACAGGGCAGCAGTGTTTCCGTGTCCTAGATGTACACGGTTACAGGGAGAGAATCATCTGTCTTTTTGCTTTGTACTGTTACCGAAAACAAAAATCAGGCTATCAAAGCCGATTAATACTTTTGCTCACGTGGCAGATCGATCACAAGCAGTACGCTAGTTAGTGAGAGATTGATATGTTAATCTGCTAGTGCATGTACTAGCACATATCGAAAAAAAAAAAGAGACAAAAACAAAAAGCCGGTTCAATTTGCATCGGCTATTGCTGTGAAGCTTCTGTTTTCGGAATTTTGCTAAGCACAGTAGCATTACAAGGAAAACTAAGACTGTATATTAATTTATTCGGTCAAATATTTCGGCTATGAGCTATATGGCCAGAATTAATCAAGGAATTTCTTCATCAACTATGGCGAGCGGGAACGGGTTCAACAATATTACTCAAGGCGTCATGAGAGGAAACGTCCCGCTACCTCAAGTTGCAATTTCACCAAAGGTAACCTTCGATTCGCCCAACCCGTCCTTTGCTATTCAAAACGTTAATAATCATTGTGTAGATGCATATGCTACTTCTAGTTTTGCTCCTATACATTATGCTTATAATGCTAGGGGGGTCAATGGGTGATTATACAGCCGATTACATAGGAATCGGCTATATGCAAAACTAGCTAACGGTATGACCAGTCGTGACACCGGTCTAACCGCATCCTTTGCCGGTCAGACTGTGCCCACCATGGCCGGTCAGACCGTGTGCTACGCCGGTCAGGCCGTGCCTACCATAGCCAGTCAGACCGTGCTCTATCCTGGCCAGATCGCGTCTCCTGTGGCCGGTCTGACTGCACCACTGACCACCGGTCAGACCGGGCCATGGGCCGGTCAGACCGGTTCCCTAGGAGTTTCTCTAGGTTTTCATACCACGACTAGTAGTACTAATATTAATTATTATTTATCACATGTTAATACTGTTAGTCATGCTACTCCACATATTCCTAATGCCTACAATGATATTAATAGGGGATGTCCTCCCGATACTAGACAAGGCCAATATAATCATATTGCGCCGCAAACACAACCTATTAGGCCACCAAATCCACCGCCAAATCAACATAAGCCTAATAATATGGAGGATATAATTAGTGAGATTATTAGGAATAGATTCGGGATTGAAACTAGGAATCGTGCTAGGGAGAACCAAAAGCCGTATCCTGATTATTATGACATTCTCCCATATCCTCGTGATTATAAAATTCCTGAATTTACCAAGTTTAGTGGTGAGGATAGTAGGACTACATGCGAGCATGTAGATCAATTTTTAGCGCAATGTGGTAGGGCTAGTGGTATGGATACATGTAAATTGCGCCTGTTTTCTTTATCTTTGTCCGGTACTGCTTTGATATGGTTTACTTCTTTACCGGCAAATTCTATTAGTACTTGGGCTCAATTAGAACAAAAATTTCATAGTTATTTTCACACTAATGAAGCTGAGCTTAAGTTGTCTGATTTAACATCGGTTAGGCATAAATACAATGAATCTGTTGCTGATTATATTGAAAGGTTTAGAGATATTAAAAGCCGATGTTTTAGTTTGAAAATAACTGATAAAGATTTGGCCAACATTGCGTATGATGGATTGCTTGATTCTATTAAAGAGAAATTGAATGGCGAGATATTTCTTGATGTTGATCATGTGTTGCATGAAGCTCTGGCTCAGGAAAGCCGAGTGGATGACAATAGCTTAAGTGCCACCTTAGATGATAGTGCAATATCATGTATAACCGAACCGAGCGACGGTTTGGATTGTGGTAATAATTTGTGCAATGATGCCGTGACAAGTATAGCCGAACCAAGTGTTGGTTCGGATTGTCTTACTAGCTTGGATGATAATGCAATAACCATTATAGCCGAACCAAGTGTTGGTTCGGATTGTGTTACTAGTTTAGACAATGATGGAATAGCCGAACCAAGTGGTGGTTCGGATTGTGTTGCTAGCTTGGACAATAGCATCATTGAAGATATAGCCGAACTAGATGATGGTTCAGATTGTATTACAAGAAAAAATGAAATAGCATTGTCACCTAAGACCGAATCACAAATCGGTCATGTGGATGTTGGAAAAGATAATGACAATGTCTTACGGGATAGTAGTGAAATAGGATCCAAAGAAGCTATGCATACATATCAAAGGCCGTATCCTGAACACGTAGACTCGATCCCATACCCACAAGGATTTAAGGTGCCCAACTTCACAAAATTTACAGGTGAGGATGCTAGAACAACAATGGAGCATATCGGCCAATTTATTGATCAATGTGGTAAGGCCGGTAGTAATGATTTGCTTAAGTTGAAGTTGTTTCCCCTTTCTTTGTCAAACTTTGCATCTACATGGTATAGTTTACTTGCTCCCAATTCAATTTCTACATGGTCACAAATGGAGCATGAGTTTCATGATTATTTCAAAGATGCAAGCTTGATGGAGCAAAGACCGATTGAAACTTCATCGGTCACTTGTGAAACTATTTCGGTTACATCTATGCCTAAGACCGGAATTGTTAGTGATCCTCTCCTTATTAGTCCTATTGATGTTGACAAAAAGAAAGGGAAAAGTGTTATTATTGGGGATCCTCGGCCCGAGATAATTAGGATCAATAATGCAAAGGCCGAAGATCATAAAGTTGCAAAGGATGAGTCATCTAGTTTCCAAAGGACCAAAAAGCCGAAGCTCATTTTTGAGATGCTTATGGCTAAGTACGAGAAAGGATTAGCGGGTCAAAGATTTGATAATCAAACTAGTAATTCAAAAGGACCAAGATCATCTCATAGGAAGAGATTTGGTCAAACATCAAAGCAATCGGAGCCATCAACTATACCAACTCCATACAAACCTCCGGTTGTGATACCCTGGTATCCATATCCAATGTCACTATATGGTTATCCTTTTATGTATTATATGCCATGGATGCCTCAACCACCTATGCCGTGTTATCAAGAATGGAAGCAATCACCTAGGACAGTACCAAGTCATTCTAACTCAAGACAAGACCGTTTCCCACAAAAGAATCGGTCCGGTGGATCAAAGGTGAAAAAGTTTAAGAAGGTGTGGGTGAGGAAAGAAGCCAAAGCTCCGGAGGTCGTTGCTGCCAAAGAGGAGTCTCAAGATGTTCATGTACCTACTGGAGATGTGGTGGAAACCACGCAGGCAAATGAGATCGAAGCCGACGCCGTGACTACCAACATTGGGGGTCTAACCGAGATAGCTGGCCGGTTTAACCGCCAGTTTACGGCCGGTCTGACCGACCTTACTGGCTGGTCTGACCGACGGCTTGTGGCCGGTCTGACCGGGCTTAGAGCCCAGTCTGACCGGGGGGTATTGCAGAAGAGTGGAAAGATTGAGAGCAACATAGGAGCTTCCACTTCGACCAAAAATATGAAGAATCATTGTTTAGCTCCTGGAAAACAACCACAGCCAAAGTGGATACCTTCTGGCTTTTCTCGCTCTCAAAAGAGGAGGCTATATCGTCTTCGGGCCATAGGTCAAAAGGAAAAGGAGGCCGAAGATGTGGAGAACAAAACATGTAATAATTTAGAGCCTCAAAAAGCACCTAGGCTGTAGGATCGAGATGTTGACTAGAGGGGGGTGAATAGGCGATTTAAAACTAAATAACACCTAATCAAATCTAACCTAAGTTGCTAGGCTTGGTGAGGGTGAACTCTAACTAATCAACTAAGTTATGTTTTGCAAACCTAGGGTGATAGTGGCTCAATTATATCTCTAGGAAAGTAAATCACACTCCTATGTCAATGTTTTGCAATTCTAGGGTGATATGATCTCAAGTATGTCTCTAGAAATGTAAATTGCACAAATGTAAATGCGACAATCAAATGAGACAATGAGACAAGAGATTTTTCACCGAGGTTCGGAAACTCGCCGGTTTCCTACTCCCCGTTGAGCGAGCCCAACTCCACCGCTCAACCACGAAGCCACCGCACGCCCCCTTTGTCAAGGGGTGGGCAAGGCGGGAGCCGGCCCATGGAGAGGACTACCCAAGCCTCGATCACTCAGGGTAGTTCTTCCTTCACTCCGAAGGTGGTGAACTCCAAACCACTCACAAACCGGCGCCGGGTCTCCTCCACAATCTTCTCGGGGAGGTCACCGGGCAACTCCTCCACAAGCCGTCTAGGAGGCGGCAACCTCCAAGAGTAACAAGCAATGACCTGGTGTGGAGATGATCAGGTGCCACACTAGCTCTACAATGGAAGCAAATGCACTTGACTCTTGGCTAAACAACCCTCTAACACACTAGATGGATGAACACAAAGCTCAAGTGAGTGTGAGAGAGGTGCAAGAGGTGTATGCAATTGAATTGGGTGCCAAGAGAGCCCCCCTGCTGCTGATGGGGGAGTATTTATACTCCCACCCACCAAAACTAGCTGTTGGGGGCGAAATCACCCAACTCTGTGCTCTGCCGGTCTGACCGGAAGTATGTGGCCGGTCAGACCGTACTACTCTGCAAGGCTAGAAAACTACCCATTGTAGCTCTGTCAGAGGGCCCCATCGGCCTGGCCGGTCAGACCGGCGTTGAGTGGGCGGTCAGACCGGCCTCGGCTCGGTCAGACCGCCATCGGCTCGGTCTGACCGAATACAGCTCCGTCGGCTCTGTATCGGCCACCCCGAGCAGCACCATCTCGGCCCCCAGGGGGCCGGTCTGACCGCGCATGTGTCGCCTGTCAGACTGCCGTCTTGCGGTCGGTCAGACCGGCCAGGGCACGCCGGTCAGACCACCACTATGTGGCCGGTCTGACCGCCCCTGGTCAGGCCGAACCCAGTGAATTGCAAGGTGATTTTTGTGTGTGTGATGAAAATGTGAGCACAAGTGAAAATGCGATAACCTAATGTGGCAATTTAATCATCTCTTTACTAGGTCATTACCCCCCTTGATAGTACGGCGAAAACTAACAATAAACTAGCAAATTTGATCGCCCTACACCTCGATCAATTCTAAATTAAAGCGCTAGTTTTACCGTCTTCTTTCCATTTGCTTTGCGCCGTCAATTTTAATCCATCGATAATCATCCATGCGCACATATGACGTAGACCTAACTTAAAATGTATAGCTCAAAGACAACGGTTAGTCCACAATTAGCGCTTGTCATTAATTACCAAAATTAACACCGGGGGCCTAGATGCTTCAATCTCCCCCTTTTTGGTAATCGATGGCAAACACCACATGTATATATAATCAAACATAAAGCACATGGACATATATTGCATTGACAAGCAAAAGCTCCCCCTAAACATATGTATAACAATCACAAATAGCAAATATGGAGCCAATGCACAATTCAATTTCACATATCAACATAGCACAACACATAGACAAATTATAATGTGAACTTCACATATGAATCAACCGAATGCATAAGATGGTCACAAGTATATCAATGTCACACCAACCATCCATCATAGCACAAGTTCACATTAAGACCACATAAAGAGCTCACAAATAAATCTAGGCTATTACAAAACCACGAAGGGTCCAAATGACATAGAGTTTAACAAAACGAAAAAGAACACACAAAATAGAGTAATAGCCCATGCCCATACATAATATAGCCCAAACCTCCTTAACCTATTACATATGAGGTGACTAACCTCACTACTACTAGTCCCAACCCACATAAAACACACTTTTCTCCCCCTTTTGGCATCAAGCACCAAGAAGGTCTTCATTCTTGTGGTGGAAAAGGAGGACGCGCCGAAGTGGAAGGATGATGAGCATCACGACGACGATGATACACAAATGCTTGGGTACTCTCCAAAGTTTGGACTCGAGAATCCAAGACACCCACCCTAGTATGCAATCTTCCCACCGAAGTATTCAAGTTGCCAACATCGGTGCGCAAGCCACGAACATCCTCATGCAAAGCTTCATGCCCGGTAGACAAACGTTGAATGCTTTCACTTAGTGTATTAATAGCCCCAAGTACCGGGTTGAAGTACTCGTTGGGTTGCATTCCAAAGTAGGCATATTGTGGATGGAAAAAAGCACTTGGATCATACGCATGAGGAGGAGGGGGGCTGCACTTGAGCTTGCACCTTGATCAAAAGTTGGTTGGCGCACACGAGGAGCTCTAGGGGTTGAGAGTTGGAGACGAGGCTTGTACTCTTTATGTTCTTTTAAATTTTGACCAATTTGTCCCAACTTGCTTTGAATCAACCTCATTATGTAGGGAGGATAATAGATTCCTTGTCCAATAGTCCCCTTTGAGATGGCAATCTCCTTCATCATAAGGTTGATAACATCAAACCGACGACCATTCATAATGGCATCAATGACATGCCAAGCAACTCCGCGTATGTCATCATTGTTGCCGCATCTTGGGAGGATGGTGGCCCTTACTATGCGGTTGATCACACTTGGGAGAGCCCTCAAACCCGCCACCTTTCCATATGCGTGCCTTCCCCCTTCTTCATAAAATTGAGAAAAGTGATCAATGGAGAAGGGGTTGTGGGTGTGCTCATCATGAAGGTCATCCCCGTTGTTGAAGCGAATGTGCAAGAGCTCCTTGAATTCATGGCAGTTGATAGAGCATCGAAGGGTCCCCGACATCCACTTCATTGCATCACAATCGCCGGACACCCATACGGTGACATAGAATTGCCGGATGAGATCTTCATCAAAAGATTGCTTAATGGTGACAATTCTATCAATCCCAACGGTCCGGAACATCTCTTGCAAATCTTCAAACTCCGATGTCTCACCAATGTGCCTCCAAGAAATCCACTTGTGTTCGGCGAAGGCTTTGTTGGCATACACTTGTTCATACACGGACTTTTGGAACCGTGTATGAAATCTTGGATCATTACAATCGTTAGACCTCCGGTATTGATCATGATGACGGAGGATAGTGTATTGTTGAGCATTCCTCAAATTAAGCACAAATTGGATGGTGGAATCGAGAAGACTCCCATCATCACTTGCCTCATCATCTTCACCATTGCCACTCCCATTGTCATCACCATCATCACTTACTTCCATCTCATCACCCTGAACATTTTCCATATTTTCATCATCACTTTGAACATACTCATCTCCGCTTGATTCCTCATTCTCACTAACGGGATTGGGCGTGGGCTCACGACGACCATGGCGAGTGCGGGGAGGCATAGCTGAAAAACAAGGAGCAAAGGATGGATAAGCAACAATTTTAGAAGCCACATAGTGAAGTGGGAGAAGGGGGAGTGCTATATGTCAGGGGCGGTCAGACCGAGAGCCAAGGCCGGTCAGACCGCAAGCCCCAAGTCGGTCAAACCGATGGCCATAGGCCGGTCAGACCGGCGGCTCATGGCCGGTCAGACCGCCACTAACAGTAGCACAACCGAATCCTTCCACAATCCACACAAATGATTCTAAAAAATTTCTAGGATAAAGTTGCACAAGATTGGAACATGAACATCAAGGTGTAGGTCTATTTCATCAAGATTGAAGCAATGGGGAAACTACCCTTAACCCTAGAAATTGAAATAGACCGATTTGAGAGAATGCACAAGAGGGAGAGTGATTTACCGGTTGAAGGAGTTGAATCACACCAAGAAACTACCCTCTATTGGTGCAAATCGAAGAACACCTCTTCCTTCACCTAGGGTTCCATGCCATGGATCACAAACTCAATAAAAACTCAAACAAATCCATGGAATAGAGAGAGGAAGAGGAGGAGATTCACTTATGGTGTAACCGGAGTGATTTTGACGGTTGAACCGGATGGATTTGGTGGAGGGAGGTGGCTAGGGTTTGGGAGAGGAGAGACAAGGAGTTTTTTCGAGTTGGGGATGAATGGGGATGAGAAGAGAAGAGGTAGGTGCGGGATGGAGAAGAAGAGGGTAAAAACCCTGGGCCCACCAGCTCGGCTGGTCAGACCGGCCCTATGCGGCTGGTCAGACCGCCTCGGCCACGCCGGTTAGACCGGCCCTATATGGGCAGTCAGACCGGGCAGCGTCCTGCCGGCTGTGCATAGCCCTTGCACAAGCCGGCAACCCCCACACAATAAAATTCAACAAAAATTTGATTTTTGGAGCAATTTTGAAATGTGTGAGTTGAAATATTGCCAACCATTCATAATATTTGAAATTTATGAAGATTTGCAACAAAACTCACTTGAGTGCTAGGAGGTGACCTTTTATGGTCTATAGGGGTTTTTGAACGAATTTGATTTTCAAACAACTTTTGAAATATTTGGTTTTTGAATATGATTTGAATACCAAAAACATTTCAAATCATCCACTCTACCAACTTTGTTTTGAAACTTTTCTCAAATTCCTTCTCAAACTCATTTTGGGGTTTAATCTCATTTTGGCCTAAAACAATATTCTAGTTTCTTCAAAAGAGGGCCAAAAGGCCATTTTCATCCAAAATACATTTTTCTTGCAATATGAGGCTTGGAAAACATATAGGGACCCTTTTGAAACATTTTCCAAGAGATAGTTTTCAAATTTAATTGATTTTGCAAAAGTTTTGACTTATGTTGACTTGGACATTTGAAAATACTACTAGCACCACTAGTTGATTTGCTCACATATAAAGGGAGGTAGAGCACATGCAAGAGTGCATAACTCCCCCTTAATGTGACATGCTCCATTTTCGCAATGAAGAACCAAATGGCAATAAATCCAAAGCATAAGAGCAAATAAGAGAAAATATACAATATGCAAAAAGAAGCAACCATGGTGCACCATCTCAAGCCACATTAGAGAAATCTATGACATTTAACTCATTCCTCAACTTGCAAAAGCGAGTTTCATCAAGAGGCTTGGTAAAGATGTCGGCTAGTTGGTCCTCGGTTCTTATGTGGCTAATGACTATGTCACACTTGGCAACATGGTCTCTTAGGAAGTGATGGCGAATGTCAATATGCTTGGTTCTAGAATGTTGGACCGGGTTATTGGCTATTTTTATGGCACTATCATTGTCACATAGGAGTGGGGTTTTGGTGAAGGATATCCCATAGTCCAACAAGGTTTGTTTCATCCAAAGCAATTGGGCACAACAACTACCCACCGAAACATATTCCGCCTCGGTGGTAGAGAGGACTACGGAGTTTTGTTTCTTGGATGACAATGACACAAGGGATCTACCAAGCATTTGGCAACTACCGGATGTGCTCTTTCTATCCACTTTGCAACCGGCATAATCTGAATCGGAATAGCCAACAAGCTTAAATTTAGCACCTTTTGGGTACCACAAGCCAATAGTAGAGGAATGCTTTAAATATCTTAGAATCATTTTCATGGCCACTAAGTGACACTCCTTAGGAGCGGCTTGAAACCGTGCACACATGCAAACACTAAACATGATATCCAGCCTAGATGCGGTAAGGTAAAGTAAGCTACCAATCACGGAACGATAAAGCTTTAAATCTACCGGTTTACCTTCCTCATTAAGGTTGAGATGCCCGTTGGTTGCCATAGGTGTCTTGATGGGCTTCGCATCCTCCAAGCCAAACCTCTTGAGTAGATCCTTGATGTACTTGGTTTGGCTCACGAATGTCCCATCCTTGAGTTGCTTGATTTGAAGTCCAAGGAAGAAGCTCAACTCTCCAATCATGGACATCTCAAATTCCCTAGACATCATATCACCAAATTCCTTGCAAAATACCTCATTAGTAGAACCGAATATGATGTCATCAACATAAATTTGATATACAAAGAAATCATCCCCAAAGATTTTTGTGAAAAGAGTGGTGTCAACTTTTCCAATTTTGAAATCCATTGACAAAAGAAAATCTCTCAATCTTTCATACCAAGCCCTAGGAGCTTGTTTTAAACCATAAAGAGCTTTTGAGAGTTTGCAAACATGGTTAGGATATTTAGGATCTTCAAAACCGGGAGGTTGTTCAATAAAGACAAGTTCGGCAATTTCACCATTTAGAAAAGCACTTATCACATCCATTTGAAATAGTTTTATATCAAAGCATGATGCAAATGCAAGAAGGATGCGAATAGCCTCAAGTCTTGCCACGGGGGCAAAAGTTTCACCAAAGTCCAAACCTTCAACTTGTGTGAAACCTTGCGCCACCAACCTTGCCTTGTTTCTCACCACCAATCCATTCTCATCTTGTTTGTTCCTAAAGACCCACTTTGTCCCTATGACATTGTGGTTTCTAGGTCTCTCAACCAAAGTCCACACCTTGTTACTTGCAAAGTTGTTGAGCTCTTCATGCATAGCATTCATCCAATCCGGATCACAAAGAGCTTCATCTACATGTTTTGGCTCAAGACAAGAAACAAACGAGTAATGTTCACAAATCAAAGCGACACGAGATCGAGTTTGAACACCCTTACTAATATCACCCAACACTTGGTCAATTGGGTGATCCTTGGAAAGAGCGGTGTGTATCCTTGGAGGCATAGGTGCATCTTGTGCCTTCTCTTCCTCCACTTCAACTTGAGCTTGACTTGGCGAAGCGGAAGTAGATGGCTCATCTTGAGTGGAGGTGGATGGCTTGTCTTCCACTTCAATAGGCTTGACATCTCCAATAGACATGTTCTTCATAGCTCTCATCAAGCCTTCATCACCTACATCATCCAAATTCTCGTGCCCCTCTTGGGAGCCATTAGTCTCATCAAATTGAACATCGGCGGTTTCTTCCACTATACATTTGTTCTTGTTGTAGACCCGGTATGCCTTGCTATTTGAGGCATAACCTAGAAGAAACCCTTCATCACACCGACTTTCAAATTTGGTTAGTCTAACACCCTTTCGGTAAATATAACACTTGCAACCAAAAACTCGAAAATAGACAACATTTGGCTTCCTCCCAACAATTAGCTCATAGGAAGTCTTTTTTAAGAGACGATGCAAATAAAGCCTATTGGTTGCATGGCAAGCGGTGTTTATGGCTTCCGCCCAAAAGGAATCGGAAACACCATATTCATCAAGCATAGTCCTTGCCATCTCAATCAATGTACGATTTTTCCTCTCCACTACACCATTTTGTTGAGGTGAGTAGGTAGCGGAAAGTTCGTGTTTAATACCAAGATCATCACAATAGTCCTCGATATTGGTATTCTTAAACTCGGAACCATTGTCACTTCTAATTTTCACAAGAGTGCAACTAAATTCATTTTGGGCCCTTTTTGCAAACTTTTTGAAAAGCTCGGCAACAATAGACTTATCATGCAAAAAGAACACCCAAGTATAGCGAGAATAATCATCAACAATCACAAGACAATGACTATTACCACCAATGCTCTTATAGGTTGTTGGGCCAAACAAATCCATATGCAAGAGCTCTAATGGTCTAGATGTGGACATGATACTCTTAGTAGGATGAGAACATGCAACTTGCTTGCCGGCTTGACAAGCACTACAAAGCTTATCTTTCTCAAACTTCACATCTTTCAAGCCCACAACTAGATCACGTTTTGAAAGTTTGCTCAATTGATTCATGCCAACATGGGCTAGCCTTCTATGCCAAAGCCAACCCAAAGAAGTTTTTGCAACTAAACAAGTTTTCAAATTTGCTTCACAAGAATTGAAATCAACCAAATAAAGATTTCCATATCTAAAACCTTTGAACACACAAGACTTGTCAAGAAGGCTAGAAACAATAACTTCTTGTGGGAAGAAGGCACATGACAAGCCAAGATCACAAATTTGAGCAACCGAAAGCAAATTGAAATTTAGAGATTTAACAAGAGAGACATTATCAATTGACAAATCATTGGAGATAGCAATTTTACCTAACCCAATTACCTTTCCTTTGCTATTGTATCCAAATGTCACTTTCTCTTGTTCATTCCCTCCCACTTCAAATGTGGTGAACATAGCCCTATCACCGGTCATGTGTTGAGTGCATCCACTATCAACCACCCAATGGCTCCAACCGGTGCGGTAGTTCACCTACAAAAGAAGATCAAGCTCTTTTAGGTACCCAAACTTGTTTGGGTCCTTGGAGGTTAGAGACCAAAGCTTTGGGCACCCAAATGGCATTCTTTTTACCACTGAGTATAGGGGAACCCACATATCTAGCAACAATACTACCATCATGAGCCTTCCTAAGCATATAATGAGAATCGAACATGCATGTCTTAGGAGGCTTACCGCCGGGGCAATCACTCACCAAATGCCCAACCTCACGACACTTGGAGCAATACTTACCATTGCTCTTGACAAAACGAGTGGCATGGTGAGAAGGTTTCTTACCCTTCTTTGGAATGAATCCAAGTCCCTCCTTGTTAAGGATGCACCGTTGCTCACTCAAAATCTTGTCAAGAGTGTTCTTACCCTTGAAGCATCTCTCCAAACTCTTGTTGAGCTTAGCCACTTGCTCCTTAAGCTCATTGTTCTCAACAACAAGTGAGGCATCACAAATAGAAACACAAGAGCTAGAGCTAGAGCTAGGGCTAGGCATATCCATAAGATCATCACAAGAGGTAGAAATGCTAGATGATGCAACATGAGCAATATGGCAAGTAGCACTATCATCAAGCAAATCACAAGATATGCCGACATCAATGTGAGCTCCATGTTGAGTAGTGGAAAGGAGGTTGTCATGAGCTTCCTTAAGCTTCTCATGAGAAATGGTGAGTCTATCATGAGAGGTCCTTAGCTCCTCATACAAGACCTCCAAAGAAGCATGATCCTTCTTTAGGGCCTTGAACTTGACAATCTCCTTCTCACTATAAGCATGGAACTCCTCAAACATACTCACAAGCTCATCATAGGAAACATCATCACAATTATCATCACTCTCACTATCACTAAGAGATGTTACCTTAGAGGAGCCCTTTGCCATGAGACAAAGTGGAGCGAAGAGTGATGGAGCCTCCTTGATGGCAACAACGGCCATCTTCTTCTTCTTGGAGCTTGCATCATCACCACCTTCTTCCTCAGACCCGGATGAGGCGGAGCTCTCCTCATTTGAGTCCCATTCCCCGATGAAGGCATCAATCTTCTTCCCTTCCTTCTTAAGCTTCTTCATGAGCTTGTAGCCTCCACTCTTCTTCTTGGATGACTTGTCTCCATCATCATCCTTGGAAGGGCACTTGGAAGCAAAGTGTCCCTTCTCACCACACTCAAAACACCTCAAGTTGGAGAGAGTCTTGTTGGGTCTTCTATTTCTTCTCCTATTGGAGTTGGAGCCCCTTCCTCTCTCCTTTCTCCATCCCAAGAGATCATTGAACCTTCTAGCAAGAAGGACCATCTCTTCCTCCAAGTCCTCATTGACTTCATTCACCTTGCTCTTGCTCTTGTCTTCAACTTCGGCTTGGAGAGCAATGCACTTCTTGGAAGGTGAGGCTTCCTCCATCCCCTTCTTCTTCAACTTGTACATGTCATTGGTGTTGATCTTCCCCAGGAGGCTTGCGGGTGTCATTCTTGACATGTCGGAGTTGATGAGCATAGTGACAAGGGTCTCATACTTCTCCGGTAGGGCTCTAATCATCTTTTGGGCAACCTCAAGATCGGTGTAGTTTGCCCCAAGCCCCTTGAGATCATTCACAATGACATTGAGCCTCCCATACATGTCATTCACACTCTCATGAGGCAACATGGAGAATGTCTCATATTGGATCTTGAGGAAATGAAGCTTGGCATCCTTGTACTCACTTGTACCCTCATGGATCTCCGCCAATTTGTTCCAAATCGCATATGCGGTCTCAAGGTTGCTCACTCTATCGAACTCCTCTTCGCTCAAAGAGTTGAACAAGGCATTCATGGCTTGGGCATTGAGTTGGAGGTTGCGGTGATCAATCTCCGTCAAGGGTGTGCCGGTGATAGCAAAGCCTACATCCACAATACTCCAAATATGGAAGCTCATAGCTTTGAGGTGAGTAGACATTTTAATTTTCCAAGTGGAGTAGTTTGTGCCATTAAACATGGGAGCCTTCCCTACATGGTTCACCTCGTTCGACATCTTCTCTCTAGGCGGTGAAGCCCAATCAAGAGAGACCAAGCTCTGATACCACTTGTAGGATCGAGATGTCGACTAGAGGGGGGGAATGGCGATTTAAAACTAAATAACACCTAATCAAATCTAACCTAAGTTGCTAGGCTTGGTGAGGGTGAACTCTAACTAATCAACTAAGTTATGTTTTGCAAACCTAGGGTGATAGTGGCTCAATTATATCTCTAGGAAAGTAAATCACACTCCTATGTCAATGTTTTGCAATCCTAGGGTGATATGATCTCAAGTATGTCTCTAGAAATGTAAATTGCACAAATGTAAATGCGACAATCAAATGAGACAATGAGACAAGAGATTTTTCACCGAGGTTCGGAAACTCGCCGGTTTCCTACTCCCCGTTGAGGCGAGCCCAACTCCACCGCTCAACCATGAAGCCACTGCACGCCCCCTTCGTCAAGGGGTGGGCAAGGCGGGAGCCGGCCCACGGAGAGGACTACCCAAGCCTCGATCACTCAGGGTAGTTCTTCCTTCACTCCGAAGGTGGTGAACTCCAAACCACTCACAAACCGGCGCCGGGCTCCTCCACAATCTTCTCGGAGAGGTCACCGGGCAACTCCTCCACAAGCCGTCTAGGAGGCGGCAACCTCCAAGAGTAACAAGCAATGACCTGGTGTGGAGATGATCTAGTGCCACACTAGCTCTACAATGGAAGCAAATGCACTTGACTCTTGGCTAAACAACCCTCTAACACACTAGATGGATGAACACAAAGCTCAAGTGAGTGTGAGAGAGGTGCAAGGGGTGTATGCAATTGAATTGGGTGCCAAGAGAGCCCCCTTGCTGCTGGTAGGGGATATACTCCCACCCACCAAAACTAGCCGTTGGGGGTGAAATCACCCAACTTTGTGCTCTGCCGATCTGACCGGAGGTATGTGGCCGGTCAGACCGTGCTACTCTGCAACGGCTAGAAAACTAGCCGTTGTAGCTCTCTCAGAGGGCCCCATCGGCCTGGCTGGTCAGACCGGCGTTGAGTAGGCGGTCAGATCGGCCTCGGCTCGGTCAGACCGCCATCGGCTCGGTCTGACCGAATACGGCTCCGTCGGCTCTGTATCGGCCACCCCGAGCAGCACCATCTCTGCCTCCATGGGGCCGGTCTGACCGTGCATGTGCCGCCGGTCAAACCGGCCTTATGCGCCGGTCAGACCGCCGTCTTGCGGTCGGTCAGACCAGCCAGGGCACGCCGGTCAGACCGCCACTATGTGGCCGGTCTGACTGCCCCTGGTCAGGCCGAACCCAGTGAATTGCAAGGTGATTTTTGTGTGTGTGATGAAAATGTGAGCACAAGTGAAAATGCAATGACCTAATGTGGCAATTTAATCATCTCTTTACTAGGTCATTACCCCCCTTGATAGTACGGCGAAAACTAACAATAAACTAGCAAATTTGATCGCCCTACACCTCGATCAATTCTAAATTAAAGCGCTAGTTTTACCGTCTTCTTTTCATTTGCTTTGCGCCGTCAATTTTAATCCATCGATAATCATCCATGCGCACATATGACGTGGACCTAACTTAAAATGTATAGCTCAAAGACAACGGTTAGTCCACAATTAGCGCTTGTCATTAATTACCAAAATTAACACCGGGGGCCTAGATGCTTCACAAGTGTGGAGATCCAAAGAGGTAAAAGTTTAGAAACCGGTGATTTCCCATAGTAGAGATAAATCCAATTTGATGAGAGAAGAATCATCGGTCATTAGAGATAGGTCTCCTTCACATGATGCTATGGGTGTTAGAGCGGTATCCGTCTTGCCTTCGAAATCGCGCAATCTAGAAAGCCGATTTTGCTTGGGGGCAAGACATTAATATGCTCATGAAGGAACCAAGAGAAGATGAACGGCGATGGATACAACATCACATCTTTGAGCCGCCGTTTGATTGGATGCTAAGGCAAGGTATGAGTTTATTGTGTTCTCCATTATATTATATGGCTATGCCATGTTATTAGAACATTGCTTGCTATCTAGCACATGTGTGTTTTTGCTTATCAAATTGATATTATACATACATGTTGCAAATGCCAGTTCTAAGTAGAGAAATTGGTAGGTTGGCATATAATTTGTTTGAAGTATGATTTGGCTCATGAGTCTTTGATATTTATTTAAAGCCAAATCATATGTGTTTTTATGGATCACCATACAATATATAGATTTCATATTTATTGCACCATAAAAGTTTTGCTTACTAGTAATTCGGCTAATGTCAATGGTCAATGTGATGATTTGCTCTAGAGTGATTTTCTTTAGGAACATTGGCATTGTTAATATTTTACATACATGCTCAAGCCGATTACTTACATTTGTAGTTTATTGGAATCTATGCATGTGACACATATGACTTTGGTGATTCATTATTGATCATACTTTAATTGGCTAAGTGTTTTGATGCCATGATGATTATTGTTTCAAAAGCAATTTGAATTAGTATTCATCTAGACATATTAGTTGGATATTATAATTTTTCATATGTCTAGAGGGGAGGGATTTTGGTCCAATAGTTCGATACACTAAGCATCTGGTTATAAAGAAAGGAGTATTTTTGATATTAGAAAAGTCGGTGCTTGATTTTTAAGTATTTGGATGAAATTGGCAAGATCACAGACTAGAGGCGGTCTGACCGGCATTGCACGGCCGGTCTGACCGGTGGTACCGGCGGTCTGACCGGCCATGCATGGCCGGTCTGACCAGGCAGACAGGGCGATCTGACCGGCATTGCGTGGCCGGTCTGACCGATCTCAGGCAGAGGGCTAGGGGGCACGTTACAATTGATTAAAAGGCCGAATTAATTGTAGATTCGGACATTTGTGCCCATGAGTTAGAAATAGCTTGGAGAATTCCTTTGATTAGATATTTGAAAGATCCTACACTTAAGGTTGATCGGAAGATTCGGCGACAAGCGTTCAAATATTATATCGCCGAAAAATAGATGGAGTATTACTTAGATAATGATCAATCCAAAGTTGCTAGAAGAGTAGTACATGAAGGGATTTGTGAAATTCATCAATCGGCCCATAAGATAAATTGGTTGCTTAGGAGAGTGGAGTTTCATTGGCCGAAAATAATTGATGATTGTTTCAAATGCTATAGAGGGAGTGAAGCTTGTTAACGGATCGGCAATATTCAATTAGCGCCTACCGCTGTGTTGAATCCTTTCATTAAACTATGGCCGTTCCGAGGTTGGGCTTTGGATTTCATTGGTCAAATTTTTCCTTCGTCATATCAAAAGGGCATTGGTTCGTGCTAGTTGCAATGGATTACTTCACTAAGTGGGCTGAAGCCGTGCCGCTTGAGAATATTACTTGTACGGAGTGAGAAGTTTTGCCGAATCTTATGATATTAAGTTGTTGAGTTCTTACGCTTAGGCTAATGGATAAGCCGAGTTGAGTAATAAAACATTGTTGAAACTGTCGTTTTGCCAGTTCAGGTAAATCTTGGCTCTCTTCGGTATTTCAAGCAAGATGACTTGTCGGTTGAAGATTATAGGACCTTGATGGGAAGCAATTTTTGAAGATGTCATCGACGAGCATTTGAAGACTTTGAAGGAGATGAAGACACTTCAAGACGGTGTTTTCAGAGATCAATTAATGGGAAATACTTGAAGAAATACTTCCTGAGCATTTGCCAAGATGCTTAGGAAGTCCTATGGCCGGTAATTGGATTATCGCCCTGAGATAACATGTTCTATGCTTTTAGGTTCACGTATGTTCACCAAAAAGGCAGGGGGCATGTGTTTACACCCAAATTTGGCACCTATGGACAAAATAGGGGAAAATTGCCAAAGTTTGGAAAGTGACGGGTTTCCTTCACAGGGCCGGTCAGACCGCAGGTGTGTGGGCGGTCTGGCCGGCTAGTAGGGCCGGTCTGACCGCAAGTATGTGGGCGGTCAGACCGGCAGGGTCCGAGTCCGAGTCTGTTTTCGTCAGGTCTCGGGTTTCCTTGCTCGGGAAGGCATGTTTCGTGTTTCCTTTAGTTTCTATCCCGAGTTGGACGTGGAGAAGGGCCTGTAGAGGGCAAGACCAACCCCTATTTAAGGGACAAGGCCGGTTCATTGTAAAACCCCTGAATATAATCTACTTGAATCGTTCTTTTACTATGTTTTCTATTTTACCCTAGTATAGTCCATCTTTGTCAGTTTGCGCCGTAAACCGTCCGCCGCCGCTGCGAGAGTGCGACACCTCTTTGTAGGTTTGTCCTTAAAACCTTCCGTTTTGCCCACGAGATGGGTAGTTATCCTCATATCGATCTAAATCGGCCTAGAGGCTGATTTTGATCTCTAAATCAGCTCCGCTAGCCGGTTTAGCTTTTCCTTTTGCAAAACCCATCTTGATTTGGCCCTTTGGCTAGATCCAGGTGGTTGGCGACTCCATATCACCGCAAGACGTTTAGGTGTTGCGATCGTGCTTATCAACTTGTCAAAAAAGTTACCAACAACAGTTATCTGGGAAGAAATTTCGCAGAGGATATTGTGCTAGTCCATTCCTGTACTAAGGAACTAAAATGGCAGTTTGTTTAACTAAAAACAAATCAAATTGGCAAGCATGATTATAACCAATGATTCAACGAAAAATAATAGTTTCAAAAAAGCAAAGCGCTATAATGTTTAGCGCTGCCTCCACCAGAGGCCCGACTGTGTGCCTCTATAGGGCATCTTTAAGATTTTTTTTTATAGATGCAGCTAACCAGCAGGGGATCGCCTGCCGTGCCCAAAGTAGGGATCTTTTCACTGCTCCATTTTTCTTTTTTTTTTCTCTTGCAGCTGGCCGGCAGGGGGTCGCCTGCCGTGCCCCGACAATGGGGATCTTTTCACTGCTCTCTCTTTTTTTTTCAGCTGAACGGCAGGGGGAACATGCCCGACCATGCGCACGGAGGCGATCTTTTCGCTGTATTCAGTCGGGGTGGGTGCCCCCGGGGAGGCGATGAGATAGAATCGACCCGCGTTGATAAACAGGTCGCGCTGTCTCTGAATCGGCGATGTGGGACAAAACTCGATTGCTGGATGGATTCAGTCCGAGCCGAAGCGCGGCACGCAGACCGACCTAGGAGTAGAGGGCGAGGCGTACCTGCTCTCCACGGAAGCCGGCGGCGAGGGCGCCCGTCGATCTGGCCGGAGCTAAAGCTTCCCGCCAGCCCGGCCGGCCGCCATTGCCGTCGCCGATGCCGCGGAGACTACGCCCGTGGGTCCCAGATCGACCTGGGCAAGCGAGGGTGCATCCGCAGCCCGTCTGCTCACCGCCGGACATCGGGAAGCGGCGCCGTCGGAGGAGCAAGCGAGAAGGGGAAGGGGAAGCGGAAGCGGTGTGTGGATGTGGGATCGATGAAGTAGGCCATATTTCTCACGTCTGGGCTGGAGCCCAAGCCGATGAAGGCCCAGTTCACGCCTGGTTGTTCTTCGTTTCCTTTTTTTTTTTCCCCGAAGGGACTGTTATTTGTGCTCAAAATTGGTGGGGTTGTAGTTTGGAAGCTAGAAGTAAACCAAAGGATATATGGGCATGTTTGGGGAAGCTTAACATTGTGAGAAACGGCTGGTTGGTTGCTAGCTTCTGAGAATCTGGAAAAAATAGGTTTCCCAGCTTCTGTTTTCTAGTTCATTTTCTGAACTCTACAACTACAGCTTCTCAGAATCTGGACCAAAAGCTGGACTGTTTAGAGGAGTTTCTGGTTCTAGAAGAAGCTGCGGCAGCTAGAAGCTCCCAAACAGGTCCATTGATTTGTTGCTGACTATACCCACCTTCAAATTTTGCACGTGATATATATTTTTTTTTGCACGTTATATAATAGAGTTTCAATGTGATTACATAATGCAGAGTTAAGTAGGGCTCTAGTTGTCCTTGTGTCCGCCTCCCTGCATAATCGATTTGCTCAAATTATGGTAAATCTCCATTGTACAAATTTGTAGCGATATGATTTGGCATACGTCCAGAACAAACAATTCGTAATTCATGTGCACCTTTTTTTATTCAACTTTGTATGTGTTTAGATTTTACGTCTTTAAATAGTTAAATGTAAATTAAGTAGTGTACAACCCACTAGCGGTATAGATCACTGCAAATATTGTTTCACTATGTGTGGGGGCAGCTTGGATTTATGGTTTATACACGGAACTTAAGGCTTACATGCAGGAGCAGATCCAAGGCCCGATGACATCGGAAAATGCTTATCATCGTACGTCCGGGGAAGGATAAAAAAATTGGACACCCCAACGGAGTAGTAGCTTAGGCACATGGCAGGCGAGAATCCTAATACGCGCGTGTGTGCCGGCAGTCCGCACTCCCGGCCCACACGGCCCACGAAGCGCGTGCGTGATTTTTTCATTAACCTACGACGTTTTCTTTTTTTTGCTTTTTTCTTTTTTGTTTTTTTCGCAGTTTGATGCCGTATGGGTAGGAGAAAAAATCGTAATTAGTTTTACTATTGATTAGTTTCCTATTTTTATTAGTGATTAGTTTACTGGTAATTTTTAAATTTGGACTTGAAAGTTTTCAAATCTCGAGTTGAAAGTTTTAAAATCTCGAGTTAAAAAATTTCAAATCTCAAGTTAAAAGTTTTCAAATCTGGATTGAAAGTTTTCGAATCTTGAGTTGAAAGTTTCCAAATCTTGACTCAAGTTGAAAGTTTTCAAAATTTTCAAATAAGGACTTGAAAGTTTTCGAATCTCGAGTTGAAAGTTTTCGAATCTGAGTTGAAAGTTTTCAAATTTTAACTTTAAAATTTAAATATTAAGTCGAAAGTTTTTAAATCTAGTTGAAAAAAATTCAATCTATTAGTAAAAAAATCTCTAAAAAAATTCACATTTTCCTAATTACTGTCATTAGCGTTAACTAAAGGAGTTAGTTACGTGAAAGTGCACGTCGTTGGCGCGCACGCGCCAGCTAGCTTCGCCCCATGGCAGGTGCATGCAGCCAGCGTGCATGCAAGTCACATGGATTCAAAATTTAAATGATCTTTTCTATTGAACTATTTATCTAAAATATGAACTAATTATACCATTAGATTTGTTACAATTATCTCTTTATAATGAGATCTCACAGGGCTATATTCCGATGATTTTTTTACATACTGTTATTCCAATGTTTCAATAAGTATTTATTGTTGTTTTAGTGATTTATTTATAATGTTGCACGTGGTCTTTTTATATGTTTCAGTAAATATATTTTTTATGTTTCAAAAATTTCAACAAAATAAAGTATTTGCAAATATGTTGTATCATATTTTTTATGTTTCTCTAGTTGGGATCTAATGTTTCATGTAATGGTGGTTATTGTTGCCGTCTGTAATTTTTTCATAGTTATTGTTGCACGCTATATTTCTATATGTTTCAGCAAATGACTTTTTATGTTTCAAAAATTACAAGTGGACGTTTCAATAGTGATATATTAACAAAATCAATGTTTGTAAATATACTGTATCATACTTTTTTTTTTATGTTTCACTAGTTGGAACCTAATGTTTCATGTAACAAAGGTTATTGAGGTTATTGTTGCAGTTTGTAAGTTTTATAAGTTACAACATTTTATAAAGTGGACTGAAACATTCGCATCTATGAATGATGTAAAAAAAAGGTTGATTTTTCTAAAATACATATATTTTCTTAATCAAAATATATTCGTGTGAGATCATGTTATAAAGATTTAATTATAATAAATAAAATGGTATAATTAAATTATAGATTAGATACATATTTTAGTTGAAAATTTTGTTTAAAATTTGATTAAACAAAAAGAAAATAGAGAGAGAATGTAGAGTCAAACATGCATGTGATGTTGTGCCAAATCTCTGCCACCCCTACCACTCGCTGTAGGCCTGGAGACATGCAGTATGCCTTACAAATAAGATACGGCAGATTGAGCGCTCACGATATTTGAAGAAATATCGGACGTCCGATTCCTAGCTTTCTCCGGAAACATAGGGTTTCTGCTAATGATTGTTGTGCTAGCAACTTTATCCTAGATTTTGGTTTTTCGGTTCAAGCATATGACTGAAATTTCCGTATTAAATTCGGTTAGTTATAGTTGAGGACCGAATTTTTCAGTTTTGGTTTATTTGCCCACCCCCCAAACCCAGCTTCCTAATACACACACTAATGTGCTAATTAATAAACTTGTCTCGCTATCATGGTAGCTAGTGGAATAGGCGGTAGACAAAAAGGTGGAGTGTAGTATTAGAATGTTGTGAAATACAAAGGCATCGTAATGATTCTGCCGATTATTACCGAGTTTTTAACAGTTGCACTCGAAACCTAGAGCTAATACTCACACTGTCCCATTTTAATTGCAATTATAGTTTTTTTATCCAACGTTTAACCGTCCGCTGTATTTAAAATTTTTTTTATGATTAGTATTTTATTGTTATTAGATGATAAAACATGATTAGTATTTTATGTGTATCTTTTTTTTATTTTTTTATAAAATTTTCAAATAAGACGGACAGTCAAATATTGGATACAGAAACCACAACAACACTTAAAATGGTTTATGTGACGGAGGGAGTACCACCAAACAGAAGATGAACACCAGAACAAAGCGCAGCAATTAGCAGGGAACAAACTCAGATCACTACTAGCACAGCACATCAATGTTGACTAGCCATCGTCAGCAGAGCTTCAAGCATTTTGTCCAACACAGCGACATCTCCTTTCTGCAGGATTTTCCACCGTTCAAAGAAAAAAAAGAGGACAAAGCTTTATACATTACCTGCAGAGGGAATTTCACTATATATATAACATTGTTAAAAACCCAGCCCAGTAAAAAAGAGCCAATCACCGCAAAACCCACATGAGGATTAAACTTCCCCTTATAATTAGACTCCCTTCCCTCCCAAACATTTCTAGGAACATCATCCCTAGAGCCTCTCTAACAACACATCAAGCGAACTTTGCTAAAGGACAGGTAAACATTAGCATGTGATTAGTGGTTTCTCTCTTCAGGCAAAGCTTGCAGGAATTCATCTCCTCCATTCCAGTTTCTCTTCTTTAGTTGATCAGCACGCGGTACTCTACCTCTACCCATCAAGTACTGAAAATGTTTGATTTTGAGTGGAACTTTACTCTTCCACATCTCCTGCATATCTCTACCAATTACACCTCAAAAGTAATCAATCTATACATAGATCTAGCAGTGAACATCCCAGCTTTGCCAAAAGGGCACACAATCTTGTCAGCGGTAACATCCAGGGAAACCAGCATCTCCTTTAGTTCATCCAGTTCTCTCAGATTTTCCTCTCTCAAGTTTCTTCTAAACCCCAGGTTCCATTCCCCCATCTGCATACATCTCTTTCACACTAGCCCTCTGATCAGTGTTAATGTTGTATAGCCTGGGAAAGTAAACTCTCAGAGACAGAGGTAGTACCTTCAAGCACCAGACATCATCCCAAAACTTGACATGATCACCCCTGTGCACCTCTTTTTCAATCATCTTCTCAATTCTGTTAATGTTCTGCCAGGTTGTTAAGAAGAACATGGGACCGATCATTGGAGCCATCTACATAAATCCACAAGAAATGCCTTCCAGTGAAAAAATGCCATCTACATAAACCTGTTTACCCAACATGTTCTTGTTTGAAATTTGTTTCTTTTGTAAAAATGAATCAGTAAGCCAAACCCAAAGGTTTTAAAATATATCCCCTCCAGTCAAATTTCTGAACATTTCTGTTCTCTCTGAATTAGTCTGAACAGTTTTGAACTCGTCCATTTATCTGAAGCTTGAACGGTTCTGAAATCTATCGCTCCAAAGTGTTACCTGGGACTAGGCAAATTTGCACAGATTGGCCAGAAAGAAGCTCTCCACTGCAGCTCACCACCATCTTCCCCAAGGTAAGCATGTTGTCACTGTAAACTGAAACGAGGAAGGCAGAGGCGACCAGGTGCTGTAGTGAGTTCCACTCAGCTACGTGCAGCAAACTCCCTAAAATAAATTGTTGCAAGCCATGTGAATTATTACTGCATTGCTTCCTTCAATCAATTTCTAGCTACCTTAGCTATAAAAAAAATATCCGGAGTGTTGTGAACTTACCTTATGTTCTGAAAGCGGTGGTCTCTGAATCCAGCAGGACCACGGGAGTATGCACATGACGTCATCAGCAGTCCGCTTGCATAACCCAAGAACATTTGTCTTGTCACTTGTGCAACATCACATCCTTGAGAAGCAAAGAAGCTCACCCTCGACAAAAGAACCTCAAATTCAAGCAATGCCACAAATTTTCACTTCATAACCAACTCAGTAATTTTCAGCCTGAAGATTAATTGCCATTAGAAGTGAGATCAATGGTGGTGTCACCCAGTCAATGTCAGTAGCAACTCAGTTCTGGCGCGCTTGCCTTTTGGTTTCGGTTTATTTTGCCCACCCCTAGACCCAAATTCCCAGATGCACACACTAATGTGCTAACGGAATTGGTGCTAGACACAAAGGTAGAGCATAGTTTTAGAATGCTTTAAAATACAAAGACATGGAGAAGACCTATCTAACCAGTGATTAACTCTAGAAAGTGGCAGAAACAAAATTAGCGGTCGAAGCTGAACGATAAGGTCCTGCAGGGGCAATGAAGACAAGATTTTAAACAATAAATTAAAATGCTGGCATTAGTCAGACAGAATTTTCCCAAGACCTAATCCAAGTAGTGACTTCCCTTCTTGTTGTCTCAAAGCAAAGAAAAACTAAGATAGTCAAACTTTGCACTAAATTTGTTGGAGCAAGTAATCTGACAAATAAGTAAAGGGCAAATCGTGAAGGAAGAATCACCAGGTCATGCTGTACATATACAGCACTGCAAACTGGGATAGAATGAATTGTTGCAATTCTGCCTAAGAAGAACATGTCACCGATCAATGGAGTCAGCTAATAATTTTATGCAGTGCGCTACACCTAGGCAATACATTGCTCCGATCAGCTACAGCTAAAACCTCTGGTAGTCAGGTTTCAGCACCATTCACACCTCATTGCAACGTTGCTATTTGCTTCAGCAGGTTCTCAAACAGCAGCATATCCTTGGACATTATGCGGTTCTTGAAATGTTCAGTTATGCTAGTTGAGCTGGCTGAAACGTTCAGTTATGCTAGTTGTGCTTGTGCAGATTGGCAGATTAGGACTTTTCTCTGATGAACTCGATATGTGATTGGAGAGTCAATCCCAGGTAGACCTGATGTTCCAGTGCATTTGAAGCCACTCCCTCTCGGGTTCCATGAATCCTAGCCAAAAGTTCAGCAGAGAACAGTGCTTTAAGAGCACTCACCTGAAGACTTTGGCTCCTGTTATTTGATGTTTCCCATGGCCAAGAAGTATTAACCGACTGGCTGTAGAGTGTTGACACAAATTTCCTTCAGACAGAGAATGGTGCCCCAACAGTCCAGTGATCCAGTCCATGTAGCAACAGAAAAACTGTGACAGCTTCTGGGGCTCTGGGTATCCGTGATTGGCATAAACATAAAGCTTCAGTTGCCTTTTATGCCACTTGTGAAGCTTCTGCTTCTAGGTGCAGTCACACAGCTTCTGGTCATCGTTAGCATGCATAATGGCATCATGGTTGATTCACTCCGAGAAAATTAGAAAAAAAAAAAGGGCATCATCTTCAGAAACAAAAATTTAGCTTTCTCCTCTATCGCCACATCACTAATTTTCCCCGTAGGCCTCCATTGCTGCTATCGTGATTAATCAACGGAAAAATAATAATTTGATCATACAAAATTTTAAAAAGCAAAGCGCTAATGTAATATATGGATGCAGCCTAACCGGCAGGCGCCTGCCGTGCCCCGTAACGGGAGGGGACCTTATGACTGCTCCATTTTTATTTTTTACAGCAGAACGTGTCCGCCAAACCGTGGCCACGGTGGGGATCTTGCCGCTGTATCTAGTCGGTGTGGGTGTCTCCGGGGAGGCGACACAACAGAATCAACCAGAGTTTATAAACAGGTCGCGCGTTCTGAGAATAAGCGATGTGGGACAAAAACTGATTGCGGGATGGATTCAGTCCGAGCCGAAGCGCGTCGCGCAGACCCGACCTTAGCACTAGAGGCGGGCGCGTACCCCGTACCTGGTCTCCATGGAGGCTCGGCGGCGAGGGCGCCGTCGATCTGGCCGGAGCTGAAGCTTCACGCCACCCGGCCGCCGCCGTCGCCGATGCCGCGGAGAACTACACACCGGCACGATCAAGATCCTCCTGGAGCAGAGAAGGCGCATCCGTAGATGGCTGCTCGCCTCCGGACGTCGGGCAGCAGCGCCATCGGCGGAGCTCGGGAGGAGACAGGAGGAGGAGATGGAGCGACCAAGGGGATGTTTGGTTGGGCACTTGGGCTATTATAATTGTAGGCCGGTTGGGCGGGCCATATGACTAATCTTTCTCACGCCTGGGCTGTTCTGTTTTTGTTTTGGAAAAAGTCTACTCTCTCACGAATCCAATTCGTATCCTATGATACAATTACTTCTTCATCTCCATCTCAAAATATAAAAGTATTTTTTTCTCATATTTCATAATATAAAACGTGCATGTATACATATTATAACTAGTATCTCTTAGTAATATAAAATTCATTTGTTTTAAATTTTATATCATCAACCCCCAATCACATTGCTTGCATGCATCGAGGTGATCCAATCTAGAAGGAGATTAAATTTTTTATTAATCTTTTTGTTAGTAGTGGTTGAGTCTCATATTTTGATATGGAGAGAGTTTAACATATCCTCCAACTTATTATACGGTGTAAAATAACTCTTATGATAGTATTGATGGTATTCTCTAACGTGGCGTCCATTGACAGCCTAATAAAAAAAAGTTAAAAAAATAAAGTGGGACTCATGTATCATCCTTTTCATTCACTCTCCCTCCTTCCTCCTCTACCCCTTTGTCAGTTTGTCTTCCCCTTGCTCGCGGCGGTCTTCTTTGCCGCTGTCATCATCGCGGGGTCGGCGGTGGGAAGGGCGGCAGCAGCGGCGGCGGCGGCAGCGGATGTGATGGCACTGCAAGAGTTCAAGCCCAGATTGGACGATATGGACGGACGCCTCTCTAGCTGGGACGCGGCGAGCGGCGGCGACCTGTGCGGGTGGCCCGGCATCTTCTCCTGGCGTCTTGCTGCGCTCCTCTGCTTGCTCGGCCTCCACTCAACAAGGGACGAGATACACGCTCCCCGCGACAGAGAGCATGCGCTTAACCTTCGCCCGCACAGCCGCACCCCCACCACCCACGACGTACACTGTCCACAGAGGGCGAATCCGCATGGTGGCAGGGGTCTTGAGCCCCCCTACTAGCGTGAAAACTATAAGAGCCCCCACGAAAATCCCCCCTACTAGCGTGAAAACTATAAGAGTCCCCACGAAAATTTCACTAAATTTTTTTTACCAAATGTAGATAGGAGAAAATGTAGATAGGAGAGCGACTGTAACTCTAGTTTATTCAAACCCTACTGCTATTTCTTTCTAGATCCACCACTGACAGGGCCGGCCCTGGAGGGCACTGCCCCACTGGCTGTCCACAACTACACCCCGCCCGTCATTCACTTTGGTGACACCGGAGGAGAGATGAAGCGTGACGTCATGGGATTCTTCAACCTCCCGTTGTCCGAGAGAGGACGGCATTTGAGAAGCAGCCGGGATGGATCGAGGGCTACGGCCAGGCGTTCGTCACGCGTTGGAAGAGCTCAGGAGCAGGCGCTCGACTAGGCCGAGCTCGACGAGCGCTGGGACTGGGAACGAAGCGATAATGCTCCTGGTCATGGTACATTCGGAGATGAGGTCCAGCCATGGAGACCATACCTGCAGCTGTAAGGTGATTTTGTTCGATTTACCTTTTTTTTTTCCATGGAAGTTGATGGCAGAAAGGAAAAACCTAGATAAGAGCAATCTAGAAGGAGAAAATTGCTATTGTGCCATCTTCGAACACGAGTTTTGCTAGAATATCATCCTGCATTTTGGCTTCGCTATTGCCACTTTCAAACGATGTCTATACTCTAGAATGCCATCAGGGACGAGAATGCCATCCTGCATTTTGGCTTCGCTAAATTACAACTTTCAAATGATGTCTATACTCTAGAATGTCATCACGGACTTTCATCCCTCCATGTCTCCCATCTCTTCTCTAGAAACTTACTAGTGGGGAGAGGGGTGACAGCCAAAGAGCTCGTCCGCAAGAGGCAGCGGCAGCGGCGGCAATGGGAGGTTGGCGACGAGGGGGCTCTAGTGGTTCATGGTGGCGGAGGAGAATAGGAGGTAGGCAAGGGAGCCGATGAGCTTGAGCTGGCCATCGACCGCATGAAAGAGGGCTCGAGCGGTGGGCAGTAGGAGGAGGAGAGGACACGGTGCCCCAGCAGCTATGCCTCATGTGCTCCTATCGTCTTCCGATGTGGGAGGTATGGATCAGCGGTGGCGTACCGGCCCGATAGCAGTCGCTAGCGTCGAGCACGTCTCCAGTGTCAATCTGCTCCGCGAATGCCCTTGAAGACCTCTGATCCGCCTAGATCTGGCGTCCATGCCAAGCCTCTAGTTTGGCCAGGACTCTCCTGGACTCCGCCTTCGCCCGTCGACTTCAGCCTTCGCAGCCCCCAACTTCTTCATTCACCAACTCCTCCATGCCACTGATTTTTGCTTACACTGCTGGTCTTACCATCACCACTATCGTGGAACTCCGCCTCGAAGCGATGGGGAGCCTTATCTCCGCCGTGGTGGCCCATCTAATTCCCATCGGCCTTCCCTCTTCACCACCTGACACTTCACCAGGCCCTCTTCTCAACATTGCCGTGGCACTAGCATGCCAGTCACCGTCGTGTGGTTGTGGCCTTATGGGAAGTGTAGAGGGAAAGAAAGAGGGAGAAGAGTGAGGATGACATGTAGAGCTCACTTTTATTTTTGCCATGTAAACACTAGTCACCATAAGTGGATCAGATCAATTTGCAACATCAGTAAAACCATCTATATTACTACCATTGAACCTAAGTTAACCCAGTTTTGCAAGTTCGAGATTCAAGATTCCTGATATTGTGCTTTATATATGCCAACTAAATTCGACGTAAAGATGAAGTACGGTAAGTACACTTATTCCTATTGCAAGACATTCTATCCCCTGGCTCATCTATACATAAAACTTTTGTTCCTAAACCATCCTTCTCATTCACAGGGTCTTGCCCAAATCGATCGCACTACCGAAGCCGGTCAGCGGTCCATGTAGAGGAGCCGCGAGGAGCAGCCGTAGGCGGCGGCACATGAGGCGGTCCTCCCCTATCAACATTCAACACACACAACACCGACAGTGTTTATGACCGACGTATATGGGCAGACGCTTCACAGCAAAAAATCAAACCAGAAACAAACATTTGCTATACCTCTGAAATGCACAAAAATATAGCAAACGAGTAGCAGTGGCGACACATCGGGTAATGCACAAAAGCAACCTCGCTATATTTTCGCCCTCGGAAATATAGGGAGATGCTTTGCAGTATTTCTGCGGTCACTACTTGACTTGAAAAGAGGACGCGATCCACACAGCTGTTCCACGAGATGTGTCTCAACATAAGTGCAGAGTTCATGTTGCCTTGGTGCCTTTGGACGATATCTTCAGAGATTCCATAGCTTCCCTGCACATCACAGCCACTACCAGTGTTGGATAATGGTGTACTATACGTCTTTAGGCACAAATGCGTGACTGATGACAATATGGTCACATGTAATGGTACCCCCTTTTTGTATAATAAAATAATGAAACTTCGGTAAAGAAGCAATCAGTTCATGCCATCAACAACATTGGCATTCCACAGAAGTACAGAAGAACATCAGTAAAGAAGCAATGCAGGGAATTACATCCATCTACATTTGGGCCACAGATCACCATTTTGTGTTCCATAGTTCTGTTTTGACTTTTTTTTCCTTTCCTTTTCAGCCTAGAACGATTAGTGCAATGATGCTCTTGCCCCTGGCTCCTTCCAAAACAAAACCAACAACAGACAGGTTACAGTTTGGTGCACGGAGACAATGACATTGCAGTCCTCTAGTTCTACTACTTCAGTTAGGCACCTGTTGGTGCTCTCCCAGGATGAAGGATGTGATTCAACATCCAAATCATTATTGTACAGGCCCATTTCAGCTCAAAGAAAAAATTGAAATAGAGAAGAGGAGATGGAAATGGTGTTGTGACCCAAATAAGGTAAATGGATGGCATTCCCTAGGATGCTTCTTTACTGATTACTGATGGCGTTGTGTGGAATACCAATGTAATGGATGGCATGTTATGAATCAACCCCTACCAATTGAAGGATACAAAAACAGGACATGGCCCAAATCTAGCAAATAGATAGCATACATGAAGATTTTAGGAAGCAAGATCAACTGTAAAATTCCCATCCTAAAGTAAGCACATAAGAGAAATCAAAATAACAAGTTTCCAATATATAACTAACAGTGAGATGTGCTGAAACATGCATGCAACAATGCAAAAGAGTATTATGTATACCGTAATGCACGCTCAATCTCTGCATTGTCCGGGTCCAACTTGAATCCATCAAAGAGTGCATCGCACGCACTCTCGAAGTCCTGATGATGAAGGCCTTGTGAATTATTTAAAACACTTTGCATTGGTCAAAAAAGTAGCCAAAAGGATCTTCTATTGCACCTTCAGGGTCATCAGAGCAGCACCAAGCCGGTAGCAGGCCTTTGGCCAATCGGGCCGCATTTCTCTGCATTCAAGAGCATCCAGAAAAGCCTTCTTTCCATCACCCATGCGGAGCCAGCAAAGGCTCCTGTTTGAGAACAAGGTTGCATCATTAGGGTCAAGATCTATTGCCTGCATCCAATAAGTTAAAGCAACACTTAGAATATTTGCTGAGTATCAAAAACAGATACGAATTTGTCAGCATTTTAATGGAAATCTGAAAAAGGTTGCTCATTGACTATTATTAGTGCAAGATATTAATAAATTATGCAAATACCTTAATTTTCTTGAAACAAAAGTCAACCTATGAAACTCTTTTTCATATATAATTCATTCAATATAGCACAACAGAAAAGCAAGTCAATTGCAGATCAAATAAGTTCTGATTTAAGATTCCCTAACCTCATTGAAAATATGCAAGGGTGATAGAGAATGAATCAAGCAAAACAAGCCCCCTTGTTACATTCTTTTTTTTCGGTCCAGGCCAGACCAGGTCTTGTATTGGTCCCTTGCTTACTAGCTTTCAAGTTGACAGGGATGGGGAATGGGAGATAAGTTACATTTGAGTACAAGATTCACTTTTTCATCATCATTCTATTGAAGCAGGAGCAGTGAGCTAACCAATCAAGCAGTAGGTTCCTGATTTGCCGGGCCGCTGGTGATTCAATTGGTAGGTTTTTAGAAAATTTTACTTTGTGGTAAATGTATCTGCAGTAATCTTAAGGTCCAAAAATGACTCATTGGCCCTGAAAAACATAGTATTCCCCAAAGACAGGTTTATTTGCACCTCCAGCACACAATTCAGCTTGTGAGGGAAATGCAGCAGACCAGCAATTCCAATTCTGTCCTCTGCAAAGGCACTGCATTAATAAATGTACCAGTTATATTAACTAATGATCCTAACACAATCAGGAAGAATTCCTGCTAGACAAATTCCTAGTTGAACAGTTGTGGCCGGGTAAGGACAAATTCCTGCTAGAACACCAAGAGCCAAATTGGACCAGCAGCAAGGGCATGACGGGGCTGGTGGATTGGTCACCTAGCATGAGTTAAGAAAGTTGAGGAGCATTCGGAGATTTGTTTCATTTGGAATAAGGCAGAGATAAGGTAGGAGTTTCTAGTTTTAGGTGTCAAGTCTTGATACACTTATACACAAGAAGACTATTGTAAAATCTTCTGTTAAGCAATATAATACCCACACACAAATCAGTGCCTATCTTTACCCCTTACAATAGCCTGATCCCTTTCAAGTCATCCTAGCCCTATTTTTGCAAGGTAGTTAACTAGTTAACCCCTGACAATGCTACCAGCCAAGTTTTCTTTTCATAATATGGCCTTCGCATTTGGTGACTCAACCATAGCTAGAAGCAGGAAACAACACAGAACATGGCGTTGTAACACACCTTAGTGTAGAATGCTGAAGCAGAAATGTAATCTTCTCTATCGACTGCTTTATTCCCAGATGACTTCAACTCTTCTATTTTCTTTTTATTCACATGTTGATCCTGAACCATAGATAATATTAAAGATGTAGACATGAGTAATGAATGGAAAAATGCTATAATAGTAAAAAACTACATAGGACTATCCTGTAAATGTTTGGGAAAACATGGTCTTGATTTGGCACAAGAATGATGTTTAGATTTCCAAGTACTTATGTGGTCATGCTAATCATACAGCATCCTACATACATGCTCAGTACTGTAAAAATATTATTGGGCAATAGGCTCCCATAACAATATGGAAACTTAACAACCAGAATATACAGTAATAAATATTATTGGGTAATATGCTCCCAGATTAATGGAAACTTAAACAACCAGCAATATACTATCCTCATAAATTTTGCCTCACATATTCTAGCGTAAGTGTGCAAGACTAACCCAGTTCATCTCTTTTCTATATAATCTAAAGATTTAAGATGACGTCACAATCAATAACTGCTTCTAACAAGATGGGACACTAGAAATCTAGAATCAGTGTACCCTGCAAATTTTCTACCAAATTTATCCATTTTGAACACAAACTATACATTTTAAGTAAATTTGGTCAGTATAACAAAAAAAGAATCAAATAAAAATATAAGTAAATTTGAATTGTTCCGATTGGACATGTGTCATCTCACATTACTTAAAAGCAAACATAAGATATAAATTTCATATTTAAAATATCGTAATATTTCTTTGATAAAATATTTGTAAATATTCCAACAACTCATTTTAAAAGTACATGCAAATATGGCATTTCATCAATATACTTCTCATGCAAAGCATACAAATATTTTGTGTAGAATGGTCAAATTGTTTTGAACCAAGCCATTAGTCAACTTAAGCATCACGTGGGATCACTTGCCAACATGCACGTTCATGATGTTTTCAGCATAAATTCAAATTCAGCAAGAATCCAACCAGAATGATAGATAAAATGGTGCCAAGGTTGGTGGATCATGTCCTCCACTAGAATGTTGCCAAACTTTGGCTGCCAGAAATGTGGCAAACTGCAGCCACAAACTGAATAGACCCTAAACTAAAGATGACAAAAACAACTGAATAACTATCCTAGAAGCACCTTAGGTTTTCACAAAACTCACCAAACACACAACTAAACCTCTTCACTGAGGTTAGCACAATCAGGCAGTAACTTACAAGTACAGAAAAAAAAAGACATGAATCTAACTTGTCTAACATGAAAAAACAAAATGGTACATTGATGATAAGCGGCGAGGCTGCAGTACTCTACCCTGAAGTGAATCACTTATATTCCTACATCAGTCAGTATGATTGCTACCATTTCACACACAAATTTACTGAAGGTAGATATACAACTCTTCAAAAACTCAGAACACATAAGGCAACAAACTAGAGCAATTACCACATTACATGACAACAGGTTCTTTTTCTCGAGGTTCAGTTTGATGTCAAGGTTATTACCACATTATAGAAGCCATTTACCAGACACTTATGTTCCACAGCTTATGTCTTGAACAGTGCCATGTACGATATGCTTGTGTTTAGTGTTTACTAGTGCAAAGAGGTAAAGCTTACATCATTAGGGCCACTATAGTTGGCACCAGCCTCCAGTAAGAAATTTAAGCACTCAGTTGAACCATCATTGCCCATTGCAGAATCAAGTGCAGCAGTTGAGATACAATCTGAGTTGACATCAGCACCAGCCTATCACATAAAAGGAATGTTACAGTTTCTTTAAGGTGAATAACGTAAAAGTTAAAGGATTCCAAACTGAAGTGTTGGAAGAATGTTTTAATAAAGTAAGCAACCCCAGAGCAATGGTAGAACTTGACAAAGCTAAGATGAAGGTACAATACCTCAACCAGGAGCTTCACACATTCCACTGATGAAGCATTTACAGCCTGAAAGAGGGGTGTCATAGGATACAATCCAAACATCATGTACGTCTTGTTGCACTAGTGAGAGATGTGAAGCACATTAGTTGCTATTAATTGATTATAATAACTGGATGGAGAAAAATATCAAACAGAAAGGTAAATATACATGACCATATATATATCTATGCCAAGCTTTCAGTAAAAAAAAAGAGAAGGAAACAGTTCCCGTGATATTGCAATTTTCAAAAACAAATAAGCACAATGTTGCATAGCTGCCTTATTGGTCAACTCTTGACTAGTAGATTTTTCTTATTTGAGTGATTGATTCCATATGACACTTACATAGGAATGGCAACATGATAGAAAATCAACCATTATGGCAAGTGCATAAAAGGGCAATGCACCCAGAAGAAATTGTCCCATGCATGCAATTGGCTCTTTGAAAACCATACATACATGAAAGCATGCATAATAGATTTTCACAGAAAACAATAGTGGTGATCCCAGTTAACACTAAACATTACTCTTGCGTAAGAATGGAGAATATAAAGCTATAGACCAGACTATAGCTTTGAGAATACATTGTTATGGATTTAAACAGAAGTAATGAAGTATTTCTGATTATTGTAACAGTTGCTACCAAGGAGATCTTGAAGAATAACATGTAACTAGAAAACTAGACAGCTAGGAGCAAACATTTGAAGATTTAATCGTGCTGCAAAATTAAAGAGCCATGATCACATTTCACATCTTAACTTACATTGCACCAAAAAAGCAAAACAACGTCAAGGGATGAAAGTACCAAAGAGTAACTACAATGGAGAATGAGAACAACACAGCTAACAAACAAATGAAGAAAAGCAAATGTTCAAACTTAATTTATGTTTACAGTTGAACATGCAACTTAAGGCAGAAGTAGCATGATCTTAAGCTTACATCTGCATTATGATCCAATAAAACCTTCATAGCACCGACTTGTCGTTCCTTAGTAGCAAGATGTAGTGGTGTCCCACATTCATCAGCTATTGGATCAATATCAGCCCCCTTTGCCAGCAACATTTCTATCATTTCACAATCTCCTGCATACAAGAAGCAATATGATGGTAAGTTTTTTTTTTCCTGAATCTTTTTTTCTTAATTTGTATCTGGCTCTTGGCAGACCTCAGTTTTCCCTGCATATAGGCTACAAAGATCATTCTAAAGGGGTTAACGTTCCATAGAAACAACAACAACCCCTACTCGCCAAGTCAAAGAAATTGGCTGCACTGATAACTGTTGAAATCAAGCAAAGGGGGACATTTTGGATGTGGACATATTTTCACACACCATTGAATAACAAAAGAACACTTATTTTGATTACAAAAATGTTCAGAGAATACACTGCCTGCCATAGACATTGAAATGTTTAAGGCTGAGTTCGGGTCTTCATGTCCCCAACTCACCTCTTTCGTTTTCCACGCGCAACGGTGCGTTTTTTGCAAAAAAAATTCTATACGAAAGTTGCTTTAAAAAGTCATATTGATTCATTTTTTCAAAAAAAAAGCTAATAATTAATTAATTACATGCTAATAGACCACTCCGTTTTGAGTGCAAGAGGGATTAATTCCCATCATGCACTACCGAACACAGCCTAAGGAATAAGGATGTTGTGAATGATAGCTCAACAGAATTTAGCTATCAACTTTGAAGATAATCTACTTCCACACCCTTAGTTAGAACATAATACCGCCGCCTACTATATTACAAACAAAAGGAAAAAAAAAACTGTGAACCTGTGGTGCACGCGTGTAAAACAGAGATGCATATGAATAGAGAGGACCTATTCCAGCAGCGGAATGTAGCGGGGTTAGCCCGTCATCATCAGCTTTGTCTGGATCAGCACCATGATCAAGAAGGTACTTGACAATAGCAGCATTTTCACCGATCACCGCAAAAACTAGAGGTGTTCTACCTGTCATGCACACAGATCGATGCAAACAAATTCAGGATCAGAAAAGAAATGTACATCTGAAAACTTTTCACTGAGCATCATAATTAGAAATATGATCAGCAAGATTACAAAGCATGGAACCACGCATACATGAAATTCAGGAATCACATGAAGTGGAATGTGGAAGTGCTTAGAGACAATGTTTGGAAAACAGGACTAAGTATTTCACTTTAAAAGTTCTAACAGACCCATAAGTATGCAGAATCAGCTGTAGAAATTTAATTTCCATCCCCGTGAGATGAAATTGAAATACTAATAACACCAACGGATTCTATTGGGGCATTTTCGCAAGTGCGAGTAACCAAACAATCACAGAGAATTCCCTCTCAATCGGTTACATGTTTGTATCTGATAGTGATAGGAAATATTTCATTGTTGAACATGGAATATTTTAATGAAGCATACGATGATGAATGAGGATAACATAACAAGACAATGAAGAGTAAACCCATGCTTATCATTTTGTGCTTTTTCTCGGTCAGGAACAGACACCAATCACACAAAACTTCCAGCGTCCTGTGAACTCATCAATCATATCTAAAACCTAGTATGTATCAAGCAACAGATCAACTTAATTAATCACACAAGTATATCATATAAGTTGCACGACAGCCATTACACTGGTTAATTCCCCATTGTGCAATCAATTAACTATTTTCCCCCACCAAAAAACACAAAACAGAGCAGGTTTTTAGATTCACAAATCCTAAATTGCCAGCACAACTAACTACGGATCAACAAAACAGAAACATACCCTCATCAGAAACATACCACCTCCCGGAGGCGGCCCCTGACCTTATCCAGCGCCCGCACCAGCCCTGCGCACATTCAAAAGCAATTCCGAAGATTAACGCCACCCAAATCCCCAAAATCGCGGAGGCTGGGGGTGAGTGAGTGAGAGAGTGAGCGCCGCGTACTCTTGAGGTGGCGGAGGTCGCCGCTGGCCGCCGCCTCGAGGAGCTCGTGCTGCATCGAAGCGGCCGCGGCTGTATAGAGAGAGAGTGAGCGGATTTAGTTAGGGTTTTTGGCGTACGGGTCAAGGCGCGGGGAGGAGGGGGGTGGGGGGCTTACCGGAGGAGGACGTCGGAGCAGCGAGGCGAGATCGCCGCGCCGCCATGGCGGATGGGTCGGGGAAGCGCGAGGGAGTAGGGTTTTGCGAATGGGGGTGGGAAAGAGAGAGGAGAGAGAGAGAGAGAGAGGAGGCGAGGTGGGGAACAGAGGAAGGCGAAAAATGGTTGGGCATTTGATTTTTGAAAACTGAGGCGAGAGAAGACGAGAGAGAGGGCGCGGAGGAGGCGTACGCGGCAAGCCAGCGCGTGGGGCCCGCCCAACCCCTGTAACTGCGGACACCTGGAGGCGGTAGGCCAAAATGCCCAACCGATTCCATCGTTTCGTCTATGAATTGAATAAGCGAAACGGCGTATTTATAAATGAAAAATAATTTATAAATATAACTTTTAAATATATATAGTATTTATAAATGAAAAATAATTTATAAATATAACTTTTAAATATATATTCTTTATGATTTAAATGTAAAGTATGAAAAATAAATTATGATAAAATCTTAAAATTAACTTCAAATTTAAGGTTTGACACTTAAATTTTGGCTTATAAGTATAAATTTTGGCTGCAATGCAGAATGAGTTTGTATCATCTTAACATTGCATAGTATTGGTAGGGGTGGCATTCTCTCCATCCTAATCATCCACACCCAAGATCAATGGCTAATAACGTAGTAGGTTGTTAGAGCAAGTATAATTGGAGGCTATAAGTCAACTAAATGTTGAGGTGGAGGAGAGAAGAGAGGAGAGAGAGGAGAAGCGGGCTGTAAATTTACAGCCGGCTTGGACACAAGAACCAAGAAATTCTGTGAGAGAGATAGGTGGGCCATGTCTTAATTGTAAATAGCTAACTATTATATATGTGGGCTAAAAGAAGACTGAAAAAACCTTATAGCCAACAACTCAGCTATATTATTAGCCTTGCTATTATTGAAGTGCTTGTTAGTTATCCAAAAGCTCACCCTTCTTTGTTTCTAGCGGAAAACCTTTTTACCGCTCTCATTCTTGCCGCCAAAACATGAGACGGTCCACATTCCTTAATATTAATTGGTATTACTATCATCAAACATGTCAAACCAGCCACATATTGCAATACTTAGATTGAATGGAAGACACCAACAAAAATTGAGACGACTTGCAGTGCGATTCATTCTTCATTGGATGGCAAGGAAGTTCATCTCATCAACAATATTCTGTTCCAGTTGTTACATCTAGCAGGTAAGCAATACAATTCTTTCACACGATCAACAGCATTTGTTCCATGTGAAGAAGTTTTCTATGTTCTATTTTCTACAGAGAAGAACTGCAGCATGATTCAGTCTTAGATGGGCAGCAAGAAGATTCTTCTCTTCAATCTCCCTGTCCTGTTTCTACATCTAACAAGTAAGCAATACAATTGTTAGTTTATATGAGACCATATGTCCCAACCCTTTCTGTCGGCAACATAAAAACATTTTCAATGCTATATTTTCTACAGAGAAAACACCTTACCTAATTGGGTACCACAAAGTAGCAGACATTTAGTAGCTTCGTTGGGGCTCAAAAGTTTTGGAACCATTATGGGGGTCAAATTGGTTTTGATGTTAGAAAACGATGTGAGAATACTAGCAAACTTAGGATGTGTTCTTAGGTAAGGGTTGAGAACCCACACCTCCGACACGGAAAACGGAGCAATGGATTAATGCGTGATTAATTAATTATTAGTTTTAAAAAAACTTCAAAAATGGATTAATATGATTTTTTTAAGCAACTTTTTTATAGAAAATTTTTGCAAAACACACACCGTTGAGCAGTTTGAAAAGCGTGCGCGCGGTAAACGAGAGAGTAAGGTTGGTAACATGGACATAAGAGCAGGTACAATAGCAGGCTATAAGCCAGTTACAAAAATATTTTAAGGAGATAAATGAAGAGAGAGAAGGGCAGCGGGCTATAGATTTGTAGCCAGCTGTAGCACGGACTCCAAGACACAGTGTGTGTATGACAGGCGGGACTAAGTACTAATAGTGTAATAGTGTAGTATGTAACTATTGTATAAATGAGCTGTTAGATTGGCTATAGATAAATTGGAGCTAGTAGTTGGCTATACTATTAAACTTGCTCTAAGGGGCCTGTTTGTTGGGGGTGGGGGGGCTTAAGGGGCTGTTTGGTTAGGTGCCACACATTGCCACACCACATGTTAGGCATGCCACAAATTGTTAGTTTAGCGTTTGGTTGCTTGTTTCAGTTGTGGCAAGCCACACTTTCTTGTTCCATGGGCCTACATGTCATATACTCATTTTTAGCCAAACATTGCCACACTTCTAGCCAACAAATAATTGGCCACACTTTGTTTGCCATGCCACACTTATGGCAAATTGAGTTGTGGCAATGTTAGGCAACAACCAAATAGACCTTTAGATTCTGAGAAGCAACTGATTGGTAGCCAGCTTCTGAGAATCTGGAAAAGCTGGGTTTCCCAGCTTTTGACTTCTAGTTCATTTTCTGGATTCTACAACTACAGCTTCTCAGAATCCAAACCAAAAGTTGAACTGTTTGGGGAGCTTCTAATTCTGGGAGAAGCTGGAGCAGCTAGAAGCTCCCCCAAACAGGCCCAAGAACACAGCCTTAATGGCAAGGTTACATCACTTGGATTTGTTTGCAACAAGAAGGCTTAAGAAGAAAGGATAAAAGAGATCATTTGATAAAGACTCCTCGAGTTGAGACTAGAACTGGATGCAAAGTTCTATGGGAGTTACCCTGAATCGAGTGCTACGAAAATATGAGATACATGATTTGGTTCTTGAGCATAATCATATACTTCAAACCCCTGAAATCCATCACTTGATACCATCACAATGACGAATAACTGAATTGCAGAAATTCGAGATTAAAATAGCAGATAGTACTGGTATTCAGCCTAGAATTGCTCATGAATTGGCTAGTCATCGTGTTGGAGGAACTGCTAACCTAGGCTACACAGGTCGTGACCACAAGAACTATCTGCGCACTAAACGCCAAAGAGAGCTAAAGTATGGTGAAGCTGGAAGCTTGCTATATTATTTTCATATTAAGAGTGTGGAGAATCATATGTTCCCATATGCTATACAATTGGACAGTGTAGAACAGATAACATATATTATAGGCTGATGCTAAAATATTATGCTCACTTTGGTGATGTTGTTACATTTGACACTATCTTTGGAACTAATCAAGATATCTGACCTTTTGGTGTGTTTGTTGGATTCAACCACTTTAGAGAAATTGTAGTATTTGGGGTTGCTCTTACCTTATGTATGATGAGTCATTTGATTCTTTTACATACCTTTTTGAAACATTTTTATCAACTCATAGCCACAAACAACCAAAAACCATCTATACTAATCAAGATGTTGCAATGGAAAAGGTAATTGTAGAGGTATTTACAGAAGCATGGCATGGATTATGCACGTGGCATATTAATCAGAATGCTATCAAGCATTTGAACCAAGGTAGGAGTGATAATTCAAATCTTCTTGGTGATTTTACTGCATGCATGTACTAGTATGAGAGCGAAGAAAAATTTGAAGATGTATTTGCTAGTATAAGAAGTAGGATGCAGAAACAAACATGGTTGGATAGCATTTATAAGCTAAAAGAGAAATGGGCTAAATGCCACATGAAGAACTTGTACACACTAGGAATGCGAAGTACTCAATTAAGTGAAAGTTTGAACAATGACTTGAAAGAATACCTTAATTCAGAATTGTACATTATTCGCTTCTTTGGGCACTTTGAGAGAGTTGTCCAAGCAAAGAGAGAGAAAGAAATACAATCAAAGTGTGAGTCAAGACAAAAGTTGCCATGAATCAAAATGAGAACTCCAATGTTGTTGCAAGCAAGCAAGTTATACACAACACAGATATTTGAAGCCTTTCAAAGTTAATATGAAAGATGCAATGCAGCTTATACAAGGCCATCAAGTGAAGGAAATACATATATTGTTAGAAATTGATCTCTTGGTGAGGATTTTGTACTTGAGGATGACATATAGTTCTTAGTAATAGTTATGAGCGCACAGTTTCCTACACTTGTAAACTATTTGAGAGAACTGGAATATTGTGCAGCCATGCATTAAAAGCTCTTGATTTGATGAATATTAAGCAGCTACCTGAGCAGTATGTCCTGGGTAGATTGACACAGATGGCACGTCTTAGAGCTGCAAAGGATGCAAATAGGAGAAATGTATAAGAAGATCCAATGTTAGATGTGACACGTCGCTACAAGTTCTTTTCACACAGATTTCTCTTTGGCCTCTCGGACAGCTGGATTTGAAGAATGTTTTTTATTAGTTGACAATGTAATTGATGGCTTATGTTAGCAAGTTGAAGAGAAAATTGATCAGTTGTCTATTACTAATGGCAATCAGTTTGAAGCACAAGATACAACTCAAGCATCTAGTAGCTTTGCACATGTTGTTGGCCTCAAGAAAAGACAGACACGACATAGTGGGTCAAAGAGAAAGAAAAACTGGCTCGACAAATATCACAAAAATAACCAGCAAAGATCAGAAAAGAACAATCCTTGCAAACAAACTAATGAGGTATGCCAATTACTAAATCAACAAATATAATCTATTCCTCAACTAATCTGCCTTATACTTGTTTTTAAACAACGTTAATTATTAGGCGACAAAAGTTAGTGAAGAACCACCACCACTTCAAAAATCTTCTAGGGTGAGCCTCAGCAATAACCGACAACATGCTGAAGCAGTTAAATTTTTTGGACGTTGCACACAACCATTGATGGTATGATTCAAAAATATTCGCTACTTTTTTTTTGCGACAACTCTATTGTTATTTTCATGGAAGTCATTTATGCTTTTATATGTTCACTTAGTCATGGGCGTTTCTTCATTTTAGGGTGACATGGATGGTCATGACATGAATTTTGGATTGATCAAGAAATTTGAAAATGCAATGTATTTAACTTGGTGTTGTCCTCCTTCTTATTTTACAGAAGAACTGTAAATATGTAAATCTCTATGTTTTGAAATCTTTAGACATATAATTATAGAACTTGTATTAATTTGAGTTCTAAGATTCTCAGAGTGGACAACAAAATGTTTTAGTTCACTCCAACTTCCAAATCAACATCTAGAACCTCAAATGATATGACTAGGTTTGATGTAAACAATCGGAAACTAATTTGTGCAAATGTTGATACAATATGCATGTCCTATGGCTGCTATGCTTATTGTATTATTGGTAAACAAGGGAACATTCAAACTAATGACAGATACATATACCATGTTGTTTGTATTTCTTATGACCACAGATAAATCTGCAAGCGCACGGAATACCGCTGTAGCACTTCACCTTCGGGTGACCCCAAAAGGATATCAAACTCAGGGAACGCGTGTAATCTATCTAAGACTAAGGCTATCCAAGGACAACAACTAATGGTAGGCAGGCCAGGCTAGAGAGGACTTTCTATGAGTTTTAGTTATCTAAGCTAAGCAAAGGTAATTTCCTATCTGTTGCTTCGGGCACCGACCCCTGCTGGTCTACCAGCGTGGTTCCGGCTATAGCTCTATGATGTACCTGGATGTGGATGATTACTTGGACGAGATTCAGGGCTGTCACCACCTGTCGTCTACCTCTGACAAAACCGTGGGATACACAACAAATAAAGGTAATCTCTAACCTAGACACAACGTCTAAGTTATTAATTTCTACTCTAATACTTGTACAGAAATTTCCTTCTTTATCCAGAGTCCTAGTACTAGAGCACTTAGTACGAATACTAAACAATGAACCCGCAAAGATGAAAATATATCTCACTTAGACTAAGTAATTAAATAACATAAGAAAGGATCTCGAATGCTTACTTAATAGAAGAAGATTCTCTGAACCCGGAGCAGAGTATACCGACAGCTCCGGTACTCCTCCAGAATTCCTCCTAGGAAGCTACACTCGTCGAGGTAGAAGTCAGATGAGCGCCAAACTTCCGGGCAATCCTCCAGAGCTTCCCCTCACTCTCTACCTAATTCTAATGTACAAAAGATACAATAGAGCCTCTTGTAATCCATCTCAAAGTTGTGTGTTGGAAATGAGAGTGAGCTCATCCTTTTATAGGCTCCAAATAATGGTTAAATTGATGGGAATTGTCGGAAATGCCCCGCAACCGCCATTGAGAAGTGATCAGCAGCGTACACGTGGAAGATGGCGATCAACGGCCACAAAGCGGGTTCGGCCGAACCAAAAAACCCTCCTCTCGGCCACCTCTTCGGCCGGGAGGTAGCTTAATGGGCCCCCAACATCATATACTATGTTTTGGCCCAATTATAAGTTGTTTTCATTGACATATGGGCCCTCTAATCCGTGTAAACGCGTCCTGAATGTGCAGAGGTGCATTTTGTCGCATGACAGATGTGTTTTCTCCTCAAATTACTTGCATACACATATTTCACCAACACTAGTGGAAATGATTAGTAATAATCCCTACCACTAAGTTGGATACCATGTTTTATTTCATTATATGCAGGTATTGACAGTCAGATATTATGATTTAAGGACCGTCAACACATGCATACACAACATTCTCTTTGTTTAGAACAATTTTAGATTACGAAAAGCCAATGACAGCTTTTCTTGAAGAAGGGGAGGATGATGAGGATCTACCTAGAAATTGTACTTGTCCTTTGCATGCGGATCAGAAAATAAGGTTAACTCGTTTCTCTATAAGTCTATGCGTGAAATATATGAGAATTTGATGCTAGATAATATTTGTCACTTTATTACTTTCAGACATGAGATATATGAACTATTGGCATGCATAAATAACATGTGGGTCCAGCGGGAGGTAGCTCACATCATTCAGAGTTTTCTATCACCAACAATTGCAAGTTGAAGGCATATTGCGCAAGCAGACCGGTTGATGCACGAGCAGTGGTATTGATGATGAACATGGGCCTTGCACGACATGCTTGGATGGAGTTCTACTATCCTAAGGCCCATCTTGGGTAGGGATGGAGTCCATCTATAAATTTTCCCACGAATTGAAGCCTTCCAAAACAAGGAATTTGAAGATAAGAAATAAAATATTCAATTCGGATTCGGTTTGGGTCAGCCTGGACATACCTCAACTAAAACATTTGTTTTTCTCTTGTCCGGAGTCCATTTTGGACGTGTAAGCACTTGCTGGAAAGCTAACTTCATGGCCCATGTGATGGAGTGGCCCACGAAAACAAATTCCTTCTAGTTCCACTGCAAGAACCGAAACAAACTGATGGTGCCGCAGAGAGGTTTCCATATTGTGTTGTATTTGATTCCTAGTTAGGTTTCAATTCAAATTCGTTTAAAACTTGTTGTTCTTCCGTCATTGATGTCGCATGTTTCACGTCTTCTCGATTTTTCGACAACGATCAAGAGAATACGACATCGTTGATTGTGAAGTCTGGGTACAAGAACGAATACTCATTTAATTTGAAGTCGGGGGCTACTGTTAGAGTTACAGATAAGGCATACCTTCTATCCTAGGGGTTGTGAGATATACGAATATGGTATATCTCATGGTATACGGAAAGAACACGTGTAAATTAAGGAATTAAGTGAATCTGTATGGTAAATATCTTTTATGAGTAGGGTCATATCTGTGTCCTACCTGGAGAAGGGAAAGACTATGTTGTATCATGCGGGGTCCGATGTCTTTGAGTTCTACTTGGAAACCAAGCTGACCTATGGTATATACACACACCCCTGAGAGGTTCATGGTATCGAATCCTTAGTGCAAAACACCCACCACCATAGATGCAATCTGGAGGACTTGAAGCCTATTCGCCGATAGATCTCGTCGAGCCCCTCTCGACAAGGATCTCGTCAGTAATCTGAGTTCAGTTGTCTTCTTTGTACTATGTGGTTTTCTCCATAATCTCATATAAACTGGATTAGGGCTGTCACCTTACGAGGGGCCTGAACCAGTATAATCTCTATCTCCTTGTGTGCTTGATGTCGTATCGTGTAGATCTTCATACCCAATACCATCAGAATACGGTATGCGAGTATCCCGTTGACATAACTATATAGAAAGTATAGATTCAGCGACAACTCTTAGGGTATATTTGGGGTTTAAAATTCTGAGAAGCAGCTAGTCGGTAACAAGCTTTTGAAAACATGAAAAAAACTAAATTTCTCAGCTGCTAACTTCTAATCATTTTATGTATTCTACCACTATGCTTCTCTGAATGTGGATGAAAAGCAAATGAGGTTGCCTCAACCATCATGGCAAGACAAGATCTAAATCACAGAAAATAATTGCGGAATTTAAATAGAGAAAGTCAATAACACAAAGAAATTCCTCAAATCATTTCCACTGTATAAGTGTTGCAAAACAACCGCTCAACGAGGAGCAAACTAACAATTCAATTAAATATGAATTCAAGCACAAAAGTTCAAGGGCAACCCACACAAATGCACCCAAAACTCTTTCAAAGAGCTACACAAGAGACTATCAAAAGGGATATCACCGCCATTGCATCCGCCCCTCTATTATAGCCTAAGATCCCCTAAGACAATATCACAATTGCTCTTAGAGTTAAACCCTACCCTAGCTCAATCTAAGGCCTTGTTCTATTTCTCAATTTAAAATTTCAACTTCCTCGATTTCCGTTACCACACTTTTCAAATTATTAAATGATGCATTTTTTACAAATATATATATATATATATATATAACTTATTTAAAAAAATTAAATAAATCCAATTTTCATGTTTATAATTATTAGTACTTAATTAATCATGTGCTAATGGTATTTTTTGTTTTGTGTGCGTTAAAAATCTTTCTCAAAACAGAGAGATCGAAAGCAGCCTAACGGCAAGTTTTATAAAGTAGATGATACAAGCTGCTTATTGGAAGATAAGTCGAATGGCTAGTCCAATTTATGAGAGATTGTCATTAAGAATGTAAAAAGAGCATGGATAGACTATGGTTATGGTTGACCCTGTGATGTATGATACAGGCAGGCAAGGTAATTAATGTTTTTTTTTGCTTTTGCGTTCCTTTTTTTTTGCTTTTCTATTTGTAATTTTTGTGGGAAAAATAAATGAATTATATGTATATATATATATATATATATATATATATATATATATATATATATATATATATATATTTATAGACTCTTGACCGTCACTATATTCGGGCTTTTTTCGAAGCCTGGCCACTTATGCCTAGTAAATAGCCAGTCTATCTTATCAATTAATTGTGCTCCGAAATGAGTGGGCTAGACGATACTTGGTACAATGGCGCGAAGCTGAACTTGATGTTGAGGCAGATGCTACATCTACAATACCTTAGGCTGACAAGTTGGGGAAAAGATATTGTATAATGCTGTAAAGTGATGGTATATGCACGTAGTGAAGCTGTAACATGGAGTAGCCAGTATATTTGTGCTTGCTGATTGTCTGTACAAAATTTACTTCCTTTTTTTAACAGTTGATAAGTTGTTAATTTATTTATCTTAAGAAATGTACATGAATAATAACAAAAAGTTGATATGGGAGCTGCCGTATTTTGCTGGAGTTGTGAGTCTTATTGCAATACTACATTAGGAGATTTCATATTTTTTGCAATACTGCCTTAGGAGATTTCACATTTTCATGTGTTTGTCAGTTTTCAAGTTTCAGTATTATGTAACAAAGTATCTATATTTATGTTGGAAACATGGTTATCTGGGGATAACAACGCATTTGTTTTGATATGAGACTCGTATGAGGTTTTGTGCTGTTTGACCATACATCCTTGTTTATCATGTTGCCTCTACTTCGAAGAAAATACTTGATAAATGGTTTTCTTTGACCAGACATTCTCTCAGCAGGAGCAAATATACACCTTCAATTAAATATGAATTCAAACATAAAAGAGGGCAACCCATACACAACTCACCCAAAACTCTTTGACACTCTTTCAAAGAGCTACCCAAGGGACTATCAGAAGGGATATCACCACTCTTGCATTATGTCCTCTATTTATAGCCTAAGACCCCCTAAGACAATGTCACAATTGCCCTTAGGGTGAAACCCTAGCATAGACTCGATCTAAGGCCTTGTTCTATTTCTAAACTTCAAACTTCAACTTCCTCGTTTTCTGTTAACACGCTTTTCAAATTATTAAATGATGCATTTTTTGTAAACAATTACTATATAGAAGTTATTTTAAAAAAAATAAATAAATCCAATTTTCAAGTTTTGTGTGTGTCAAAAATCTCTCTCAAAACAGGAAGATCGAACGCAGCCTAAGGGCAAGTTTTATAAAGGAGATGAATGCTACATCTAATTTTGACCACATCATCAACTAATAAATATAGAGGTAACATGTACAATATATCATATCAATCAATACTTCTAAAGCTGGCTGGTGACCAGCCAGCTAATTGGTCTACTTGGCGCATCTAGCTTCCATGATAAATGAGAGACTCCTTTGTGAAAAAAAAAGAATAAAAATGGAGCAAGAAAAGATGCCACAGTGCTCAAACTTTCTTGCAGCTTGTAGTCTCTCTTGAGATTTCTATGCTAATTCTCAATAAATTAAACCGGTAACATCACCTTTTGAAAATTGCAAAAGAAAAATTAGGAAACAAAATAAAGAGCAATGCGAATTGCAGAGAGACAAGGCTACACCTCTTCTCATGTCCTTTCAGTATCAGGTGTTGGCAATACTTGGGAATTGAGTGGAATATTAATTTGGAGTTTTTCCAAATGATCACCCTAGCAAGACTTAAATTTGCTCAGAAGGGTTTCCTGGAAATTTTCTATTTGGCAGCTTGGCACATCTGAAAGCAAAGGAATGGCTTCAAACTTCAGAATGTTCAGCCCTCTTTTCAAGCATGGAGATCTCTTTTTGTCAAAGAAGTTCTTCTGCATATGTGCAGAATGAATGATCATCTAAAACAAACTGTTTTTAATTGGGTACAAACTTTATAGTCTTTCTGTGTGACCCGCATGCAATCTCTGTATCATTGTAATTATTTTCTTTCTTTATAAAATTATACTGCTGGGCAAAGCCCTGGCAGTTTTCCTGTAAAAAAATATAAAGAAGATGTAATAAAATAGGAAATAAGTAATGACATATTGGAATGAAAATTCAATATTGTCTACTCCCTCCGTCCCATAATAGGTGACATTTTTGACTTTTTATTTGCAACGTTTGACCATTCGTTTTATTTGAAAAATTAGTGCAAATATAAAAAAAGATAAGTCATGTGTAAAGTACTTTTGATAATAAAGCAAATGACAAACAAAATAAATAATAATTCCAAAATTTTTTGAATAAGACGAATAATCAAACATTGACAAACAAAAACTTAAAAAGACAAGTAATATGGGACGGAGGTAGTATATACCAAGCATGTCTCTAAAATCAGAGCTCAAATAAAACAAAGAGAGATACACTTAAGCTCAAAATGTAAAAGAAAATAGAAAAAGTGACGCCATCGTCGAGGCTACGCCATAACTGGTCAATCGAATGCAGTAAAAATAGAAAATCTAAGTGCTCTTAAACAAAAGTTTCTAATTACTGAAAAGCTACACACATTTTCATTTTTTTTACTAAACATGCATTTCTCTACTATATATAGTTAAAAGGCAAAAAAAAAAAGTCGTTTACGTTGTCCGTTAATCCAAGCGACCTTCGGATTGTTCGTGCACTCCCACTTCGTCTTCCATCCCGTGTAAGCCACATTAACCTATCGATTCAGATTATTTTTGCATGCCAAGACGAGACAAGCCAGATCACTCCTCCATATACTAATGCATGCACCCTCTAGCGGCAACCATGCACAGATTGATTGATCCATATCGAGAAGAAGATCAAATCGCGATGGTTGGTAAGGCGGCGATGGCTGGTGAGGAGTGGTGGTATTAGTATCAGTGGAAGCGGCAGGGCGGTGACACTCCGCAGTTGTGACGGCATGATGTCTAAAGTCTAGATAGAGACGATGGGTGTAGACTGGTGGTGTTGATCAACCGACTGGAAGTAGTCGAGCGCCATCACAGCCGCAGCGGTGATATCGACAATGCCGACACCAACCATCCCCAATTTCACCTCCTCTGTCATCGCCCATGCCCTGCAACTGCCACTACGACGACTACGCTAGCTTTCCATCCATCGGACGAGTATCCTTTTTAATACGCAAAATCTAAATCGAGAGCGCTCTCGATTTAGTCATAACGAGCGACGCTAGCCATTGTCCAGATACGATCAGCCATTGTCTAGATATGTGTCTTGAAGAATCTTATTTTACTATAGTACTAATTGATCAAGTAAGTAGAAAAAATATTTCTACCATATATGCTTCAAATACAATTTTCTCTTAAATTACTCATCCGATCTACGATCCGATTACACCGTTGTGTTCGTAACAATTAAATCTTTACAACAAGATCTCACATGATTATATTTTGATAAAAAAATCATAAATTACTTTTATAATATATCTAAATTACTTTTAGATTTCACTAAGTTACTTCTTAAACATATAAAAGTAAATTCAATAAAGTTTTAAAGTAATTAACATATATTATAGAAGTTACTTTCCTCTTATTATAAGTTACTTCTATAGTATATGTAAATTACTTTTAGGCTTTATTAAATTACTTTTATATGTCAATGAAGTAACTTAGTGAAATCTAAAAGTAATTTAGATGTATTATAAAAGTAATTTATATTTTTTCATCAAAATATAATCATGTGAGATCTTGTTATAAAGATTTAATTGTTACGAACACAATGATGTAATCGGATCGTAGATCGGATGAGCAGTTTTAAAGAAAATTGTATTTGAAGTATAGGTGGATAGTGTCATATATTATCATATATGGAGTGGTAGCTGGTTTAGACAAACCTGCTACCACTAGCTGTGCAGTCACGTCCTTTTTAATACCCTTTTTACCAACATTGCAATGCTGAAAAACCCATATCAATCAATCAATCTCAAGCCAGAACTTTGTCAGTTGTTGATTGGGCCACGTGGCACAATAATGTTTAAGATAAATTCGGGAATTACTAGGAAAAAAAACAAGACCGTGTAAATGGAAACAAATAAATAAATAGATCTAGATAGATCCAGTGATGTGCATGAGATTAAAAGAAGAAAGGAAATAAATACTGTTGCGAACAAGAAAGTAAGTACTCTTCAGAACAAGATGGATATAAATAAATCAAGTGATGTATGTGAGGATCAATAAAAGGAAAGATATATCTGATTGATATCAAACATGCTTCCAACTTTTAGTATATGTAGTTTTTGCAAAACAGATAAACATTCAATATAATTTTTCATTCCAACTTCTCCGAGTGAATATAAATCCATCACCAAGAAACAAATCCGTAAAAGATCGAACATTAAAAAAAAAAATAGTCTCACTCGCCTCCTGGCTTTGGCACCTTCCTCAGCTTCATGGTAACCCCCACCAAGCTCATGTCGTTGCCGTCGCTCCTGCCATACCAGTGAAACAAAATGGCAGATCACCTCTATCCACCAATGAATCTGACGACGCTGAGCGACATAAGCGAAGACGGTCCTGAGTGCTCACAAAAAGCATTGACAGGGTTGAAAGTGATTCGGATAATTTCTGTTCGATCGGACCTTTTTCGGATTCGGATAGTTTAGGTCGGATATATCCGGAAAATTTCGAATTCGGATATGGAAACGAATATGATATAGGTGATATCCGTCAAAATCGGATATTCGTCGGATATTATCCGGTATTTTCCATCGGATATCCGACTTACCCGTAAGGCCAATAAGCTAGCCCAACACAAAGAGGAGGCAAATCAGACTTCCTGGAAAAAATAAACTTCGAATTGAATTTTATGATACTAAATGAACTCATATGAAAAAGTTGTCAAAAACAAAGTTGTAGAACTCATTGAGATCTATCAATTTTATTTTGGTCATTTCTCAATCCGAGTTTGACTGAACTATATAAAATTTGAATTTTAAAATATAAAAAATTCAAATAATTTTTTCGGGTAGTAAATGATTTTAAATGGAAAAATTGTCAAAAAAACAAAGTTGTATAACTTATCAAGATCTATAACTTTTATTTTGGTCATTTTTCTATATGACTTTGTTTGAACAGTTTAAATTTGAATTTGAATTTGAAAATATGACAACTTCAAACAACATTTTTCAAATACTAAATGATTTCAACTGAAAAAGTTATTAACAACAAAGTTGTATAACTAATCAAGATCTATAACTTTTATTTTGGTTATTTCTTCATCCGACAAAGTGATAGTAACATTGTTCACAAAATTTACATATCTCTCATTTGGTTATGTTACTATCACTTTGTCGGATGAAGAAATGACCAAAATAAAAGTTGTATGTCTTGATGAGTTCTACAACTTTTATGTTCATGACTTTTTCAGCTAAATTTATTTACTGCTTCAAAATATCATTTGAAGTTTTGAAATTCAAATTTTTAATTGATAAAACAAAGTCAAAAAAAGGGCCAAAATAATAGCAGTAAAAACACAATAACATGATAGAGCATGATTTTAGAAACACAATAGCAAAAATCGTTTGTGAGTAGTGAGGGATTTTTATATTCCGATTAATATTTGTCACCGTATTCGTTTCGCTTCGTATTCATTCGCTCCGTATTTGTATTCGATAATATTCGATTCCGTTTTCATATCCGGGATTCCGATTCCGATTTCGATTCTGAAAAAATTATGAAAGCGAATATGATAGAGCTAGTTTTCGATCGTATTCGATCTGTTTTCATCCCTACTTGCGATGGAGAGCGACGCTGGCACTGAACCTCGTGCTGGACGGTGAGCTCGGTGGCAAATCTGTGGAGTTGTGAACTTGAAGAGGACAAGTGGCTTGAGTTCAACCGAGTTAGTAAGCCCTTGTTTCCCTGTCACATCGGATGTTAGGATACTAATTAGAAGTGTTAAAACATAGACAGCGAGACGTCTGTGGTGACTTCGTCAATCTCAAGAATTTGTCGGTCTAGTCTTCGAAGATGCTTATAGGGGTAGGGTTTGCGTGCATACGTTTATACGGATGAGGGCGCGTGCGTTGTGAGTGTCTGTGTTGTACTGTGTAATTCTAAAAAAAAATAGTGTACTGTTTTCTTAATGCTTCATTCAACTTTGATTGAAACCAATTGAAGGATTTTACTGAAATTGGATTAACAATGGACAAATAATCTTCTATATTTTTTTTAAAAAAGGAGATATTAGTATGGGTTTTACCATACGAGTGCGCAGCAATAGTCGCGCTGATTTTCTAGTCTATACTAATTCTGATAGATTAGTCAAATGTTTGTTTGCTCAATCTACTCTTCCTCTCTCTCATTTTATCTTGAATTTTGTATATTGGTTGCCTTTTGAGGGGTGGTTCTTTATCTCTCAATAAGAGATTGTACTGATATTTATAGTACTTACCCTAAGCTATCCACTCTCCCTTTCTTCTCAAAGAAAATACTCTAGATGATTGTGTAATCGATCCGAATTTTCCACGCCAAAACAGAGGGATCAGTCCGCGTCATTCTCCTTTCAACGAACCGAAGTGCGACAAGTTGCCGAGCTGAAGCCGCGCGCGCCGCTTCCCTCCTTGGCCCATGTGCAAGCTAGCTCGCCATTAACTAAAAAGGGAAAAGTACAGCAGCGGAGGTCCCTCGTCTTATCACCGAATTACAAAATCATTCTTGAACCGTAAAACTGGATATAATACATTCTCTTACTTAAAAAAACCAGTACAAACAAGATCTCTTGATGGTATGTCCCCGTTTTTAGTTGATGTGGCGCCTATGTGGCTCCTTTGACTAGGTCTTCGCTCCACGTGACATTGACGTGACACTTACATGTCAATTCGATCCAAAAAATATATAAAAACCGTGAGGCCCACGTGTTAGTTACGCTAGAAAATAACTAAAAATGATGGGCCCATGTGGGACCCGCATGCCATCTCATTCTGTTTCTCCTCCCTTAGGCTGTGTTTGTTGGAGGAGGTTGGGAACCTATCTCCTTTGCACGTAAAACCGAGTGGTTCATTAGCGCATGATTAATTAAGTATTAGCTATATTTTTTAAAAATGGATCAATATGATTTTTTTAAGAAACTTTCGTATAGAAACTTTTTGCAAAAAATGTATCGTTTAGCAGTTTGAAAAATAGTGCGCACAGAAAATGAGAGAGGGAGAGGCGGAAAACGAACGCAACCTTATTATTATAGGTGGAAAAAGTATACTTTGACCCCCTCAACTATGACCCGAGATTGATTCATGCCCTCCAACCACAAAACCGTATATATTGACTCCTCAAACTATCAAAACCGGTGCAAACTATATCCCTGGGTGATTTTGGAAGCGGTTTTGGCTGACGTGGCGCCTACGTGGTGGTGTTGACCCAGTCTTCGTCCCATGTGTTGTTGACGTGTCGCCTATGTGGCATTTTAGAGTAAAAAAATACATGGGACCGACATGTCATTCACACAGGAAAAATAGTGGGACCTACCAACATGTGGGCCTACATGTCATCCTGTCTCTCTCCTTCCTTCTTCCTCCTCCCTCCATCTACCTTATCTCTCTCTTTCTCTCTCTTTCCTCTAGATCTTCACCGTAGCATAGAGAGACAAAGCAGAGCGAGAGGACCGGAGGTGGCGACGGAGAGGCCGGCGAGCTGCTCTTCTCGCGTCGGCCGACACGCGCCGCTGCCTTGCCTCCTCTCCCGTTGGCTGTCGGGCGCCGCTCCCTCCTCTCTCGCCGGCCGTTGTGCACCACTGCCTCGCCTCCTCTCCCACGACTCTCACACACCGCTCCCACCGGCCGCCCCTCTCTCTCTCCTTTATCTCTCCCATTTCTCTTTACCTTGGCCGGAGGGGCGGCGGTGAGCGCTAGAGCGGCAGCAATGGGCGGGAGGCTGGATCGAGGTGGTGCCCGCGGCCGACGAGGAGCTCCCTAGGCTGCGCGCTGAGTGGGACCAGCTCAAGGTCTCACCACGGCGCGCCTCTACCTCCTCATTCACTCCGGGAGCCGGGCGCTAGTTGAAGCGCCAGTTGGGGCCAAGCCATCAGTGGCACGACGACGGCTTGGTGTCAAACGTCCGCGCGCTTGGGTAGGAGCTCGCCGAGCGTCTGTGCGCTTGGGGAGGAGCTCACCGGGGCGTCCGCGCATTTGGGGAGGAGCTCACTGGCCGTCCTCGCACGGGGAGGAGCTCGCCGACCGTCCGCTTGGGGAGGGAGGAAGAAGGGAAGAAGAGGGAGGATGTCAGTGGGTCCCACAATACTTTTTGAGTGATATATGGGTCCCACATATTTTTTTAATGTTGTTTTATTCTAATGCTACATAAGCGTCATGTAGGATAAAGACCCGGTCAAGACTGCCACGTAGACGCCACATAAGCCAAAACCACCTTCAAAACCACCCAGGGACATTGTTTATACTGGTTTTGATAGTTGGAGGAGTTGTTATATCCGGTTTTGTGGTTGGAAGGTATAAATCATACTAGGGCAATAGTTGAGGGAGTCGAAGTATACTTTTTCCTATTATAGGCTCTAGCCAGCCAACTATGTGGGCCTTAACACCATCTCATCCGGCCCAAACCAATCTGGGCCGTCACATTATCGGATGTCAGCCGGCCCAACAAAACTCTGTCCAACCTGTGCCATCACATTTCCGCACACCCCCTCGGAAGATCTCCCATTCGCCATTTCCCATCCATCCCAGCGCCCTCCTCACCCGTCCGATCACGCGGCCGCGGCAACCACAGCCGTCCGATCCACACCCCGAGCCGCGCCCGAAGCCCTAACCCTAAAACCCCCCGCCTCCTCCATAAATCCCCTTCTCCCTCCTCCCCGCCGCCACTTCCTCTCTCTCTCTCCTCTCGATCTCGTCTTCTCTCTCTCGCAGGTCTCGATCGCGGTAAGCTCCCGAAACCCTAGCTCGATCCAGCGACTGCTCGGCGGCGCGGATCTCTGAGCGGTGTGTGTGTGTGTGCAGATGGCGGCGGAGGTGGCGAAGGCGGCGGTGGTGCCGGAGTCGGTGCTGAAGAAGCGGAAGCGGGAGGAGCAGTGGGCGGCGGACAGGAAGGAGAAGGCGCTCGCCGAGAAGAAGAAGGCCGTCGAGAGCCGCAAGCTCATCTTCGCCCGCGCCAAGCAGTACGCCCAGGAGTACGATGCGCAGGTGAGCAGAGCAACCTCCTCGCTGCCCGTTGATTCGCGGAACCCTGTGGCGTCTAGGAATGGTTCGTTTAGATTTGCGTTGCGCATCGACGCATCGTGAAGTCCGCTAAAAAATATGAGAATTGTTTTCTCCTGTGACGATTGATTGTTTAGAAGCGTCTAAGGCGCGTCTGCAGGTGTCCGTGGTGGATGCTGAACCCGTTTAATTCAAGATTTCAGTTTCTTTAACTAGATGCCAGTAATTAGCAGCTTGACTTAGATTTATAAACCAACGGTTTGGTTATGGGCTAATTTATCTGTTTTGCTGAGAGCTGGTATGATTAAATGGTCTAATTCTTCCATGAATTTCTTTTAATGCTGACCCACTTAATCTGGTGGGCGATTGGATTATGTTTTTTTTTTGGCTTTTGAAGTGTAGTTAATCTGTTCGTTGGCATGGTTCAAGGGGTACTTCTTTTCTGAAATGATTATGATAATTTTGAATTTATTGTGATCATTGTGTTCCCTGCAGGAGAAGGAGCTTGTGCAGCTCAAGCGTGAGGCCCGGATGAAGGGTGGGTTCTACGTCAGCCCTGAGGCCAAGCTTCTGTTTGTGGTCCGCATCCGCGGGTGAGAAACTATACCATAACAGCTTAAAAATATCTTTGTTTGCATCGGCGTTAACAGTTCGATATGCTTTATGTAGTATCAATGCCATGCACCCCAAGACCAGGAAGATCTTGCAGCTTCTGCGGTTGAGGCAGGTTGGTTTATGAATCAGTTTTCTTAGAAATGCGTGAACTCTTGCGTACGCTGGTGTATTAACTTTGTGCTTAATTGTTTGATTCTACAGATCTTCAATGGTGTCTTCCTCAAGGTTAACAAGGCAACCATTAACATGCTGCGCAGGGTTGAGCCGTATGTTGCGTATGGGTATGTTATCAATTTTAGCTGCACTGTTCTGTTTATGTATTTTAGCTGTAATAATTACTGATTGCTGTTCAAGACTTGTAATCCTCCATTGCAAATTGCCAGTGCTTTTAAGACCCAAAATTGTGTGATGAACTTATAGGTTTCCCCCTTTGTTTATAGTCTGTTGTGGACTTGTGGTGCTACCATTTAGACATTCTTGAAAGAGTTAATCTTAATGGTCTTTGTCTATTTCTGTTCAATCTTGTTTGTTTGATCTAAGTTCAGAAGCTTTTGAAAGTACTATGGTGGACCATTCACTTCATGTCAATTGTTCCAGAATTAGAATGATGACATTGTCCTAGAACCAAAAATCATTACCTAACTTATATTAACACTATCTCAATTGGGTTATTAGATTATTGCTAAGCTGCTTGAGGCATAAATGCAGCTTTTGATAGTACTTTGATCAGCAGTAGGGTTCTCATAGTGACTTTATAGCTTTTGAGCTTGTTAGATACTTGGTTATTTTTAATGTTCTACCTGGCTGAATCAAGTACTTTCTTTGGTGTGATCAGGTACCCAAACCTGAAGAGTGTCAGGGAATTGATCTACAAGAGGGGTTACGGGAAGCTCAACAAGCAGAGGATTCCTCTTCAGAACAACAAAGTCATTGAGGAGGTATGTATGCTCTTGTAGGCTTTCATTGTGTTGTATATATGCCATTTACAGCAATTCTAATTCTTATTTCGCTTATTGTTGGTCAACCATTAGGGCTTGGGGAAGCATGACATCATCTGCATTGAGGATCTTGTCCACGAGATCATGACTGTCGGTCCACACTTCAAGGAGGCCAACAACTTCCTGTGGCCCTTCAAGTTGAAGGCACCACTTGGTGGCCTCAAGAAGAAGAGGAACCACTATGTCGAGGGTGGTGATGCCGGCAACCGTGAGGACTACATCAACGAGCTCATCCGGAGGATGAACTAGGCTTTTCTTCTGTTACTTGGGAGAATGTCTCCTTATCTATGTATGCAACATGGTTATTTTTATCTTTAGGCTGTCTTGAGCTGGATACTGGATATGCAATTTTGGCGTTCCAGACAGGAGGTAGACTTGGCCTGTGTTCAGAGTGAGACTTCCGGTGGGAAATCTGTACCCGTTGGCCCTTGGGTTTGTTCCTGTCTGGATGCTTTTGTTTCTTGATATGTTCGCTAGTTGTGCTTGCTGTTTATTGCTTACCGCTCTACTTGGCGCTAAATCCTGAGAAGTTGCAAATTCCTTCTGATTAGTTGCCATTGTCATCATTAACGGACAAAAAAAGAGATGACTTTGCAGTGTTGTTCATTCTCCGATGGACAGCAACACGTTTTATCTCATGAACAATCTTCTGCTCTAATTGTTAGATTGAGTATTATTTAAGTTGTAATTATCGATAAGGAGAAATGAATCTTAAGTATTCCTATGTCATGCCTTTATTCACATACAGCACTACAAGCTAGGAAAAAGAACGAATTGTTGTGGTTCTTTGAGCATTACAGTGATAAATGCTTGTTTTGCTGTGTTCGCAACCAGTCACCCAACATTCTCTTGTTTGAAATTTGTTTCTTTTGTACAAAAAGAATCAGTAAGCCAAACCCAAATACTTAAAAAAGATATTATTTAGGGACACGCCTCCTCTATCAAATTTGCAGTGCGTTACACCTAGACATTATTTTGCTCCGACCAGCTACAGCTAAAATTTGTGGTAGTCAGGTTTCAGCACCTCATTTGCACATCCTTGCAACGTTGCTGTTGGCTTCAACAGGTTCTCAAATAGCAGCATATCCATGGACAGAATGTGGTTCTTGTTCTAAAACAAAAGGTTCTTAAAATGTTTAGTTATGCTCATTGAGCTGACTAAACCACCATGCAGTCGTATGAAGGTGTAGATTGGCGGATTAGGACTTCAAAATGAACAAGTATCTTTCTAGTAGGAGGTCTTAAAACAGTTCAGCAGGGAACATGCTTTGCCATTTAGAGCACCCACCTGAAAACAGAATGGAGTTCCAACAGCACCACTGCACCAGCTCGTCCAATGATCCAGTCCATGTAGCAACAGAAAAATTGTTAGAACTTCTAAATATCCATGATAGGCATAAAACTTTAAAGCTTCAGCTTCCCTTTATGCCGCCTGTGAAACTTCTGGTAATCGTTAGCATGCCTTATGTCATGATTGATTGCACTCTGAGAAAAGTAGAAAAAGAGTTATCCTTTTCAGAAACAAAAATTGGAGCAAATTATTTGTGTTGGAAATCATAACTTTTTTGCTTACATGAATGCCCTGAGCACAAAAAGGACTTCAAAATGTTGGATACTTCGTCCATGCTTGGATGAGCTCAGCTCAGTCTCAGACTCTCAGTCTCGAAGGTTGTCGGAGCAGCCAAAGCTGCGCATAGCTGATCTTATAGCTTCATTTGGAATCCTGGTATCGACATCTTCAGACAATTGGCTGAAAATATTTGATGTTTCAGTTCAATCATTATTATCATCGTCTTGCAGCGTGAACAAATCCTTCACATCTCTAGCTTAAAAAAAATCTCCTCTGCTAAGATTATTTCAGTACTTCGTTTCACAGGAAATTCTTGCATTCCTGCTGATGATAGGCTTTCTCCTCTATCGCCACATCTCTAATTTCCCCCGTAGTCTGTACCACAGATAATTTAAGAGTATGGTATTCAAATATAAATGCAATGGAAATTGGAATTCAAACGCAGAGGGGGTTCAAATGCAGGCCTCCATTGCTGATCGTGATTAATCAACGGAAAAATAATAATTTGATCATACAAAATTTCAAAAAGCAAAGCGCTAATGTCTAGCGCTGCCTCCACCGAGAGACCCGACTGTATGTATGCCATATTTGACATCTTAACGTGTATGGATGGATGCAGCCTAACCGGCAGGCGCCTGCCGTGCCCCATAACGGGAGGGGACCTTATGACTGCTCCATTTTTATTTTGAAGGTGTCCGCCAAACCGTGGCCACGGTGGGGATCTGTCCGCTGTATCTAGTCGGTGTGGGTGTCTCCGGGGAGGCGACACAACAGACTCCACCCAAGTTTATAAAGAGGTCGCTCTGTCGCAAAATGAGCGAGGTGGGACAAAACTAATTGCGGGATGGATTCAGCGCGTCGCGCAGACCAAGCTAGGAGTAGAGACGAGGCCTACCTGCTCTCCACGGAGGCCCGGCAGCGAGGGCGCCGTCGATCTGACCAGAGCTGAAGCTTCCTGCCGCCGTCACCGATGCCACGGAGACTACTGCCGATGGATGTGGGTCCTCCAGGAGCAGAGATGGCGCATCTGCAGCTGGCTGCTTGCCGCCGGACGTCGGGAAGCGCCGCCATCGGGGAGGAGAGGGACGGCCGGACGGGAAGCGAGATCGAGCCTTCCATATAAGGTGGGCCATGTGGCATGATTACCATGAGTCCAGTTCACGTCCTCCAGGCCCAGCTCACGGCTGGGCAGTTTTGCCTTTTTTTTTGTTCTTCTTCTTTTTTTATTTGTTTTCCGGAAGGATTGTTGTTTCTTGTATGTGCTCAAATTGGTACTGGGGTTGTTTGGTTAGCACTAGTTAGTCCGTCCCAAAATAAATAAACCAATCTAGATAAGAATTTGATATAAGCTATGACAACGAATATGGACAGGTTATATCAAATCCTATTCTACATTCGTTTATTTTGTAATTGATAAAGTATGCTCTATGTGTTTCTTTTTTTTATGATCACATACACTCGACTGTAATTAGTTTTAAATATGAGCGTTCATGTCACGCCCTGAAGTTCCCCTCCTTACTAATGAATACAAGCATTTGTGCTACCACTTTAAACCCAAGTGGACAAGTATCACCGCAAGAAACCTACCTACGGTTTGTTTGTTGTATCTTCAAAATTTTAATAATAGATCAATGAAATTTTGATGTAATTATAGAGTTAAGCTTAGGGATCTAATTGATCCACCCTCGTCTCTATCACTATACACAATCTATTTGTACAACCACTGCCACGATCTTGAGGCGCTAAGATATGGCCACCCTAACCTCAGCCATGCCACCTGCTCATAGCTAACCCATATCAACACATAAACGAACTGTCGGCCGCCACCACTCACTCAAGATCCCTACCGACAAGGAGATTGAAGATTTCAGCTAAGAGAAAGAGCAAGACGACAATGGTGAGCCTCGGGAGGGTTGTTGTCTGGTGATAGTGACCTTGAGGAGGGCTTCGACTTGATGACGACAGCATCAACAATATCTACGATCAGGACTATGGATTGGTGACAATTAAGACCTTGGTGAGGGTCGTGGCTTGCGTGCCGTCGACAACAATGACTTGATGGCGTCAATAAAGGTCGGTTAATTAGAGTGTCAACGGTAGCTCCATAGGCCACCAAAGTCTCGGGCAAGACCTATTACCATCCGCTTGCTCATATGCTTGAGGAATTTGTGAGTTCTTGGATTTTGGAGAACTTGCAAGTTTTTTTTTTTTTTTAGTTTTGGGAATTTGTGATTGTGCCTACAATTACTTACAAGAAGTTTGGGAAATTGCATATTATGATTGGATCTTAATATTCTTTTTTTCTTTCCGTCAAAAACATTTGAAGAGATGGTTCACTTTAGAGGACCGCCTAGGAAAACTAATTTGGGCAGTTTGTGAAATCCAATTTTCACGGGTAGGTCTCTTAGAGTTGGCCGCCTATAACTACCTTAAATTATTTATTTTCACAAGCCTTGTTTAGACATTATAACGTGAATTGTCTGTGAAAAATAAATTTAGCCGCATATAAAAACCTTTTTTAAGTAGTGTTAATTAATCGAAAACAAGACTGCATACTTAGACGTACATATGATATTTTCCTCTTTTGTTTTGCCAAATAGATACGATCTGAAAGGTTAGGTACTCGAGAAGACCGGAAAATTTTCATAGTAGTATGAACTAGGAGTATCTAAGGAAAAGTCTTAGTAGCGTGCACTTTAAATATTTGTTCAAATCGATCGTCTGCTCACTTCAATGTGTTTTGGGCTCAACCATGCTCTTTCGAGAAACAGAGTTGGGCATTTCAAATTTCGAGTGAGGTTTGGATTGTTGGACAAGCTACCCCTCAGTTGGGCATTTCAGTAATACTACATCTTTTCATTTTCCTTCTCTTGGACTCTTCTTAAAATCTACTTCACCCGTAAACTCAAAAATGGTAATTTTCACTTCAAATTATTTTCCCCTTTTTGCATTTGTGGAATGAAATGTTCACTACTACATGATAATCAGCTCTTGTTTCGTTTACAGCTGCAGCAAACAATGATCAAAAGAAAAAGGAACAGAACTCCAGCCAAGGGCGTCTCTACAGGCACACCATACTTGGTAATAGGACAGGTGAAAATCACATGTTGAGCTGCATCAAGCAAAATTTTCATTTTACTACGGAACATCAAGCAAAGGAAAAACAACTTTCAGAACATATTTTCCCATTGAATTTCAAAGTAAAAAAAAGGGGTTATACAAACTCTGCTGCCGTCTCGGTTCTAATCTGAACTCACATGAAAACAGAGATATATAAATTGAATTTCTGAGAAATATGCATTGCATGTACAAATACTGTTTGCCGTGACTAACGGTGTTGTATTGAAAAGTATTGATTGCTCACATTGACAACTGAGACATCATCAGCTTGACAGGGCAAATACCTGCAAAAATACTTTACATAGCATGTACAAATCTTGTGCCGAAGCAAAGTTTTTGGACAAAAGAACATTTTGAGATAGTTTGCTCCATGCGGTAACAAACGAGCATGTAAAAGCAAATAAGATTATTTTTTATTTCTTCAGCCAGCCAAAGTTCCTAGCAGATCAAGCCTCCACATGCAATGGTGAGGTGACATGCATCTGTAACCATGGCCCTCTCAACTTGTAACTTGCACTTCAAATGGTACCCCTGCATATGTAAATGACCTAGTTCACCTATATTTCCATGAGAAAAACATAAGGATAGCAAACCTGTGTCACAATCCAGATGATGCTGAGGATTGTCAGCAACAGCGCAACAAAATTTGAGCAATGGTTAGGGAACAAAATATGAGCTGCTAGTAGATTTGAAAAGACTAGATAGATTCATAAAGTTTTAAGCACTTCTGTGTTCAAGACAATCTGCTCCAGTTAGCTATATATCTCTGGTTTCACTATAGCTGGAGCCTGGCCTTCAATAATGCACTACAATTTCACAATTTCACTTGACTTTAGCAATAGAAACATTCCTGCTTGGGGTGTAGTGTAGAACATCGCAGTTGCGCCAATATTTACTCCAACTGCCATGGTCTTTGACTACAGAGAGATCAGTAAAGTGCTTTTTAATATTAAAACAATTTTTGAAAAAATAATTATTATGTGAGCCAATCAAATTATCATGTTGTATTTGTCTAGTGTGGAATGATGATGTGTTTCTGTTTTAAATGGGTGCAAACATGTGACATTTAATCTTCATTGCTGCAATTCGCCCTAACTAGTAATATAGTGTCGCCATATATAGCACACTCAAAGAGCAACAGTTTTGAAAAAATATTGTAATAAATTGAGAAACTGCATATTTGATTGTTCTATTTCCTCTGTGCTTTGATTGGTTAGGATGTCATTTTCTGATACATTGCCATCATTCGGTTCAATTTTTTGCCCCCAGACCTTCCTGCGCAAGTAATTGCATGACTTGTCCAATGTGTTATTTGTCACCCTGGAAAATTGGGGACTTCCTTGTACTGACATGTTGCTTCCATACCATTACGATACGGCTACGCCCAGAAAAAAAAATCAAGATTACTTTCACTTTACATCAGTAGTTGACTAACTTAATACTTTCCCTTTCCCAAGTCCAGGTCCAGGTCAACGTTCTTGTGAGTTGTGATTATCCCTGATGTGGTGTTTTAATTCATGTGCACATAATAGGAGGTTTTTGTGTCCTGAATTTATTTCCTTACATGAGAACCAAGCAGTTCATTTTGCAGAGCCCAAAGGAAGAACCTCCTCTGGCCAAACAATGCCCCCTTATATTATCCCTCTGTGCCTGATTCTCTTCATCATCCAAGCTAGTCATTCCATGGGAGCTCAGATCAATGAGACAACCATTCCTCAAGGTTCTGAAATCAACACAGCTGGCCCCCAAAGTTGGGTCTCCCCCTCAGGGCGCTTTGCGTTTGGCTTCTATCCCGAAGGGGAGGGATTCTCCATTGGTGTGTGGCTTGTCACTGATCCATCCAGGTTCATCTTGTGGACAGCCTTCAGAAATGATCCCCCGGTTTCTGGTGGTTCAATTCTGTTAACCGCTGGTGGTTCACTTCAATGGATTCCACCTAATCAAGGATTCCAAGGGAAGGTAATATCTGCCGCCCCTACTTCGGCTACTTCTGCTGCTATCTTGGACACCGGCAACTTTGTGTTGTATGACACCAAAAAACAGGTCATATGGTCTACCTTTGGTACTCCGACGGACACCCTATGACCAGGGCAGAACTTGCCTCCTGGCAATCAGCTGTTCTCAAGTGTCTCTAACACCAACCATGCCACAGGAAAGTATCGCCTTTCCAACCAGCCACGATGGCAACCTTGTGATGTATCCGATAGGCACGATAGATCCTGATAGTGCATACTGGAATACTGGTACTTATGCACAAAACTTTCTTCTCACTCTTACACTGGATCCCAACGGCACCCTATGGTTGTTCGACCGAAATAGTCCATATAGAATGGTGTTGTTTCTGACTAATCAGTCATTGAGTGCCTCCCCAGATTCAGAGAGTTACTACCATCTGACATTGGATGCTGATGGCATACTGCGACTCTATTCGCATGTGTTCTTCAAGCAAGGAGGAGCGCACAAAACAAAGGTCGAATGGTTGGTGCCACCGAGCAATGATCGCTGCAATGTGAAAGGTGTTTGTGGTCCAAATAGCTTCTGCCAAGTAACTAGTAGTGGAGAAACCAGCTGTTCCTGCCTTCCAGGGTTTGAATTCTTAAGTGCTAACCAAAGCACTCAAGGTTGCTGGAGGGCACAGACTGGTGGTTGCACCAGGAATAGCCCTAATGGTGACATCGGACTGGTAGCCACAATGGTCACGGTGAAGAAAACTAGTTGGTCAGATAGGTCATACAACATCCCACCTCAATCACCAACCATTGAAGAGTGTAAAGCAATTTGCATGTCTGACTGCGCCTGCGAGATTGCCATGTTTGACTCCTACTGCTCAAAACAGATGCTTCCTATAAGGTATGGCAAGAGGGTTCCTGGTAGCAATACCACGCTATTTGTGAAGGTCTACTCCTATGAACCAAAAAGGACTGCAAGTGCAACTTCAACTGCCATGTTGACACATGGTGCTGCCCTCGCAATGCTCTCACTTGTACTGCTCTCAGTGTCTGTAATGCTATGCAAGCGCCGGCCATTTTTGAGGTACACACGTGCTGCACAACATCATGAAACTGAATTTGATGAGGAGAACATTGGAATCCGACCATACTCTTTCCATGATCTAGAGTTGTCAACAGATTGCTGAAGAGCTAGGAAGGGGCGCATATGGCACAGTGTTCAAAGGTGTTCTAACAAATAGTGGGAACAAGGGCATTGCAGTGAAGAGGCTTGAGAGGATGGCAGAAGATGGGGAGCGAGAATTCCAACGGGAAGTGCGTGCGATCGCACGAACACACCATAGGAACGAAGGTGTTTGCTCGGGTTCTGCAACGAAGGTGTGTATCGCCTTCTTGTCTATGAGTACATGCAAATGACTCCCTTGCCAATCTTCTCTTCAAGCGCGATGCAACACTACCTAGCAATGAGTTCAACAGAAAAAAAAAATGGACAAATTGCAATTGGTTGGATTAACCCATTAGTAGCAATGAGTTCAACAGTGAAAAAAAAAAATCTAATGTTAGAAATTTCAAAAAGCCAAGCGCTAGTGTCTAGCGCTGCCTCCACCGAGAGACCCAACTGTGTGCCTCTCTATATGGCATCTTTTTCGGCAGGGGGTCGCCTGCCGTGGGGATCTTTACACTGCTCTTTTTTTTTTTTTGCTTTTTTTTTTTTTTTGCAGCTGAAAAGGTAGGGCGGATACACGCCCTACCGCTGCCCATTGCAGTCGGGGTGGGTGTCCCTGGGGTGGCGATGGAATAGAATCAAATCGAGCTAATAAACAGGTCGTGTTGTCTCAGAATGGGCGATATGGTACAAAACTCATAACCGCATGGATTCAGTCGGAGCCAAAGAACAGCGCGCAGAGCGACATAGGAGGAGTAGAGGTGCGTGGCGTACCTGCTCTCCACCCCACGTCGACGGCGCCGTCGACCTGGCCGTGCTGGTCAAGTTTCCCGCCGCCTGGCCGTCGCCGTCGCCGTCTCCGGCAGCAGAGAGGGCGCATCCCAAGCTGGCAGCTCGCCGCCGATCTGGGGGAAGCGGCGGCGTCGGGGAGAGTGGAGAGGTCGGGAGGGAGGAGACATCGAGCCTAGCTCCCATCGATGACTCAGGTACTATGCAGGATGCTGGGCCATGACCTAAAGCAAGGACGATTGAGTCCATCCTTCTGACACATGGGGCTCGAGACGAAGCTTTGCCAGGCCCAGTTTGCTACTGGGCTGATTTGTTTTCTTTCGTTTTTGAAAGGAGTAAGTTTATTTTGGATCCCTTAACTTGCCGCTAGTTCGATTTTCATCCTTAAACCGCAATACCAATACAATCGGTCACTGGACTGTCAAAACCGGTGTAATATAGGTACCAAGGTGGTTTGGACAGTGCTTTTAGCTGATGTGGCACGCTACGTGGCTAATTTGACTCGGTTTTCATCTAACATGGTATTGACGTGGCATATGAAGCAAAATTTAATAATTTAAAAATTAAAACAAAATATATGAGCTCATATCAGTCAAAAAAATAATTCCCAGATGGGCTGTTGAAGCTGAACTCGATTAGAACAACAGTTTGAGTTTCTCCATTTATAGAATACTTGTTTCCTTCAATTCCCAAAAAAAAAGAATATTGGTTTCCTTTAAATATACATTTATCCATTTAGTTTTACATTTCTTTTTTTTATCTTATGCATATGTCACTTGTGAATATGAAAAAAAAAACACCCCTTCTGATCAGCCTTTACAAGATTTTTTTCTACCTAGTATTATAGGTGATTAATTTTAAACAAATTGGAGAGTGAAATAACATGTACTACGGTAGCTCTTTCACTTTCTGCCATTTTTCCCCTATTGATGAATATGTACAGCTTTTGTTACATGAAAATTTTTCAAAATCATTACTTGCTTCAATTGGTTGGTGATAACATCGAAGTTTCCTACGCATGCTCACAACCCAGTAAAGCATGGCTGAAGCCTACTGACACTGAATTTTGTATGTTTTCTTATAACTTCTTTATTTCCCATTTAAAAGATCATACATTTGAAAGTAGTGGGAGTATTGTGTTAATTGACATGTAGTTTTACTTGTACAAAGTGAATTTTGAATGTGTTTGACAATTGAGGATAGACATATCTGAAAAATAAAGGTGTATTTTTTTAATGAAATCCTTAATTATTTTTATGTTTTCTAAAATTTCTAGCTAAAGTTAGAGCAAATCGATAATTTCAATAGGAACAGTTGCACTTTTCTTTCTTAGTTATGCTTATTTCTGCTGCTAATTTTCTTTTAAAAAACACAGCAAAAACACATATGCTCACAACGTTGCTGCTTATTTTGTAGTATATGCCTGAATCTAAAATTGATTATATTTTTCTTTCTTCTTCCCCTGTCATGCTGTCTGCTAGGCCAATTGGCCCATTTAACGTGTGCAGTTTGGTTCATACTCTCCCTCTGTCCAAAAAAGGACAAACCTTGGGTTTCCGTGTCCAATATTTGACTGTCTGTTTTATATGAATTTTTTTATAATTAGTATTTTCGTTGTTGTTAGATGATAAAACATGATTAATACTTTATGCGTGACTTATCTTATTAATTTTTTTTCATAATTTTTTCAAATAAGACGGACGGTCAAACGTTGGACACAGAAACCCAGGGTTTGTCTTTTTTTTTTGTGACAAAGGGAGTAGGCAAGATTGGATAGGATATGGTCATCCCTACTTGCAAGGATGTGGTGGTCCAGTTTTTTTTTTTAGTTGTGTGGATATGGCCATCCAGCTTTTTATTTGGTTAGGTGGATAAGAATGGATTGAATGAAAATAATAACACACTAATTGATAATAAAATATGTTATTTATCATTGATATAGCCCATAATTTATACTAATTAATAACATAATAGACTAATTATATCCAATCAACACTAATTCCGATAAGCTAATTACTAACTAAGAACAAAATACATTAATTACTACTAATCAATTACTAATGATCAAGATTAGCAATTGTGGATATCCTCATCCAACATCTCCGTAGAATATTCTCTCTCCAGGCCGTATTATCCATTCTTGCCCATTACCCAAACACATTAAATTAAAACTGGATCGCCATCTCTCATGTAGGGATATTCCTCCAACCAAACACACCCTTAGCACTGCACCAGGCCCATGCAGACCAAGCTGCCCACACTTCTGCTCGTGCCAACCAGCCACAGGTCACGCAGCGGAGTGCCAGATTCTTCCATATACGGTTTTGGATTCTTTTTATTTTTTTCCCTGACAACTCGAATTTATCTTTATAGGCACCACGTGGACCAATCAAATGATGACATAACATCCAACATTAGATGTATAGATAGATTAGAGAGGCAACACACCAGTGATTTGGAGGAGAAGAAGTTCCTCTCGAAAGCAATAGTCATTTAGTAGAAGAGATCATGGGCTCCAAGCCCTCTAAGTTTAGTTGTAAATGGGCATTCTTTGATTCTCTCGTGATGCATATATACATTACGAAGAATGTCAAAATATAATTACTGGTGTGAACATGAAGTTATGGTTGTTTGGTTTCATTCATCAAGGTTCAAATCTTTATGTCCATATACACATCTCACACGTGTATTTTAAATTTTTAATTGGTGCAGAGAGGCAGACATTCTATAAAAAAAAATCAAACTATAACCATGTGTTCGCTATGCTTTATACCTTCCATACAAAACTTGGGTCATAAATGTGAGCTGCCAAAGTGATCTTAATGGTTTAGAAGTAAGTTGCTTCCTAACATGTCTCCTTTAAACCAAGATGAAATTAAGAAGCCCTCTTCCTAGTTGCAGGCCATGGAGGGACATGCATGTGCGACTAACCATTTGTGGACACGCACAGCCAAGTAAAGCCCCAAATCTCATATTGTTGTAGGACAAGATAAGGTTGACAACACACCCAGGTTTTGTCCATGTTGATGATCAATTAGATTGGTTGTTCAACTGTCCCGATTAACATCTTCAAAGCAAAGCTTCCAACAGACCAACGGTACATTGAATGAACCAAACAAAACAGAAGAGAATAGATGGTTTCTTTGCATTCAAGTTTTATTGTACCATTTCGACTCATTTGTATTCAAGTTTTTCAAAACTTCTTGATTAACTGAAAACTGGGCTAGGTATACTTAGCCTGACCAATCAGATATGACTTTTCACCCTTCTTTTTTCACCAATTAACTAGGAAAGTAGCCCGCGCATGCATTCGTGCGGGGATGCATATATTAGTTTGTTTCGAAAACACATCAAAATCTAAATTAAAAGTAAGGTGTTTTCCTTTATTCTAATTGAATGTTCATTTGCACTCTTTCTTTCCATAAGCAATCTCGATTTTTACCGCTGATGAATGTATTTTATTATAACGTCAAGCTGGACATCCCTCTAATAGGTTCAATTGCATATAGTTTACAAAATTGGAGGAAATATCATCTCGGTGATATTTGACACCATAAAATATGATGAGAAATGCTTGAAAAATTATTATGACATTGGTTATTACATATCAGCATCATGTACAATCAATGGTTCGTGTCTCCTCTATCAAATTTGCAGGTTGCAGCGCGTTACACCTAGACAATACTTTGCTCCGATCAGCTAAAGCTAAAATTTGTGGTAGTCAGGTTTCAGCACCCATATTGCATCATTTGTACCTCCTTGCAACGTTGATGTTGGCTTCAGCAGGTTCTCAAACAGCAGCATATCCATGGATAGAATGTGGTTCTTGTTCTTTGACAAAAAAAAAGTTCTTGACATGTTCAGCTATGCCCATTGAGCTGACTGAACCACCATGCAGTCGTATGAAGGTGTAGATTGGCAGATTAGGACTTCAGGATGAACAAGTATCTTCCTAGTAGGAGGTCTTAAAACAGTTCAACAGGGAACAGTGCTTTGCCATTTGAGCACCCATATAAAGACAGAGAATGGTGCTCTAACAGCATCACGGCACCAGCTCATCCAATGATCCAATCCATGTAGCAACAGAAAAATTGTTACTCCATGATAGGCATATAAAGCTTAAAAGCTTCAGCTTCTCTTTATGCCACCTGTGAAGCTTCTGCTTCTTCTAGGCGCAGCTTCTGGCAATCGTTAGCATGCATTACGTTCGCATGATTGATTGCACTCTGAGAAAAGTAGAAAAAAGGGTATTCTTTTCAGAAACAAAAATTGACCCAATTTATTCGTGCTAGAGATCATAATTTTTTTTCTTACATGAATGCCCTGAGCACAAAAAAGACTGTTCAAAATGTTGGATACTTCGTCCATGCCTGGATGAGCTCAGCTCAGTCTCAGAGGTTGTCAGCAGCCAAAGCTGCCCATAGCTGATCTTATTGCTTCATTTGGAATCCCGGTATTAACATCTTCAGACAATTGGCTGAAAATATTTGATGCTTCAGTTCAATCATTACTGTCATTGTATTGCAGTGTGAACAAATCCTTCACATCTCTAGCTTAAAAAAAAAAAACCACCTCTGCTAAGAGTATTTCAGTACTTCGTTTCACAGGAAATTCTTGCATACCTGCTGATGATAGGCTTTCTGTTCTATTTCATTTCCCCCGTAGTCTGTACCACATAATTTAAGCTGGTAAGTATGGTATTTAAATACAAATGCAAAGGAAATTGGTATTCAAACGCAGAGGGGGTTCAAATGCAGGCCTCCATTGCTGCTATTGTAATTAATCAACAGAAAAATAATAATTTGATCATACAAAATTTCAAAAAGCAAAGCGCTGATGTCTAGCGCTGCCTCCACCGAGAGACCCGACTGTATGTATGTTGTATTTGACATCTTAATGTGTATGGATGCAGCCTAACCGGCAGGCGCCTGCCGTGCCCCGTAACGGGAGGGGACCTTATGACTGCTCCATTTTTATTTTCTACAGCAGAAGGTGTCCGCCAAACCGTGGCCACGGTGGGGATCTGTCCGCTGTATCTAGTCGGTGTGGGTGTCTCCGAGGAGGCGACACAACAGACTCCACCCGAGTTTATAAAGAGGTCGCTCTGTCGCAAAATGAGCAAGGTGGGACAAAACTAATTGTGGGATGGATTCAGCGCGTCGCGCAGACTTAGCTAGGAGTAGAGACGAGGCCTACCTGCTCTCCACGGAGGCCCGGCGGTGAGGGCGCCGTCGATCTAACCGGAGCTGAAGCTTCCTGCCGCCGTCGCTAATGTCGCAGAGACTACTGCCGATGGATGCGGGTCCTCCAGGAGCAGAGATGGCGCATCTGCAGCTGGCTGCTTGCCGCCGAACGTCGGGAAGCGCCGCCATCAGGGAGAGAGGGACGGGAGGAGAGATCGAGCCTTGCATGTAGCTGGGCCATCATTTGTCACGCCCTCCAGGCCCAGTTCACGGCTGGGCAATTTTGCCTTTTTCTTCTTCTTCTTTTTTCTTTTTTTTTTGGGAAAAAGTACACCAAGGAACCGAGGAGGGGAGAGAGAGAGGAGGCCGACGTAGATTGCCTGACATGTGGGGCTTATGTGCGTCCCACACTGACTTAGCCGCCACGTCGGACAAAACCGGGTCCAAAACCACCGAGGGATCTAAAGTGAACAGTTTTGTTAATTGAGGGATGCCCGGTATCTAGTTTTGTGATTGGGGGACGATTTTGTATCTCGATGACAAGTTGAGGGACCTTGGGTGTACTTTTTCCTCTCTTTTTTTTAATTAAAGTTTTCCCCAAGGATTGTTGTTTCTTGTTTGAGCTCAAATTGGTACTAGGGTTGTTTGGTTAGTATTACTCACTCCATCCCAAAATAAATAAACTAATCTAGATAAGAATTTGATATAAGGTATGACAACGAATGTGGACAGGTTATATCAAATCCTATTCTAGATTCGTTTATTTTGTGATTGATGAAGTATGCTCTATGTGTTTCTTTTTTTTATGATCACATTCACTCGACCGTAATTAGCCCTAAATATGAGCGCCCATATTACTAATGAATATGAGCCTTTGTGCTACCACTTTGAACCCAAGTGGACAAGTATCACCGCAAGAAACCTACCTACGGTTTGTTTGTTGTATCTTCAAAATTTTAATAGTAGATCAATGAAATTTTAATGTAATTATAGAGTTAAGCTTAGTGATCGTCTCTACCCCTATACACAATCTATTTGTACAACCATTGTAGCAACAGTAGCAACAGTGCTCTAACAGTACCCATTTTTTATTGTTAACTGCTTTTTACTGTATCGCGGTACTCACTACTTAGAAAACCATTTTTGCAAACAGGCGGATTGCATTTTCGCATGCGGTTGGCCGGACCGCATGCGCGAGAAGGTCTGCAAAGATCATGATCTTCGCATGCGGCCGGCGCAATCGCATGCGAAAATCGGATTTTCGCATGCGGCCGCTTAAGCCGGCCACATGCGAAAATGAAAAATCACGAAAAAAATAAAAATCCAAAAAAAAAAACCCTAGCACCAGGCGCCCGAGCTCGCCGCCGCCGCTTGCCACCACGCAGGATCCGCCGCCGCCCGCCGTCGTCACCGCACCGGAGCTCGCCGCCGCCGCTCGCCACCATGCCAGATACGCCGCCGCCCGCCGCCGTCGTCGTCGCCGTGGGGAGGTCGTCGTCGCCGCACCCGAGCTCGCCGCCGCCGCCCGCCGCCGTCATCGTCGCCGCGCCCGAGCTCGCCGCCACCACCCGCCGGTGTCGTCGTCGTCGCCGCCAGGAGGTCTTCGTCACCGCATCCGCCGAGCCCGACCTCGCCGCCGCCACCATCGCCGTCGTCGTCGCCAAGGTCGTCGTCGCCACCGGGAGGTCTTCGTCACCGCATCCGCCGCGCCCGACCTCACCGCCACCACCCGCCGCCGTCGTCGTCGCCGCACCCGAGCCGGATCCGCCGCCCCCGAGCTCGTCGTCACCGCGGGGGAGGGCGCCAGCGCCGGATCCGCGTGGGAGGAGGGCGGCTGACCCCGGATCCGCTCGGGGGAGGGCCGTCGTCCCCAGATCCGCTCTTGCCGCCGCCACCGCCCCCGCGTGCCGCCTCTCGAGCTCGCCGCCACCGCCTCTTTAGCCCACCGGAGCCGCCTCTCGAGCCCTGCACCGCCGGCCTCCGTGCGTGGCACCGCCGCCGCCGCCGCACGGCTGTGTGGAGAAGAGGATTTGAGAGAGAGAGAGGGCTGAGAGGACTGAGAGAGAGAGAGGAGATGAAGAGAAGAGGACAGAGAAGTAGATAAGGCCGGTTGAAAATCTGTGAGTTGAAAATGTTTTGAACGGTTGAGAGGGAAATAGGAGGCCCGCATGTAAAAATAAGTGCTCCATTTTTACATTTAAGCGTCCGCATGCAAAAATCATGTGTATTTTAAATTTCAAATTGATTTTTATGGTATTAAATTAACTTATGTCAAAAAATTGTCAAAAACAAAGTTGCAGAACTCTTTGATATCTACCAATTTTATTTTGGTCATTTCTTCATCCAAGTTTGATTGGACTATACAAAATTTGAATTTTAAAATATAAGAAATTCAAATAATTTTTCGGGTAGTAAATGATTTCAAATGGAAAACTCTTCAATAATAAAGTTGTATAACTCATCAAGATCTACAACTTTTGTTTTTGTCATTTTTATATTTGACTTTGTTTGAACAATTTGAATTTGAATTTCAAAATATGACAACTTCAAACAACATTTTCAAATACTAAATGATTTCAACTAAAAAAGTCATCAATAACAAAGTTGTATAAATCATCAAGATCTATAACTTTTATTTTGGTCATTTCTTCATCCGACAAGTAATTTGTAAGATTGTTCATAAATTGTACATATGTCTTATATAGTTTATAAAACTATAAGTGAAATGTACATTTTGTGAACAATCTTATAAATAACTTTGTCGGATGAAGAAATGACTAAAATAGAAGTTATATATCTTGATGAGTTATACAACTTTGTTGTTGATGACTTTTTCAGCTGAAATCAATTATTGCTTCAAAATATTATTTGAAGTTTTCAAATTCAAAATTTTAATTCATAAAACAAAGTCACAAGAAAAAAAAAAGGCCAAATAATAGCAGTAAGAACACAATAATATGATAGAGCATGATTTTAGAAACATTTAGAAAAAAGAATCATCTAATTTGGAGTTCATATGAGAGATATATTAGTTTCAAATTTTTCAAATTTTATTTTTGCATACGCCTCCTTAAGTGGCCCGTATGGAAAAATCGATTTTTCCATGCGGGCGCTTAAGTGAGCCATATGCAAAAATGAGATTTTCCCATACGGGCCACTTACGGGGCCACATGCAAAAATGACTATGGATTTTTGCAGACACCACTAGTTATGATCCGTTTGCAAAAATCAAGGGGCCTCGTACAGAAAAATCACTTTTGTAGTAGTGACTGTAGCAGCTAACCTGTGACGTTCGACGGAGATCCAATGTCCCAAAATATGAGGGCACTCACAGTGCAAGAGTCACTCAACCAAGAAACTACAAGATGTCACATAGGCTAAAGGGTCCTAATTTTGATATTCCCACACTGCAAGGCGAACGAGCTGTTGGCTCGGTTGAGCGCCCACCACCCCCGCTCGACGCGGGTTGACTTCACATATCTCTCAGCCACGTGCAGCCTTTGGGTATTTTTTTTAGATAATGGATTAAACCGGCCTCTACACCTAAAGGATGTACACAGCCTAAGAGTCTCTTACACGAGCACTTAGGCTCACACCCTTACAAAAGGTTTAACGCAAATTCGAGTGACCACAAACGGACACTTAGACAATGACAGAGATTAGCCAAAATAGTACTTAAGACAACAAAACCCCATGGAGCAAAGAAAAGAGAGCATTAAACTTCCAATCTTCTTCTTAAGTTCCACCCTCTCATTGCAAAGAAACTAGAAACTCTCTTCTCCAATATCATGCAACCATCTTTTACTCTTTGGCCATCTTCCTCCTTAAGCAACGAAGACCATTGTCTTGCCCAAAAAGTCCCCCTGAAAATCACCTGTAACAAGAAATTAGTGTTGGAGCCATTAAAGACTACATCATTTTTGCACAACCATACTGCCCAGCACAACGCTGCGACCCCTACAAAGACTTGAGTTTTTAGCTTAAGTTGAACCCCCCTTAGCTAATTACCCAATAAGCTAGCAACATTCCTAGGCGGATGAATTCCAAAAGAAATGAAGACAACATTCCACATAAATCATGCAAGATGACAATCAAAGAAAAGATGTTGTATTGATTCATTAGAATCACAAAAATAACATTTAACACTACCTTTCCATTTTCTCTTGACCAAATTGTCTTTTGTTAGGATTACTCCACTTCTTAAGTACCACAAAAAAATTTTAATTTTCAGCGGTACCTTGAGTTTCCAAATCATGACATTTTTTGGAATGACGTCCCTGTACATGATAGATTTATACATCGAGTTAACAGAAAAGAGCCCATTTTTTTGTGCCCCCCACACGAAGCTATCGTTCTGATTTGTTAAACTTACTAAAATAACCTCTGCAACTACCTTTAACCAATCTTTTAGATACTTTCCCACTATAGCCCTCCGAAAGGAAACATTTAAAGGTCTTGTACTCATAACACCTGCTACTGACTCATTCTTGTTCCTCACTATGCTATACAACTCAGGAAAACATGTAGAAAAAGGACTAATCCCACTCCATCGGTCTTCCCAAAATCTAACCTGAGTCCCGTTGTGGACCCTTAAAGATCCACATGAAAGGAAGGTATTTTTAACTGTCATTAGACCGGACCAAAAGTGAGAATCCCCTGGTTTTTTTTCGACATGAGTCAGAGTTTTCTTTGATAGGTATTTGTTTCTCAAGAGATTTTGCCACACTCCTTCTTCATTCATAAGCTTATATAACCATTTGCTTAACAGACATTTATTTTGTAATTCAAGATTTTGAATCCCGAGACCCCCGCATTCCTTTGGTTTGCACAAAATGCTCCATTTGGCCAACCTGTACTTCTTTTTATGCTCTTCACTTTGCCAAAAGAATCTAGACCTATAATAGTCTAGCTTTTCGAGAATACCTTTAGGTACCTCAAAAAAGGAGAGCATAAACATAGCCAAGCTGTTGAGCACTGAATTTATCAACACAAGTCTACCACCTATCGAGAGATGCTTCCCATTCCAACTACTCAGCTTCTTTTGAAACCTTTCCTCAATTGCGAACCAATCTTTGTTTGACAGTTTTTTGTGGTGCATTGGAATTCCTAAGTACCTAAAAGGATACTTCCCAGAATCACACCCAAACATTAAGATATAATCTTTCTCCACCTCCTTAGCCTTACATGAAAGTTGATCTTTAGACCCAATAATCTCTCGAATGTACTTAGTACAAGTTTGAGATTCTTGGCCTCTTCTAGATCATGTTCCATAAAAAGGATCGTATCATCCGCATATTGGAGGATAGATAGACCATTATCTATTAGGTGTAGAACTACCCCATGAAAGCTACCTTGCTTATTTGCCCTTTTAATCAAAATTGCCAACATGTCAGCCACCAAATTAAAGAGAATTGGTGATAACGGGTCCCCCTGCCTTAGTCCTTTTTTTGTTTGAAAGAAATTTCCGATTTCGTCATTCACTTTGATTGCCACACTGCCTCCTCTAACTATTTGATCAATCCAACGACACCATAAAGGAGAGAAGCCTTTCATCCTTAGAGTTTGTTGTAAGAACCTCCAATCCACTTTATCATAAGCTTTTTCAAAGTCAAGCTTAATAACCACCCCATTCTTCTTCTTCCTGTGCATCTCGTGAATTGTTTCGTGCAAAATAACAACACCTTCCATTATGTTTCTCCCGAGTAAAAAGGTCGTCTGTGAAGGTCTAATGATCTTTTGAGCTACTAGAGCTACTCTATTTGCTAGTACCTTCGTGAAATTTTTGAAGCTTACATTCAATAAGCAGATAGGCCGGTATTGTTGAATTTGTTTGGCCTCCTTATGTTTGGGTAGAAGAGTTATGATACCAAAATTCAGGCTGTGTAGTGGCAATTCTTCTTTATGAAAGTCATTGAACATGGCCATTAGGTCCTTTTTAATGACTTCCCAAAACACCTGAAAGAACTCTGCAGGAAATCCATCAGACCTGGAGCCTTGTTGTGTTCCATTTGGAAGATAGCCTGCTTTACTTCCTCCTCTGAGAATTCCTTTGTTAGGATGTCATATTCTTCATTTGAGACTTGAGGAATGTCCTCTATTCTAGACTCCCTCATAGAAAAATTATTTTCCTCTGGGGTCCAAAGAGGTTTTTGTAATATTTTGTATTGTACTTTCTCAGCTGTACGCACCCTTGATTACACCCTCCTCTTGTTACAACTAAAAATTCGAGTCTTCCGGTGCTTTCCGTCAGCTATCAAATGATAGTATTTTGTATTTCTATCACCATCCACAATTCTTTTTGTTTTCGCCCGTTGGTACCATCTTATCTCCTCTTCCCTTAGGAAAAGTGCTAATCTATTTTTTAGATAGTTCTTGAGGTTTAACTATTGTTCTGATAGACATTGCATCTCAGCCTTCTTGTCTAACTCATCCGCTTTTGCTAACAAGCTTGCCTTCTCTTTCTTGTATGCTCCACTTGTATTTTTCGCCCATCCCCTCAAATATTGACACACCAGACGTATCCTATTTTGCCATCTTTCCAACTCAGTCCCCCCTTTAACTTCCTTTCTCCATACATCCGCTACCATGTCATAGAAGCCATCTCTTAACAAACATCCAAGCTCAAACCTGAATATTGGTTGTTTAGGAGTATTAACACCCGTGTCCAACAATAGTGGTGTATGGTCGGAAAGTTCCCTACTCAAAGCTCTATTCGAAGCTAGAGGATACTTATGTTCCTATTCGGTACTCATCAAAATTCTATCTAGCTTCTCAAACGTTGGTTTTGACAAGGAGTTAGCCCAAGTGAATTTACACCCAGAAAGTTCCAACTCTCTTAAGTCCAAGCTATCAATGACCGCGTTAAAGAGGAAAGGCTACTTCTCATTGTAATTATCATTGTTCTTTTTAGAAGGATTTCTAATAATGTTGAAATCTCCACCAAGCAAAACAGGTAGTGACTCCTTACTTCAAGCATTAACCAACTCAACAAGGAAAGCTTCTTTGTATTCCTCTTGGGCCGCCCCATAGATTGCCACGAGGATCCATTGAAAGCCATCATCCTTATTTTTAATGTGGAACTTAATATAAAACTCGCCTTCATCAACGCTAGAAATGTCAAAGACCGCCTCATTAATTCCTAACAGAATACCTCCTGATCTTCCCCTTGGTCTTGTCCAATGCCAAAAGAAATCTTGGCCTCCACAAAAACTCTTAAGACTAGCGTTGGAGAAATCATTTTTACCTGTCTCTAAAAGAGCAATAAAGTCTAGCTTTTGCTCTTTTGAGGTATCCGAAAGAAATCTGAATTTGGCCAAGTCTCCCAGACCTCTGCTATTCCAGAAAATTCCCCTCATGATGCGCTCTTTTTGCGAATAGCGACTCTAACCTTCCTCTTTCCCCTCCTTATCTCAGCATTTTTCCTATTAGATTTATTGGCGAATTTTTGAACACCACAACTTAGGTGGTCTTTCTCCTCATCCATAACCTCTTCTACTAAATCACCACATAAGTGACCAAGAACAAGGTTATCTAACTCTTCTTCTCCTTCTGAACTAAATCCCTTATTGTTAACCTCATTACACAAACAATTCGACAAGGGTAAACTCTTAGAAATTCTATCTTCTTCTACTTTTCTAAGGCTCAAAATAGAATATGAAATTTTACTGCATGAACCCCCAAGATCTACCCCTATGTTGAGCAAGTCTGAAACGATAGAAGCATTTGAAAAAGAAAGAAACGAATTACTCGCATTATTACCTAATTCAAGGTTTTTCCACGCCTTTCTTTTCCCAGCCTTCTCCACGACGTGTGCATCATCCATGCTGGCCAATCTGGAGCTAGCCCGCGTCGGAGTAGTCACAACCTCGCTAACATTTGCAGCCATCAAGATTTGCTCCTCCTCCTTTGCTTTCTCTCCTCTTTCAATTGCAGCAGAAAGGTTGTTCTCTTCCATACCCACTCCCTGACCAACGACTTCTTCTTCCATCACCTCATCATAAACCTTATTAAGCACATTTTCCATTGCCGCCTCAACAACCTCCTCAGCTGCCATCACAGCTCTGTCCTTCTCTAAAGTGCAATTGCCGAGATCATCATTTGCTGCCACTCCTGTTCCTTTCCCTGCAACATCCCCTTCCTTCCCATCCTCTTGCATATCATCCCCCTTAGCTCTCTTGGTATCCCTCGAAATTTCTTTATTGCGTAGATCTTGGTTGTGTGAGGGTGTAGCGTGCGTGTGGTGGTGTGAGTTTGTGCATGAGTTCAGATACTACAGCTTGTACTTGAAGGGCATGTTTGGCTAATGGGTTAGGGAATTGACTTCCCATCTACCAAAGGGTATCTTTAAATCTCAACCATTCATTCTTTCCACCTCATTTCATCTTAGCCCTCCATTCATTTCCATTTCCCAATCCCACATCTTATAACCCATTATCCAAACACTCCCGAAGGGTTGAGGCATCAAAAAGAGCCTCATGAGTGACTTCGGTTTTTCGTTTCAGCCCCTGCACCTACCCCTTTCGGTTTCAGCACTCATATTTTTTTCAATTTACAAAGAAGTCCAAATTTTACACTAACCACCCTAAAATTTGGAGAAGAATATAAATCCCAACCCCAACCTCACCACCTGATCCACCCCCACAGGCCACAACCCCCTCCCATTCCCCTACACCCCCCACCTCAGCGAGTTCACCGGCGGTGAGCTCCGCCGCCTCTGGCGTCCCCCCACTCCGCCACCTCTGCAACGAACTCTCCTCGTCGGTGGCCTCTCCCCTCTCCCCGCCGGCAGCCTCTCCCCTCTCCCCGTCGGCGCCTCTCACTTTCGGCGGTGCAGAGCTCGGCGCTGGGCGGAGCGGCGACGGCGTCGACATCCTTTCCCCTCTCCCCTTTCGCGGCCACGAGCTCCGGATCTAGCCTGGCGCTGGGCGGCGAGAGCAGAGGTCGATCTTGGCGGCGCAAATCGGGTCGACAAGCTCCCCTACAGTGGCACAGAGTGAGAGGTTGCAGCCGCCCGACTCGAGGCAGCGAGGGTGGAGACGAATCTCGGCGGCGCATATTGAGTCGACGAGCTCCCCGGCGGCGGCGCAAATCGAGTCGACGAGCTCCCGGCGGTGGTGCAAATTGAGTCCACGAGCTACCGGGCCCACGAGCTACCCGGCAGCGACGCAAATCGAGTCCACGAGCTTCCGGTGGCAGCGCAAATCGAGTCCACGAGCTCTCCGGCAGTGGTGCGGAGTGGGAGGTTGCAGCCGCCGTCGAGCTCATCCGGCGGTCATGGAGGCCTCCACCATCGAGCTCATGTGCAGTGGTTGTATGTGGCGAGGGACTAGCATGGCGAACGGCTTTTTCAACTTTACCTATGCCTTTTTAATCTTTTTCAGGCGAGGAACTCGCCTCTTCATTGAGGAACGAAAAGCTCTCTGAAGGTGCTCTCTCCTCCACAACATCACGGAGTCTACGTGGTGGGATAAAGGAACACTCCAGCATGGGCCGTGGAGCACTGTGAAGGGCCTGAGCCAATGCAAAATACTGTAGTACTATAATCTTTTTTTTTCTTCTCTTGGACTCTTCCTAAAATCTACTTTTCACCGTAAACTCAAAATTGGTAATTTTCACTTCAAATTTATTTTTTTCCTTTTTGCATTTGTGGAATGAAATGTTCACTACTACATGATAATCAGCTCTTGCTTCGTTTACAGCTGCAGCAAACAACGATTAATCGGTGTCGTCAACATTTAAAGAAAAGTCTTTAAATCTGGGAGAAAAAATGATCAAAAGAAAAAGGAACAGAACTCCAGCCAAGGGCGTCTCTACAGACACACCATACTTGGTAATAGGACAGGTGAAAATCACTGCATCAAGCAAATTTTTCATTTTACTACGGAACATCAAGCAATGAAGCAAAGGAAAAACAACTTTCAGAACATATTTTCCCATTGAATTTCAAAGTAAAAAAAAAAAGGTTATACAAACTCTGCTGCAGTTGGGTTCTAATCTGAACTCGCATGAAAACAGAGGATATATAAATTGGATTTCTGAGAAAATATGCACTGCATGTACAAATATTGTTTGCCGTGACTAACGGTGTTCGTATTTGAAAAGTATTGATTGCTCACGTTGACAACTGAGACATCATCAGCTTGACAGGGCAAATACCTGCAAAAATACTTTACATAGCATGTACAAATCTTGTGCCGAGGCATCGTCAACAGCACCTCATTCTCTCCCATAGTATGAAATCTGAACCTGCATGGACAAACAATAGATTTCATGTACGACGCAAAGTTTTTTTGACAAAAAAAAACATTTTGAGATAGTTTACTCCATGCTACCAACGAGCATGTTGTTGCTCAGTGCCGAGTAGAGCAGCTTCATGTTGGAGCAGAAAGTAATACAGCCTTGAATAAAATCTCTTTTATGCTGTAAAAGTTAATAACTTTCTTTTTTGTTTTTTTAATTATGCTGTAAAAGCAAATAAGATTCTTTTTGGTTTCTTCAGCCAGCCAAAAGTTCCTAGCAGCTCAAGCCTATACATGCAATGGTGAGGTGACATACATCTGTAACCATGGCCCTCTCAACTTGTAACTTGCACTTCAAATGGTACCCCTGCATATGTAAATGACCTAGTTCACCTATATTTCCAGGAGAAAAACATCAGGATAGCAAACCTGTGTCACAATCCAGATGATGCTGAGGATTGTCTGCAACAGCGCAACAAAATATGAGCACATGGTTAGGGAACAAAATATGAGCTGCTAATAGATCTGAAAAAACAAGATAGATTCATACATTTTTAAGCAGTTCTGCGTTCAAGACAATCTGCTCCAGTTAGCTATATATCTCTGGTTTCACTATAGCTGGAGCCTGGACTTCAATAATGCATTACAATTTCACATTTTCACTTGACTTGAGCAATAAAAACCTTTCTGCTTTGGGTGCAGGATAGCACATCGCAGTTACGCCAAGATTTACTATAACTGCCATGGTCTTTGAGTACAGAGAGCTACTACCATCTGGCATTGGATGCTGATGGCATACTGCGACTCTACTCGCATGTGTTCTTCAAGCAAGGAGGAGCGCCCAAAAGAAAGGTCCAATGGTTGGTGCCACCGAGGAATGATCGCTGCAGTGTGAAAGGTGTTTGTGGTCCAAATAGCTTCTGCCAAGTAACAAGTAGTGGAGAAACCAAGTGTTCCTGCCTTCGAGGGTTTGAATTCTTAAGCGCTAACCAAAGCACTCAAGGTTGCTGGAGGGCGCAGACTGGTGGTTGCACCGGGAATAGCCCTAATGGTGACACGCCCTACTTTGCACCAAATTTGTTGGAGCTCGTAATCTGACAAATGAGAAACTAACGAATTGTGAAGGAAGTATTACCAGGACATGCTTCAATACATATATGGAATTGAAAGTTGGGAAAGAACGAATTGTTGCGGTCCTCCAGTCAATACCAATTGTTTGTATTCCAGTATGTACAATTTGTCATCTAGATGTTCTTGTTTCAGATTTGTTTCTTTCCTACAAAAAGAACCAGCTAGCCATACCAGAAGGTTTTAAAAATACATGGGAGACATTTCCCATCAATCAAATTTGCATATCTTATCTGAATGAAATTAACGTTTGCAGTATGCTACACTAACAAAACATTGCTGCGGTCAGCATCAGCCAAAATTACTGGCAGTTATTCTTCAGTACCCATGTTTCAGATTTTGTGCCTCTTTGCGACAATGCTATTTCCTTCAGCATATTTACAAACAAAAGGACAGTCCTTTTTACAAATAAAAATTGAGGAAAATCATTTGACTCAAGGATCAGAATTATTGCTTACATGAATCCCTGAGCATCATAAAAGACTTTTCAAAATACCGGATTCTTCATCTACCTGATCAGAACTATGCTGCTATGGTCTATTTTTCCCTGATCTTGTTGCTAGTTATTTGCCTACCTGATTTTTACCCTGATCAGAATTATTTGGTTCAGTCTCAGCGGTTGTCTGCAACTCTGCACATACCTGATCTTGTTGCTAGTTATTTGCAACTTTGGTAATAACATCTTCAAACAATTGGCTGAAAACATTGGATGTTCCAGCCAAATCTTTACCGTCATAGTCTTGCAGCGTAAATTAATTCAGATATAAATGCAAATTTTACAGATAAATTTACTATTGAAAACAAAACTACATACAAGCCAAAATTTCAGTGAACAAATGACAAGGCATTACTAATACTATTCTAACCATAGCATCTGCAGAGTAAGATCCAAAATTATTCATCTGCCAAGTCATCTCTGACCGGCATCGAGTCGAAACTTGGAAATGCAGTCGGTTAGAAGTTTTGCGTCTTAAGGCGAAATTGCTAGCAGTAAGGGCATATCAAAACAGCAATGTATTTAAGCATTCTCTTGGCTCAAGACAAGGAATTGAAAAACGAGTCAACAGAAAAAAGAATTTCATCCAAATTCACCTTATTTAAGCTTCTCTTGGCATAAGACAAGGAATTAAAAAAGGATTCAACAATCCAAATTTAAAAAAGCTAAGCGCTAGTGTCTAGCGCTGCCTTCCACCAGAGGCCCGACTGCATGTATATGCCGTATTTGACAACTTACCGTTGCCGTATTGACATCTTAACGTGGATGCAGCTAACCGGCAGGGGGTCGCCTGCCGTGCCCCATAACGGGAGGGGATCTTTTCACTGCTCCTTTTTCTTTTTCTTTTTTACAGCCATTAACCGGAAGGGGATACACGCCCAACCGATGCCCACTTAGGGGATCTATTCGCTGTATTCGGTCGGGGTGGGTGCCTCTGGGGAGGCGATGGAGTAGAATCGAACCGCGTTGATAAACAGGTCGCTCGCTCTCAAAACTGGCGATGTGGGACAAAACTCGATAGCTGGATGCGATTCAGTCCGAGAGCCTACAGATACCTGGTGGTCTTCGCTGAAGCCGGCGGCGAGCGCGCCGTCGACCTGGCCGGAGCTGAAGCTTCCCACCGCCCGGCCGCCGCCGCCGATGCCACGGAGACTACGCCAGCGGGATCCAGATCCTCCTGGAGCAGCGCGGGCGCATCCGCAGCCGGCTGCTCGCCGCTGGAGCCTGGAAGTCGGGAAGCGGCGCCGTCGTAGGAGAGCGAGCGAGAAAGGGAGGGGAAGCGGTGCCATGAGGTCTTCGCTCGAGCCCAACCCGCCCAAGGCCCAGTTCAGGCCGAACCGCCTAGGTCGTTTTTTTTTTCTTTTTTTCTTTTTTCCCCATAGAACTGTTGTTTTTGCTCAAATTGGTGGGTTCTTTACTTTCGCTGTTATACAAGCTGCAGCCAGAATTAAGAGGAGAGTAAGCGGACCGTAATGAGGTGTAGTGGTGACGTATAATATGAATTCTAAAAATTATAAAAAAGACAACCTGACGAGACCAATTATTAAACAGAAAATCTACATAACAGCATTATGTGGGAACGGGATAACTTAAAAGTTAATAAAAGGTAAATGTTTTTTATCCCCGATCAGATACACTCATAATTTCTGACTACGTGGTGGGGCTAGCGTTTCCCCTTTCCTGCACAAGCATTTCTAACTCAACACATGTGGTCGTGTGAAACCGTTTGAGCATGGGAATCTGTTGGCCCGATCACATCCCATCTATACCATAGACCATCCATGTGACCTTTTTTTTGGTTTTACCTTTTCTCTTGCTTTGTTTTTTAATTTTCATTTTTTTTTCAGTTGGGACGCTTTTAAGATTTGATACGGACCAAGAAAATTACATTAGCATAATAATCCGTGTGTAACACATATTATATTTTTTTTCCTTTTTAACCCGATACGTACACGTATCAAATTCGATACGTGAGTATCACCCCCGATACTTGAGTATCAGAGCCAACACCTATAGATATCAGATCCGGTACCTGAGTATTAAACCTGATACCTATAGATATCAGATCCGATACCTGAGTATCAGAGCCGATACCAATAGATATCAGATCCGGTACCTAAGTATCAAACCCGATACCTATAGATATATGACATGGTACTCATATGTACCATACCTAGTATTTGGGTATCATGTATGATACAATCTAATACCTGAGTATTACGTACAATACATACATGTATCTTGTATGGTATCTGGTACTTGCGAGGCATATATAAATCAGGCATCGTGGGAGCCCAATGTGCACTAGTCAATCTCAATACCAGATATAATAGTGTATCATCAAATATTATCAAGACAAAAAAATCTTTTTATTTTTCACAAACCTTGCTCCATGACTCGGAAGGCATATTGCTTTGCCAAGACATCCGGCCATGCCTACCCAAGCTCAATTAATATATCACAACTCAAAGTGCTTAACTCAGCAGCTTTCCTGAGACCTGGTCATTGAGACTGAATTAATATGCAGGTAGACTGGTCCAAGCTAGTGCACTTGCGCTAATGGAAACACGGAATAGCGCACGTTTGGTGTGGACCGGCATGTGCGACTTGGGTTCAGAAATGGTAGTTGGGAGCGATGGAGCGCTAGATGCAGGGGAGGTGATGTCAGTACTTATCCTGTTGAAACGGAATCCCGCTGTCTAGCCGTTCTCATTTTTAAATGGTTAATTGGATTCATACCATTACAAATTTATCTATTAAGAAAAATACCATTACAATTCATCTATCTAAGGTGAAGGCGTCAAAGTCCTCCTCCCGCTTCTTCTTCGCCTCCTCGGGCTCGTCGCGGCAGCGTTGCTGCGTTGGCGTGCAGGGTGGCGGCGTCGGGGGCGGCGTTCTCGTCGTCGACGGAGACAGGGATGGAGCCCGTCATGTCTTCGGCAGTGGCCGCGGCGAGCTGGGTCCTGCGCCTTGCTGGAGGTGAAGGCATCGAAGTCCTCATGCCGCCTCTTCTTCGCCTCCTTGGGCTCGTTGCGCGCGTCGCGACGGCGTTGGCGTTCTGGGAGGCGTCCTCGTCGTCGATAGAGACGGGGATGGACTATGGAGGCCGTGCGTCTTTGGTGGTGGCCGCGGCGAGGGAGTCGTCGTCGCCGGCGAGAGCTCGTGCCGGTCAATCCTCCGCGCTTGCCTCCACGTCCTCCGGTGGGAGGGGCCACAAACGTCGAATAGAGGAGGAGGCACACCTGACCGGAGCAGCTTCAGCTCGGCGGCGTTGCGGGTAAGGATTGGTGAGTGGAAGAGGTCGGTGCAGGTCACTATTCGACGTTGCGGTGTGCCTCCTCAGTGGTGGCGTTGCGGGTAATTCCGTCACTGCCGGCGACTGCCCCGCCATCGCCCGAGAAGGTGAGCAACGACGAGGACGTAGGTGGAGGAACGACGTGCGACCTGTACGACGGGGCATGGGTGCGCGACGGCGACGAGGAGGCGCGGCCGCTGCACGCGCCGGGTCGTGCCCCTAGGCCGACGACGAGGCGAACGCCTGCGCGTCGAACGGCCGGCCGGACGCGCCGCCTACACACGGTGGCGTTGGGCGCCGCGCCGGTGCCGCCTCCCTAGGTAGTACTAGCAAGCACCCGGCCACCGCTTGGCTCCGTGCCCTCCTCATCCTCCAGCCAGCCATGGGCCATGGACCCATGGTTGATCCGATCTCGCTAGGTTTGTATGTTCAACGTGACGGATTTCCTGGCGAGGCTGTGCGCGGCCATCGGCTGATGCTCATTGGCGACTCCATGAACCGGAACCAGTTCGAGTCCCTGCTCACCGCCGCCGTCGCCGCCACAACTAGGCAACTAGCCCGCTGCCCATGGCTGCTTGTTCAACAGAACAAACGAGTTTCGTTCCTCTATTACTTCAGTTTGCGAATGTAACTTGTTTTCTCAGAAACCATCTCCTCATTTTGAGAAAACATCTACTCCTACTCAGACAGAAGAAGATGGGAGAAAGAAAGAAGACGACGGAAAAGTAAGAAATGGATGGAAAACGTGATAGCAGTGGCACGGTTCTAGCTATTTTTATAAAATTTTAGTGGCATGACTACGAATAGATAAATCGTAATGATATTTTTTTTATTAGGCAAATTTGCAATGGTATGCATGGATCCAATTAACCCATTTTTAAAAGTTGTAAGGAGAATAAATAGAAGCCGTGGCACACCAGGTAAGTAAATAAAGGATAGGTAAAGAAGCCAAGGGTGACGCCTGATGTGACTTTTGAAAACTATAAAATTAAAAACCCGATGATGATAAGATTCATTTTTAAAATCTTAAGCAACGAGATGACTATTTAGCAAAATTTTAAGAAAATTATTTAATAAAAAGTTAGATAATTTTAAATAGGTGCTAGGCGTATAATTGCGCGGGGCACATCTAGTTAGTTATGCTAATGAAACCAGGTTTTGTGCCAATATATATAATGTAGCCCATGTGTAATACCGGCTTCAAGTGGAATGACGGTGGTCAACCCAGCATGCATGCTTTGATCTGGAAAATGTAAAGTTTTGTTCGTCCATATAGGAAGTGCTATAATCTCAACATCTATAGGCTCTGTTCTTTTCTCCAACAAGAGTTGGATGAAGATTAGCATTTTCGTGACATGCTTTTCAAACTGCTAAATGGTGTGTTTCGTGTGAAAACTTTTTATATGAAAGTTGCTCTAAAATATCATATTAATCTATTTTTCAAGTTTTTAATAATTAAAACTCAATCAATTATACGTTAATACCACCTCGTTTTGCGTAAAAAAACTTAATCTTCATCTTCATTTTCATTTTCATGAGAAAAGAACACCACCTATGTTTCTTGAAAGTGTTTTACCTTATGTCAACCTTAATAAATTCGACCAGGGCGCTTCTTCACCACCGATTCAGTGAAAAAATAATTCTACCTCCATTTCTCCGTCTCTATTTCTCCGTCTTTTAATATATGATGCCATTAACTTTTTAACATTTTTTTTATCAATTTTTTTTGCAAATATAAAAAAATAATTTATGTTTAAAGAGCATTTAATGATAAATCAAGTCACAATAAAATAAATGATAATTAAAAAAAAATTAAACAAGATAAATGATCAAACGTATCTCAAAAAATCAATGATGCCGTATTTTAAAAAGGAGAGTATAGCGTAGCCAACCGTTTTGGAAGACTTATTGTTTGATTACACTGCACCCTCGTGCAACAAAATATATGAAAATAAACAAACTACTAGAATGCAATGTACGATCGATAGTTCGATACACAGGATGACAGGAGACACATAATTCAAATTTAGAACTTGAATTTGCCCGTGGAGACAGCCCTGGCCCTGTCGCTGAGCTCCTTTTCGATGTGGCGCCACAGCTTGTCGATCATGTACGTGCGGGTCTCCTCGTCCAGGTTGGTGTCGAAGTAGACCTCCCCGATCGCATCTATCTCCTTGAACCGATCGTCGTACCCGCTCGCGATGATGTACTTGTCCGTGAACTCACGCCACAGCTCGTTGTGCTCCAACGACTCCTCCGCTTTCTTGATCGCATCTTCCTCATCATCATCTGAATCGTCGACGTACTCCGGTCGGTGATGACAGCCACAGGTGGTAGAGGAATCACGGTGGGAGGAGGAGTCGCCGTCGCCGGCGCCGGCGGGATGAAGATTCGTCTCGGGATCATAGCGGGAGGCCGATCCGAGGACGATGAAGTAAGGATCGATGCACTTCTCAGTGAACCTGCGGCACTTCTCTTCTTCATCCTCATCATCATCATCTTCTTCCTCTGCGTCGCCCAACTTGACGTCCGATCGGTGGCTACTACTACCTCCCTCGCCGGCACTGCCGGAGGAGTCGCCGTCGCCGTCGCCAGCGGGATCAAGGTTCTCCTCGAGATCACGGCGGGAGGGTTCGAGGACGAAGTGGGTCTGGACGATGTCCCAGAGGTCGAACTTGAGGTCGATGATGGCGCATGACAGGTAGAACCTCATCCTCCGTTGTGCCTCAGGGGACAGCGACTGTGACGGCCACTGTTTCTCGCCGGCGACCTTGAGAGCATCGGCGGCTACATCTCCCTCGGCGGCCATTGCTGGATCGGGTTTCTTGGCTCCTCGAGTTAAGCAATCGAAGAATCAAATCAAAACTAATACTAGGCTTATTTGGCAGCTCTAGCTCCACTCACCTGGAGCTAGAGCCTAGCCTAACAGTTTCAGCTCTACTTAAAATAGAGGTAGAGCTATCTCACAAAATAAATTAGAGATTTAGAGATGTAGAGCTGGGTTTGGATAGCTATACAACTCTATTCCAGACCCAACTTCTGTAGAGCTATACCAAATACCAAATGGGCCAAATCGTACGTGCAACTGCTGTGTACGTGGTGCAACTGCTGTGTACGTGGTGCCTGGAATACTTGGCTTGGTACCAAATAAATAGGGAGGAGGAACAACAACTCCGAACCGGATTAGCAACGCGATGCAGCTTAATTTCCGAGTAATTAATTCTTTCTGGAATTTATCAAAGCCTTCGATACAGTATCCGAGTCGGAGAAGCATCACCATTGTTGAGAAAACAAACAAATAAAAATAATTAGAGATATGGCACAATTCCTCGCCGGATGTCTTCTCTGCAAATGCGCGTGGAGGGCATTTCCGTGGTCGTCGTGGCGGTTTGAGGGAGACTCTTTAGTTACCCCTACAACTTCTTTTAAAACTAGAAAAAAATATTACCAGTGTTCAAAGCAATCCCAAATAAAATAAGATAGAGTAAAAAAGATATTTCAATAAAAAGTCACCCCCATACAAAAATTTGTAATAAAATTTTAAACACATTAAACAACGTACCCGCGCATGTGCGTGGACTATCTTTCTAGTTAAAATTAACAATGCAAGGAGCAATATGGATATATACCTGAAACTGACGAATGAAAGAGGATATGCAGCAGCACGAGCAGGGATCGAGCTGGTTGGACCACCGTTAGCAGCCAACTGAGTATAATCGACCCGTTGAGCAAGAAAATAAGTTAAGTATGTGGCCTGGGAGACAACAGGAACCAGGTCAGAAACAAAAAAAAATAACCCCCAGCCATTTACAAACCTTTAGTTTATCATTCATGATGATAAAATTGAGGGGATGCTCCGAGGATATACATGGGTGAGGATATACATGAGGATATACGTTGGATCCGCCTCAGGAAGCTACACGGATTCCCTGTCCGTGAGACGAAGGAGTGTGTTCCAGACGAAAGGCGTTGATAGCTGCTGGATCGCCGAAGAGACGAGGGCGGCGGCCGGCTGCGGCGCTTGCCCGATGGCTCTGTAAGAAGGCAGCTGGCGCTGGCTAGCTCTGTAGCGGCGCTGGTCCTGCGCTCGCTCGACAAGAACCCGGCGGCGAGGGCGGCGGAGCCAGCGCCGCGATTTCCCTCGCTCCGCAAGAATGCAGCAGGGGAGGATCTGGGGAGGAGAAAAAGGAATCAGGGAGGATTATATCGAGGGGGATCTAGTAAATAACATACTGGATAATCCAAAATCAAAAGCACCATAGGATTGAAACAATCAGCAGTCCGCAGTAACCTAGAATGAATATTGAAAGTAGCAATGCAAAGTAATAATACAGATATCCCCATAAACCACACGCACCATTAAAAAGCAACCGACGAGGACACAACATCGCAAGTAACGACCTGGCCACTTTTGTCCACAACACTCATCCAATGATCCCCGATTAACCGAACCAGATTTTCCTAATCCATCAATTCAGACGCATTACGGATGACACGAACCTTAGCGCCGGACAGCCCGCTGTGGAGTGACGATAGCCCAGAGGTGTGTGGAAGTGCGCAAGGCGCGAACCTCACTAGCCCCGGCCTCCCCCGCCTCTGGCTCCTGGGGAAGTACGAGAGGCACCCTTCCCTCTCCTCGCCGAGGCCCCCAATCGCCGACGCCGCGCCGACAGCTTCCGCCCGCCTCCTCAACCTGCAAGGCACACAACAATCCAGAGGGAAATCAATCTCGCAGGCGGCTAATTCCACTGGAACCCTAAACAAATGGGGGTGGGATAAAGGCACCAAACTCGTCAGCTCACCTGGGCGACACGGCGCGGTGGTGGGTGCAGCGGAGAGGGTTGGCCGGGGCGACGAGGGCGGAGGGGCGCAGGGCGATGCAGGCACGGCGCGCGAGGGAGGGCCTGCGGACGGCGGCGCCGCCGCCGTTGGTTTTGACGAGGATTTGTGGGGAAGAAAGTTGGGGGAGGAAGGCGCCGACAATGTCGAGGCTGGGGGATTGGGGAATCGCGGAAGCGGTGTCCTGCGGTAGTGCAATGGTGGAGGATCGAGCAGAGCGAGGGCCATGCGATTGGACAACGTGGACGGCTGGATCAGGTCGAGGCGATGAGATCGGACGATGTACGTGCAGTTAGTTACTGTTACCCTGTAGCAAGCCAAGATGTGATGAGGTTGCTCGGGAGACTGGTTACAGAAACTAAGGATTTGATATGATATGATCTCCGTAAGGTCCCATTCGTTTATAACAAAACACAGTACAACTACTCAAAATAATTAGCCGTAAATGTAAACACTTATGTCAAATATAAAACTTATGTCAAATATAAAACTTTAATCCAGATAAACTAGTTCCACCTCAAATAACCTAACCAGTTATATATTTGAGCTGTCCTGGGACTGCCTAGGCATCTGTTGGGTGATTTTTGAGAAAAATCTCCTTTAGATTTGTATCCAATGGACTGAAAAAAACACCGAACTGGCAGAAAAAAAAGCCCAAAAAATGACAGGGCCAACACAAACAAACAAAAAAATGACTACAATTCTCAAGCTGGCCTTCTCCTCAATTTCTACCCACATTGCAACTCATTATGTAGGATAGAACAAATTAAATTAGGTTATATTGACTTTGTTCAAAACACTGTACTAGAATCTAGCTAAGTTATACATAGCACCCAATTTTGCTAGCACCATCCATGCCCCCACCCATATGCATAGGCACTTCCAAATTCAAAACTCAAAAAAAAAATCAAAACTAAAAATTACAGGGCACATATAAAAATTACATTGCTTTAAAACTAAAATTACATTTGTAAAAACATTACAAATGGCATCTAAGTGCACTAGTACATTGCCCCCACCCATATGCATAGGCTGTTCCAAATTCAAAACTCAAAAAAAAAATCAAAAACTTAAAATTACCGGGCACATATAAAAATTACATTGCTTTTGTTGGCGGTATGTCATGGGACCTTCCGACCAGACATGCCGAAACCATATAACCAGCGAGGATTCAAGCTCAAGACGTCAAGTTCATTTGGGCGAAGCCTGCATGGCGAAGACTATGAAGCAAAGACGGCGAAGGCCGAAAAGTCAAGCTGGTATCCCACAAGACCAAAGGTATCATGGGCGAAGAGTAAATGACAAAGGGTGTATGCCGAATGAAGGAGACTTCGCCATAACAAGTCCAACTTCCAGGAGGCCCAAGGAGCCATCTTAGCCGCTTAGGCCCGTTTGCCATTGGGCCAACATTCGGCAATTGGCCCATTAGAGACCCATGTATCCGAATTACACTGTGTACCCACGTAAACATCTCTTTCATAAGGGCAACCATGTAAATTCCCCTGTAAAACCTAAACCCTAATGGGGGAACCTGTAATAGGATTATAAATAGTCCCCTAAGGACATGTAAAGGGGATCCCCGGAGAAAAATTCTAATCAATTAGTACATTTACTGTTCCCAACACTGTTGAGTAACCACGTCCTTTGACGTGCGCAGTTGTCACTTCGACAACAGCTTTAAAACTAAAATTTCATTTGTAAAAACAGTACACATGTAAATGTATTGCAATTTTAGTACAAACGCACTGTAATTTTTGGTAACTTAAACATGTTAACTCATCAAAATTTCATAAAGACTCCATCAGCATAAACAAAAATTAAATTCAACATGATAGGGCACACATATCAGGCGCAAAAACAATCAGGCACAGATCAGGCACAATGGCATTTTGTATCATAGACATCATGCACAAATCAGAAATGACATTTTATAGGATCAAAATTGACATATCAGATAAGAAATGCTCGTGCAGTGGATTTTCTTGGTCGTCGTGGCAGTTTGCGGGAGATTATAATAGTTACTCATACAACTTTTGTTCTCTACTATTATAAAAATTGATAAAAATTGAAAGTGTTTCAGTGGTTCGTCATCCGTATTTGAGTCGGTTTAATTTTATGTTTTGATTTTAATGTATATATGCCTACTAGGATTTTTTTTTCGTCGCTGTTTTCTTCTCGTGGTTTTTTAAACCGTTTTTTAATGGTCCGTCTATATATTTTTTGTTGCCGTTTTCTTATCCTTGGTTTTTTTCATTGTGTTTTTTTTCTCGCACACGGTAAGGGCTTTCGGTTTTTCATTTTTTCTTTCGTCACCGTGTTTTTCCTTCGCTAGGCCGAACCCTAGCTCCGTCGCCACGTCGAATATGTCTATACATGCGTTCCCTCCTCCAATGGATTAAAAAATCGATTCCTCACTCATCCCTCATCATTTTTCCTATGATTTTCTCCTTCAATTCGGCTTGCCCGGATTTAATCACCATTTAACTGTCAAGCTTCCTTGACCGTTTTTACCCCGAGTTTTGTTCTCTCCAATTTTGAAAAAACGGAAAGAAAAGATCAAGTGGATCAAAAGCACTAAACCAATTTTAGGAGATCGAGAATTTAAGATTCGACCAGATTTGATAGGGAGAATCAGCTCAATCATTGTACGGGCACGGCACCATCTTCTGGAGGTTGAAGACAGGCACGGCACTATCTTTTGGAGGTTGAAGACAGAGACCCACGGCTCCACATGTGGGTTGGGCCAAAGAAAGGATTAAAACCATCTTATATGTTGCAACGCACGGGTATTTTTTCTAGTCTTTTAAAATCTCTCTAGATCCATAAGGCTCCGATCGTTTTTATTAAGAAACACAGTACAAACTAATCACTCACAACACGCGTATACTCACCTTTATAAAGGCATACAAATATACCTTATCCATCCGAGCACCTTATCCATCCGAGCACCTTCAAAAAATTGAGCCGTCATATATTGAGATTGGCAAAATCATCATGGGTGTCTCGTTGTTGATGAGTATGTCTATACCTAGTACTCAAAGAATAATTAACCATAAATGTAAACACTCGTGTCAAATCTAAAACTTAAATCTAAGATAAACTAGTTCACCTCAAATAACCTAACCAGTTATTTGAGCTATCGCACAATCAATTCCAATGTTTGCAATGTTTTGCTTTGATCTAACAAAAAACCTGTGCGATGAGATAAGTACTGTGATATGCCAGTTTTTCTGGCCCCAACGAGAAAATGAAAATAAACTACTCCCTCCGTTTCTAAATATTTGACGCCGTTGCCTTTTTTTTTAAAATATGTTTGACCGTTCGTCTTGTTCAAAAAATAATTTAAGTAATTATTAATTCTTTTCCTATCATTCGATTCATTGCTAAATATACTTATATGTATACATATAGTTTTACATATTTCATAGAAGTTTTTGAATAAGACAAACGGTCAAATATATGCTTAAAAAAGTCAACGACATCGAATATTTAGAAATGGAGGGAGTATATTGGTTATCCTGGGATCTCTTGTGCAGCCGCAAGTCGAAAGGTGGGCTAGGTTATAGAGAATTGCATCTGTTCTGGCCATGCTGGCTAGACAAGTGTGGAGACTACTATCCCAGCAGGATTCACTTTGTGCTCAAGTTCTCATGGCAAAATACTACTCCCTCCGTCCTATAATATAAGGGATTTTGAGTTTTTGTTTGTAACATTTGACCACTTGTCTTATTCAATTATTTTTTGTAAATATAAAAAATGAAAAGTTGTACTTAAAGTACTGTAGATAATAAAGTAAGTTATAAATAAAATAAATAATAATTTCAAAAAATTTTTAAATAAGACGAGTAATCAAACATTGCAAGAAAAACTCAAAATCCCTTATATTATAGGTCGGAGGGAGTATCCTGATAGTAAACTTCTGAATGCTAGGGAGGGGCCAGGGATTTCATATCTCTAGAGAAGCATTGTACGAGGCTTGAAAGCTCTGAATGCAGGACTGATTTGGAGAGTTGGTGATGTCAATCAAATTGACATTTGGAACGATACAAGCTAGGATACCGGCTGTCGTTACTCGTAGGCATGTCACCCCGCAGAGGGGGATGATCTTGAACAGATTTTTTCGTCCGTCGTCAAAGCATGGGCCCGTGTGAAGCAATAGCACCAAAGTTCTCAACCGATCTCCCTCTGTAAATATTTTCATCCCGGACAGAAGCGAGAAGTGGTTATTAAACGCTGAAATTTATTTTAACGCATTGAAAAGGTGAAAACAAAAATGGAACAAATAACGAAACTACGGTTCAATTTTTCAGTTTTTAACAGTCCCGACCAATCTATACAACACTATTTTTCTTATTCCACTTCTCTTTTCTTTAAAGGAACCCTAATTTTGGTTGTCAGATCGATAACAATAAATTAGAAAAGTGAAATTAAAAATACAATCATAACAGTATTAATAACAGATATAACATGGAATGCGCGACCAACTCAGATGTGAAGTCAGAAGAAGTGGACGAGGGGGAGAAGAAAAGCCAGGCCAAAAACAACATAACACAACATCCCCTTCTCGCAACACAAAAGTTGTACACCACATACTACTCTACAGCACAGCCCCCCAAACAAGACACACCTATGTCTCCTTCCCCGAGATTAAAGATACTGCATCCGTCCCTAAAAAATCTATTAATAGATATAATACATTATAATACTAAGAATCTGAACAACAAATCTCTGTTTAAATTTCTTGTATTAGAATGTGTCACATCTAGTTTTAGTTTTAGATTCATTTTTGTTTGACAGAGGGAGTAATTCACTAGAGCATGCGTGAGCTTGAATCGTGGCAATGGCAGATCGGTATTCCGTCATCCGTCACCTCCTCCTTCATATTATGTCTCTCTTTCTTCTCACTCCGTCTTCTCGCTGCCACCACGTAGCCAACCCCACTGGGCACTGGCCTTCGTATCATGGAAACTTGGTAACTTCACACCAATTAATCAATGTACAAGCAGTAGAAATTGGGGGAATAAATCCTCATATATATCTACTAGTAGATTCAATACACATCAAATTAATTAGAGAGGTATAGGTTGAGGGAAATTAGTAGGGATGGCAATTTCGCCCATGGGTTCGGATATCCGCGGATACCCGATCTAATAGGCACGGGAGTGGGTGTGATTGTTTACCCGTGGACACGTTCGTCTGAGACCTGTAGACATCGTGGGCAACAGCCGGGTTTTATTTTTTACCTGTGGGTAACCCATGCCCGACCCGATACATATGTATTAGCTAATTTCGACTTATCTCTTAATTCTTATACCCCTTTCTCTTGGTTTATTTGTGATACTAACTAATAATAAGTTGTGATGTAATTTAAATTATTGCTGATAACTGATAATTTGGTAAATTATTGATTTTATTTCTCTTTGTTAAATTATATATCTTTCGAGTTATTATTCATATGAGATTCATTGGGTACCCGCTGGGCATACTCGTGCCCGTCGGGCATGGGTACGGGCACAGAGTTTTACCCGCTAACCCTAGTGGGTAGGGTTTGGGCGGGCGGCGACGGGCATGGGGTTGGGCATGGTTTTGCTCTACCCGTGCTCGACCCGACCCGTTGCCATCCCTAGAAATTAGGCCCTGTTTGATTCATCTTAGGATTATTACATTCTGGATTATTATGAGTAAGCTGAAACAAACAAGTAAATTATTATGATATATTATTATAATATGTAAGCCAGATTATTATAATCTACTCCCTCCGTTCCATAATTTAAGGGATTTTGACTTTTTACATGTACTGTTTGACCATTCGTTTTATTAAAAAATTGAACTTATTATTTATTTTATTTGTGACTTAATTTATTATTCAAAGTACTTTAAGCACAACTTTTCGTTTTTTATATTTGCACAATTTTTTTTAGATAAGATGAGTGGTCAAACAGTACAAGTAAAAAGCCAAAATCCTTTGTATTATGGGATAGAGGGAGTAATAATCTTCTCTGGAGGAGCTTTTTCTATATTAGTGGGTGGCTAAAGACCCACTGCCCTTAGATGCCTTCAATAATTCAGAGAAATAAATAGCTCGCAGCTTATTTTATATTAGCTTATTATAATTCAGCTTAAAGTAAATCTGATTTAATAATCTAGATTAGAAAGCCTAAAACAAACAGAGCCCTAGATAGATTGGAAAATGATCTAGAACCGCTGTGATTAACCCAAGCCATCAACTCGGTGGGTTTTGACCTTCGCCGCTGTCACACCCCGAAGTTCTTTCCCAAGCCTAAATTGAAGTTATAAATGGTCTCAAGAAAATACCAGTGTAAAGCAAGAGTAAACCTTAATAAATTAATGCAAATAATAATCGGAATTGGCATATGGAATTTTTCTTGAGTTTTACATGCCGAAATATGCTAACAAGATTTTTAGTGGAATTTTCAGAGCCCTAGAAATAATTTTAACCAATTAAAATTGAGCTTAAGCAATATTTAAATCCCTGGGAAAAATTCTTTTTCTTTTTCCTTTCTTTTCCTTCCTCTTTTTCTTTGAATGGGCCGCCGGCCCATTCTCCTTCCTTCCTCCCCTCCCGCTGGGCCGGCCGAAGGCCAAGGCCCAGCTAGGCCGCGCGGGCCGGCCGCCCGCCTCTTCTCACCCGGGTCGCCGACAGGTGGGGCCACCTGTCGGACCCGTCTCCCACCTCGCGCCGCGCCGCCGCGCCCGCAACCGCCGCCATGCCTACGCCTCCGCCCCCTCCGGGCCACGTCGGCCACGCCCGCGCATGCGCCGCACCTCCCGCGCCCACTCCCCTCTCTCTCCCGCCCACGCCCGCGCCCGAGATGGCCGGGATTCGATTTTCGAATCCCGCCTCTCTCTCCTCCCCCACTCCCCGCGTTGGCCGGCGATTCCCGCCTCTCCCGGCCACGTCCGGCCCCCTCTCTCCCTATTTAAGCTCCGCTGTCGCCCCTTCTCTCTTTTTCCCCATTTTGCCGAACTCCCTCGTGCTCCCCATCGCTCCCGCGTCGTGTACCCACCCGCCACCGCCTTTCTCACCACTCCGGCCGCCTCTAGCCGCCGCTAGACTCGCCGCCGCGCCGCGCCGTCGCCACCGTTGGGTTCGCGTGGCCGAGATCCACCCCGTCCGCCCCTCCTCCGTCGAGGTTCGCCGCTGGAGCGCCGTTCCCACCGTGCGACGGTGAGAGCCGCCATGTCCGTCGCCTTCGGCCATGGTTTCCGATCGCCGTGGTTCGTCTCCCTCCCTCTAACCTCTCTCTTTTCCTCCCTTAGGGCATTCCGGACCTCGTCCGCCCGTCGCCGCCGTTTGCCCGTGGTCGCCGTCGCCGTTCGCCGTCGTCTTCCTCCGCGCCGGCCACTCTCGGTGAGGCATCCCTCTCTCCTCTATTCCCCTCCCTCTCCTTCCTAGCCGCCGCTTAGCGCCGCCGCCTTCGCGTCGCCTTCGCGCTGCCGCCTCCGCCGCCGGTTGCCGTCGCCAGCAACGCGTGCGCGCGCGCGCCGTGGCCATCGCCGTGGCCGGTCAGCCGGCCTTGAGCCGAGCTGAGCCGGGTCGCCGCCGCCCGTCCGATCGGCCCCGAGGCGATCTGGGCTGTCGGTCCCGTGGACCGGCGGTGGACCACCCGTGTGGTCCCGGTCCACGGTGGACCGGCAACCTTGGGCCGCTGACCCGGGGGCACCACTTGCCGGCGCCCCTCTCTCCCCTTGAGCCGCTGACATGCGGGCCCCGCCCGTCGGCGCCGCCGCCCCCTTGATGACGTCAGCCCTGGGATTAATTGCGCAATAAATGATTTAAGGACTTTTTTTATAGTAATAAACACAGTGAATCTTCTAAAATTCATAACTAATTCATCTGTGCTCCGTTTAAGCCCATTCAAGTCTCAGTAAATCAAGAAAAATGTGTAGAATCCATTAAAAATGGTTTTGTTCTCTGTTTCAGTAGTCTTATAGCCTGTTTGCATTGTTTGCCTTGTATGTCGCTTAGATTCCGGTTCTTCCAACGCTCCAGTGTACTTCGAAATAGTCGCCGAGGTTCCTCCAGCTGCAGAGCAAGGCAAGTCATGCCTGTCACTTGAACATGTTGATCCTATATTGCAAATGCTCTATTGGTTTTCTTCAAATACTGCATTGTTTTATAATGTTACTATGGGATGTTTACCTATTGTTACAGCCATGCTATTTTGGATACCATGCTCCTTTGTTAGCTTGGGTTATAACATGAATAGACTTTGGACTAGGAATTGCTTAGCCATGCTTAGTTCAACTAGCACACATTGGGGAAAAATCCTATTAATGTTTAGACTGTTGGTTTTATGGTATTGTTGGATTAGTGACACCGCTTCGGTGTTGGTTAATAAAAATGAATCACATGGTGGGCTGTGGGTGCATGGTTTTGTTGGTCGCACCCATGGCATTTAAGGACCGGTTCGCGGGATGCCCTGGAAGAACTTATCGTACTTACCACAAGCCAGCGTGGGCAACGGCTGGGCTTGTAGTGTAGCTTTTCTCTAGCCGACGCATCCAGGCAAGGGTGGGCGTGATGGAGTTTGGATGGGCCCTGCGACGGCCTATGCGGCTTCCAGATTCACCTAGGCACGAGAGGGGACTGCCCGCTGCCTTGCGAGGAGTGGGGGTGAAACCTGAGGTGTGGTGTGCTTGGTTAGAGGGGGTTATGCGAAGGGTCCTGTCACGGCCTCTTTCCGGTATGTCGTGGTGGCATGTCGGCGCACGGAAACGTGTCGTGGGGCTGTGTCTTGTGGGTACAGTTGTACACCTCTTATCAGAGTAAAACTATTCGAATAGCCGTGCCCGCGGTTATGGGCAGTCAACCAGATTCACCGTGATTAGTTTCACCCTAGTTTAGTCTATTGAAATTGGATAGTATAGGTGGATGGTTGGGCCTGTCGCAACGTGGTATAGCGTTGGATAAGGGATGATTAATATTGATTAATTATTACGACTGTTTTCTTCTTTCAACTTCTGTTTATAAATGCTCGCTTTATGCAAATGAACCACTCTAGCTCTCCTTTGATAATTCCCTGCATCATACCCCTATTCCGGTATAACTTGCTGAGTACAGTGGGTAGTACTCAGTCTTGCTCTACTTTCCCCAACCCCAGAGTACGAGTATGTGTCAGATGGTGGTTTCTCCGAGGAGTAGGCTTCGTCCGTGCCATCGAGGATGCCTGTGGAGTGGTGTTCCCGCTGCAGTTCAAGTCAAGGCTTAGCTCCAGTTATCTTTCGTTTTTCCGCTGCATTTATGTAAGACTTTTATGATGTTTGTAAGACGTGGATCTGAATGTCAACATTGTCGTTTGTGTACCCCGGCCGGTCCTGGACGGGGATTTTAATGCACATTCTGCTTGGAATTCTATTCGGAAATTTCTAGGCGTGACAGCTGCCCTCAGTGGATCGAGCTCGGCCTCCTCTTCCGACGGAGTGTTGGCGCACGCAGCCACGCAGAGGGTTACAACTAGACTAGATCAACTTGGACAAAAACTCGAAGCAGTGTGTCACATACTCCTCTATGCTACTTGGGCTTGATAATGGGCTACGGATGGAAGGGGTTCAGGCCCAACTTGCTTGCACAAGAGCCCAACGAGAAAAGGAGTATATGTACTCACCTGTTCAACCAAGGCATGGATGAACAATTAAACACAAGGTTGTTGCCTCAGCTCTCCTCCTCTCAAATGCGTCTTCCTCTATCCTTGATTCTATTTCTCTCATTCCCCAATCCCATATGCTTCTTTCCGGTCTATCTTCCCCAGTACCTGAATATTGGTGTCGGATTGTTGGTGTTCCTCTTGCTCTTGATTTAATCTGTGGAAATTTAGTTTGGATCGTAACACACTGGTGACAAGTACGAATTTTCTTTTATATCAAATCAAATGTAAAAAAAAGGAGCACTTAAAAACTGTTGGCACTAATTTTTTTTCCATTTAGCTATTTCCGTATATCAACGCCTCGGCTGTTTATACCCATGCATATATTGTTAAGAGCTCATCTCGAACGTAGAAAATTTGCGAAAAAGAAAGAAACTACACGACTTAGTTTATTTATATTACCATAACCATAGAAATAATATTTTCAAAAGAACACCTAAATGAATTCTAATTTTGTGTTTGTCGAAGGTTGAGACGAATCAAAATAGGATTAGGATAGTAATCTATGATTCTTAATAATTTTGTTTGTTTCAGGGTGCATTGTTTAACTTCAACAAATGATTACGTGTGCTATTGGGGAAAAAAAAGAAAATGTATGTTATCCAAAATTGCAGCGATCTTCATGGATCCTAAAATTTTTGCACATAATTCCTTAGAACTTTGTAGTATTGCTTGATAATACATATTCTAAAAAAATGTTCTCAATATTACAAAAGTTTGATCCAATCTTTTACTTTATTTCTGTTATCTAATGTTTTTATTTTCTATAAAAAAAGTGAAAGTGCACGGGTGGTTCTTAAATTTATGCGGCTATATCATCTAGGTTTATAAGATTCTCAAAATATATTTTTGGATATCTAAACTTATCCTGCGTATTACATAGGAAACTTGTCTTTTGAGAGTTCAGTGTCCGCAAAAAATTAAGAACTACCTGTGCACTGCACTCTTCTACAAATATATAAAGGACACCAATGTGGTCAGGCCAATTTAACCCACACTGTCATATTCATCGAAAGATTTCTACAAAATTATTTCTAATTGAGTGAATAGCTAAAGTAGTCCTCCAAGTTTTATCTGAGGTTCAGTTTAGTCCTTAATATTTCAATTTGTCCATATTAGTCCTTCAAGTTTTTATTTTAGTTCAAACTTATCTTTGAACTCACTTAGGGTGAGTTTGAGGATAAGGTGATGGAGAAGATTGGGAAGATACGCAAAACAAGGTGATCCATTAGCTCATGATTAATTGAATATTAATTATTTTAAAGTTCAAAAATGGATTAATATGATTTTTTAAAGTAACTTTTCTATAGAAACTTTTTTAAAAAAACGCACCACTTAGTAGTTTGGAAAGCGTGCGCATGAAAAACGAGATGTTTTTCTCTCTCAATCTCCCAGATCTCCCAGGAACGAACGAAGTCTTAGAAGTCACGTGGCTAAACATAACTAACAACTCTCTTGATAAATGAAACTTATACCCCTCATTCATGTATAACAGAGAAAAAATTGTGTGCAATGAATTCTTTCTATAGATAATGCATAGTAATTTATGTAAAATGAAAATAAACTATGTACTTGCAAGTATATACGATAGCCACTAGGCTCAAGTTTCATATGCACATGTTGAAATAATGGAAAGTACATATGCAACATTGTTTATTCATCTTGGTTTATCTTTTCTAGTGTGTAGTTGTATACAAATTAAGAGCAAAAGGGATATTTTCTAATAGAAATGTTGACTAGAAATAGCCATATGACATATTAAGTGGGCCCATAGATGATTTTAAGAAAAAAAAATACTTAGAGGACCTATATGAGCAAAATGAAACTTGAAGAACAAAATTAGACCTTCGGTGAAACTTGAGAGACTAAATTAGCTATTCACCCTTTCTAATTCTTACTTTCATTTTAAAATTTTCATCCTTCTCTAGCGAGGTGTGAGAAAGAGAAGATTGCTCTCATTCTCCGCGCGCACGCTTCCCGAACTGCTAAACGGTGTGTTTTTTGTAAAAATTTTCTATAGGAAAGTTGCTTAAAAAATCATATTAATCTATTTTTGAAGTTTAAAATAGTTAATACTCAATTAATCATGCCCTAATGGCTCACCTCTTTTTGCGTATGTTTCCAATCTTCTCCTTTCTCCTTCTCTCAAACACAATGCACAACGGTGCAAAGGCCTCTGGGAGCAAGGGCCTAGATGCAAGCAGGACAATTGGCTCACAAATTTGTAATTACTGTGCGACATGGACCGATCTCACTATTGGAGAAGTGATCTTTGCTGGGTCAGACGATTTCCACAATAGTCTCGGTTCTAATAGGAACCAGGACTAAAGATGGTGTTACCAACCAGGACTAAAGATCATTTTTAGTCCCGGTTCAAGAAATTGTCGGGTTCAAGACAGACCCCAATTATTTTTAGTCTCGGTTGGTATAAACAACCGGCACTTAAAAATAGATCTTTAGTCTCAGTTATTTATACCAACAGGGACCAAAGAGCACCCCGAGAGCCACGCGCCATCTCGATCTTATCCGCGCGCAATCTCCTCTCTCCTCACCTCTCATTAAGGCCATTCCTAACCCAAGAAACTAGACATAGTTTCCATAAACTCCACATCTTCAAGAAACTAGTACTAGACACTACTCTTCCAATGCAAACACCACTATTCCATACTTAAATTTAATGCTACTTATCTCACATGATGTCTTAGATGTTGTGTAGAAACCATGTCTCATGCAAGACATGGTTTCCTTCTCTTTCCTCATTTATTTACTTGCCACATCATTTTTCATTCTAGGTGGCAGCTTATTTAATGCTATGGACACCATCCTAGTCATTGGGTTGGGAATGGCCTAAGAAGCGCCGGCCTATCTCGATCCCTTCCCCTTCTTCCCCATCGATCCCTTCCCCTTCTCCTTCCTCTCCCCTTCCCCTCTCCTAGCTCCCCCCTCCCCATCGATCCCTTCTCCTTTCTCTCCCCTTCCCCTGGAGCGGTAGCGGTGGCTGGGCGGGCAGTAGCGGCAGCGGCCGGGCGGGCGCCTCGCGACGGCCTACACGCGCGGAGGCTGAGAGGGCGGCAGACTTCTGTGTGTGCGGAGGCGGAGGCCGGCGGCACCCTCAGTGGCAACACCGTTTTTTTTTTGAATTTGTGATTCATTGGATCTGATCTGTGATGTATGTGATATTGGATCTAAGTTGTGATATATTTCTTTTAAGATTTGTATTGTATTTTTTGTTCGAGAATTTGTGATGTGATGTATTTGTGATATCTGATGCATTTCTTCCAATATTTGTGATGCTACTTTGATTTGTGGATGATTTGGGGGTATGATTGAGGATATGTAGGGAGTAGATCGATTTGAGCAAATAAACAATAAAAAAAAGGAAAAAGTAGGGACCAACCGGGACTGCTCCCACCATCTTTGGCCCACTAAAGATAGATTTTTAGTACCGGTTATTTCACTCAGACTAAAGATGGATTCGTGCTCTTGGTTGAATAACCGGGAGTACAGGGGGTTCTCAACCGGGAGTAGACACTGGTGGAGAAACCATCTTTGGTCGGTCGGCCGAAATCCACAATAGTCTCAGTTCCACTAAAAACCGGGACTAAAGATGATCTTTAGTCCCGGTTGGTGGCTACAGTGGGCATATTTGATCTTTAGTCCTGGTTCTAAACCTGTCAGGCCTTGTCAGGCCCCCAGGATCTTTACTCCCGGTTGGTGTTACCAACCGGGACTAAAGATCCTAACTTTACTGCCGGTTGGTGTTATCAACCGGGACTAAAGATCTAGAAGATTTTTAGTCCCGGTTGGTATTACCAACCGGGACTAAAATTCAACGCTTAATATATAATCCTTCTTCCCTATCCTCTCTTCCACAATCGCCTCGCACTTATCCTCTCAGATCGATCTCCCTCTCCTCCTCCCCCTCCGCCTCCTCCCCTTCCTCCTCCCATCCCCGGCCCTCTCCTCCCCTCCCCGTCCTCCCTTCCCATCCGCTCAGATCATCTCCCTCTCTTCCTCCCTCTCAGATCGATCTCCCTCCTCCTCCCCCTCCGCCTCCTCCCCTTCCCCTCCCATCCCCGGCCCTCTCCTCCCCCTCCTCCCTTCCCACGCAGCAGGCGGCCGGCTGGGCCGTGGGCTCCCATCCCCGGCCCTCTCCTTCCCTCCCCGTCCTCCCTTCCTATCCGCTCAGATCGATCTCCCTGCCCTCCTCCCCTCCTCTCTCTCAGATCGATCTCCCTCCTCCTCCCCTTCCCCTCCCATCCCCGGCCCTCTCCTCCCCCTCCTCCCTTCCCACGCAGTAGGCGGCCAGCTGGGCCGCGCACGGGCCCAGTGGCGAGCGGCGGCAGGCGGCAGGCGGCAGCCACTGCCGGCATTTTTTTTTTACAATTTGTGATTCACTAAGATGTATAATTTTGTGATTTGTTGTATGATCTGAGATGTATAATCTGTGATGTATTTGGTTTGTGTGTAATTTTTTTAAGATTTGTGATGTATTTGATTTGTGTGTATAAGTAACTTAAGATTTGTGATGTGAATGTTTTGGGATGTTATTTTGATTTGAGGTTTGATTTGGGGATATGTATCCCACTTGATTTGGGAGAAAATACAGGGATTAAACTCTAGCTAAAAAACAATAAAAAAAAGAAACTTAATGGGACTGCCGCTCCCCTCTCTTTAGTCCCGATTGGTGTTACCAACCGGGATTAAAGATGGGCATCTTTAGTCCCGGATTCATAGTCCCGGTTGAAAAACCGGGACTAAAGGGGTTACCAACCGGGAGTATAAATGGTTTCTCCACCAGTGAGAGCCCCTTTCTCCAGCAGTGTCTGATGCTTGCAGATCAACTTGTTTTCTTTTTTAAGTATAGTTAAATAATACTCACTCCATCCCAAAATGTTTGACGCCGTTGACTTTTTTAAAAATGTTTGATCATTCGTCTTATTCAAAAAATTTAAGAAATTATTAATTCTTTTCCTATCATTTGATTTATTGTTAAATATACTTTTATGTATACATATAGTTTTACACATTTCACAAAAATTTTCGAATAAGACGAATGGTCAAACATATTTAAAAAAGTCAACGGCGTCAAACATTTAGGGAAGGAGGAAGTAGTTTAGTAGATATTTCAGTTTTGAAGAATGGATATATCTATTTTGAATCTAATTATTGTCAAATTATTTCATTATTATCCTTTTATAAACATTTGCATCGTGAATGAGAGAGGATGTACGGAAACGTAAGTCGCTGATGCGCCTTGGACCAAGTCACGGCAACGGCAGGTACAATGAAGAGCGAGAAACACTTCTCGAATCATGCATGGCAAACAAAAAATATTTGCATCTTTCATGTCAATTATTCTCTTGATGTTGTTGACTCAATAAAGAAAATGCGTAACCATATCGCAACTTGATCAAGAGATGTGCTGTCATTCATAATCAAAGAGCTCAAGACAATTATGGAATGGTTGGCATTGACAATTTGACATAATATAAGTCTTAACAAATTTGTGCAATAATGTTTACCTTTTTGCCCTTCCAAGTTCTCAATCTACCTGATTTCAGACCTTGGTATATGCCATACGTACCTTAGTGCCAATTTATTTACATCATCATATTTGAGCTAGTTGTTCGACATTTCCAAACAGGATGTTGGTCTCAAATTCAAAACAAATTTTCGGTCAAAAAATTCGAAACAAACTATACATGCCTTAAAAAAAAAAGAAATATATGCCCAACAAGGGCAAAGTGGGCAACAAAACCCTGACTTGTGGTGCCGAGCATAGCAGGACGATCCAGTAGCATATATACGGCAGCGTATGGGAGCTAGCTTGATTGCCAAAACAAAAACTCAGTCGCGGCTGCAAATTTACCTTTGCAGAGAAGAGCTCGATGGCGGAGATCGCCGTGAGTTTGGTGGGGAATTTGATCGCCGGCATCTCGGCGCTGGTGGAGAAGGAGGCCACCTTGCTGCAGAGCGTGCCGGAGAATACCAGGTAATTTATTGATCAACACCATTCCATTGCCGCCTATTTGCCGGCCGCCTGCCTCCACACAGAGTTTCCGTCTCCTCTACTCGCTTTCTTGATGAACGTGAGCACGGTTTTCCTGAAATGTGCCAACACACATCAGACCATTATCTAAGAAGAAGAAAAAAAAACACATTAGACATTGTCCTGTGTATAATTCCAACAAACTGTATATATTGGCGGATGTAGATGTAGAGATTGTTTTTTTTTTTCTTTTAACGACGGCAAAGCTTGCCATTCATTGAATAAAGCAGGGAGCAATATTTATATGTAAGGAGTAAAATTAATATTTACAAAGACCGTGTAACTGGCATGGGTTTTGGTGTGGATTATCACTTTCTTTTCTTCCACATGCGCCTACTGTGTTCGGGGCTACTGTCAATTTGCCCTTCATTTTTTGTCAATTTGCTTTCACGCCACTAGTTTTACTTGGTATTTGTAAAAAATGCACTACTCCGTTATACTAATACCGTTGGGTACCCTTCCAGGACAAATATGCCCATATAGAGAACACGAAAAGAAATAAAGGAAGGACATCTTGGTGTGGTTAAAGCCGATTGACCAAACGAAATCATGAGGCGGTGGCAGTATAGATGGCCAAAAGGCCGGCACGGCACGGCCCGGCCCAGGCACGGCTAGGCACGGCCCACTAGCCATTGGGCCGGCGGGCCCATCGGCACTTCGTGTCGGGCCGTACCGGCCCGAAGGCACGGGTGGCCCATTGGGCCTTTTTTAAAATAAGTCTATTTTCCTCCCTTCTCTTTGGGATGTTACATATGTATAGCTGAAATAAGTCTATTTTCAATCCCTCCTCTTTGGGCTGACATATGTATAGCTAAAGTAAGTCTATTTTCCGTCCCTCCTCTTTGGGCTGACATATGTATAGATAATAAATCTATTTTACATCCCTATTCTTTCGTCAATAGCATATAATATGTCTATTTTTACTCCCCTATTTTTTTTTATCAGGCATAGCTGCCGGCCCATCGTGCCGTGCCGGCCCGGTCGTGCCGGGCCAGCCCAACGTGCCGGTGGAGGGGCCAGGCACGGTCCGGTGGTCGGGCCAGGCCGGCACGGGCCCGACCTCTGTCGGGCCATGTCATGCCGTGCTTGGGCCGGGCCAAAATGCCGTGCCATGGGCCAGGCCGTCGGGCCTCGGGCCTTTTGGCCATCTATAGGTGGCAGTGGCATTTAAAATGGTTTTCATTCCATTCTACTAGCATGAAAGCAATTAATAGCACAGTTTAACTAGTAGAACATGTGACAGTCAAATATTTTTTTCATTGTTCTATTCTACTTTATTCCTAAATTATCCACCTTTAGAATATTATTGAGTCGTCATCTATTATATACTAAAAGTCCATAAAACTTCATACAAACGTTTCTAAGCCGCCACTTGACGCTCTAATAAATTAGAAAAATCAAAGAAATTCTGAGAAAAAAAATCAAAACATCCTACCCTTAATTTCACTTTATACGGTGGATCCATTAATTTTCACCGTTAGATTTAAAAATATCCCACCCCTACCCCACCACCTCCCAGGCATCCTCTCCCCCTCATGTACGTATATATACGCAATGTACGTACGTACATTTGTCCGTCCATCCCTCCCTCCATCTCATATCTTCTATCATTCTTTTTCATCTTTTAATTTTCTACGTAGCAAAATTTAATATGAAAATAAAACCAAACATTAGATAACTAACTGATTATAATCTATCTACTAAAAGTAAAACATTGCTATACCATCACATGAGGCTCTATAAAAATCAGACAAATCCTAAAAATCTATCTATCTATCTATCATTATATATATACTAAAAGTACATTAAACTTCCTAAAAACGCTTTTAAAAAACGCTTTTAAGTTGTCACGTGGGACTCCTACAGACGTGCATAAGTCACCACATGGCAATCTAATAAGTCGTTCATAAACACAAATAACTAAATTAGGTGTACAATCTCATGGAACAAAATAAAAACTACATCCCCATGAAATTTCTTTAAATAAAAAAAATATGTATACTGCAATATGAAAAAACATAAATTAAAAAACATCAATAATATAAACCCTACATATAATTAGAAAAATATGACTAATCTATGTGGCATATAACCTACGTATTTATTGGTCTATTAAAGCATATAATCAATAAGAGAAATTCTTGAAAATTTTCCTTATGAAGGCACAATATTCTAAGTGTAATTTATCATTAGTCAAGTGGTCATGTTATTCGTAGCTATCGGATTATTTTTACATTATAAATAAACATTTAGATTAAAAAAATTAACAGGTAGTAAAGAACCATCGTATGGTATTTACGGTTATAGCTAACGAGGATAAAAATAAGACTATAATACCCCTTATTAACTAAAAGAAACGGAGAGAGTGGGAAAGTGGTTAGGGTAAGATTGGGTAAACAATAAATGATAGTTGTTTGGATAGGACAAGTAGTACTATTCTAAAATCCCTTATATTTTGAAACAAAATTTAACTTTCTCGGATTTATGCGACGAAGTATAATCTATCTTTAATTATATGACATAGTTCTATTAGCTATATGTTTAATAGAAAATCTTAAATTAATTTATCCTAAAATCCACAAAGACATAGATAGTATAAAAGCAATTATTACTGAAATTATAGAAATACCCATAGAACAATATATATATATATATATATAGTTTCATAGAAACCAACTTCATGGTGATGAGACAATATTTTCTTATAAATTCAAAACTGCATGCTTTCACACAATTTTAGTTAAAAAAATTTTATGTTGCAAGGGTAACTATAAGAAAATAACCAAATAAATTTGAATATAGTATAAAGGATATTTCAATAAAAAAAACCAAACTACACATAAATATTTGTAATAAAATTTTAAACACATTAAACAAGATGCACGCGCATGTGCACGGGCTATCTTCCTAGTCTATTATATACTAAAAGTCCATTAAACTTCCTATAAACACTCCTAAGCCGCCACATGTCTTCCTACAAACGCTCTTGATTCAACACGTGGCACTTTTAAATAAGGTGGACCCACCCATTTCTTTTATTATTTAATAAAGGACACACTATTTTCCTTCATTGCATTTATTTATACTTTAATTATAGAAGAAAAGGCCCATGGGGCCTGTACATGTACGTGTGCTGCAAACTGCACATACGCACGCCCATAACCGGCCGGTGCATCTCCTCTTTTCTATTTTCATGCCCTATTAGATTGAAACATATTTTGTTGTAATTTTTTTAACAACTATAACATTTACATCATATATATAGATAATTTTTTTATCCATGTATACTATTAGATCATTTATAACAGAAATTTATAATTCAAGTCCCAAATTAATTGTATGTAACAAGTAAAAGAAATACATTGCTTTGCACCAGCTATTGGCCAGTCAACACACATTTTTAATGGAAAAACACATAGATTTTTAAACCGTGTGATTAAGAACATGTAGTTTACACTAGACAATATAAAACACATAAAACTAATTAATAATATTAAAATAATAAGAAATTAATTAGAAAATACATATTCCCCCTTCCCAAAATATAAGAAATTTTTGTTGGATGCATGGACATGGATTTATATTCGTAGTACTATAATATCCCATTCAACCAAAATTACTTATATTTTGTGCCACTAAAAAATGTACCATTTTAGAAAAATGCCACTACTATTCACGATATTGCGGATGATGTCAAGGATGGCGGCGGCGGCGGCGGCACCTGAGACCTCCCATTGCGGATGCGATCAAGGACAGAGACAGCAACGACGGCTCCCGAGCCCTCCCACACGGACGGCATCAAGGATACGATGGCGGCGGCTGTAGGTTCCGAGCCCTCCCGTCGCGGATGGGGTCGAGGATAGTGACGACGGCGGGAGCTCCCGAGCCCTCCCGCGTGGATGGCATTAAGGACGTCTGCTCCCGAGCCTCCTGCCACAGACGGCAGCGGCAGTGCCGGCTCCCAAGCCTCCCGCCGCAGGACATTTAATTATTTGCCACTTTTAAGATGTGTCAATTAATGATTCGCCACTCGATGTCTATGACATGTGGGTCCACGTGTGTCTATGACATATGGGTCCAGTGACAATTCTTTTAGAACTACTTGTAAGAGCAGCAAATAGTTAATTATTCCCTCCCGCCGCGGATAGGGCCGACGATAGCGGCGACGACAGTGGCTCCCGAGGCCTTCACGAAGGTGGTCGATGACGGCGGCAGCGACGGTGGTGGTCGATGATAGTGGTGGAGAGAGAGGAAGGGGAAAGAGAAGAGAAGGAGGGAGGTGAAGATGAAACTGACAGCTAGGTCCCACGTGCAGTTGGGGCTAATGGAGCTTTTTGACGGAAAACACGATGGAGTGGCTCTACTTTCAGTTCAGTTGTCTTAATGAGCCAAACCAAGCAAGCTTGTTCTCCTATCAAGTTTTAGCAAGCTAAGCCGAGTAGAGGCAACTTGTTATCCATCCCTAGTAGTTGTTCCACATGCCAGTGACTCAAGATTTAAACAAGGGCTGTACAGAAACTAACGATGGTTTCATTTACCGCCATTCAGCATAAATGGCATTGACAAACAACTAGCATCTGCTGGTCGATGATACATAAGGATTAAGGAATAGCAAATAGGGTAACACAGCTCGATTCGTCTCGCTGGTGGCGAGATTCAGTGGAGCTGCCTGCTCTATCACACGGACCAATGCTCACCGAAATAATTGATTCACAAAAAAAATAGAAAAAATTTATTCTAGCAAACTTAGGAAAAAAATGAATCAATAAAATTATTGGTAAATTAAGAAATTATATGGTAGTGTAAAATTTTATTGATGTTTGCAAAGAGTCAGACACTGAGGAACATCCGTTGCTTCCAACTAGCAGGTTCATCAAGGATGAGCTTCAGACAATTGGAGCATTTCTTGGTGTTGTTGAAAACATGAAGGAGAATTCCCCAAAGCATCACATGGCCAGAATTTGGGCAGAGCAAGTGAAGGATTTAGCTTATGATATGGAAGATTGCCTTGAGGAACAGATCACTGCCCTCACTACTCATCAAAGTTCAAGTTGGTCTCAATATTTAACAAATTACAGAACTCTTCGCAGATTTGCTGCCAGGTTAAGTGATCTCAGATCAAGGATTGATGAGGCGAGTGAGCGAAATATGCGTTATCATCTCATCGCTGCTGACCAACCCATGATTGATCCTACGAATTTTATGATGGCGTTGGACAATTTGTTGTCTCGCTCTGTGAAAAGCAGTACTAAAAAAGTTACCACTGATGATTTGAAGAAAAAGGTGGTTCCATGGGATGAAGCTCACAAAGCAACTGTATCAAATGATGAAACCAAGACTCCCGATGTGGTTGCAATAGTTGGTATGTGTGGCTCGGGCAAGACCACGTTTGTCCGCGAGATATATGAGGATGAGAAAACTACTGGAAATTTTGAATCCCGTATATGGATCACAGTGTCGCAAGATGTGAATGTCGCGGAGGTGTTCATGGATATGATTGTGCAACTCTCTGATGGTTCTTCAAGCCAAGCTGAATATACTGGGGAAGAAGACAAACTAGCTCATCATATTCGAGACAAACTGGAACAGAAACAGTTCTTGGTTGTGTTTGATGATTTGTGGACAAAACATGATTGGCTTAGCATCAAAAGGGCACTCCCTCAAGTTTGCAAAAGTGGCAGCCGGATCTTTGTGACAACAGAGATTGTTCACGTTGCGAAGGTCTGCACCGAATCAACTGATCATGTTTTTTGGGTCCCACTATTATCAAAACGGGGATCATTTAAGCTTTTGAAGGATTTGATTCGTGCATCAGAAGACTCAAAAATGAGTCCTGAAGACAAAGAGGATTTTGAAGAGCTGGATCTAGACAACCTCAAGATTCCTGAGCCACCCTTCAACACAATTGCACAAATACTGAGAAAATGCAGTGGCCTAAAATTGGCTATACAAACTATGGCCAAGTTACTTGCCTCAGAGTCTCCTCACAAATGGGGAAAACTATGTGATGATTTTCCTTCATTGCTCTACAATCACCCAAATCTTGAAGATACAAGGAAAGTAATGATTCAGAGGTACAAATGTCTACCGCCTTGCCTCAAGCCATGCTTCTTATACCTGAGCATTTTCCCAGAGAAATATGACATCAACGTGGCAACATTAATAGACCGTTGGTTAGCCGAAGGGCTTGTGAGGGATACAACTGGAAATCCCAGGGATACTGCAGGAAGGTATTTATCGGAGCTCTTCGATCGGAGCTTGGTCAGGGTGTCCAAACTGAGAAGGAACAGATCGTGTAAGACATGTCGGATCCATCCCATGATGCGAGATATCCTAGTCAAGATTTCACAGGAGGAGAAAGTCTCAATCACTATTAGTCCAAGGAAAAGTTCCAATTTGCCAGTAAAACGGGTGCCCCACGTGGCATTTGATGGCCAGAGTGGCAGGAAGTTAGCTAGGTGTGTGGAACTTTCTGGAGTCAGGTCATTAACAGTGTTCAATGAACCATCAGAATCTATTGGTGCACTTATTTGCGCTTCTCAATTGAGAGCGCTACGAGTTTTAGATTTGTCAAATGCCAACTTTCAAATTACTCGAAGAGATGTAGGGCGTGTAGGAGAACTGTGTCACTTGAGGTACCTGAATCTTTATAGATCACAAATTTGTGAGCTTCCTTCGTCAATTGGCAAGCTCACGTTCCTGCAACTACTAAATGTGAGGAAGACAGGGATCACAAAACTTCCTAGTGAGGTCACTCAACTCAGCAGTTTACAGTCCCTTCGTGCTAGCAGAAGAACACAAGATTCCTGCCACAACAGAAGGAACCGATGCTGCCGAGATTCAGGTGTAGATGCACCTAAGGGAATAGAGAACCTGCAGGATATAGAACAGCTGGATATCGTGGATATCAAGGACAGCAGTAGCTCAAAAATCGAAGCTTTGGGGAAGCTTGCTAGGTTGAAGCACCTGGGATTGACAGGCATTACAATGGAGAATGGCAAAATGGTCTCCACAGTCCTTGAAAAGATATCTTCTTCACTGACTTATTTGTATCTTGGAGCATGCAGAAATGACGGAACACTTGCTTGCCTGCTCATCTCTGAAAAGAAAACGAAAGGGGAAAAGAAAGAGAAGGGGTCACTAGAGTTTCCATGCCTCCAAAGCATAAGGCTTGATGGTCATATTGGGAAAACGCCATATTGGATTTCTAATTCCTTGACACTTGCAGTGATTAAAATCTACAGGACTAATCTCCAACAGAGTGATATTATGTCCCTCGAGAGACTACCTTGCTTGGTCACGCTTGCTCTCCTAGACAATTCATATATCAGCGATACATTGGTTTTTTATGCAAAAGCCTTCAGAACACTCAAGACCCTGGAGATTTTTAGGCTACCCAAGTTGAAAAGAGTGATATTTACAGAAGAGGCAGTGCTTGAGCTTCGAAGTTTAGCCATCAGATGTTGCACACTGAGAGTAGAAGGCAAAAAGAACCTCAAGAAACTCTGGGATGGTCATCTTGACAATGGTGTTGAAGTGGTATAACTGAAAAAAAAAGGAGATTACGTTGTGGTTTTCTAGCATTCTGTCTAGTTCGAAAATACAGTACCCGTGTATGAAACAATAGATTTGGTTGTGTGCTTTTTGGTTTTTTCGGGAGAGACGGTTGATGTTTGGATCTTTGAAGAGAGGTGTTTGGCTGGCTCACCGTGCTTTTTCTTGAAGTGTAACTTGCGTGTTGTCAAGGATTCAAGGTGCATGTAGCATTTCAGTGAGTTACATGGATTTGTCTGCATAGCCTGTAATGAAAATGGATCTGGCGTATCTTTTTGCCCTCTGGATCTTTAAAACCATTAATCCCAACGTGGAAATTAATGTTAGCATGAAAACAACAGGAATGATCATGATTGAGGATTGGGAGCACCGGAGCATCATTCAGAAGTTGGGAGCATCATCCAGAAGTTGCTTCATAACAAAAGGGGCAGTTGTACAAGCTGAAGAGAAAAGTTAAATTGGTAACGGGCACAGCTTGTTGTTACCTATCCTACTGAAAGATTTGCTTATCTTTTTTCTTGCCATTGTGATAAATAGTGAAACACCAACAATATCATGCCGTATTACGACAACATTGTACATGCTTGTTGTAAAACGTGCTGTCATTTTTATGGCCCCATCTTTTGGCCAAATGCGGGAAAAAATAATTTATGGGTAAAACTTTTACATATATGTTTTTAGAGACTTAAATGCAAAAATAAACTTCGATGAAAAAACTTCAAAATCAAGTTTTAAAATTCAAATTTTGGCAGCGGCTGATATATATATATGCAGAAAGTGAAAAGCTAAAACAACACATTTCTTATTTTGCAATCAAATTAAGTGTTTGCTGTTAGAGCATAGACTCAAGTCAAATGCATCACACTCACACATTAACCCACTATATATTGAACATGACATTTGGGGTTTCAGAAAAAAAAAATCATCACATACCATACCATACCAGGAAAGAACCATCACATGAATTGAGAAACGAGTGAAATTCAGAACTTCCTTGGATTTATCAACTAATGTGATAATTATTTTTAAACCGACTTTAATGTGATAATCCTTTTAGTTGAAATAAAATAAAAAATACCTCGTTGCAGAAGCGTGTGGTTTGTTCGTGAAAGTCAAAGCACATCTGGTAGATCTTCATCCATCTCGGTGGGGTTGATGGGGTGGAGAGCCTGGATACATACAGCTTTCCTTCCCTCAACTAGATTCAGATCGATGCGGGTACTCGAGATGGCATGGCAGCGCTAGCTAGCTAGATTCTCAAGTGAGCGATTTGGGGATGGCGGCCCGGAAAGGCCGAAAGGGAGGTTGACTCCGGGAGGGGAGGCGGAGCCTGGAGCATGCTGAGGCTGAGGCTGGTGGTGGCGCGGCCGCCGGCGCAGGAGACACCGGCGCCCACGCGGCAGGGGAGGCATAGGGCGGAACTTATTACTACCAAGAGATGGAAGGTGTAACCGACGGAAACCACCATATTTTGTTCAAAATCAAAATCAATTCAGAAATCCCAAATATGAAAACAAATCGAATAATCGAATACCAAAACGGAGCGATTACCGTAATATAGAAACCCCTCAAACTAAACTTCTCACATCAATGAAGCGGTGTAGCTCAATATTTCTTTTTCTAGAACAACATTTCTACGAGTCATAACCTGGTAGAAAAGATGCCCGGTTGCCCTACCCGGGGGCGACGCGGCGCCGCCCCCGCCCCTCTCCTCCCCTCTCCCGCCTCGCCGCTGCCCGAGCCGCTGCCGGCAAAGACGGCGGCTGCAAGGACGGTGGCGGCAGGGCACTCTCTCCCTCGCTTGTGATCATCACGGTCGGGGTGCCGGCAAAACAGAGCAGAGGGCAAGGTGCCGGCGTCGAGGGAAGCCGCCGGCGGCATCCAGATCCAGCGCCGGGAAGCACGGATCTGGGCCCCCTATGGCCGGATTTGTTGCTCCGGGCGGCGGAGAGCCGGGTTGGTGTGTGGGCGGTGTCGTCGGTGTGGTTGGCGGCGGGGCCGTACACGAGGCGTCCGGTGGCGGGCTGGAGGAGGCGACGGCGTGGACGAGGTTTGGCGGTGGCGGTATGCACGCTGCTAGCGACCTCAGCCGGCGGAGGTGGATAGCGGCGGTGGCGCGGGGGTTGGGGGAGATCCACCTCCCCTGCCCAGTCTCGGCACACGGCGGCGGTTGTTGCAGCGGTGGTGAGGCGGCAGGGTGCGGCTGCGTGGAGGAAACGGGGAGGCCGACTCTCGTGTGGCGACGGTGGCGGCGTCTGTGGCGGCTGGCGTGGCTGTGGGCTGTGGCTATGGCGGCAGCCATCGCGGCTGCTGTGGAAGTAGTTGGCGTGGGTGCGGGCGGCAGTAAGTGGAGGTGGGGAAGGAGTCTGCCAGTGAGATGCACGACGCGCGGGCCTGACGGCCACGGGCGGCTTGCCAATGTGGTGGCGACCGTGGCGCGGTGGGAGGAGGCACGGTGGTAGCGACCATGGCTGAGGTGGGACAAGGCATGGCCCTTGGACGGCTAGCCGAGGGCGTGGCAGACAGCTGCATCTAGCTGGCACGACAGCGTTTGGAGGAGGGGTCAGAGACCAGCTTGGCGCAGAGAGCCGCAGCCGATGGCAGCGGAGGCTGGATTGGCGCGAGAGACGCGCCCGATGGAGGAGGCCGGCTTGGCGCGAGAGGCGCGGCTAGTGGTGGAGGAGGCGACCTCAATGTGAGGAGGAGCTGCTGGTGGGTGTGGCGCGATCTTCGGCGCACGAAGCCTGGCCGGCGAGGGGCGTCGGTGCAGTGGTCCCACATGTCGGCAGAGGTTGAGAGGTGGAGGAACATCGGTGCATCAGCCGTGGATTCGCAGGTGGTGAGCGGCGGGTGAAAACCCAGCCTGGCCTTGGCCGGACCGGCAACGATGGTTAAGTCCCCCTCCTTAGGGCGTTGTCGTGCTGTCTCACCCCTCAAGGGTGGTTGCCGGGCAAAAGCCCAATCTTGGCTCCTTTGAGCTCCGACGGACAGTGGCGGTGATTTTCCGTCGCTTCTCTTCTTGAAGACGTCGTTTTGGCATCTCCTAGCTGAAACCTCTCGATCGATTGGTGCAAGCTCGCTCTAGGAGTTGGGCTTTGTGTTGGTTGTGAGCGCTTGGGCGATCTCGTATGGGTTCCTTTGTTGGTCTAGCGGCGGCCGGTCCAATGCTAGCCTTCTCCCGGCTTGTGTGTTGGCGCTGTCGTTGTGTGGGTGGCGGTATATTTTTTTTCCCTTTTTCCTAGTTACAACCCTCTAGAGTTGTAATTTTGTAATTTTTTCCTGCTCTATCAATAGAACTTCGCACCGTCTTATGCTAGTCGTTCAAAAAAAACAATATTTGTAAAGTTGTGGATTAATCAACATTTCTAATTTTATCAATCAATAATAATAATACAACTAGTTAACCAACTATATTCAAAATCTACAACTGTAACTTGTATAGCATGGTTTAATAAAAAAAAAATCATTAGACAGAAAAATAGATCTAAAACACTGGATTAGAAAAAAGATACCCTCGTTCAATTAAGCACCTCGATATATATAGTATAAATCTAAACATTTAGAGTAGAAAAGGTTAAAGCTAATCAGTTGTGTATGAGAAATATCCCATTTACGATTCCGAGAAACAAAATTGAAATTCCCTAAATTTCTCTAAATTTGAAACCCTAATTTTCAGATTCCCCAAATCAAGAACCCAAAATTGCAAATCCCAAATCAAAACAGCAAATCAGTGCAAACCATAAAGAACATGGGGCTTAACTCACCGAATCGGGACCTTAGTTGTTGGAGTTCGCCACACATGGCATCAACTTCAGCCCGCGTGCGCACCTCCGATCTCCTCCACTAGCTTCACGTTGGTTCCCTTCATGCGAGCGCCACTGTAGCATCATGCATCCGTGCCACAGCAGCTCAACTTCACCCCAAACCGATCCCGCGCCTGCCTAAGTTGACCACGCGAGACCGAGGCTCGCCTTGGCTGCGGCTTCTGCTGCACTGAGGAGGAGAACCATGACGGCGAAGCGGTTCACTAGCCTCAGCCTACCGTGTGCCATCGCTACCACTACTATCACCTTGGCGTTGTCGGCCCTCAGCTCATAAGAACACCCGGCTCAGGTTGACTTTGGGACATCGAACCACTACGCACCATTGGCTTCAACTCCGCTGGAGCCATGCACGGCATTAGCCCACCACGCACGGGTACGCCATCGTCGTTGCTCCACCGAATCACTGCCACTGTCGCCGTGGCGCTGGAGGAATCAGGGATGAAGGGAAGCAATGGTTAGGGTTTTGATCGGGCATGAGTTTTTTTCGTAATTGGAGAAATCTGGATCGTCCAATCAAGATCCTACGGATGACATCCATCCTACGCTGGCTCACACCGCCTCAATCAATCCTGGCCGTTGATTATGATCCAATGGCACATATGCTAATAGGCCCATGGGCGCTAACTGGGCCGCACGCGCTCGCCCCGCATGCATGATGGGCCGTGGCTCGTGCCTCACAGGATGGCACACCGTTTGGGCCGCCCCAGGCCTCTGGGCTAAAATTTCATTTTTTATTTATGTTTCACCCAAAAATCACTTATTATTTTACTTAATTAATAATTAATTTTAGTCACCTTGAGCCATCATTTTAAGCTATAATATTGTACTAAAATTTGTATGTGCATTTTAATTTATTTCTAACTAAATGGAACCAATGAGAAGTTTAGTTAGAATATTTAGTTATTTCCTTTGTCGTCTCGGTCCAATGGAGTTAGGAATATTTTTGCACTTTGATTTTTTTTCCTAAATGGAACCAATAAAAAATTTAGCCCAAAAAAAAATTTTCCTTATAATTTTTTGTGATACCTAATTAAATTATTAGTATTCGTTTATTGTTAATATTAACATTAGTTTCACCCGTTGCAACACACGGGCATATTGCTAGTAAGATATAATAGAATTAAATGAGATTTCGACAATTTCAAACTAAGTCTATTCAGGTCGCTTTAAAAAGTTGTGTGATGTCAGACTTTGGCCAAAATCGTGAAGAATTTGTGATGTCAGAAGTAGACCAGCAGTAGTATCCCTAGCAAATGTATATATGAAAATATCATTAGGGGAAATGACAACAGTTTTATAATTGGACAATTTTGTAGCGTTAAATATGTAGAATTCCTAAATAGCTGTCGTCACATTGGCTTCGACGACTCAAACCTGTAATAATCCCGTGCCAAAAATCGATTCATCCTTGTGTTACATGAACCTCTGCTGCCCCATTGGGCCATCAAACAAATGACAACGCTCAGCCCATGTGTGCCCAGAAAGTCCAAGAGGACTTTAAAGCCCAACCCTTTCTATGAAACAATACATGTTTTCTCTTTAAAAAAAAATGAAACAGTACATATAAATGAACAAAATCCAACCTTTTTTTCTTTACACATTTACAGATCCTCAAACACGACGTCATGCTACTTATGTCGTATATATGTTTATAGGCAAATGTCATAAGATTATACCTTTAGTTGGGGAAAAATTTTGGGTTTGGTTGTCACATTGGATATACGAATACACATTTAAAGTATTAAACGTAGTTTAATAACAAAATAAATTACAGATTCCGCCAGAAAACTGCGAGACGAATTTATTAAGCCTAATTAATCCGTCATTATCAAATGTTTAATGTAGCACCACATTGTCAAATCATGGTGCAATTAGGTTTAAAAGATTCGTCTCGTAATTTACACGCAATTTGTGTAATTGGTTTTTTTTTCCTATATGTAATACTCCATGTATTTGTCTAAACATTCGATGTGACAGCGTGAAAATTTTTGTTTCAGCGACTGAAAACCGGCCCTATATTTCGCAACAACGGAAACCGCCATTAAAAAAAAAAAATCAACCGTCACATATTTTTAAAATCAGAGGGAGCGAAAGCCTGAACAAACTTCTTATGTTATAGTACTCCACTATATAGCCATCGTCCCAGCTCCCAACTAAAACTTTATCCTTATGACTGCTATGCGGTTCGGTGACGTCTCTAGGAATAGCTCATTTTTGTTTCAATTTGTATAAGGGCATGTTTAGTGTTAGAGGTGAAAAGTCTTAGCATGTCACATCAAATATCGAATATATGAACACATATTTGAATTATTAAACGTAGACTAATAATAAAACAAATTATAGACTCCGCCTATAAACTACGAGATGAATTTATTAAGTCTAATTAATCCATCATTAGCAAATATTTACTGTAGCACCACATTGTTAGATCATAGAGCAATTAGGCTTAAAAGATTCGTCTCACAATTTACATGTAATCTGTGTAATTAATTTTTTTATCTATATTTAATACTCTATGTATGTGTTTAAACATTTGATGTGATAGGATGAAAAGGTTTTAAGTGGGAAAACATGGCCTAGTATGCGCTCTATTCAAAGCTAGCTAGTAGCAGCCAACTCTCACCGTCAACCATAGCAATCTGCCGGAATCAGTATCCAGTGAATGCAAGCTGCAACAATTGCAACTTTTGCAGTTGTTGTAATCATTTTTGAATCGAGATTGGATGGTTTAGATTTTTTACCATCACTATTCAGATGAGTATGTAATTAAGGCTATGTTTTATGTCAAAATCGAAAGTTTGGTTGAAATGGAACGATGTGGTGGAAAAAATTGAAGTTTATGTGTGTAGAAAAGTTTTGATGTGATGAAAAAGTTGGAAGTTTGAAGAAAAACTTTGGATCTAAACATGGTGTAAAAACATGGTGTAAGTAAGTATTATAACATACTATATTAATTACTACCTTCGATCCAAAATAAGTTTATATATAAAAGTGGACTTATGCCTAACTCTCTTGACCAAAGTATTCTCCTTGCTTCGCACTACTGGATCTAGTAGCCCCAGTGAATAAAGCTGTAAATGAGTAAAGTTGTAAAACAACATTGACCTTTCTATTACACCGTGCAACATCGTCAAACCATCTACCATCAACCCAAGTACAACCACAATCATAACTAATGAGATGATGTACATAACGTACGAACTCAAGGATGTAAATCTGACCTCTAGACTAGAAATTGTCGTCAAGGACGTTCTCAATACTTACCCACGGTGAGCCAATTATCTCTACTATTATAAAAATCAAAGATGTTACCGATATTTTGGTACATCATCCGTGTTTGAGTCAGTTTTTAAATTTATTCACTTTTAAAAATACAGATGTTTGAGTCGTGTTTAAAATTCGTTCACTTTTAGAAATACAAAAGGGGTCCTAAAAGAAATCTCTTTTAAAAAAATCCTCATGTTAACTTGAGATGATCGAACTCCTAATTATAGTTCATGATTTTCTAGAAAAAAATATATATATCCAAACGAATTCTCATATTGAGTTTCATCTTAACTAAATTGTATAACAATAATAAGATTAAAATAACCTTCATCCGTTACTATGCACATGTATATTTTTAGTTTTCTAAAAAATTTAAACTATTATGGTTTCTTCACTCGTCGATTCTGATACGCCTATTATGCGTACATGTACTCTCTTCTCCCAAAATACACATTCTAAATTTAGGCCTGGTTTAGTTCCCTAAAAAAATTTTCTAAAAACATCACATCTACTCTTTCGACACATGCATGAAGCAATAAATATAGATTAAAAAACTAATTGCACAGTTAGGGGGGAAATCGTGAGACGAATCTTTTGAACCTAATAAGTCCATGATTAGCTATAAGAGCTACAATAACCTACATGTGTTAATGACGGATTAATTAGGCTCAAAAGATTCGTCTCGCGGTTTCCAGGCGAGTTACGAAATTAGTTTTCTTTCGTGTCCGAAAACCCTTACCGGCATCCGGTCAAATGTCCAATGTGACACCAAAAATTTTCTTTTCGCGAACTAAACAAGGCCTTATGATTATGGATAGGAGATCCTTTCAATTGTCAAGATTCGTACTCCCACCGTTTCACGTTTTGACTTTGGTGAAAGTCAAACTGTTTCAAGTTTATAGGCAAATATAGTAATATTTATTATACTAAATTAGTCTTATCAAACCAATAATTGAATATATTTTATAATACTTTTTTCTACAAACTTGATCAAACTTAAAGCAGTTTGACTTTGAGTCAAAAACGTCTTATAACCAGAAACGGAAGGAGTAACAAATAGAGTACTTTTGTTTATTTTCTCCCTGCTAGCCTTCTCTGCGTAGTTCACACCGTAGTTAAGTCGTTAATAAAGACCCCCATCAGCCTACAACACACAGCTTAAGGCCCCTTGCTTTGTAGAAAAAAACATAGGAATTTTGAAGAATTTTAATTCTATGGAAAAATTTTGTAACATCGTTTACTTTGTAGCCATTTTCAACCCTGGCACATTTTGACGTTACTAAAGATAGGTAATGTTTGATGCGTTTAGTTTAAAACCTTACCAAGATTGAGAGAAAATTTGAGTGAAAACTTCTAGAATTGTCAAAGCTTGGTAAAGTGGCATTGACAAGTGTATGTTTAATTTTCTGCCTTATCAAAATTTGGTAATACCAAAATTTGATAAGGTTAAAAATGACAACAAAGCGAACAAGTCCTAAATCCTATGAAATTCCTATATAATGAATAATTCTATAAAGATTTTAAAGAAAATTCAGCAAGAACTATAATCTTTTGGAAAATTTTCTTTGAGTATCTCTCTCTTATTTGATTCCTGCTCTTTCCTACAATCCAATCTAATTATCATTCCTCTATTTTGTAATCCTCTATTTGCACTTATATTTTTATTAGAGTAAATCACGCTCACGGTACATGAACTTGCTTGGTGGGTGCAAATAGATATAACAACTTATAAATTACTCGTTTTGGTACAATATATAACTTGACTAGTTTGTGTGAACATGGGCTAAAACAATCCACACAAGCAAAATTGATCTAACGTGGTGCATCTTGGTGACACCTTTGCATAGGGGCGGAGCTAGAGCGAAACAGAGGGGGTGCCACTTGCTTAATTTACTTTATTTTAGATCGAGTTTAAACTGATACGGGTGCCTAAGTTTGTATTGAGGGGGTGCATACATGGTGAAAATAGATAATATATAGCTAAAAAATTTTCTTGACCGGGTTCCTAGGCACCCCCTAACATATACTACCTCCGCCCCTGCCTTTGCAAGCTAGCAGTTGCTCTATTTTGAAAAATAAATTGCATAGTAGTTGTTTGGTTTTAAAAAATAAAATCCGTACTCTAAGTAGTTCAAGCAACCTACAAGGCATTGCAACATACTCCCTCCGTATTTTAATGTATGACGCTGTTGACTTTTTTACAAACATTGACCTTTCGTCTTATTCAAAAAAAATTATGTAATTATAATTTATTTTATTGTTGATAAATGTTCTTTAAGCATGACATAAGTATTTTTTATATTTGCATACAAATTTTTGAATAAGACAAGTGGTCAAATGTTGGTTAAAAAGTTAATGGCGTCATACATTAAAATATAAAGGGAGTAATTATTATTGTTGAATGCTACGATCTGCAAAACTAAAAGTAAGCTAGTGTGCTCAGGTCTGTACAACTACAAACAATTGCTACAGTGCATATGCTTCATTATGTTACTACACATTCTATCAATTTTAGATGTGTATATTTTTTTACTAGGTTCGCATGAACTATACAAGTTATTATAATGGAATAAGCACTTTACAAGTTGTTGTAACCATTTACGTCCACATCACAAGTCCATGTATTTACTATTTTTATTGTAATCATGTGCTTTTTATATTCGTTCCATTTTCTCATTCCTTAACCTTCTCAACGACTAACCACCACTCCCGCTCTACTCCAGCCGGCGGGTCCCGCCCGCGGTCAGCTCGCCTTCACTGCACTGCGGCTGCCGGCTGCCAACAAAGTCCGGCCCGCCGGTGGCAGCTGATGAACTGATCGACCTGACCCGTCGTCGCCTCTCGATCGTCTGCATTCACTCAACCCCTCCCTCTGACGCCATTATTCCGGCGATCCATCCACGAATCAGAGAGAAGACTTTCGCCTCCTCTGGCTGATGAATCTAGTAGTGATTGCGTCGATGCAGACTCTTCAACGGAAAGCTAGGCACAATTAACTCGACGACACCAACCGCCCTCTGCCTCTGCTTCAGCCTCTTCGTACCTGTGTTGACGAAGGGTGCTCGTCAGCAATTGCAGTGCCACGTGCCCTCTCGTACCATCTGTGGTCCATTGGAGTTACTCCTATTCATTTTGAACCGAAAAGAGGCTGTGTTTAGTTGACATCAAAATTAAAAGTTTGGTTAAAATTAGAACGATGTGACGAAAAAGTTGAAAGTTTGTGTGTGTAGGAAAGTTTTGATGTGATGAAAAAGTTGGAAATTCGAAGAAAAACTTTAGAACTAAACACGGCGAGAAGCCAGTTTAAGGCCCTGTTTAGGCCGAGTTTAGTTTCAAACTTTTTCTCCAAACTTCCAACTTTTCCATCACATCAAAACTTTTCTAGACACATAAACTTTCAACTTTTTCGTCACATCGTTCTAGGCTGTGTTTAGTTCACACTGAAATTGGAAGTTTGGTTGAAATTAGAACGATGTGACGGAAAAGTTGGAAGTTTATGTATGTAGAAAAGTTTTGATGATGGAAAAGTTGGAAGTTTGAAGAAATATTTTGGAACTAAACACGACCCTAATTTCAGTCAAACTTCTAATTTTGGTGTGAACTAAACACACCGATTCCAACTTTTTTCTTCAAACTTCTAACTTTTCCGTCACATCAAACTTTCCTACATACATAAAATTCCAACTTTTCCGTCACATCGAACTTTCCTACATACATAAAATTCCAACTTTTCCGTCGCATCGTTCCAATTTCTTCAAACTTTCAATTTTAGCGTGGAACTAAACACAACCTAAATTGTAGAAACTAGTTTTATAATTAATTTAGAGGTTTTCTATAAAAAATCATATTTATTTATTTTTCAAGTTTAAAATAATTACTAATACTTAATTATTCATGTGCTAATAACTCACCTCATTTTATATGTCTTCTCAATATTCTTCTTTCCCCTCCTTTCAAATATACGCTAACTTAGCTTTAGTTTTTAATAACCGCTAAATCTTTTACTAAAATTATTATTTTTAAATTATATTGATTATGTGGCTGCGATTTATAAGTTGTACCCAAAATACTCTTTTTAGCCTTAAATATTTAACATTTAGGATGATTTGATCAGATTTTTAAAACTTTTACCATTAATTTTACATTACAACAAGTTTATATAGAGTCTAAGAAGTTTATGATATTGTGCATTGTGGAAGTACTTTTACAGGAAAATTCACTCGTACCATTATTTATTTTTTTTAAACTAAGGATTTGAGAAATTATTGATGGTCAAATCTTTAACAATTCGATCGAATTTCATTCTAAACGTCACATATTTATGATCATCGGAAAGAGTATCTCTCTATTAGAGGTGTAATTGGGCTAACCCATCAACCTAATTATATAGACCAAATCAATGAATAAGTGAGTAACACGTTGGTGGATTCACGGATCGATCCATTTACACAACCGCTATTTTGTAGTAATCCTATTCACCAACTGACCGAGTCGCTAACCTTAGAGCATATTGTAAATGTAAATGACTATTAACTGTTGACATTATGGTAGCAAAAACTAACTTTGGTAGTTCATCAGAAAACCAACAAAGTTGACCGCTTGAGAGATTCCATATAGTGGGGTGCTTACTTTGACATGTTGCATGCTTAGTCAGAACATGCGTATATCAACAAAATCAAAAGCATTGGACTTTTGAAAAGTCGTCTTTTGTTTAAGCAATATAAGAGTTGACTAATATCTGCCCTAGCTTGATTGTCACCAAAGACACCGTTGATGCCTTCTTCTTCTTTTGTACTATTGTACAAGAACAGAAAGATATTTTTATGAGTGTTCACACTGTTAGCTGGTGAGATGTGTTAAAAAAAAACTAAAGCTTCTTAATATTTGAATATATATTGGCTGTTCTTTTAAGGTTGCTGACACGTGGGAACCAAGTTGGGTCAATGGGAGGGCAAAGCTTTAATTTATTCCAATTTCACGAAAATTATTTAACGGGCATCTTCTGGTCTAATTAAGCATGTTCAGAGGTGGTCATATATACCAGAAGCTAAAGTAACTTTCGCGAAATAATCTAGTATCTAGAAGCAATTTGGCATGTTCTTTCCAGTGATCGAACAACTTAATTACTACATGTAGTTAATTAACTTGAACGAGGAAGAGGTCAGTCAGGCCGTAATGAACATGTTATGCAAAGAATTGTGTAAAAAACAAATATTTGTAAAGTCAGAAAATTGATATAATCATGAGTGTAAAGTCAAACAACCTAAAATTCGAAAATATTTGTTCAGAGTATTCCACAGAGCCCACATTTATCATAATTGTTGGGATGGTCCAACTAATTAATTGTACTTCATCACCTAGCTTGGTTAAACCTATTTGGTATTCTCGGAATCTCAGTCGAACAGGTAAAGTTTTCACTGGTTACGACGGCAATGCCGCTAGCGACTAATAGCCAAAGAAAATACACCATTTTCGTTGGCGGCCGCCAACCACATGCCGACTATAAGACTTTTTTTTTTGACAACGTAGCCTAGCCACATGCGAAAATGATTTTACGTAATGAAGCCCGCCAGGAAAAATGTTCTTTGCCCGTCTGTAAAGATATTTGACATATAGCTAATATTATAAGGAATTGCTATATCTATGTCGCCACAATTTTTGGCTAATTACAGTCGGATCAGTCACCGTGCAAACGACACTGAGATTTCGTGCTGTCACACGCCCGTGAGCCCGTTTCTAGTGTTGCCTATTCGTTCTCTGTTCAAATCATGTGGCTGCTCTGTCTTTCTCCGCATATTTTTCAATACAAAGAGTAGTGACAAATCATGAAGTCATGCCTATAACGTATTTACATCACGTTTAAACTAAAAATTTTATGTTAGTTACATGTGACTTACATTATAGTTACGCTACAATTATATATGTAATTTAACGCTAAAATTACATATCTAATTTAGAAACTTGCAATGTAAATACAAACTGACTATTTTTTGTTAAAAATATGGCACCATAAATATAGCTACTCCCATATTATATTGTTGGTTGCCTGTAATGATTTGGTGACAATTTTGAAAACTAAGTAGGTTGGTCGTATTTCATAAGAAATCCTAGGTAAAAGAACCATTGGACTCCCACAATCATATATATGAAAATTGTAGGTGATTAGCTCGGCACAAACCAAACTTCACAATTCAGACTGTATGACTATCGAAAATTGCATTTCCGAATCATGATTATCTAAGATATTATTAAGATATATCTTAAGATAGCTCGAAAATGACATCTCATGCCTCACGATCGTGTTGCGACACTTTGCTCGAGCGAAATGAAAACACAATACCTAAGTAACATTCTTCAAAACAACGCCTTTAATTAATACGGAATGTATTTATCCACCAATATCGTCAATTTGAAAGGTCTATTCTGAATTTCCATTAGGCTTGATTACACTCGATAAAATTGTGAAGAACGCACTCGTTATATTGACTTGACTTTGTTCCCACGTGCAATAGGGTCAATTTGCTAAGCTAGTTGAATAGAACATATATATATATATATATATATATATATATATATATATATATATATATATATATGTTTGTAGTACATCTTATCACAAACGGTGTGAAACAAACAACAAAAAAGAAAACCTATGTGTTTGCACGACCCCACAAAAAAAAGGAAACGAGGTTAGATATTAGTCAAGTCATATGGCTTTAAACAAAAGATAAGATATGTTCCAAGAATAAATGCTTAATTATGATTCCTTTATTCTGACTAGGGAAGCCCACTTGACATCCACTTGAAAGGAACTTACATTATATCTGCATGTACCTATTGAAGAAACAGGTCGAGTAGATTACGGGTCAGACTATAGGGCAACATCATGAACAAAATTGTCTAGTTCTATTCTACCTCCTCCGTTTTTCACAATGTAAGTCATTCTAGCATTTCCCATATTTATATTGATGTTAATGGGTTCCATTAACATCAATATAAATATGGGAAATGCTAGAATGACTTACATTGTGAAACGGAGGAAGTACATCATGAAAGAAAAGCAAGCAACAGTATGCATGTTCATGGCAAATGTGACATTGTTTACAAGCTAGACAAAGTCTTGTCTTTGCAAAATTATAATTAACACCCAAAAAGTGCTTGAGTGGTCATTGTTTCCAAGTAATGGATTAAAGTCTACGGCTAGAATACCATTCTAAATACTACTACAGAGTAATAAGTCCTTGCATAGTAATATAGGCTGTGTTCTTTTCATTAAGTTGGCAACTTCTCCACTTCACATGCAAAATGGGGTGGCTCATTAGCACGTGATTAATTAAAATAAGTAAAAAGAACTTTAAAAATGAATTAATATAATTTTTAAAATAACTTACATGGAAAATAATGGAATAGAAGTTGGGGAAATAGGGGAAAAACACATCCATAATTGTCTTATTGGAGCCATGATGGTATTTAGTTATAACCTTTTATTTCCTTCTACTTAACACTTCATTGTAAGTTTGTAACCCCCTTTATTATTCCTCCTCTCTTTGTTCTTGCTCCACTAATATGAACATAGTAAACAACACGATGTTATATGATCAAGGGCATCCAATTTCTAGAAGAATTTGCATAGCACATAATTTAGGTCATATACTGCTTTTTTTTTTTAACATTGGTCATATACTGCTCGAGAGGTGATACTCATAAATTTGTCTATTTTTTAATTGAGATATTGTTAGAGAGTACCGGGATTGTATGATACTATAGATTTTACGTATGATTTCTGTCGTATAAATAAATTTAGGCTTAAAACAAAAATTTAAAATTTGAACACCAGTACCATGATAGAAAGTTCGTCGCAAAGTTAATTGCCGAACGAAATAATCACCACTAAAGTTAAACTGTCGCGTGATTTTGCCGAAAGCAATTCGGAGGCCGAGAGAATACGCATAGATTTGGAGGCTGTAAAAAGTCAACGGGCTGTGCGAGAGATGTGGCCAAGAAAAGCAGGCGAAGAAACCGAGGCGTTGAAAGCATACGGGCCCCCCTCTCTCTCCCGTGGGCCTTACTCTTTATTTAACGCGCAAATTAAAGCGAAGCGGGCCGCGGTCAGCCCATTGGGACGAGACGATGAAAGCGACTGCTCATCCGCGCCTTTGACCAGCGCCAGTAAAATCATCCTCATCCGGCCAGACATGTGGGCCCCACCTCCCGACACCACAATTAAAGCGGAATTTATTGCCCCCCTTTGACTTCCCCACAGAGCTCGGCAAAAGAAAATTCAACCAAACGATTTGATTTTGCTCGGTAAAATTGCTTTTCTCATTTAATATTAGTACAACCAGTAGTAGCAGCAGTAAAAAGTACAAACTCATTTACACAAGGGGCTAACGATTTTTGCTAATTAATTAATTAAACAAGCGGCAGCGGCGGCGGCGGCGGCGAGTGGCGGTGGTCGCCCTCGTAGGTGACGACGAGGGTGGCGGGGTCGTCGGCGGCGCGCTCGACGTGCTTCCGGGCGGGGCAACCCTTGACGGTGCTGCACCGGTAGTAGCCGCGCGGGTAGGGGGACCCCTTGATCGGCTTCTGCCCGTACTTGCGCCACGAGTACTCGTCGGCGGGGATGTCCGCCACCCGCGCGCTCGCCGCCGCCACGCGCACCGTGCGCCGCACCCGCTGCTTCCGCTTCTTGGAGCAGTGGCACCCGCCGTGCGCGTGGGCTGCGCCGTGGCCGTGGCCGTCGCCACCGGCGGCGCAGGGCGGGTGCGGGTGCGGGTTGGGGTGGTGCTTGCGCTTGACGCCGCCGGCGAGCGGGGGCTTCCCGGAGGAGACAAGGCTCCGGCCCTTCGACACGCTGCCGTCTCCGCCGGCGGTGACCGACGAGAAGAACGACGTCGAGGTCACCGACGCCGCCGCGACCTTGGCCGGATTCGTGAAGTCCAGCGTCAGGCTCTTCACGGCGGTCGCCGGCTGCGTCGTCACCGGCGGGAGAGGCGGCGAGACAGGAGACGACGACGGTGACGCCGACGCCGCCGCGGCAGCCGCTCCGACGACAGGGCCACGGCGGAAGCGGGCGTGTCCGGTCCGGTCAAGAATCGAGATCACCTTCCTGAACCTGGACACCGCCTGGTCCGCGATCTCCCCCAGCGGCGGCGAAGACTGCTTCTGCTGCGGGCGGCGGTGCTGCTCCCCCCCGGCGGAGAGCGACGAGACGAGCAGCTCGAGGCTGCGGAGCCCCGCGGCGGCGGCCTCCTGGAACGCGAGCTGCTCCGTCTCCACGGACGGGCGGCAGCCGCCGCGCGGGCTGAAGCCCATGAGGTCCACGGCCATGGGTCGCCGGAGACGGAGGCGAGAGCGCACGCCGCTGCTACTGTTGCCGGTGGTAGAAGAGGAGGAGGAGGAGGTGGTGAGGGTGAGATTGTGAGGTGGGAACGGGGTTGGGGACTTGGGGTGGGGGAGATGGGTTTTATAGGTGGAAATGGTGGGGAGGGAGGAAGGAAGAAGAAGAGGAGTTGGATGGACGCGAGGGAAGTCAATGAGGTGGTTTATCTTTTTCTATCCTTTTTTATGTTTAAAACCTTGAGGAAGATGGGAATTTCATTTTGGCACGTTTTGATAAATGTGAGGATTTTTTTCTCTGTTGGATAAAAATTGGGAGCATTGTAATAGGGAAGACAATTGGGTGACATATGTTGTAGCTAAATATGCTTTTTGATTTCAAGAATTGTTATAACTGGGTTGATGAAACCTCTAATTTTTTTTACTAAGCATTCTAGTGAACATTGTAACTATATTTTTTTTATTGATAAAGCACATCGAATGGCTTCCAAAAAGAAATGTGGCATTAATAATTTGCCACGTAGCTGGTACTTGATTTTGGAAATTCATAGCTTAAATTTGTTTTTGTTAACTATGAAATGATATTGTTTTCAAATTCTTGTTATTAAGGATTTTTTTACCGTCTTTTTCATTTTATAACTTTATATATTTCTCTAGTACACACTAGTCCTTACATTATTATTTTGGAAAGATTTCACACCGAAATGTTCTTACATAAGGAATAGCATGTCTTTATGACCCACCGTTGATCGATCATGATGATAAGATATTGAATAATATTTTAAATGCGATACACAATTTTATACGGTCACCCACCTTTAGCGCTTATACGGCACAATCGGACACTTATATGGAATAGTCAACCACTTACGTTGCTTGGGTGGTATAAGGTTGGAGCACACTGAACAATGTTTTGTAAAGCGGTATGCGGTTCATGCTGTCACCCCCACCTTGTAGCGTTTAGGCGGCATAATTGGACGCTTATATGGTATAGTCGACCGCTTACGCTGCTTAGGCGGTATAAGATTAGAGCACATGTTCATTGTATGCGTTCTTTATACGCGGTCTTGTAGAATTTTATTTTTTTAAAAAAAACACCAAAAGATTCACTCGTCCCTTTTCTCCAATGAAAAAAAAAATCCTTGTTAGATGAATTAGTTGTTTTATGTATCGTATTTGCCTCTATTCTTTTAAACTCAAGCAACGCTGCACTTTGCTCACATGGCTACCCTTTATAATTTCAGAAGAATTTTGTGCTTTGGTTGTAAAAGTTGCATCAAATTGAGCACCCATGACCAAATGGTGGGATCCCCGTTATTGAACGGGTGGACTTTTGGAACGAGGATAGAATACTCACCACTCCACAATTTTATATGTATTTTTTATATTTTTCTTCATGTTTTATGTTTTGGTAGGAGAGTGGAGATGTGTAATGTGACTTGCCTTCAAAGTCAAACCTTTGAAACTTGTGGCGAGAGGTTCCTAGAAACATGATGTGCATAATTAAAAAGAGCATAACCATCATGATTATCTCCATTTGGTGCATCCACTTTTAAGATAAATAGTACTCCATGTTTGAGTATATGTGTGCTGCTAGCAGCTGCTTTGATTTTGATTACTTGTATATTGGGGTCAGATTTTGATTACTTGTTTATTGGGGTCAGAGGTTCCATGTGCTTTCTTTGATTAGTATACCCACTCCGGTCAGGAATTTTATTAGAATTTTGACCACCAATTTCTTTAAGTATATTCAAACGTAGATCAAATTGTAACACTAGTGTCATGAAAATATAACTGATAAAAAAAATTTGATGGTTGAAGTTTTGAAAGTTTTACTCCAACTACATATAAAATGCCATGTTTTTTTTGGTCCAGATGAAGTAGGAGTAGTTCACATTTGTTTGATTCTTATCTCTGTTTGACAATTTTGCCTCAACAGTCCATGAACTTAACCATTGACTTTAGTTGTTATTTGTCATAGTGCTGAACCGGTCAGCTATCTTACTTGCAGCTAGAAGCCAAGAGCTACAACAAAGTCCTTAATTGGCCCTAATCACAATTCAACACCCTCTCAATTGTTTCAAAAACAATTCAACACTAACTCTCCTCCCAAAAACAACGTGCTACACCAACTAAATACAAACAAGAGAAATCAATGAAACGTATACCTCGAAATGAGAACCTTAGACAAGGAACAGTGTCTGAATTGGATTGTGAAGCTGACCTAAAATAGTGGTAGGGTCAAGGTCAACTAAAGCTAAAGCTTGATTAGCCATTGACTGCGCAATTTCCTCACTCTGTGCATCGTCCCTTCTTTGCAAGTGCATGTATGTATCGCTTTTATCAAGTTGATTTTGTTTAACCAATCCTTTTTAGGGCCTACGAGAATACACCTACCTAGCTATAGTCTAAGTAAGATACTTCCTGTTACTTATTTAATATTTAGATGTAGTTTTTTTTTCCGAAGAAACGTTTAAGAACGTGCGTAATCAGATTTCAAAATCTTAACTCACTAATATATAAGATATAGTTGGATGTGATATTTAGAATAGCATTAGTAGAATTGGCATGGCATGGAAATTATTTATGTTAATGTATTTATTTTTTGAATGATATTCTCAATATTGCATATAATTAGAAGACAAACATGAAATTGAGCATAACTCAATTGTTTAGTTTCTTTAATATGAAACTTGCCCGCCTCCGACTCAATATAGTTGATTGTATTTACGACTAATTATTATTAGTGGTAGATGATGTGTCTGTCAAGAAGGAGGCTCTATTGATGACTTCATTAATTTTTGGGATCGCTAAAATCATGGCGTCACATATTTTACTTAATTTCGGTCATTTTTTACTTATGTAATTGCTCTGTTATTATATATATAAGTTTCATTATATCCTTCCTAAGTCCTCTTTCAAGTAGATAATAAATTATTTTCAATTCTAGTTCTATAGTACATTGTGTATATATTAGAAAAATTACAATGTAAATATGCAATTATAGTGTAAGTTTTGAAAATTAAATTTAAGTGTAGGCAAATCATAGTGTAAAACCAATTTGACTATTATTTTTAAATATGTGTAGGTATACCCTTAATTTTTCGAGATGTTTATAGGGCTCTGTTTGGAAGATTAGCCCAGGGTTAATTTTGAGAGCTAATGTTTAGTCATGAATTGGTAGGCTAAACATTAGCCTAGGGTGGTATGTTTGGATCCATGGGCTAATTCAAGGCTAAAAGGTGGAGAGAGAGTAGAAAGAGAGGAGAGAGAAGGAGAGAGAGAGCTGCTTTTTGATGGTCCCCACACAAAATTAGCCCCATTAGCACCCCTTGGAGGGTCTAATTTTTTGAGGGGGGCTAATTCACATTAGTTCAAAATTAGTCCACCTGTTTAGATCTTTGAGGGCTAATTTGAGGCTAAAAGGTGAGTGCTAAACATTAGCCCATGGAACCAAACAGGGCCCATGACTAAGATGTATGTGTACGCATGTGAATATAAGAGTTTGTGTTTGCATTGTGTTTTAAGGAAAATCATAAAAAATAGTATATTTTAGAGTGTATCAAGGCCGTATCGATCGATTTGATTTGAGCATCTTTTAATTCTTTATTTCGTTTGTAAAAGTACTTAATTTCTTATTAACTAGTGGTACTTTACGTGGGAGCTAGGAGATAAGTCAAATCTGATGGATAGTGCAACTCAACTTGTGCAAGTGCTAAGTAAAGCCCGGCATATGATCATGCGCTTTTGCAGAAGCTGCGATCCAAGTCAGAAGCGCAACTGGGGGCTAATGCGATCGCTTTGCGTTTTTATTTGCCTTGTTAATGAGTTTATTAATTAATCCAAAGCAGGATCCGGGAAAGAGGATGGAGAGATGGAGATGGAAGAGTCGTAGTAATAATAATTAAAGTGCAGAAACGCATGACGTCTGCAGTAACCACGCAACGTGTTGTATGACGTTAGGCAGACTATGGGAGGGAGATGCATACGCATGATCCAGATTGTTGACCATTGGTACCTCGTGGAGTAGTAGTCCCGGTCTCCCGCCCTAGGTTTGCCATTATCTTTTTGTTTTTTAACTTTAGTAGTACACTACTGGAAAAATCATTTTCGTAGGCGGCTAAAAAAGGTTTTCGTAAGCGGCCAGACACGTCGCCTACGAAAATCCGGTATTTTCGCAGTCGAACATCTCGGGCGCCTGTGAAAATCAACTTTCCAGGCAGCCAGGTTATATCGTCCGCCTGGAAAAATCAATTTTAACAGGCGGCTTGGTTATACAGTCCGCCTGGAAAAATTATTTTCAGTGATAAAAAAATCCGCAGCGTATACTGCTCCTCATCCAGGCATCGAATCTCAATCAAACCCCTAAGTTCAATCACAAAACTTTCATAGTATTCACATTCACAAATTCGATTCCAAATTCACAAATTGCATCGCACACTAGATCTCGGAGGGAAGGGAAGAGGACTGGAGGAGCAGTAGGAGATGGAGGCCGGGAGCCGAGCCTGACCGTGGTGGATGCTGCCTGGCGTCGTCGTCGTGCACTCGAGGTCTCCGTCGTCGTTGTCACAGCCCTCAGCCGTCGACACCGTCGCACGCTTGGGAAGAGCGCCGCCAGTGTCGAATCTGGTGCTCTCGAGCACAGACGGTTAGGGTTTTGGGAGGGAGAGGGAGGAGAGCCGCACCGCCACCGCCCTCCCCTCCGGTCGCGCTGCCTCTGACACCCTGCCCCCTACCAGATCTAGGAGGGAGAGGGAGAGGGAGAGGAAGGGGAGAGGAGCCGCATGGCCGCCACACCTCTAGCCATGCCACCACCAACGTCCCTTCCTCCCACCAGATCTTGTGCTCTTGAGCACAACTGGTTAGGGTTTTGGGAGGGAGAGGGAGGAGAGCCGCACTGCCGCCGCAGGTGCTCCTCCCTCCCGCCGGATCTAGGAGGGGGAGGGAGAGGGAGAGGGAGGGGAGAGGAGCTGCACCGCCACCGATGCCCCTCCCCTCCACCGGATCTGGGAGGGAGCCACACCACCGCCACCGCCATCCCCCCTCCGGCCATTCCATCGTTGACGCCTCTCCCCTCCGCGGGATCTGGGAGGGAAGGAAGGGGAGCTGGAGGGAGAGGGAGGGGAGGGCCTGGCGCCGGCTGTGACCGGCGCCGCCGCCGTGCAAGGTAGAGGGAAAGGGAGAGGGAGAGGGGAAGGAGAGGAAAGTGAGGGAGAGGGAGAGAAGTGAAGGATGGCGCTGGGACTTTATCAAATTTTATAGTGTTATCGTATTTTTTGTAGGTGGATCACTTAAGGTCCCGCTTGCAGAAATTATTTTTTTTTCTTAGCGAACCTCTTAAGGGATTCGCCTATAAAAATAAAGGATCTCTTAAAGGGTTCGTCTAAAAAATGATTTTTTTTAGGCGGATCTAAATTTAGAGGTTCTTTAGGTATTTTCACAAACGGCTATAAGAGAGTATCTTTTTGGTTCGCCTGGAAAAATAGAAGGCCAAACATTGGTCAAACTTGTTTTTTTAGTAGAGTTGTCCTGTTTTCTCGCATTTAATTGTTTTGATTGGCAGTGAAAATGGTGAGGGGGTAGTTGTTGAAGTAGTCCGTTTGAGTTCAAAATATGTTATGTTTGATTATTTTCACGGCTTTGAAATTGTGTAACTTTGATCATAAATTTATAATGTAACAAAAAAAAAGCGTTAAAGCGTACTTGGATTGCGCGATAACTAAAAACACTTTTCACATATATATCCTACCCTACCCCCAAGTCCCGAACCCTCAAGCATAAAAGGGAAAATATTAAATCACATCTAACTATGTTTGATTAAAAGAATGACGCGGAGCCATATTCTAACTCTTCCCTTATCATTCTTGATCAAATTAAATAGTCTTTACAATAACACAGAAATTTGACAGCATATATTATTCCATCATATACTTCCTCACAAACATACATAGCTAAATTAGATCTTATAAGGAGAAAATATCAAAATCCCATAATAACTCAATGTTTGCAAAGGATTGTTGTTCGAGTGAACATTTTTCCATGTGTTTCTCGGTACCTCTTTGGCTGTTACATTTTCTTTAAAGGCATATTGTTCTCTCTGGACAATGCAATTGGATAATGTGCCAACATGTTTACATAGAAAAACTATTTAACTACTATGTGTTTGATTAAAAACATGTCACATGGGACCATATTCACTAAAATTTTGGAATCAATTCATAATTGAGCCAGACATAGGGCCAATCACCTACAACAACAGTGTTAAGCAAGACAACTAGAAGAAAACCCATGAGTAGTAATCCAATAAAATATAGAAGCATTGTCTTTGAACGTTCATCATATTTAAATTATACATCCAATTTACGATCCATTTTCGCCGTTGTATTCCTTTACTTACATGAACCATTGATTGTACATGATGCTGATATGTAATAACCAATGTCATAATAATTTTTCAAGCATTTCTCATCATATTTTATGGTGTCAAATATCACCGAGTTAATATTTCCTCCAATTTTGTAAACTATATGCAATTGAACCTATTAGAGGGATGTCCAGCTTGACGTTATAATAAAATACATTCATCAGCGGTAAAAATCGAGATTACTTATGGAACGAAAGAGTGCCAATGAACATTCAATTAGAGTAAAGGAAAAACACCTTACTTTTAATTTAGATTTTGATGTGTTTTTGAAACAAACTAATATATGCATCCCCACACGAATGCATGCGCGGGCTACTTTCCTAGTTAATTGGTGAAAAAAGAAGGGTGAATAGTCATATCTGATTGGTCGGGCTAAGTATACCTAGCCCAGTTTTCAGTTAATCAAGAAGTTCCGTAAAACTTGAATACAAATGAGTCGAAATGGTACAATAAAACTTGAATGCAAAGAAACCATCTATTCTCTTCTGTTTTGTTCGGTTCATTCAATGTACTGTTGGTCTGTTGGAAGCTTTGCTTTGAAGATGTTAATCGGGACAGTTGAACAACCAATCTAATTGATCATCAACATGGACAAAACCTGGGTGTGTTGTCAACCTTATCTGTCCTACAACAATATGAGTGGATTTGAGGGCTTTACTTGGTTGTGTGTGTCCACAAATGGTTAGTCGCACATGCATGTCCCTTCCTAGCCCGCAACTAGGAAGAGGGCTTCTTAATTTCATCTTGGTTTAAAGGAGCCATGTTAGGAAGCAACTTACTTCTAAACCATTAAGATCACTTTGGCAGCTCACATTTATGACCCAAGTTTTGTATGGAAGGTATAAAGCATGGCGAACACATGGTTAGAGTTTGATTTTTTTTTTAACAAGAGAAATAGAATGTCTGCCTCTTTGCACCAATTAAAATACACATGCGAGATGTGTATATGGACATAAAGATTTGAACCTTGATGAATGAAACCAAACAACCATAACTTCATGTTCACACCAGTAATTATATTTTGACATTCTTCGTAATGTATATATGCATCACGAGAGAATCAAAGAGTGGTGCCCATTTACAACTAAACTTGGAGGGCTTGGAGCCCATGATCTCTTCTACTAAATGACTATTCCTTTCGAGAGGAACTTCTCCTCCAAATCACTGGTGTGTTGCCTCTCTAATATATCTATACATCTAATGTTGGATGTTATGTCATCATTTGATTGGTCCACGTGGTGCCTATAAAGATAAATTCGAGTTGTCAGGGACACAAATAAAAAGAATCCAAAACCATATATGGAGGAATCTGGCACCCTGCTGCGTGACCTGCGGCTGGTTGGCACGAGCAGAACTGCAGAAGTGCAGTTTGGTCTGTATGGGCCTGGTGTAGTGATAAAGGTGTGTTTGGTTGGAGGAATATCCCTAGATGGGAAATGGCGATACAGTTTTAATTTAGTGTGTTTGGGTGGTGGGCAGGATGGATAATACGGCCCGGAGAGAGAGTATTCCACGGAGATGCTGGATGAGGATATCCACAATTGCTAATCTTGATCATTAGTAATTGATTAGCAATCATTTAATGTATTTTGTTGTTAGTTAGTAATTAACTTATCAAAATTAGTGTTGATTAGATATAATTAGTCTGTTATGTTGTTAATTAGTATAAATTATGGCTATATTAATGATAATTAACATGTTTTATTATCAATTAGTATGTTATTGTTTTCATACAATCTATTCTCATCCACCTAACCAAACAAGAAACTGGATGGCTATATCCACACAACTAAAAAAACTGGACCACCACATCCCTGCAAGTATGAATAACCATATCCTATCCAACCTTGCCTATGAACCAACCTTGCCTATGAACCAAACTGTACTCATTAAATGGGCCAATTGGCCTAGCAGACAGCATAACGGGGGAAGAAGAAAGAAAAATATAATAATTTTAGGTTCAGGCATATACTACAAAATAGAGAAAATCTCATGTGTATCCTTGAATTTTGCTCAATCCCTTACATACCCTTGAATTTTAGTTTAGATCCTTTCCATGCCCTTTCCGCTAGTTGACCGTTAAATTCTTAACAAAAAGTCCATTTTGCCCTTTGGTATAAAGAAGCATATAAATTAATAGAGTATATTGTTGGAGCATAGAAATTTGTTATATGAGACTATTATGTTTATGAGATAGCTATGCACCATATTATTTGCGATAAATATACTTTTAGATATGACATAAAAAATTAATACTTATTTATTAGTTATTAAAAGATTTTTTTAGCATATTTGTTCTGATAGTAATAAATAAATTTGTTGTATTACTATGAAAACACATATGCTACATAAATGAACTTTTAATAACTAATAAATAAGTATTAACTTTTTATATCATATGTAAAATGAAATTTGTCACAAATAATATGGTGCATCACAGACTCATAAATATAATAGTCTCATCCAATAAATTTTTACATTTCAACAATGTACTTCATTAATTTATTATGTTTCTTCATAGCAAAGGGAAAAATGGACTTTTTCAAAAGAATTTAACGGTCAACTAGCGGAAAGGGCATGGAAGAGATCCAAACTAAAATTCAGGGGTATGTAAGGGATTGAGCAAAATTCAGAGGTATAAAAGAGATTAGGTGAATTTTCATGGGTACATAGGAGATTTTCTCTAGAAAATAAGCAGCAACATTGTGAGCATATGTGTTTTTTTTTAAAAAAAGAAAATTAGCAGCAGAAATAAGCATAACTAAGAAAGAAAAGTGCAACTGTTCCTATTGAAATTATCGATTTGCTCTAACTTTAGCTAGAAATTTTAGAAAACATAAAAATATTTAAGGATTTCATTAAAAAAAATACACCTTTATTTCTCAGATATGTCTATCCTCAATTGTCAAACACATTCAAAATTCACTTTGTACAAGTAAAACTACATGTCAATTACACACAATACTCCCACTACTTTCAAATGTATGATCTTTGCAGAAGTTTAAATGGGAAATAAAGAAGTTCTAAGAAAACATACAAAATTCAGTGTCAGTAGGCGTGCTAATTTGTCTAGTCTATCTTCAGCCATGCTTTTTGTCAAATATGAAGTAGTTTCCGATAAAATGGGTCTTCACACCACCAAATCAAAATAGAAATGATAAGCGGCAGCATTTTACGAGAGTAAAGGCTGAGAAATATAGTTTGTTTTTATTCAAAATCTAAGCTGTAGAATTTAGTGTTAAGAAAATTTTCTGGAACGTGTACGGCCGGGTTCAAACTCAAGCTATCCTACACTTGGCTCCACCACTGGAAAGTGGAAACAACGTATATTAAACTACAGAACATATATAGAGACGTCAAATCCGAACACATACAAAATAAAACTGAAAAAAAAAACTAAACATGATATATGCTCATATATTTTTCTATATGTATGTCGAGCCCTATCGTTACAAATTTGACGTGAGACTTGCCATAATTTGTACAAATGGATTATGCAAAGGGGCAAAGACGAGGGTGTGGATCAATTAGAGCCCTAACCTTAGTTACATAGTCACACTAAAACCCTATTGATTTAAGATTAAAATTATGAAGATACAAAAGAGCATAGCCAAAGTTATCCAGCAACAAATCAAACAATCCTAGTATCAATTTGGAATAAGTTCACCGGCGTCCCTCAACTTTACACCGAGTCTATTTAAGGTCTCTAACCGTGTACCCCTAAACTATGTAAAATCGTCAAAAAAAAGGTTCCGAGGCAGTATAGAGGCCTGGTTTCACTAACGTGGCATCCTAGTCAGCAAAAATAATTAAAATTAATATGTAGGGCCCACATGTAAGTGAGAGCAAATGGTGTGGGCCCCACATTTCTCCTTTCTTTTCTTTTCCTCTTCTCTTCTCTCCTGATTCTCTCGAGCGGATGCGGCGGCAGAGGGGGGGGGGAGAGGTGACTAGCGGCAGAGCGGGGACGGCGGTGGCAGGAAAGGGAGAGAGAGGCGGTCGGCGGCGGATCGGGGGCGGCGGGAGAGGGGAGAGAGGCGGCCGGCGCAATGGAGGCGGTGGGAGAGGAGGTAGTCGGTGCGACGGCGAGCTCGGCCAGCGCGACAACGGCGATGGGAGAGGAGGAGAGGAGACGGTCGGCGCTATGGCGAGCTCAGCGGGGGAGAGGAGCGGCTACGGCGCGGCGGCGGGAGAGAGAGAGAGGAGAGGAGTGGTGCGAGGCGTGGTGCAGTGGCAAGGGAGAGGAGCGGCGCGTGAAAAGAAAACGAATCAGACGAAAAAACCAGGAAAAGAAAACCAAATGAATCAGACAAAAACCGGGCGAGAAAACCGCGCATGCGAAAAAAACTGGGCAGAAAACAAAACGAATAAAAAAAAACCGCGAAAAAACCGGGTGGAAAAACCACGCGTGCAAAAATATCGGGCAGAAAAACCAAAACGAATTGGATAAAAAAATTGTGTGCGGTAAAAAAACGATGGACGAAAAAACCCCAAAAGCCTTACTTATTTTTTAAGTAGGTATAGATATAGATATTCACAAGTGACATATGCATAAGATAAAAAAAAAAGAAATGTAAAACTAAATGGATAAATGTATATTTAAAGGAAACCAGCATTCTTTTTTTTTTTTGGGATTGAAGGAAACTAGAACTATGAATGGAGAAACCCAAACGGTTGTTCTAATTGAGTTCAGCTTCAACAGGCCATCTGGGAATTATTTTTTGACTGACATGGGCCCATATATTTTGTTTTAATTTTCAAATTATTAAATTTTGTTTCATATGCCACGTTGGATGAAAACCGAGTCAAATTAGCCACGTAGTGTGTCACGTCGGCTAAAACCACTGTCCAAATCACCTGGGACCACAGTCCAGTGACCGATTGTATCTGGTACTGTCAAGTTAAGGGACCGAAAATAAACTTATTCCTTTCAAAAACGAAAGAAAACAAATCAACCCAGTAGCAAACTGGGCCTGGCAAAGCTTCGTCTCGAGCCCCATGTGTTAGAAGGATGGACTCAATCGTCCTTTAGGTCATGGCCCAGCATCCTGCATAGTATACCTGAGTCACCGATGGGAGCTAGGCTCGATGTCTCCTCCCTCCCGAGTCTCTCCACTCTCCCCGACGCCGCCGCTTCCCCCAGACCGGCGGCGAGCAGCCAGCTTGGGATGCGCCCTCTCTGTTGCTGCCGGAGACGGCCAGGCGGCAGGAAACTTCACCAGCACGGCCAGATCGACGGCGCCCTCGACGTGGGGTGGAGAGCAGGTATGCCACGCACCTCTACTCCTAGCCCTAGGTCGCTCTGCGCGCTGTTCTTTGGCTCCGACTGAATCCATCCGGTTACGAGTTTTGTACCATATCGCCCATTCTGAGACAACACGACCTGTTTATTAGCTCGATTTGATTCTATTCCATCACCACCCCAGGGACACCCACCCCGACTGCAATGGGCAGCGGTAGGGCGTGTATCCGCCCTACCGTCCTGCCGGCCAGCTGCAAAAAAAAAAAAAAAAAAGAGCAGTGAAAAGATCCCCACGGCAGGCGACCCCCTGCCGAAAAAGATGCCATATAAGAGGTACACAGTCGGGTCTCTCGGTGGAGGCAGCGCTAGACACTAGCGCTTGGCTTTTTGAAATTTCTAACATTAGATTTATTTTTTTCTCTGTTCAACTCATTGCAATTTGACCATTTTTTTTCTGTTGAACTCATTGCTACTAATGGGTTAATCGAACCAATTGCAATTTGACCATTTTTTTTCTGTTGAACTCATTGCTACTAATGGGTTAATCGAACCAATTGCAATTTGACCATTTTTTCTCTGTTCAACTCATTGCTACTAATGGGTTAATCGAACCAATTGCAATTTGATCATTCCATCCTTTGGATACATAGTTCGAATACTCCATATATAATACTCCAAAAACAGTGTATTTAGCCGAGAGAAGTTTAATTTCTTGAAAGAATCTTACAATAAACACCCAACTAGACATTAAGATAGGTAGCAGAGGAGATACATTGATGTTTTGATATGCCCTTACTGCTAGCAGTTTTGCCGTAAGACGCACAATTTCGATCATACTCTGGATGATTTGTCATCCTTTGCCTTCTGACTTAGGACAATAGGAGTATAGGACATGAAATACTCTGGATGATTTCAGCGTAGTGACTGTGAAAATGATGCCGGTGGTGGAGGACGCTGAACTTGCACACTTCCTTCCATCATCTGAATGACACTCTTCATCGCAGGCCGTGCCACTGGCTCATCTTGAGTGCACCAAATGCCGATCTTCACCATCCGCTCCAGCTCAACCTTGTCGACACCTTTGCCGGCTGCCACTTCTTTCATTTCACCTGAGAACATGTACTCGTAGGCCCACTCAGAGATGTTGCACTCCTCGCCGGCCAACTTAAGTGCCATGCTCTTCCTGCAGCTTATGATCTCCAGAAGCATCACGCCAAAGCTGTAGATGTCTACCTTCACAGTGATCGCTGTGTTCTTGCTCCACTCTGGTGCGAGATAGCCACGCGTGCCCCGGACACCGGTGAAGGTCTTGGTTTGGATCCCTATCAGCAGCTTTGCCAGGCCAAAATCTGCGATCTTTGCCATTCCTGAGCTGTCAATCAGTATGTTCTCTGGCTTGATGTCGCAGTGAATTATAGGGACCTCTATCTCCTCATGCAGGTATTGTAACCCCCTAGCCACATCCAGCGCAATTGCAATTCTGTTGCTCCAGCTAGGTAGTGTTGCATCGCGCTTGAAGAGAAGATTGGCAAGGGAGCCATTTGGCATGTACTCATAGACAAGGCGATACGCACCTTCGTTGCAGAACCCGAGCAAACGCACCAGGTTCCTATGGTGTGTTCGTGCGATCGCACGCACTTCCCGTTGGAACTCTCGCTCCCCATCTTCTGCCATCCTCTCAAGCCTCTTCACTGCAATGCCCTTGTTCCCACTATTTGTTAGAACACCTTTGAACACTGTGCCATATGCACCCATTCCTAGCTCTTCAGCATAGCCATTTGTTGACAACTCTAGATCATGGAAAGAGTATGGTCAGATGCCAATGCTCTCCTCATCAAATTCAGTTTCATGATGTTGTGGAGCACGTGTCTACCTCAAAAATGGCAGTCTGCGCCCTCCGGCAACCTTGAGTGCTTTGGTTAGCACTTAAGAATTCAAACCCTGGAAGGCAGGAACATCTGGTTTCTCCACTACTAGTTACTTGGCAGAAGCTATTTGGACCACAAACACCTTTAACACTGCAGCGATCATTGCTCGGTGGCACCAACCATTCAACCTTTGTTTTGGGCGCTCCTCCTTGCTTGAAGAACACATGCGAGTAGAGTCGCAGTATGCCATCAGCATCCAATGTCAGATGGTAGTAGCTCTCTGATTCTGGGGAGGCACTTAATGACTGATTAGTCAGAAACAACACCATTCTATATGGACTATTTCGGTTGAACAACCATAGTGTGCCATTGGGATCCAGTGTAAGAGTGAGAAGAAAGTTTTGTGCATAAGTACCAGTATTCCAGTATGCACTATTAGGATCTATCGCTCCAATCGGATACATCACAAGGTTGCCATCTGGCTGGTTGGAAATGCGATACTTTCCTATGGCATGGTTGGTGTCAGAGACACTTGAGAACAGCTGATTGCAAGGAGGCAAGTTCTGCCCTGGTAACAGGGTGTCTGTCGGAGTACCAAAGGTAGACCATGCGACCTGTTTTTTGGCGTCATACAACACAAAGTTGCCGGTGTCCAAGATAGCAGCAGAAGTAGCTGAAGTAGGGGCGGCAGATATTACCTTCCCTTGGAATCCTTGATTAGGTGGAATCCATTGAAGTGAACCACCAGCGGTTAACAGAATTGAACCACCAGAAACCGGGGGATCATTTCTGAAGGCTGTCCACATGATGAACCTGGATGGATCAGTGACAAGCCACACACCAATGGAGAATCCCTCTCCTTCAGGATAGAAGCCAAACGCAAAGCGCCCTGAGGGGGAGACCCAACTTTGGGGGCCAGCTATGTTGATTTCAGAACCTTCAGGAATGGTTGTCTCGTTGATCTGAGCTCCCATGGAATGACTAGCTTGGATGATGAAGGGAATCAGGCACAGAGGGATCATATAAGGGGGCATTGTTTGGCCAGAGGAGGTTCTTCCCTTGGGCTCTGCAAGATGTACTGCTTGGTTCTCATGTAAGGGAATAAATTCATGACACAAAAACCTCCTATTATGTGCACATGAATTAAAACACCACGTCAGGGATAATCACAACTCACAAGAACGTTGAGCTGGACCTGGACTTGGGAAAGGGAAAGTATCAAGTTAGTCAACTACTGATGTAAAGTGAATAATCTTGATTTTTTTTTTTCTGGGCGTAGCCGTACCATAACGGTATGGAAGCAACATGTCAGTACAAGCAAGTCCCCAATTTTCCAGGGTGACAAATAACACATTGGACAAGTCATGCAATGAGTTGCGCAGGAAGGTCTAGGGGTGAAAAATTGAACCGAATGATGGCAATGTATCAGAAAATGACATCCTAACCAATCAAAGCACAGAGGCAGTTTCACAATTTATTGCAATAATTTTTCAAAACTGTTGCTCTTTGAGTGTGCTATATATGGCGACACTATATTACTAGTTAGGGCGAATTGTAGCGCTGAAGATTAAGAAATGTCACTTGTTTGCAGCCATTTAAAACAGAAACACATCATCATTCCACACTTGACAAATACAACATGATAATTTGATTGGCTCACATAATAAATTTTTTTTTCAAAAATTGTTTCAATATTAAAAAGCAGTACTGATCACTCGGTAGTCAAAGACCATGGTAGTTGGAGTAAATCTTGGCGTAACTGCGATGTGCTACACTACACCCCAAGCAGGAAGGTTTCTATTGTAAGTCAAGTGAAAATGTGAAATTGTAGTGCATTATTGAAGGCCAGGCTCCAGCTATAGTGAAACCAGAGATATATAGCTAACTGGAGCAGATTGTCTTGAACACAGAACTGCTTAAAAATGTATGAATCTATCTTATCTTTTCAAATCTATAGCCGCTCATATTTTGTTCCCTAACCATTGCTCAAATTTTGTTGCGCTGTTGCTGACAATCCTCAGCATCATCTGGATTGTGACACAGGTTTGCTATCCTGATGTTTCTCATGGAAATATAGGTGAACTAGGTCATTTACATATGCAGGGGTACCATTTGAAGTGCAAGTTACAAGTTGAGAGGGCCATGGTTACAGATGCATGTCACCTCACCATTGCATGTGGAGGCTTGAGCTGCTAGGAACTTTGGCTGGCTAAAGAAACAAAAAAAAAATTTATTTGCTTTTACATGCTCGTTTGTTACCGCATCGAGCAAACTATCTCAAAATGTTTTTTTGTCCAAAAACTTTGCTTCGTACATGAAACTTATTGTTTGTCCGTGCAGGTTCAGATTTCATACTATGGGAGAGAATGGGGTGCTGTTGAGGATGCCTCGGCACAAGATTTGTACATGCTATCTAAAGTATTTTTGCTGGTATTTGCCCTGTCAAGCTGATGATGTCTCTGTTGTCAATATGAGCAATCAATACTTCCCAAATACGAACACCGTTAGTCACGGCAAACAGTATTTGACTGCAGCAGAGTTTGTATAACCCTTTTTCTTTACTTTGAAATTAATGGGAAAATATGTTCTGAAAGTTGTTTTTCCTTTGCTTGATGTTCCGTAGTAAAATGAAAAATTTGCTTGATGCAGCTCAACGTGTGATTTTCACCTGTCCTATTACCAAGTATGGTGTGTCTGTAGAGACGCCCTTGGCTGGAGTTCTGTTCCTTTTTTCTTTTGATCATTTTTTCTCCCTGATTTAAAGATTTTTCTTTAAATGTTCACGACACCGATTAATCGTTGTTTGCTGCAGCTGTAAACGAAGCAAGAGCTGATTATCATGTAGTAGTGAGCATTTCATTCCACAAATGCAAAAAGGAAAAAAAATAAATTTGAAGTGAAAATTACCAATTTTGAGTTTACGGTGAAAAGTAGATTTTAAGAAGAGTCCAAGACAAGGAAAAAAAAGATTATAGTATTACTGAAATACTATAGATCCTCTACGTTGAAGAGTAAAATACAGAGGAACTACAGTATTTTGCATTGGCTCAGGCATCCACACTGGAGCGTTCCGTCCCACCATGTAGACTTCGCGATGCCGTGGAGGAGAGAGGGTGTGGGCTCTTGCACCTTCGCAGAGCTTTTCGTTCCTCAACAAAGAGGCGAGTTCCTCGTCTGGAAAAGATGAAAAGGGCACATGTAAAGATGAAAAAGCCGTTCTCCATGCCACTTCCTCGCCACATACAACCACTACACATGAGCTCGATGGCGGAAGCCTCCATGACCGCCGGATGAGCTCGACGGCGGCTGCAACCTCCCACTCCGCACCATCGTCGGGGAGCTCGTGGACTCGATTTGCGCCGCCGCCGGAGAGCTCATCGACTCAATTTGCGCCGCTGAGGTACATCTCCACCCTCGCCGCCTCAAGCCAGGCGGCTGTAGCCTCTCACTCTGCACCGCTGTTGGGGAGCTCGTCGACCCGATTTGCGCCGCCAAGATCGACCTCCGCCCTCGCCGCCCAGCGCTAGGCTAGATCTGGAGCTCGTGGTGGAGCTCGTGGTCGCGGAAGGGGAGAGGGGAGAGGATGTCGTCGCTGTCGCCACTCCGCCCAGCGCCGAGCTCCACGCCACCGGAAGTGGAGAGGCACCGATAGGGAGAGGGGAGAGGCCGCTGACGGGGAAAGTTCGTTGCAGAGGTGGCGGAGTAGGGGGACGCCAGAGGCGGCGGAGTTCGCCGCCAGTGAACTCGCCGAGGTGGGGGTGTGGGGGAATGGGAGGGGGTTGTCATAGTTATCCACATTCGTTGTCATAGCTTTTATCAGATTCTTACCTAGATTGGTTTATAATAGTGAAATTTGGTAAGTCCCTAAGAGAATTATCACGTTGTCAATAGCCGGATTCATGCTATATTCAGTTAAGGAAATTAATCTATTAAAGGAAACTTATCTAGAAGTGACCGAGTTCAAGGAGGATGCGGCGTGGCAAGTTATCTATTAATTATGAATAGTTTGTTAGTTTCCTTTTATCTTTAGAAAAGTTTCTTTCTTGTCCTACAAGTACTAGTATCTACCCATGGGTATAAATATGGACACCTGGGGTCATTGTAAACTATCTCCACGATCAATACAATTTGGCGCATCGCCACCTTTTACCTTTTCCACTTTTTATTTATCACTGCGGAATTTGGCACCTGACGTGGGGCTGCACCGGTTTTCGATCTCCGGGGAAGGGGTAAATCCAATTTTCCGCCGCCCTAGGCAATTATATTGTCTACGTTGGCGTCGTTCATGGCTGCATCAGTACATTTTACCTCTTGGATTGCTCTGGTTTGAATGATATATTTGCCTACCAATTTATCATATATATCTGTTAATCTAGTATTAGCATCTCGATTTAGCTCTATCGGTTGTTTCTCGCTTTAGGGTTTCTACCGGTATCGACTAAATTGCCTTGCTAGATTAAATTAGCTTAGACATCTACCACCCTGAGAAATCAGTCAAGGGTTTGATTGTCTAGATATTGTGTTTCTTTACATACTTAGTGTTGCATAGGTTAAGTTTGATCTACTAAGTCGTGCTTAGAACCATAATCTCTTGCATGCTTCCCGATTGCTAATAAGGGTTTCATCGGGGTTTCAACCGATGAATTATCTGGATATTGCATCGGCTTATAAGGATTGCATACAAGTTGGATTTAGCCAGTGACGACAAGGTTTCATTGTTTATCTAATCGTTTAGATTTTATGACGTCGGACCTCCAGCCGATGTATGCTTTAACCTTCGGATAAGTACTTACACTCTCATATTATTATTAGCCGATTGGTTTCTATTGGATTATATTATTTTTATATTTTATTATCATCAGCCGATTGTCTTTGCATCATTATTTACATAGGACATATAGCCGATTACTCAAAACCCCATTGACATCGGCTATCGACTGGAATTACTCCATTGGCTTGTCAGTCAATCAGCTATTTGATATGTTGTTTACATGTCTTGTCAATTGTAGGATCAAACTGACTGGCACGCCGCATATTATCAACCTTTGGACCTACACTGGAGCTAAGTAGATCTCCCAGGCCAGTGTGTGTTTTTTTGCATCAACACGTGGGTTAGGGTGGCCAAATCTTAGCGCCCCAAGCTCGTAGCTGTGGTGGTACAAATAGGTTGTGTATAGGGGTAGAGACGAGGGTGTATTAATTAGATCCCTAAGCTTAACTCTATAATCGTATTAAAAATTCATTGATGCATTTTTTAAATTTTGAAGATACAACAAACAAACCGATGTATTTTTAAAATTTTGAAGATACAACAAACAAACCGTAGGTAGGTTTCTTGCGGTAATACTTGTCCACTTGGGTTCAAAGTGGTAGTACAAATGCTCGTATTCATTAGTAATATGGGCGCTCATATTTAGGACTAATTACGGTCGAGTGTATGTGATCATAAAAAAAAGAAACACATAGTGCATACTTTATCAGTCACAAAATAAACGAATCTAGAATAGGATTTGATATAACCTGCCCGCATTTGTTGTCATAGCTTATATCAAATTCTTATTTAGATTGGTATATTTATTTTGGGACGGAATGGCTAGTACTAACCAAACAACCCCAATACCAATTTGAGCACATACAAGAAACAACAATCCTTGGGGAAAACATTAAAAAAAAAAGAAGAAAAAAAAAGGCAAAACTGCCCAGCCGTGAACTGGGCCTGGAGGACATGAACTGGACTCATGGTAATCTTACCACATGGCCCACCTTATATGGAAGGCTCGATCTCGCTTCCCGTCCTGCCGTCCCTCTCCTTCCCGATGGCGGCGCTTCCCGACGTCCGGCGGCAAGCAGCCAGCTACAGATGCGCCATCTCTGCTCCTGGAGGACCCGCATCCATCGGCAGTAGTCTCCGCGACATCGGCGACGGCGGCAGGAAGCTTCAGCTCCGGCCAGATCAACGGCGCCCTCGCCGCCGGGCCTCCGCTGAGAGCAGGTTGGCCTTGTCTCTACTCCTAGCTTGGTCTGCGCGACGCGTTGAATCCATCCCGCAATTAGTTTTGTCCTACCTCGCTCATTTTGCGATAGAGCGACCTCTTTATAAACTCTGGTGGAGTCTGTTGTGTCGCCTCCCCGGAGACACCCACACCGACTAGATATAGCGGACAGATCCCCACCGTGGCCACGGTTTGGCGGACACCTTCTGCTGTACAAAATAAAAATGGAGCAGTCATAAGGTCCCCTCCCGTTACGGGGTACGGCAGGCGCCTGCCGGTTAGGTTGCATCCATCCATACACGTTAAGATGTCAAATACGGCATACATACAGTCGGGTCTCCTGGTGGAGGCAGCGCTAGACATTGGCGCTTTGCTTTTTTGAAATTTTGTATGATCAAATTATTTTTTTCCATTGATTAATCACGATAGCAGCAATGGAGGCCTGCATTTGAACCCCCTCTGCGTTTGAATTCCAATTTCCTTTGCATTTGTATTTGAATACCATACTTACCACCTTAAATTATCTGTGGTATAGACTACGGGGAAAATTAGAGGTGTGACGATAGAGGAGAAAGCCTATCATCACCAGGTATGTAAGAATTTCCTGTGAAACGAAGTACTGAAATACTCTTAGCAGAGGTGATTTTTTTTAAGCTAGAGATGTGAAGGATTTGTTCACGCTACAAGACAATGGCAATAATGATTGAACTGAAACATCAATCAAATATTTTCAGCCAACTGTCTGAAGATGTCAATACCGGAATTCCAAATAAAGCAATAAGATCAGCTATGCGCAGCTTTGGCTGCTCTGACAACCTCTGGGACTGAGAGTCTGAGACTCAGCTGAGCTCATCCAAGCATGGACGAAATACCCAACATTTTGAAGAGTCATTTTTGTGCTGAGGGCATTCATGTAAGCAAAAAAATTATGATCTCTAACACGAATAATTTGCGTCAATTTTTGTTTCTGAAAATGATACCCTTTTTTCTACTTCTCTCAGAGTGCAATCAATCATGATGGCATAATGCATGCTAACGATTACCAGAAGTTGCGCCTAGAAGAAGCAGAAGCTTCACAGGCGGCATAAAGGGAAGCTGAAGCTTTTAAGGTTTATACCTATTATGGATACTCAAAAGTTGTAACAATTTTTCTGTTGCTACATGGACGGGATCATTGGATGAGCTGGTGCTGTGGTGCTGTTGGAGCACCATTCTCTGTCTTTATGTGGGTGCTCAAATGGCAAAGCACTGTTCCCTGCTGAACTGTTTTAAGACCTCCTACTAGGAAGATACTTGTTCATCCTGAAGTCCTAATCTGCCAATCTACACCTTCATACAACTGCATGGTGGTTCATTCAGCTCAATGGGCATAGCTGAACATGCCAAGAACTCTTTTTTTAAGAACAAGAACCACATTCTATCCATGGATATGCTTCTGTTTGAGAACCTGCTTAAGCCAACAGCAACGTTGCAAGGATGTGCAAATGATGCAATATGGGTGCTGAAACCTGACTACCACAAATTTTAGCTGTAGCTGATCGGAGCAAAGTATTGTCTAGGTGTAACGCGCTGCGAATTTGATAGAGGAGGCATGTCCCTAAATAATATCTTTTTAAAGTCTTTGGGTTTGGCTTACTGATTCTTTTTGTACAAAAGAAACAAATTTCAAACAAGAGCATGTTGGGTGACTGGTTGTAAACACAGGAAAACAAACATTTTTCACTGGAAGGCATTTCTTATGGATTTATGTGGTTGACTCGAATTTATCACCGGAATGCTTAATGAACTGGCAAAACCGCAACAATTCATTATTTTCCCAGCTTGCAGTGCTGTGTGTGTATGAAGGGATGAAGCATGACCTAGAAATACTTGACGATTTGTTCTGTCCTTATTTGTCAGATTACTAGCCACAGCAAATTTAGCGCAAAATTTGATTATGCTTGGTTTTTCTTTGCTTTGAGACAGTGTCACGCCCTGGCAAAGAGCGAAGGCTGTAGCGATGAGTGACAGGCGGGCGAGGCCGTAGTCCCCACGGCCGGCGAGGCACGGAGACGACAGATCCAAGAAATAAAGAAATGCAGAGAGGGGATGGGCACACCAGTGGGAAGAAAAACGAGAGAGATATTAGATTCATTTCTCCTTGTTGATCTTATTGAACGAATTACAACTTAAATAAGACTTAATCTAACAAATTTCCCTAACGAATTAATAGTAGAATAAAGTTTTTTTTTGAAAAAAATTTATTTTTCAATGCATGGGACAAATATCCGTTTCAATAACCCAATAAATAATCTCAAAAAGAAGGGAAAAATCCCTATATGCACATGAGTTTCTTTTTCTCAATATCTTGTATGCTCTTGAATTTTGCGTCATCCATTATATACCCGTAAGTTTTATTTTGTTTTCTTATATACCTACTTCCTCCATTTCACAATGTAAGTTATTTTAGCATTTCCCATATTCATATTGATGATAATGAATCTATATATATATATAATCAATATTCCCATATTCAATATATATATATATATAGATTCATTATCATCAATATGAATGTGGGAAATACTAGAATGACTTACATTGTGAGACGGAGGGATTGATGATAATGAATATATATATATATATATATATATATATATATATATATATATATAATCAATATATATATATATATATATATATATAGATTCATTATCATCAATATGAATGTGGGAAATACTAGAATGACTTACATTGTGAGACGGAGGGAGTACTTGACTGTGAGTTGATAGTTAGATTTCTCTAAAATGGTTATCTTGCCCTTCTCTCATCCTTAAAGGCAACTTATTTGAAACTATAAATCTTAATATGGTTTTGCTTTAAAATAAAATCAAAGGGAACGAAATTATTTGATGCCAAATTTGAAAATTGAAACTTTTAGCCAAATTTTGAAGAATTTGATTAAACACATACAGGAGTTTCACCAAGAAATTAAAAACCATGATTTGTTTTGTTTGGGTTTAAATTTTGGTGGTAATATTGTCCACATTCCATCAATTTCGGTCTGAAATTTATTTAAAGATTTAAATTTCAGTTGTCAAATTTGTGATCAAATAATTCTACCATCTTTTTTTATTTTACAAATGAGTCTTTTTTCACATTGAGAATTTTGTTTTCCCAAATAGGCTAGCATACAAGTATGAGATAAGGGCAATATAGGCTCAGTTTGAAAGCTCATTTAGCTTTTGCAACTCTATCATTTGCCGTGATCACGTTTCCAAATTATTAAATGATGTGTGTTTTGCAAAATCTTTTTACATATAAGTTTATTTTTTAAAAAAAAAATCAAATATACTCATTTTTCAATTTTATAATTGTCAATACTTAATTAATCATTCACTAACCTCCTGTGTTGTTCTGCGTGGAACATATCAGTTTACCCCCAAACATAGGTTGGAAGCAGCCATAATCATTTTGAAGGAAAATTACAAGTCAACTCACGATCAAAACTATTTGGATGAGGCAAAAATTCATATGTATAGAAAGGTTTGAGGGAAAATTTATGGGCTAATGTTCGCAAAAAAAAAACTAAGCCGAAGTTGCCTAACACGTTTGAAAACAATGCATTTGGTGATATCCAGGCCACTAAAATATTTCTAGCTTCGAATCTTGATGATAGCTTGTCTAAATTTAGAGTAAGAATCTTTATATTTTATATTTCAAAATGAATGTAATCATTATCCCATTATTCCATAACATACCCTCTCTGTCCCATAAAAAATAAACCTAATATGAACGTCACATCCTAATAGTATGAGCCGACCATAAGTCACAAAACGTACTCGTAAAGGAAGTCGTTTAGGACAGCGACACGGTCTCCAAAACACAACTTTGACTTCTTGTTTCTATTAAAATATTTATTGAAAAGTGATATATGTATACTTTTATAAAAGTATTTTTCAAGACAAATCTATTCATATAAATTTTATATTTTTAAACTCAACAACTCAAGAGTTATTCATAATTTATATCTCCAAGGTTTGACTTAAACATTGTCCTAAACGACTTCTTTACGAGTACGGAGGGAGTATTAGTTTTTTTATATGGAATGGAAGGAGTACTCTGCATCATCGTGCATTCTGAACAAATCACAAGTCAAACAGAAAAAAAAGGACAAAAGAATAAGAAAAAAGTACACCGAAGATCCCTCAACTTGTCAATGTGGAGGGCTTAAAGGGTAGTCCAGGTAGGTTTAGTCCAGGTAGGTTTAGAACTACTCTAGAATTTGGCTAAGGGCTTTTACAATGCGATGGGTTTGGCCTCGAGCTCACACGTAGGCTCATGGAAAAAGCCAGCGCCACGTGCCAGAGAGGGCCCATAGGAAAGAAGCGCGTGTGACCAAAGTAAGCCATCCGTTCTGCGGTTGCGCCGAGGCTGCGTGAGGCAGGGAGATCGCCAGGCGCTCGCAATCGCGAGAGCTCGGACGGGTCCGGTCGCGAGAGAGAAAGAGTCGAAGGGGCAGAGACGACGCGATTTTGAGGGCACGCACGTAATTTCGCATTTGCTGAGAGCTCTGCTCCGTGGGCTTTGGTCACGCCCACTGTGGGCTGAGTAGCTAAATGTGTGTCCTCAAATAGGAATGGACTCGGTTTGAGGTAACATTGCATTGTGTAACTTGTGTCTTTTGAAGTTCTTATGGTTGTGTTTAGTTCAGCGTAAAGTTTAGATTTTGGTTGAAATTTGAAATGATGTGACTGAAAAGTTGTGTGTATATGACAGGTTGATGTGGTGGAAAAAGACTGAAATTTGGATCTAAACTTTAGATCTAAACACAGCCTATGTCAGCCTATGTCATATTTGGCACCCCAGTCTGAGCAAAACAGGACGCATTGCTCACGCCCTAAGAGATGCTAACTTATCAATTCATATCTTGCTATACACCTAACTTTCTCTCCCCTCTCCACTCACTCTCCCGCGGCCTCCCACTCCCGACAGGCGACGGCGCTCCCGCGAGCCGCGAGCCCGCGACTCCGGCGGCCGGCGCTCCGCCTCCCGCTGCCTTCGCGCGCCGCGCCAGCGCCCGCGCGGCCGCGCCCTCTCCGCCCCTCGCCGGCGCGCCCTGCCCCGCCCCGCCTGGCCGCGCCCTCCCCGTTACGGCTTGCGAGGCGCGGCGCTTTGTTTGGGGATAAATAGGAGGGGCAGAATGAGAGCGGCAGTAAGGGCACCACCTCCCCACAGCTGCTACTCCCGCCGCCGCGCCACTCTACTGGACGCGCGCTATGTGCTCGACCATATGCCGCAGAGGCGCGCGCCGCCCCGGACCGCTGGCCTCCGCGCCCCGCCGGCGGCCGCCGCCGCGTCCGTGTCCGCGTCCTCCCGGAGGACGCCGCCGCTGCGCGTGGCTGGGCGCGCCGCCTGCCCGGCCGCTTCAGGTACTGGAAGGGATGGAGCTTTTTTTTTCTTGGTTGTTCCCTCGTAGCCATAAGACATGTCGTCCTCGATAGCTATGGGGTGAAGATTTGTGGCCTTTTGTCTGGATATCTGTGCCTGGGTGGGCGCTGCGTGGTTAGACGGGCTTGGTGAAGTACCGGGAGATCGGGGTTTAGGATAGTGTCTTTTGGTGTTCACTAGGTGGGAAGTGAACGCTTAATAATGGCATGAAACTCTGGAGGAGCTTGCAACTACAAAACAAAGTATGGAATGAAACCAAATGCTCCATTGACCATTAGGATGCATAGTACATTTTGGTTAACTGAATCTTGCAATTGGGGGCAAGGACACTCCTAGCGTTGATTTTGGGGCGCATACAAGTTAATTGAGTATTTGTGCCAAATGCCAAAGGGATTTTGGGAGAAAGGAAGATATATGAAGAGATAAGGGGAAATGTGAAGGATTATAAGATTTGAATACTCTCAATGAGCTGTAATTTCGTTTTCTGAAATTCTTGCTTGCCTTCAGAAAATTGTGCAAATTATCCTGCTGATTCATATCATGTGTATAGCTGTACTTATCAATTCTTCAGCTTTATCAGGGGTGTGACTTAAATTTAGCTTCACTCGTCATCAGGACTGCACCTGAATAGATTGTTTTAGTAGTATACATGAGGCTTGGATTCATGTTAAATACTGACTGAAGTATGCTCGGCCTATATAATTTGATAACACATAGATAAAAGAAGCAGGAGACAAATATCCCTTGATCGAACTGTAAATGGAATCTTTGTTGTCCGGCGCGAGAGGTTAGAGCTTGAAGTTTTTCATCTTCCTGGAGTTTGCTTCATTGTAGTATACTCCATTGCTTGAGAAGCTGGGATCTCTTTCTTAGTTTTAGTCCAGACTTTTACTTGCCCCAAGCAAGCCTGCTTCCTAAAATCAAGCAAGGAATAAACCCTTGCTACTTGCTTGCATTATTCTTGCAAAAAGCCAAGCATGTTCATCATATAAAAATAAGTATAGCTTTTCATGTATGCCACATTCAGAGGTTAACCATTCTTGTTGAGAACTTCCTGTATGCTTTCTCAGCTATGCTATATTTATGCAGACTGCACCATCATTTAGCATGATGTTTAACCATTGCGCAGTTCCATATTTGTTCAGGACACTCCTGCCAATTCCAACAGCCTTTCGCTCAACAGTTCGTGTGCGGTTGACCTCACCTGCATTCTTGCCATCAAGACGAAATTTTGAAGGCTATATTCCTCAGAGCTGCTCAGGTTCATCATTGCAGATCTATAGCCAGTCATCCCTGCTATCTCTCTCACCATCTTCAGCTCTCGTGGTGTCCTCCCAGCTGAACTCTTCGGATGTTGCTCAGCGATCAGAGGAATGGTTTGCTCTCCGCAAGGACAAGCTCACCACAAGCACCTTCAGCACTGCCTTGGGCTTCTGGGCTGGCAACAGACGGTCAGAGCTGTGGAGCGAGAAAGTATTTGGATCAACAGAAATCAAGTTGGAGGATGCGGCGAGGTCTGCCATGAACTGGGGCACGGTGAATGAAAGTGTAGCTATAGAGCAGTACACAAGCATCACCGGACGGTCAGTGGGTTCCCTTGGCTTCGCAGTGCACACTGAGGCCAACTTTGGGTGGCTCGGAGCTTCACCTGATGGTGTTCTAGGGTGTGACCCAGACGGTGGGATCCTAGAAGTCAAGTGCCCGTTCAACAAGGGTAAGCCTGAGCTCGCTCTGCCATGGCGCGCTATGCCATACTATTACATGCCACAGGTGCAGGGCCTGATGGAGATAATGGGCAGAGATTGGGTCGAGCTCTACTGTTGGACTCCCAACGGAAGCAGCGTTTTCCGAGTACCTCGAGATCGCGGGTACTGGGAGCTCATCCATGAAGTCCTGCGTGATTTCTGGTGGGGGAATGTGATGCCGGCCCGGGAGCTGGTGCTGCTTGGTAAGGAGGCCGAAGCTAGATCCTTTGAACCACAGCCCAAGCACCGGTTGACAAACCTGGTGATTTTTAGAAGCAGGAAGCTTGCTTCTGAAGCCAAGTTGTTGTGCAAGGATATTGGCGGTCATGTAGAATTCTTCCCATGATTAGCTCTGCCAATGGCTGCACACTGTATTCTGATTATTTATTCTTTCAATCAAAAACATTTAATTGCGTGACTAGTTCTCAAACCGTTGGTGTTTTTACTGCGGTTTTGGAGCGTATAAAATGTTCCATGATACGTCTTGTCGTAGTTCCACATGTTTTCTCAGATTTTCATCCTTGAAACAGGTGGCAATGAATCAAGCAGACTTGCAGATTAGCCAAACAGAGGCACAAATATAATTTGCTTTTTTCCCCTATGTGCTATAGCCTAACTCAACATGACGATCTCAAACTGAACTTTGGTTTTTCTTTTCTTTTCATTTGCCAAATGTAATTGTTGAGTTGGCCTTCTCTTTTTCATTCTCTACTACGCGAAACAGCAGAAATTCACTCCGACAGGTGTTGTTTGCTTCCAGGATATTCCCATCATGTTACCAACGAGGACGGCCATTCACCATACTTGACAAATTGACATGAAAGCAAAAGTTTGGTTAGAAGTCATTTATTTCTCTGCAAGTAGTTGTAAATTACATGGTAGTGTGACAAATGTTTTCAGAATTACACAACATCAACATTGCGGCACGCATGTATAAGGTAAATTACAGCAATCCTCTCTTTATTTGCTCTGGTGAGACCGTGAGAGGAGGAGAGCAGTTCATCTTCGATCTTAACATTCCAAGAATATCAGCTGCTGCTGCAATACTGACGTAAAGTTCACGTTGTGCTTCCGCTCTTGAACAGCAATCCTTGGAAGCAACCCCAAACCAAAGATAGGAAATGATCTCTCACATAAGACTAAATTCAATGGGATGTATAACATCAAAGCAATCAGGAAAAACTCACCTCTGAAATGTCACCAGTTAGACGATAGTAGCGAAACAATCTTTTTTTTTCTTTTTTTTTTTGCTGAATCAAACTAACTACTCTTTTTTTGTTCTTTTTCTTGCAAGAAGCTAATGCAGCATGTCAGGATGGCTGCGCCTTCAAGAATAACAAACTCATCGTTTTTTTTGTCTGTTTTCTCAGTAGAAATGATACGTTAAGATGGCTTGCATGACAGCATTGCACGCTGTTCTCTGTTAGCAGAGGAAGAGTGTTCGTTGGGGGACAAACCCCTATTTCATTGGGGGAGACAGATCCTTCTTCTCTTGACAATTAGGGCAAACCCAGTCCAAAGAAAATGACTCCTTGAATGCCAACTTGTCTACACACCTTCCACACTCATAACATCTGAGTATGCAAACAGCACAACCCTTGAAATTACCTGATCTTCTGGGTGTGTTTAGTTCACACTAAAATTGAAAGTTTGGTTGAAATTGGAACGATGTAATGGAAAAGTTGGAAGTTTGTGTGTGTAGAAAAGTTTTGATGTGATAGAAAAGTTGAAAGTATGAAGAAAAAATTTGGAACTAAACTCGGCCTCTATCATCACATCCTTCATCTCGGCAATCATAAACAAGTTTGTAGTTCTGACAAATAGATCACATCTCAATATCAGGAGCATATCTATCCATCATTGCAATCTGATAAAAACTGATTAGCATGAAGGAATCTTTGGCCCCCGGTTATGCACCTCCTGTGTCTTGTCGGTATTCAACAAGGATAATAACTCTTCGTACTGCTCCTTCCGTAAACTGAAGAGTGTTCCAACTCTGAGGTGCTTAATTCCAAACACCGCATTCGTATTAAATGACTTGAGATTGGAAATAAGGCCATCCAAAGTTAACCGTGGGCAGCCCAAAATGCTCAGCTGCGTGAAATATTTTGTGTTAGATAAAACATTAATCAAGAGGAATTTCTATTAAGCTAGAAGGCAGAATAGACAAATATGTATTTACAATTAGAATGTCAAACTGACAAACATGTAAATATAAATATCAAAGGTGTTCACAAAACTGATGGCAGAAGGTTTCTTAAGTGATGCTCCAACTATGAAAAAACTAAAACAACATAACAACTTAAACAAATCGCAGTGCTGAACTTCGTTAGGTGCTCTTCAGCAACTTTGCACCATCATGTTACATGTCATATAAAACAAAGTTCAATTTATTTGAAATCATATGCAAATTGCGGTCAGCTAATCAAAGTACTAATGCAAATATCTGTAACCACTATTCAGATTCGCTTTTATTTATTACTCAAAAAAACATCTAATCAACAGCTCTTGCAGACCTTGCATAATTGGCTCATCTAATTAGTTTCACTTTGAGAATATTATCTAGCAGGCATACAGATAAGTGAATAATATCTTAAGTCTTAATCTTAAGTAATTAAAAGATTGATATTTTTCCAATCGTCACATCTTTTCACCAGCGTTGTTTCGTCCGTCACCACCGCGTTATTCGATTTATCCGGCGCTATTTTTCTCACCGAATCCGATTTCTAATCTGATCTGCTATCCAATCCCCCAAATCAATTAATCAACGAGACAACCAAAAACAGCACGAAAAAGACCAAATTTAATCTAGAGCTCACGAATTTGATCCCAAGAAACCTAATTAATCCCCATGGATTAGCAGCAATATCACATCACGAGGTAACGAATCAAACACATTAGCGCGGATCAGGCTGAACTCAATTACCACGCCACCGTCGTTATTGTCGTCCTCCTGGATCTGCCATCATCTCCCTCGAGCCCCAGTCCCTGCCGCCACCGTCTCCCAGATTCGACAAAAGAAACGAAGAGGCCAAGGACGAGGAGGAGAGGGAGGGGGAGGGACGCCATCTCTGCGCCGTACCCCCACCGTCGCCGCCATCTCCGCGCTGAGGCTTCCATGGCTGTGCCCTCGCCATCGCTGCGTCCGGTAGGAGACAGGAGCTCGCAGTCTCGCACCATCGCCACCGCGCCAAGTGTGCCACACCCTCCCCCACCCGCCATGACGAGCGCCTCCGAGCTCTTCACCACCCGCCGCACCCGTGAGGCCCGCCTCTCCTCCCACAGACGCGCTCCGTGAACCGCACGGCCTCGCAGATCGCCGTCAATTGGTGATCTTTTGGTGGCAATATTGTCTGCATTCCATCAATTTTGGTCTGAAATTTATTTAAAAATTTAAATTTCAGTTGTCAAATTTGTGATCAAATAATTCTATCATCTTTGTTTATTTTGCAAATGAGTGTTTTTTTCGCATTGAGAATTTTGTTTTCCCAAATAGGCTAGCATATAAGTATGAAATAAGGGCAATATAGGCTCAGTTCGAAAGTTCGTTTAGCTTTTGCAATTCTATCATTTGTCGTGATCACGTTTTCCAAATTATTAAATGGTGTGTGTTTGCAAAACCTTTTTACATATAAGTTTATTTTAAAAAATGAAATATACTCATTTTTCAATTTTATAATTGTTAATATCTAATTAATTATTCACTAATAACCTCCTACCTTGTTTCGTGTGGAACATATCAGTTTATTCCAAACATAGGTTGGAATGCAGCCCAAAGAAAATTATAAGTCAACTCTTTTTCACAAACACACAAAAGAATTACATGTCAATATATTAGTACAAGTCAACTCATGATCAAAACTATTTGGATGAGGCAAAAATCATATGTATAGCAAGGTTTGAGAGAAAAATTATGGGCTAATGTTCTAAAAAAGAACTAAGCCGAAGGTGCCTAACACATTTGAAAACAATGCTAGTGGTGATATCCATACCACTAAAATATCTCTAACTTGGAATCTTGATGAGCGCTTGTCTAAATTTAGTTAAAATATATTTATAATTTATATTTCAAGATGAATGTAGCATTATTCCATTACTCCATACAACATAACCTCTCCATCATGTAAAAAACCTAGTATAAATATGACGAATTAAATTTGAAAATATACTGTTCATCCAAGTTTTTTTTTTCTTTTGTAGAAATATACCATCGATCTCGCACAACCATTACGCGAAAATGACATGGACGTGACGTCGTGGACAATATTGCGCGGTCTCGCGGAACGGAACAGTCTCGCTGAACCAATCAGCGACACCGTCTAACGGCTCCATTTGATTAGTGATTAACTACCTAATTAACTATTAACTAATAATAAAAGTGATTAATTATCCTAATTAGCGACTAATTAATAATTAGTTAATCGACTAATCAGGATAACTAATTACTAATTAAATCGGCATGACACCGGTATCGCTGTTTGGTTCACTTTCGTTCCATAAGACCGCGCGGTCTCTCACACTTTTACTGTGTGACCACCCGCGACGTTACGCCCACATCATTTTCGCACAACGGTTGTACAAGATCAACAGTATATTTTCGTAAAAAATTGTGCATCTCAAATATTCTAAACAAATTTCAATGAACAGTTTTTTAAAATTTAATTCTAAATATGACACATCCTCTGATTACAAGTCACAAATAGTTTTTTTTTAATGGAAGGAGCGATGTGCACTCTTAACAGATCACAAGTCAAACAGAAAAAGAAAAGCATAAATGAATAACCATGAACCGTTGTTTTGAAAAAAAAAAAAGCAGCCCAGATGCGAACTGGGCCTCATACTTCATCGATCCCCTCCCGACCTCCGTCGAGGGCGTCGCTTCCCGACGTCCAATGGCGAGCAGCCGGCTCTCGATCCGGCGGGCGTAGTCTCGGCGGCGTCGGCGACGGCAACGGGAAACTTCAGCTCCGGCCAGATCGACGGCGCCCTCGCCGCCGGTTTTCGATGGGGCCAGGTATGCCCGCCTGCCTCTACTCCTAGCTCGGTCCGTGCGCCGCGCTTCGGCGCCGATCGATCCTAGTAACTCGTTTTATCCCACATCGCCGATTCTGATCAAGCGCGACCTCTTTATAAGGTCGGTTCGACTCTACTCCATCGCCTCCCCAGGGGCACCCACCCCGACCGAATACAGCGAAAAGATCCCAAATGTGGGCATCGGCTGGGCGTGTATCCCCTTCCGGTTATAATAATGGCTGTAAAAAAAAAAAAGAAAAGGAGCAGTGAAAAGATCCCCTCCCGTTATGGGGCACGGCAGGCGACCCCCTGCCGGTTAGCTGCATCCACGTTAAGATGTCAATACGGCAACGGTAAGTTGTCAAATACGGCATATACATGCAGTCGGGCCTCTGGTGGAGGCAGCGCTAGACACTAGCGCTTAGCTTTTTTTTAATTCCTTGTCTTATGCCAAGAGAAGCTTAAATAAGGTGAATTTGAATGAAATTCTTTTTTCTGTTGAATCGTTTTTCAATTCCTTGTCTTAAGCCAAGAGAAGCTTAAATAAAGTCTTAAAACATTAAAGATAGGGTAGGAGAGGAGAGGAGATACATTGCTGTTTTGATATGCCCTTACTGCTAGCAATTTGGCCTTAAGACGCAAAACTTCTAACCGACTGCATTTCCAAGTTTCCACTAGATACCTGTCAGAGATGACTTGGCACATGAATAATTTTGTATCGTACTCTGCAGATACTATGGTTAGCATAGTATAAGTAATGCCTTGTCATTTAATCACCGAATTTTTGGCTTATATATAATTCTATTTTTAATAGTATTTTTTTCTGTAAAATGTGCGTTTGTATCTGAATTATCATATTACCATACTTAACAGATTAAATTCTCTGCGGGTTAGGCTTGCGAAGTGCACAGAGAATTCAGCGAGCTACACCTGAGGAGATCTTTTAAAGCTAGAGACATGATGAATTTTTCACGCTGCAAGTCTATGACAGTAAAGATTTGGCTGGAACATCCAATATTTTCAGCCGATTGTCTGAAGATGTGATTACCAAGGTTGCAAAGCAGCAAGATCAGGTATGTGCAGAGTTGCAGACAACCGCTGAGAGCCTGAGACTGAACTGAATTTGTCCAGGCATGGAAACGGAAAAAATAGACCATAGCAGCATAGTTCTGATTAGGTAGATGAAGAATCCAGCATTTTGAAGAGTCTTTTATGTTGCTCAGGGATTCATGTAAGCAATAATTTCTGATCCTTAAGTCAAATGATTTTCCTCGATTTTTGTTTGTAAAAATGACTGTCCTTTTTTAATTTTCTCAGAGTACATAAATATGCTGGAGGAAATAGCACTGTCGCAAAGAGGCTTAAAAGCTGAAACATGGATGCTGAAGAATAACTGCCAATAATTTTAGCTGAAGCTGACCATAGCAATGTTTGGTTAGTATAGCATACAGCAAACGTTAATTTCATTCAGATAAGACATGCAAATTTGATTTATGGGAAATGTCTCCCATGTCTTTTTAAAACCTTCTGGTATGGCTAGCTGGTTCTTTTGTAGGAAAGAAACAAATCTGAAACAAGAACATGTAGTTGACATGTTGTACATACTGGAATACAAACATTTGGTATTGACTAGAGGACTGCAACAATTCGTTCTTTCCCAACTTTCATTGCCATATATGTATTGAAGCATGTCCTGGTAATACTTCCTTCACAATTCGTTCTTTCTCATTTGTCAGATTATGAGCCCCAACAAATTTGGTGCAAAGTTTGTTATGGGAACCTGGTATAGAGTGTACACGTGAAAAAGGTATGACAACAGAATGATTAACTGATCATTCTTAATTTGTTATTTGCTTTGAGATAGCAAGAAGTAACTGAACTCAACACTTGGACTTGATATTAGGCATACATTATCTGACTAGTACCAGCATTTTAATTTCATTTTTCTGATTGCCCATGCAGGAACTTATTATTCAATTTTGACATTTCGTTTGTTTGTTTCAACCATTTTGTACAGTTCATCCCTGCCTACATAAGTCTTCTCCATGTTTATCTAAAATGGGAAAAAAAAATTCTCCATGTTTGTATTTTACAGCTTTCACATGTAGCGTCAATTCTTTAGCAAACATTTTGCTCTGCACCTCAATCAGTTGGGCTTGAATTTCTCTCATAAATCGATTATGTAATGGTTATGAATTGCACTTCCAATTACATGCAGTACCTGTCCAGGCTGTTGATATAATTGCCTCCATAAATCGATCCTTAGTATTTTTGTTTCGGGTCTTTGCTCTTATGCAGAAGTAGTGAATTTTTAATTCCCATATACTATGCTATCCTTCTTCGAACATCAGTGCTAGGGTTTTTTTTTTTTTTTTTTTTTTTTTTTTTTTTTTTTTTTTTTTTTTGCGGGGAATCAGTGCTAGGTATTTGTCAACTACTGCTAAATATGTGGTAAATGTTGTTTGCTAATTGGTATCCTGATGTTTTTCTTATGGAAATATAGCTGGACTTGGTTGTTTACTGTATACGAGGAGAACCATTTGGATTGAGGCAAGGTGATCCATTATCACCATATTTGTTGCTCTGTGCTGAAGGCTTTCTGCTGTATTACTGAAGGCAGAGAATGAAGGAAGAATTGGCAGGGTTAAAATTTGCCCAGGAGCACCAAGCATCTCTCACCTGCTGTTGCCGATGATTCTTTAATTCTGATTCGTGCAAACAGGGAGGATGCAAACGCAATTGAAAGGAATTCTCCAATTATATGAGCTGTCTTCTGGGCAAATGATAAATAACAATGAGTCGGCTGTAATTTTTAGCAAGAACACTAGGGATCAGAAGAGAAGTGAGGTGATGCAAATGTTGCACATAACAAAGGAAACACAAAATGAGAAATATCTGGGGCTTCCAATGTATATTAGAAAATCTAGAGCTGAAGCTCTTGAGTATCTAACAGATAAGAGTCTGGCAAAGAATTCACAGGTGAAAGGAGATTATGATCAAAGATGCTCAAGCTATCCCTATCTACACCATGGCATATTTTGATTTGACAAAGGTGACCAGGTAAGCACTCTCATTTCTAGGTATTGGTGGATCCAGCAAGAGAAGCAGAAAAAAAACGCATTGGATCAGTTGGGATAAACTGAAAAAGGCAAAGAAGCAAGATGGCCTGGGTTTTAGAGACATTTATGCTAGGATTCTTGCAAAATTTCTAATCGACTTGCCGAGTTTCGATTGGATGCTAGTGACAGATGACCTGGCAGATGAATGGTTTGGATCATACCCAAATGTAAAGCCTTGCTATTTATTAATTTCCGGTTTATACGTGATTTTATTTCAGTAGTAAATTTCTCTGCAAATTTTCATTTGTGTCTAATAACCATACCAGATTAAATCATCTGTTGAGTAGGCTAGGGAATGTTCATGGAAAACTGGGAAAACTAGGAGATACTAGTAATATGCCCGTGCTAACGCTACGACTATATTTCGATGAAATGCAAATGACATGTTAATTGTAATCATTCCATAGTTCATAACAGGTGCACAAGAAATTTAGTCCAGAAACGTTTTTCTTCACATCGGGAGTCTCTACATCAAACTAATGTTGCACAAAATAAAAACTATCCAACATAGTTGTGAGCCAAATGACATGCAAATAATAAATGCTATGAGCAAGCAATAGTACACGGTTTCCTCCATTTCACATTATTACATCCTAAAATCTGGAAAAAAAAACTCAAGATAGATAAAACCATGTGTAAATTGGACACAAATAACTCGCATGTCATCCCTTCATAGCATATCTCCCATATTCTGATCACTATAGAATCTTGATCAAATTTCACTTGTTCAAAGCCATGCCAATAAATAAGCACCGAGTCAAACGTACATATCACCATTCTTTAGGATCAACAGAGATTTCCAATAAAGAGCATTAGTGTCTAAACGACACCCCCTTGTTCCCTTCCCTGCATTTCACACTATCTCTCCAATTTAGTTTAATTGAAACTTATAACACACTGATCTGTTTTGAGACAAATAAAGAAAAATAAGTATAAGTAACTGGCCATAAGTGGAGGTGGAACTCGTAAGGGAAAACACAAAATATCTAGTAGTAGTATCTTACAAGCCAGAATGAAAATCAGTAGACGAACATGTAAACACTGAAAAATTTTGATTTCACAAGTTGCATCTATTGGAACACATACATCGGTAAAAAAATATGACTGGAAAATGTTTATCATTCATACACCAGTCAGTTGTTCATGTCAAGCAATGGAGCGAGCCAATATTTGTCTTTAAAATAGTCTACCAATAGCTGAAATTCCCACACGAATATATTCCTTCTCTAAAACGATCACCATTTTCTTTAACATATGATAGTAACAAAGTCAGATAGAGCATGTTTTTTTTGCTAGTGCTTCAGATAACTCATTTATCAGCAAATGTGATGCATGAAGAAGATAAAACAGATGTCTTAACTTGTGAAAAGTAATATGTCATAGTACCTTTGTCTTTGTCTCGCAATGAACGTATAGCTGCATATGCCTTATCCTGCGCTCAGCCGCTTACCAGTAGCACAGCTGAACGAGTTCCAATTATCCCATGGCACACGGCCATCCATGTTGAAGAACCTCGTCATATTTCCCAAATCTTTCCATCATTCCTACATTTAACTGGTTCATTTGTACACAGCAGAGCAACTTGTCTATTGCTTCCCCCAAATTTCCCATTTTAATGTATGGCACGCAACAAGCTCAACAGTCGTCACTTTCTGATAGAAATTAGCATAGTCAGTCATGGTTCTTTTCATGCAAATTATGTGTAAAAGCATTGAGAGCAAACAGTATCAAGACCTAAAAAGGTGTAAATTGATACAAAATTTAAGAAATAAGAAAAACTTTAAATTTAAGGGCTGGATTATAATCGTAAAAAAAGATCCGTTAACTAACCAGTGAAAATAGCATATAACAAACAATTAACACATATCAGTCAATCCTAGAGGGGAAAAAACACTCGAGCTTAACCACTGATCATCAAATGAGTTTCAGTTGTTAGAAATGAAAAATCCAATAAAATTATAGAATGATACTGTACATTCTGAAATTAAATGTACTGTCTAATAATAAATTCACTTAAGCACTCGTATAAGAAGCAAATTATAGCATCAAGGGACTATAACAATGTAAACTTCAGGGTTGTAAATTTCAGATGGCCCAGTAAATATTAGAAACAACTGTCATTTTTTTATTTTCATTCTGAAATAAGCACAAATTATTTATTCTGAAAAATCACACATTATTTGAAAAAGAATGCATAGAACTAATAAATGCACTGGAAAAGAACATCATCTCAAATCTGGGACCTGATCACTAACATCATCTCAAATCGAGCAGTTCATGAGCAGCAAGGTATGGAATGAGCAGCAAGATTTTGATGGGTTAAATACCATGCCGAAGCCTACAAATATGTGGTACTATCTACATGTGTACTGTCGTAAATTCAGACACTACACGCTACTCCGAACATATCTATATGCTGTCAAAATGTTGAATATGACTGAAGTTCTGACAAACCACTAATGTTGTACTAACAAAATTTGCAGTCATGCCTGGGTGAATCATTGTTCTTAATTAATTGTTATACAACACTCCAACAGAGACCAGGTATTTAGGTTAAAAAGATCAAGTCTCAACCCATCGACAATAAAGCTCGGACATTTAGATAAATTACATACATATGATGCTAACCTCAACCCTGTATATTGGAAAATAGTTACCTTTAATATTGGCCGCATCAACCCTCACAGCATTATCCAACAAAAATGGCGGTGGAGCTTCCAGCAGAGGGGACAACAACGCTTTTATTGAGGAGACAGCGACACGTTGGCGGAGATAGCTGGTGCCGCTGAGAAGACTGGCCAAGCGGGCGACGTCGACGTTGATCCGACAGTGCGGAGACGATCGAGGCAGAGATCGGGGGCGAAGTGCGTCGGTGCAGGAGCCCGCAGCTCGGCGGCGGAGCAGATCGACGAGGCAGGGGATGGAGTCCTGGCGGCGTGTCGGCGGACCAGATTGGCGAGGCTTGCCAATGGAGTTACGGCTACGCGAATGAGATCAGCGAGGTGGACACCCAGGCAATGACGTGGATGTAGTCCTTGGCGAGGTACACCTCATCGGCTATACCCTAAATTTAAGAAAAATGCATTATGTCAGAAATCAGATTATTCATATATGTGTATTTTTTTTCATAAGAAAGCAACACACTGGAAACTATGATGTTCTCTCATATACTCTTTTAAATTAATGTATTTATTTTTGTGCATGGGTGTCGGTTTTGCCTCCAAATTTAGTTAGATCAAACGAACTAAAATGTCAGTTATGCCAGAGAAAAACTAACCGAAGAAATTGATGTTTAAGGTCAGTGGCCCAGACATCATCAGATCAGAAACAGGTAATGCACTGTATCAGCACCTTCAGTTTGTTCTCAGTGCATCATCAGATCAGCACCTACATTATGCCAAAAACATGTGCAGGTCGTCTTAGCACGGATATGTGAAACAATAAAAAATGTTTAAAGAATTTGCATTTTTCACACCAGTATTTTGTTAGAGATAAAAAGGAAGGTCTGCATCTCTGAATTATTGAATTTTGAGCCTTCATCTTTCATCTAAAAATATAGTTCTATTCCTAATAAGCACTCAAGAATTAAAAGATCTGCCATCACAAAAGAGTATCCCATCTGAACTACATGGAGCTATTTTCTCAAAGAACTCACAATTATTAGCTAGTCTCCTGTACTATAATGCATCAGAACAGAGCATTATCCATCACTTAATCTGGTCGAGCTTGCTCACTTATAAAAGTTGTACAGCAAATATATAGTATCACATGGAGAAAAAAAATCATAAACCCCTGACCTCAGTTGTTATGGATATAGATTAGTAACATATCTCATTCTGTTGGACATACCTGGTCCAGATCGAATTTCTAGAAACTAATCTAGCCAGCAATGAGCATTTGTTTCTTTTGCAAGGACCACTGAACAACTTACAGAAAGGGCATATCAACCATTAAAGTTCAACCCTGATAACAACCCTGATAGAGCTTTGATAGCCACCCATCAAGAGGTTCAAGGCAATTTTATGAATTAAGAAGAGTGTCATAAAATTGGCTATCTCAGGCAGAATGTCATTCATGATAATCAAAAGATGAATGACAGTGAGTTTAATTTATATCATGTATATTCATTGTATTATCTATCAAATGTTTTGCATTGTATCTCCAATCATTCATCATTATCAAAAGATGAATAAGAGGGAGTAGTGAAGATCATGCAATAAACATCAACACAATTCAGTATGCACCAAAATATGATTATATTCAGTGAAGAACGTCCTTGTCAAACCATTATAGAAACTTGAAAATGAGAATAAATCAAAATAGAACACAATTTTAGATCTATGTTCTGCACATAAGCGACATACAGTAACCACATGGTACTCTCTAGTGTGACTGTGAGCATAGGCTTTAAAAACTTAAAAGTATACATGATAATATAGCTCATATTAAACTCACAGGGTTATGCAATAAAGATCTAAAAGGCCACAATGTCAGCATATAAAGTAGCAAGTCTCGAATCAAATAGTGTCATTCATGATAATCAAAAGATGAATAAGAGTTATTGTATACAATGACGCCGGGCGGGGAGATGATGAGGAGAAGGTTGGGAAACGCAAGGGTGAGGAGATGCGAGTGGCGGCGGCGCGAGACTGACCTGCGGGGAGACAATGGCGAGGGCGAGCCGGCGGCTCGACGGCGGCGATGGGGATCGGTTGAGGGCGAGCTGGCGGCGGGGATCGGTGGCGTCGAGGAGCAGATCTAGGCGGAAGGTGTCGGCAGCGACCAGGCGATGGAAGGCGTTGGCGGCGACGTGAATCCTGGCGGGGATCGGTGGAGGGTGATCCGTCGGTGGGGATCGGTGGCGGCGACGTGAATCCAAGACGACGACAGATGCGACGACGTCGATGAGGATCGGTTGATGGCGAGCCGGCGGGGGGGGATCGGTGGCGGCGAGACGACGGATGCGACGACGGCGGAGCGGCGGCTGTCGAGGGCGGCGGCGACGGTGGTGGCGCCGCGTGAGAGGGAGAGATTAGGGTTGGGAAGGGGCGGCGAGTGGCGGCAGTCGAGGGCGGCGGCGACGGCGGTGGCGCCGCGTGAGAGGGAGTGATTAGGGTTGGGGAGGGGCGCGCGGTTGGGGAGGGGCGGCGGCGTGTGAGAGCGAGAGAAAGGGCGCGGAGAGGAGGGTGCGGTTGAGAGGGATGATCCTGAGCGTTGGATTTACACAGAGATGATCCAGACCGTTCTATGAGGAATAAAAGAATGAGTGAATGAGTGAATGTAGATAGATGTATCGATAGATGACAAAGTCTATCATCGGTAGATATGCAAACATTTCCTGAGAAGTACTGATTCTATTGTCCTCTGCCAAATTTTTGGGCAGGCTACATGCCTTCGTGAACAAATCAATATAGTCTTGGCTTACTTATTTCGGGCCTGTTCACTTTTATGCTAAAAAAATATTGCTAAAATTTTGGTAGGATTTTCAAAATTTGGCAGTAAACTAAATGTATCTAATTTTTTTAGCAACTTTACCAAAATTTGGCAAGGTTGAAAATAGCATCAAATCCCTTCAACTTGTAACCGCGTGCTAAAACCAAACAACCGCATTACCAATTTGAGCACAAACAAAAATCCTTTAGAAAAAAAAAGAAAAGAAAAAAAAGAGGCGTGGACTGGGCCTGCAGCAGCTTGGGCTTGATGCCCAGGCGTGAAGAGAGAAGCCCAGCCCGTGGCTTACATCGACACTTGTGATTCGATGGGACGATGGACGATGGGAACCCTCGATCGCCCCCTCACCTTGTCGCTTCCTCTTCTCCCCCGACGCCGCCGCTTCCCCAATTCCGGCTCCGGCGGCGAGCAGCAGGCTGCGGACGCGCCGTCGAAGCTCCAGGAGGATGTGGATCTCCGGTGTAGTCTCCGCGGCATGCCGGCATCGGCGGCGCGAAGATTCTGTACCGGCTTAGATCGACGGCGCCCCTCGCCGCCGGGCTTCCGTGGAGAGCAGGTATGCTTCGCTTCTACTCCTAGGTCGATATGCGCGCTGTTCTTTGGCTCCGATTGAATCCATCCGGCAATTAGTTTTGTACCATATCGCCGATTCTGAGACAACACGACCTGTTTATTAGCTCGATTTGATTCTATTCCATCGCCACCCCAGAGACACCCACCCCGACTGCAATGGGCAGCGGTAGGGCGTGTATCCTCCCTACCGTTTCAGCTGCAAAAAAAAAAAAGCAGTGAAAAGATCCCCTACTTTGGGGCACGGCAGGCGACCCCCTGCCGGCCAGCTGCAAAAAAAAAAAAAAAAATGGAGCAGTGAAAAGATCCCCCCACGGCAGGCGACCCCCTGCCGAAAAGATGCCCTATAGAGGCACACAGTCGGGTCTCTCGGTGGAGGCAGCGCTAGACACTAGCGCTTGGCTTTTTGAAATTTGTAACATTAGATTTATTTTTTCCCCTGTTGAACTCATTGCTACTCACTCATGGGATAATTGAACCAATTGCAAAATAGTTCGATTACTTCGTAACACTCCTCCATATACAACATACTCCATGTGATAGTATATAGACTGATCATCCAATAATTTCAGTAAATGTTTGACTGAAACCTCCAATATTTTCAGCCAATTGTCTGAAGATGTGAATATCAAGGTTCCAAATGACTAGCGACAAGATCATGTATGTGCAGACGACCCCTGAGGCTGAACCAAACTCATCCAGGCATGGCATGGGGAAAAAATACATCCCGGCATGAACGAAGAATCCGACATTCTGCATATTTTTTCTGATGCTCTGGATTCATGTAAGCACTAATTTCTGATCCCTAACGCAAATAATTTGTCACAGTTTTTGTTTCTGAAAATGATTTTTTTCCTAATTTTCTCAGACTGCAATTAGTCATGATGTCATAATGCAGGCTAACGATGGCCAGAAGCTGTACCTAGAAGCAGAAGCTTAACAGGTGGCACAAACGGCAGTTGAAGCTTGACTCCAATCAGAAGTCATGATAGTTTTTCTGTTGCTACTTGGACTGGAAGAGCTGGTGTGCCAGGGCACCATCCTCTGTGTTCTTGAAGTTTAAGTCAACACCTCAATAGGCACTGGTTTAATTAGCTCTTCTCAGCCATCACAAACTTCGAATAGCAGGGCCAAAGTCTGGCAAACTTTTAGTTAGGATACCTGGAATGTGAGGAGCTGCTTCAGATGCACTTGAACATCCCTTTGCAATTCGCTACAAAGAAAAAGATAAAGAGGATCTGGAACATCAGCTCAACCTGGGACTGGCTTCCAATCACACACCAAGTTCATCATAGAAAGGCCATGCATCAAGCTCTTCTACTAGGAACATTATTATTCAGTCTCAGTCCTAATTCGCCAATGTGCACCTTCAGTCTTGAGCCAGCTCTGCAAGCAATAACTGAACATTTCAAGAACTGCATTCTGTGCAGCGATGTGGCGCAGTTTCAGAATCTGTTGAAGGAAATAGCAGTGTTGTAAAGATGCACAAATGGTGCAACATGGGTGCTCAAACCTGACTACTGGTAATTTTAGCTGTAGCTGATTGGAGCAATATTTTTGCTAGGTCTGGTGTACTGCATAAATTAGTTTCATTCAGATAGGACATGCAAATTGGGAAAGGGAAAATGTCTCCAACATCCTTTTGAAACCTTTTGGTATGGCTGACTGATTCTTTTCGTAAGAAAGAAACAAATTAAAAAAGCAGAAATTTGTCACCAGAAGACATTTTTTCTTGATTTTTCTAGCTGACTCAAATGATCGGTGGCAAGTTTTTTTTTTCCCCCAAAACAAACTGGTGGGGAGGACTGACAATTTTCGTCCTTCCCCAACTTTTCAGTGTTCCATTTGTTTTGAAGCATGAGCTGGTAATACTTCCTTCACAATTCGTTGTTTGTTTCCTCATTTGTCAGAATCAGTTCCAAGAAATTTGGTGCAAAATTTCTTATGAGAACTCAGATGGTATTCTGAAAGAAAGCATGGGATGTGCTCAAACAGCAATATTTAACTGATTATGCTTAATTTGTCTTTGCTTTGAGTGAAATCACTACTTGACTATGACCAACATTTTACTTTAGAGGTTAAAATTTTGTCTTGATTGCCCATGCAGAACCTTATTATTCAGCTTTGACGTCTCATTTGCTAATTTCAGCCATTTCTACAATTAATCCCTAGTTAGCTAGATATGTCCTCCCCATGTCTTTTAATTTTACAGTTTCCTAATGCTATATAGCCTCTACCATCTTGTCTAGCGCCAATTCTGCAGCCAAACTTTGTTCTGCACTTCAATTAGTTGGGCTTAAATTGCTCTCATATTATGTAAATTTGCAAGCAGTTCTTGTTGAGATTGACGCCATTGCTTCCATGAATAATTCCTCTGATGTCATAACTTCACGTAGTGCTCCCTGTAGTGTTTATGGGTCTCTCATGTCACTGCTTTTATGTAGTGGATCTTTTAGTTCCCATACGATATGATATGATGAGGTTTCCTCCTTTTGAACATCAGATGCTAGATACAGTTAAGACCCTTACAGAGTAATTTTCTATGCCATCTAACATTTACCTGTGTTGCTACTAGTCTCCCTCTGGTTTTCTTGTACACCAAAGAAATGCTTGTCATTTACACTAATGTTGTCTTATTGACCTCCTATGTTGCAGTTAATGTGTTTATCTGCACCTTGGACGGCAGAGGGGAACCTCTCTATTTAGACCTGAAGAGTCATTGCAAAGAGTCATTACTGGACAGTCTTATTTGGTAGAAGGAGAATGGCATCATGCAAGAAGAGTGTTCTCTCTCTTTGTTGTCTCTGAACCTGCTTGTCTAGGATGCCCATCTTGGTACCCAGTCGGCACCTTTCAAGTTACATTGCAATATTGTTTGGAAAACTACCTCATTATTCTCAAATATTTTGCAATGTGTATGCATGCAGCAAGGTATGCCATTCTCCACTTCTGTTCCATCTTGTCTTTTCCCTTTTCCAGAGTAATTAAATGGAGTAGATAGAACTTCCATATCAGATTAGATATTTCAGAAGATTTATTCGTGATGGGCATCCCTAATATATCAGCAGGAATAGATTGTTTTATTTATGACTGGTTCCTTTTTTCATTCATGGTTTTTTGAAATTTTATTTGATGTATAAACATTACTCATACTATCCTTTTCTTTTCTCTGTTCAGATGGACACAACACAAATCGATGAAACCAGCCTCAGCCTCCAACTTTTCTCTGGACCCACATTAAAAAATCATTTTTTTCCTGGTATTTGGAAAGCCAAGACGATGGAGATGCAGGCAATCCTGACCGTTCATTTTTCCACGTGTCAGCACAGGAGCCCTCTAGATTGGACCGGTGTTTTCCGTTACCAGTGCCTTTCAGCTCATGGGCCACGGCCAGCAATTGTTCCAACTGCCACTTTTGGGGCCCACATTCCGTTGGGTGCGTGCCCAAGGTGATCCCGACATGTGGACCCCACTCGTGGTAGAAACCCTTGAACTACCGATCAAGATCAGCTCAAAATCGAATCAGCATGGGAACAAAGGAAGAGAGATGCATGGATGTAGTTTAATTTGCACCTAATCTTATCTTAGCCACGTGGCATGTGTACGGTTTGATGTGTCCACAGATGGGAGAATTTATACTAATCATAAAACATGAAGTGGTACCGATTGCCTCTAAAATTATGGGGAAATTCCAAATACCTCTAAAAGTCGCTCATATTTCTAATCTCCCCTACAAATTATTTTGGTACAAAACACTCCACACTAGTTCATTTTCTCTTTCAACTTTTCACCTCTATCCAGTTTTCAGCAATTTCTCATGCCTCATGGGTCTCCCACTAAGTTGCCTCTTGACACCAAAGCTACTTTTCATTTTGTTTTCGCTTTTGCATGCTTTAATTTCACCAAAGACACGGCGATAAAACATGACAATGACCTCATATTATTAGATAAGGCGTATCAAATCTTATGTCCAATAAGAGAGAACATAGGGTCTTAATTTGCTCACCATATGCTAGAGAAATCGCTAAGGAGTGCGATGAGAATCACTAAAAACTAGATAGAGGAGGGAAATTACAAAACTACTTTCCCTGTTTCACAATGCAAGTCATTCTAACATTTGTCACATTCATATTGATGTTAATGAATCTAGAGATATTAACATCAATATGAATATGAGAAATGCTAGAATGATTTACATTGTGAAACGGAGAGAGTAAGTTGTATGGGGGATTGAAAAGGTGCGTTATTTGGATTTTTCCCTAAATTTATTATCGTAGACCTCGGCAATACCTTCTGAAACAAAATTTTGAAGTGGAACAATAAATTAGTATTCCTTTGAAACACAAGAACGTCTTTTCAAAAAAAGAAATTTCATGGAAAATTAGTTCAATTCTTGTAGGAATCCTACAAATATACTCTGTTCAAAAAGAGGCTTACTCTTATAAAAGAAACTACATACTTAGCCCTGCATGGAAATGTCACATAATTTTACAATTCACATCGAAATTTTAAAATTATGCCGCGTCCTAAAATCAAATCAACAAGGAAAAAGAGATCAATGCATGGATGTAACTTTGTGTGTAATCTTATCTTAGAGCATCTTTAAGAGTATACTAAAATTTGACACTCGAAATTCTTGATTTAGGCCATCCTTGAAAAGAATTAGACCAACAAATCACCCTCTGCCCCAACAGTAATCCTAAATTTGAGTGAGTCCTCCTTTTAATTGTTTCTGCTTTTCTTTTTTTCGTTGTGAGGGAGAGATCATTAATTGCTACCAAGCGGATCGAATGATAGTGGCTGATTCGACACCAGGAGTGCCGATACGTGCCCAATATTTGGCTCGGTAAGGCGTCGATATTAAGCGTGAGTAAAAATTTAGAGAGCTTATGGGTATTTTATTGAAGGCCTAGATTGTGACTTAATTCCTAAAGTTAAGATTTAGGAGCCACATGTATACGGCCATACGGAACTCTTGGAGATGCTCTGGTACTAGCACGGTGTCCACATATAGGGCAAGCTTCACATTTCTACGTGAAAGAGGAGGTGTACTCGAAAGTGGTACCTTGCTCGTTAATATAAAATTATTTTTACTCTTATAAAAGAGAGTAGTGATGGTGGTGAGTGGTGAATCTACCATAGCTCGCACCACCAACTCTCTACTATTTGAAAAAAAAAATTGACAATAGGACCAAAGGGTCCACATGTCAACCAACCTCTACTATCAATTCATTACATTTTATTAAAAGAAAAAAGAACAGTGTGAGGGTCTAGAGCATCACATGTTAGTAACAAATATATATAAGAAATTAAGAAATGATTTATGAAGGAAAAATGATGATAATAATGTGTTGATCATAATTTTCTTCAATTAAAATCCGTTGCAACTTAGGGGCAATATGCTAGTCGTAGAAAAAACTAAAATCTTTTTGCAGTAATTTGTAGAATTTTCACGCAAATCAGTTAAACTCTCTCATAGAAACCCTTTCCAAAGTAGGCGTGGTTTTTTTTAACGAAACTATGCATTCAGTGATACTTAGGTTAAGAGTGGTCTTAAAATAACCGTGTATTATCTCGATGTAATTGTTTAATACCAGTAAAAAATTTCCTTTTTCTTTCAAACAAAAAAGTTAGTGCTGCATAGGAGTTTAATGAATTTTCAAAAGAAACGATCTGAGCCATACAGAAATTATAAAATTATGCCCTATAATTCCAAAGGATTTGTGCCCTTTTTTTCAGCTAGTGTCCTAGTGTCGTACATCCTGCCCCACCAGCGTGGAAGCAAGTGAAAGTCGACGTGGAGAAACCTATCCAAACAATTAGGACTATCCATCATTCAGGATAGCCTTCCGATCGAGCAGCATCGAGATGGAGATGGAGAGGTGCACGGCACACCAAACACATCTTTGCTTTGCTTGCTGCTACAGTACTGACAGCGATCAGCGATGGCAATTAGCAGGCACTATAAATCACGAAATAGTCGTGCTAGTTTAATTTGGAGGGAGGCCTGTCATGCTGTACATGTATAATTAAGCAGTCTCCATCCAAATTGTATTTATTTATTGGAATTTGTTGCTCTCTTAATTGAAAGTTTCAGTTTCACATTTTTGGGATCGAGTCCATAAGTTAATTGGTTTATCATTTCCTGTAAGATTTTAGAAAAAAGAAATTATAATTTATATTTCTTAGTCCTTTTTTTTTGTCAGATTTCGGTGATTTGTTTGGAAGGACTATAAGGGCTCCATGCAGCACTGAGGAGAAAAGAAATTGTTCGGTGCTTGATTTGGGTGATTTATTCGGAGAAAAAGAAATTGTTCATGGGGCCATGTCTACGTGGTTACACGCATGACTCCGGGTTGTCTGGTCGTCATATACTCATATGTATCACAGTTGATCGAATGGTCATGATCCGGTGGATCCCTCAACATGTTGGTACCCATGCTCTTGTTTGGTTAATTGTGCATTAAGAGGTACGATGGACTCCCTGCATCTATGTGCATTATTGTCCTAGTACGAGAGGACCGGGAAGGACGCACTTTTGGTGTACCAATTATCGTGCCTACGGTAAACGCTGGGTAACCAAGTATGGAAAGGATAACTGCTGAAAGCATATAAGTAGTAAGCCCATCTCAAGATGAGTGCTCTCTCCTCCGACTTCCCTAGAGCCAACCTTAATGAGACATTAGAGCCACTGCACTTTTAATTAATTTTTCAAATTTTATTTGAGTAAGAGAAAGATCAAGGTCAACGGGAGGACCCTCTTGCTCTGATATTATGGTTTTTTTCCTCGAAAGACAGTACTTCCCCCATCCCATAATATAAGCATGCACATATTTCAAGATGCAACTTTAAAAACATTTAACCAACAATTATTGTAATATAAATTAAATTTTATTTGCTAAAATTAATATCATTAGATAGACATTTAAATTTACTATAAGATGATTATAATTTTGTTATAGTAAACTTTATAGTATATGATAAATTATAAGTCAAAGATTAGTTTTGAAGACAGTGTCAGGTTTGACCATAGGAGGGAGTACAAGTGTAGATGTTCATAGACACTCATGTGTTACTCAGCCCTACGAATACGCATACGCCCCCTTATTCATATGAGTAGCGCATTCAAAAGATTAGACCGATATATATAAATGAGAAAATCTATTTTATACTACTGAATTTGTTTGAATTCAATAATTTGCCACTGACATTATCTCTTTCTATAATATATTAGCGACTTTTTTTATCAATTGTTCTATAATACGGTATTGGGTTAGGCATTCTTTTCAAAAATACCTAAAAATATCCTTATGCACATACAAGATTTACAATTTAATTATCTCATTAGAAGTCTAAAAAAATATGAAAATTTTTATAGGGACTATCTACAAATCATTCACCATAAAACAAACCCAAACGCAGTCGGATTTCTCTACTGCTAATCCATACCTAATGACTGAGTGGACCTCCAACTACGTACACCCTTTTACGATTAATTAGGGACTAGTACATATTTTATTTTTTAAACCATATGATTAATAACACATAAAAATTACAATGTAATTATTCTATAACTAGTAATGTAAGTGGTATGTAATTATATTGTAACTGTAGTGTAAGTGGTATGTAATTATGTTGTAAGTGTAGTGTAAGTGGTATGTAAGTGATATGTAAGTATGGCATAAGTACTGTAAGTACCTCGTGAATGAATTTTAACTTAATTTTGGCATTGAAATTATTAATCCTACTACACTCAGTTGGTTAGTCGTAGGGCTGTCAACAAGCTCGCTCGAGCTCGTCTGCCTAAGCTCGAGCTCGACACAAGCTCGAGCTGAGCCTATTCCACCTTCGAGCTTTGAGGCAAGCTCGGTTCGAGCTCGAACTAGCTCGGCTCGAGCTCGGCTACCGAGCTCGGCCATAGGTAGTATAATATATATTTTAATGATAATTTTTTGATAAGTATAATTATTTTCTATTTAATCACACTAATAAAAGAGTAGAAAATGATTAAAATAAATATATTGTGCTAACACATACTAATTTATTGTGTAAATTGATACTAATATATATTTATCTGTTAGTTTATTATATTAATAAGGTGAACATGCAATATGAACTATACACAGTGTGTATAAGCTCGGCCAGGGTCGGTAGAAGCTCGAGCTCGGCTCGGTAAAGCTCGCGAGCTTTTGCCCAAGCTCGGGTTTGGCTCATTTGAAGCTCGAGCCGAGCTCGAATCGAGCCTAGGACGAGCCAATCTCAGCTGCTCGCAAGCCTCGAGCTATTTTGACAGCCCTAGTTAGTCGCTATGTCTATAACCTAGAAGACCAGAGTTCGACTCCCCCACCACTGCGCCTGAACTTTTTTCCTTTGCACTGACACGAATCTCGATGAATATCGTACGGGCAACAATTCGACTGTTTTTTCTTAGAAAATCTGGCGACACATTTATAGCAAATCCATTTTTATATGGCCTTCTTATACAACATGGAAGTTTTTAAGCTTTTGTATTTCTTTTCTTTTTTGTAAAATATAATATGGAGGTTGAGAGTTCGAATCATTCAAAGCTCACTCTTTCCGGTCTATTTTTTTCTCTCTTTTTGCAGTGCTTGTCCACTCTTTTACTTCTTCTTTTTCAGTTTTGTGTGGCTTTTTTTTCTTTAATACTTGTAATAATACTAGGTATAACATGAATTTTTTTCTTAACATATCGTGCAAATATTTTTTTCCACTAGTTACATGTTGAAAACTCAATTATTTAGTACCGTTCAATATAGTAGTTATTTGGCCCCCTCTTGAAATTGGCTCAAGCTCTGCCACTGCGAGCGTCAAATCTAATCTACCACAGGAACAACCACGTGGAAAAATTAGGATGGAATCGCCCTTGTAAAGTGTATAGAAAATACAACTGAGAGTTGGCATCAATTCCATCTGAATTGGAAGAGGCATTGATGAACAAACTAAAGCACATCTGCATGATTGTGAATTCTTTTCTTTAAGGAACAGGGGAATATATAAAGCAGATTTGTATAATTGAAGAACAAAATAAGGCTAAAACTATATATCTGGACTTTAAAACCAGCCAGAAATAAGAGATATATATGGTTTACCCCATGGATAACCTCGGCAAATAATTGCTGATTCCTTGTCGTCCAAAAAAACAGGGGTCGTCACTACTAGAAAAAGTCTTTTCCCAGGCAGCCCAATCATATTTTCGCAGGCGGACAAGCCATCCGCCTGCACCTCAATGCCTGCGAAAATAGTTGATTTTCGTAGGCGCGCAACAGGTCTGCCTGCGAAAATAACTTCGAGCGCTAAAAAAAATGGGCAGTCACCGCCGTTTCCGGCGATAGCTTCCCATTTCCAATCCAGTTCCCACCCATTCCCCATCCAATCCATTCAATTCATCAAAAAATCACCGAATCAATTCATCCACAGTTCATCCAAAATCACCGAATCAATTCTAGCAAAGAAAGCAAATAAAAACATTCAAGAAATCACGGCCGCCGCCCAGCCGTCGTCCGCCGCCGCACAGCCGTGGCACGCCCCCCTCCGCCAGATCTAGGAGGGAGGGGCGGCCAGGAGCCGCCGCCGCCGCCTCAACCCCCCTCGCCGCCATGGCCGCGTCGCCGCCTCGACCCTCCTCGCCGCCACCACCCGCCGCCTTGCTCCCCCCCCCCCCCGCCCCCCTCCGGCCAGATCGGGGAGGGGAGGTGCCAGGAGCCGCCGGCCACCGCTCTCCCCCCGCCCCCCTCCGGCCAGATTTGGGAGGGAGGGGCCGGGAGCCGCGCCGCCTTGACCCTCCTCGCCACCACCGCCGCCGGGAGAGGTGAGGGGATGAATGGATAAGCTTGCCGGCCGTGAGTGGTGAGGTGAATCTACTCCTATCCCAAGTCTATTTTCGTAGGCGGACATCAAATTTCACCTCGATTTATATTTTTGTAGGCGGTCATTTGGCTCTAAGGGTCATGTCCGCTTGCGAAAATAAGACCCTCACGTCGGGAAAAATGCTTTTTTTCTAGTAGTGCGTTTTAGATGATTATCCAAAATTTGTAATGCAAAATCTTGAGGATATATATAGACTCTAATTGTAATACACATGGAAATAATGGGAATCATATATTAGTTATACAGCGATATACATATATTGCAAGACAAATCCAACATTATTACTCCGGGGTAGCCAGTATATAACTTTGCATAGATGTACACTTGATTCCTCCCTCCCCTCCCACAAATACTTGTTTCCTTGCAATTATCGGACAAATTAGTAGTGGGAAGAAATATGATTATGGTGTTTCTCATTAATACTCTTTGTTGTATTTTTGGTGTTCCAATCAAATACATGTCTTGGACCCCGTTTGATAGTGAGTTTAGAGGTGTCAACTTTATTTATCCTTTCTTGTTAGTACTTTCTAAATTATTAAACAGTATGTTTTCGGTAAAACAATTGTATAGAAGTTCCTTTTAAAAAAATAAAATAAACATATTTTTCATGTTTATAATACTTAATTAATTATACGCTAATGATTTGTGTCATTTTACGTACGGCGAAAAATCCCACCTTAACCTCACCACCAAACTCAGCCTTAGTCTGAGTGGCTATAACCCTTAGAAATCAAGTTTTGGCCGGATAAATTTTGGACGCTACAAATCAAGACTTTGCAGCTTCCATCAAGGATTATATTAGTGGTCAAAGAATGAAAAGGCTGACATATATAACATTCATTTGTGACGGTGCATAGAGTACTTGGCCAAACAAAATATAGTACTCCCTCCGTTTCATAATATAAGTCATTCTAGTATTTTCCACATTCATATTGATATTAATGAATCTAGACATATATATATATATATATATATATATATATATATTCATTAATATTAATATAAATATGAAAAATGCTAGAATGACTTACATTGTGAAAGGGAGGAAGTATAACTTAAGGTCGTTGGAATGTTCCATGCATCTTCAAAACTAACCTGGACAACAGCTGCAAAGATGACCCATGTGCTATGGCCAATTTGGCAGTAATGTGTACTATACATATACTTCTCGTATAGGTTTGAATGCAGTACGTGTTTACCTATCCAAAAAGCGATTAGTGCAGGAGTTGTGCTATAGATTGATCTTTATGGACATATACGCACATACAGCATGGAGCTAATAGCAACCAGCTAGTATAGGCAATCAGGCATTATGGAAGAAGCCCAATGATTAGGCACAAAAATCTCTGATTGAATGATCTTCCTGGTGGCAGGCAGTACACAGAGAGTACATGTACACACATGCATATATAATGCAGGGTTGTTATGTTGGAGCTTAGCTTTGGTGCTGTCCATTTAATTATTTCCTGTTAGTTGGTGATGATCTAGCGATCGAGAGCTACATGGGAAAGTGGTTGCGATATGATGCATGCACATATTGCTATCTTAGCTCGTTTTGCCCTTTATATGAAACTGATGAAAGATAAAGATTAAGTTGAAGTATGTAAAACGAGAAAACATTAATGAAATTTTAATTATTATAAACTTGATAAATAGATATATTTAATATTTTAAAGGAACATCTATATATAAATGTTTAAAAAACGTACTAAAAGCTAGCTGCTCCCTTTTGGCCGAATTTAGCCGTTTAATTTGCAGTCTGCGCTGGAAATTAAACCGTGGGCAGTGATACAAGTGGAGAGATGGTTTGTAGTCTCGGTTGGTAACTCCTTTATAGTCCCGGATTTTCAAACGGGACTATGAATCTGGAACTAAAGATCACTATCTTTAGTCCCGGTTGAAATAACCGGGACTAAAGATAGCAGCACAGTCCCGGTTGGTTACCATTTTTTTCTTCTTTTTATTTTTATTGTTTCTTTCCAAATAGTGGCTCCTTCCCAAATCTCCCAAATATCCCAAATATCCCAAAATCAAAGTATCATCCCCAAATCAATGAATCATTCACATCACAAATTCTCTAAAATCTACAACTCAAATTCTTAAAAAAATACATCACACATCATATACATCACAGATCCAATGAATCACAAGTTCTTAGATCCAAATGTATCAAACATTCGGAAAAAAAAAGAAAATTGTGCTTCCGCTGCCGCCTCCCCCCCTCCGGCAGAGGAGAGGGCGCCGCCGGCCACCAGCTCCCGCCATCGCTGCGCTCCCTGCCGCCCGCGGCCCGCCGCCAGCCGCCGCCTACGGCCGCGCTCCCTGCCATCGCCCGCGGCCCGCGGCCCGCCGCGCTCCCTGCCGCCCGCGGCCACGCTCCCTACCGCCCGCGGCCAGCCGCCAGCCGCCGCCCGTGGCCCACCGCCAGCGCCGCCGCCGCCCGGGCACGCTCTGGTAGAGGAGGAGGAGGAGGAGAGGGGAAGGAGAAAGGGGAGAGGAGAAGACTCTGTGGCATAATGCCAGATCCGATCTAAGGTTGCTGTTTATGAGAGCTAGGGAGTAGAGAGAGAGGAAGGGGATGGAACGATAAGATCGAGACTCTGTTCCGCGCGCGGGTGGTTTTATTTTTGGTCCCGGTTGGTAAAGATCAAAATTTTTTTAACCGGGATTAAAAATCGTTTTTAGTTCCGGTTTTTAATGAATCGGGACTATTGTGGAATTTGGTGGACCGACCAAAGAGTGACTCCCTTTTGGCCGAATTTAGCCGTTTAATTTGCAGTCTGCGCTGGAAATTAAACCGCGGGCAATGATACAAGTGCGGTGTGCATTGATATGATCATGCAGCTAGCTAGCTAGCTAGCTCGTCTCTCGCTTTTGATTTTGTAGTGGAAAATCGGTTAGGTACACGATGCGGTGCGCGCGCGTTTTCAACGGCCTCACCAACCGTAGCCCCCCGCGCGGGCGAGAGACAGTAGTGCGGCGGCGACGCGCGTACGCGTACAGTAGCAGCAGCAGCAGCATGGCACACGTACAGGCTGTTTCCTCGCTTCGCTGCATACACCGCGCCGCGCCGCGTCCACCGGCGCGCGGAGCGTAAGCATGTTCGGGGGACAACGCGTCCCACAGCACATGGGCTCGATCGCTCTAAACTTTAGCGCTGCGCTGCATGTATGCGCCGCCAACTACACCGCGGCCGGGTCAAGAACCTGAACCTGACGCGCATTTATACTTTCCTTTCTTTTTCAAAATGGAAACAAAACATGCACAAAATTAACAATTTTGTGATGCATGGCTAGCTAGACAATGTGTGCCGAACATGGGCATTGATTTCTCTCAATTCAGATATATATACGGAACAATATATCCAAGGAATCAGTGATCAATGGCTATAGCCTTCCCGGACGCACACGTATATACCGAACCGAACTTGGGGACGGTTGGTAGGTCAACACCAGCAGACGGCCTGACGGACATGCACAGAAACCCGGCCTCTCAGTCTCAGGATGTGCGTGTCGCACCAACCAAACCTCGCAAGAATCACATGCATTTTCGCAATTGGGCGCGGTGAAGGTGCACGGGCAACCGGCTGATCTGCCGAAAAATTCCATTTGCCAAACAAACCTGTCACAGACAGCACTAGACAGTAGTAACGTCTGGAACAAGGGACAGGTATACCCAATGCCATATGGAGAACCCGTGAACGTCGGCTGGTCTCTTCCTGGAGCCCGTGCCTGTCACGGGGGGCCCAGCTAGCTAGTGCTATCCATTCCCATACATGCTGCCACATGTACTGTGTTCTCTTTTCATGGGCGTCGTGCATGATGAAATCATGCGTATCCCACTGCACGCGGTCCTGCGCCACCACCAAGTTCTGATCAGGAATTAAGCCGATCATGCTTGATTTAGTGGGTGATTAAAATGTACTACAAGCTTAATTTTATTGAAAGAAAAGAAAATGGTGGGTGTACATGTAGCTGCGCGCCAGGTGTTTCTCCCCCCTTTCTTTTTTCATAAAAGTTGTTTTTCTTTTTAGGTGCTAAGCGATTTCATTCAAGAAGAGAAACGTTCAGGGGTTTTCCGGCTAGCTTCATAAGGTGGTGGGCTACACGACCTGAATTCAAAGCTTCTAATTATTTGATACTAGGTCATTCCTTAATATTTGCGTATTTTTTTTATTTCATTCAAGGAAAGAAGAGTAATTTTACGGTTGTTTATGAGCTTCCATATTTTTTAGCGTAAAATTTAGATTTTTTTAGTATCTTCAATACTAGAAGGTACGAAAATTTGCATTAAAAATTTTAGTACCTCCAGATATTAGAAGGTACGTAAATTTCCACTAAAAATTTTAGTGCCTCTTAAGTACTTTAAAATTTCTCAAGGAACAAAGATAATATTAACCCCCATTTGAATTTTTGCTTCAAATACTTTCATATTCAACACCCGAACTCTTTTGATCGGATGAATTACAACTTGATTCGAATTTAGGACAGTTTTAATCCAACGTGATGCGTATGTGTAATGGGCCTTCCAGCTAGGCATCCGCGTGCTACTTCCTCCTCCTCCTCATCTACTCGATTCCCTCCTTTCTCCTATATATGTTTCCGGTGCCAAGATACTGGTCTATTCAAGGCTACAACCCAATTTGCAGCAGAGGTTGCCTGAGCCATCGTCGCCACCGCATGTGAAGTCGCCTCGTCCACTGCAGAAGAAGAGGGCTAGGGAGCAGTGGTGATGGCAGCCATAGAGCAGCGATGGTTAAATCGTGGAGGCTGTCCCTTTTCTTTGACAAGTGGTGCATGGCCTGATGCAACTATATTTTGTGAGTTTTTGAATCGAAGAGAGTGGTCTGAAACTCTGAATGGAGCAGCCCGTGGACAAAGAGGTCTTACATAGTGAACATTTTTACGCGTGTTCCTCGGTGAATAAATTAAACAAAGACGAACACTTAGATGGACTGACTATGTAAATTAGGTTAATTAATTACAAAAGGTGCACCACTTAAGCACCCCTCATATGAAAACAAACTATTTACAATGTACATGTCGACCACTTAAGTCACTTGTTTACGAAAATGTGTTTTCTCATATGGTTCATCTTATATGCCGTTGTTTCGCTTTATGATTCGCCTATATGGGTATCTTCAAAATGAATATTTTAAGTAGCGATAGTCGATTGTAATTAAAAGCGTTGCTTGTTCGAGTACTAGCTAGTGGTAACTAAGGCCAAAGAAACTCGATCAAGCTGAAGTTCTTTATGTTTTCAAAGAGAAGATCGATAAAGAAAAAAAAAACAGCAAGTAAAGGTTAGCTCCGAACTGTGCACTGCATTGCCCACTGGCGCATGCATGGGAAGGCACAACGCTACTAATATGATGATACCTAGGCTGCATCATGTTGAATTTTTTTTTGCAAGACATCTAGTTGCTGGATTTTGAGGAGTACGGTTGTGTTCGCTTTTGCTGAAGATAAAGACAAACTTATGATACGTAAAAATAGAAAAACATTATGATATGATTGATTTAGTTTAATTATTATAATTAAACATGAGAGAAAAAATATATATTATTTTAAAGAAACTTTCATATATGAAGTTTTCTTATGAAGTACATCGTAGATAAAATTTATAGCTTAATCATAAATAAAGGGACCAAGCACACTACATGATAAATTTTTCTGGACGCCGCCCCTTTTTGTTTTCAAGTGGTTCGTAAGTGGAACCGTACGGAAAAATAAGGGGAGCGGCGCGGGGCTGTCGCCCGCACGGGAAAATCGATTTTCCCATGCGAGCCTCCTAATCCGACCGCACGGGATAATCATCATTATCCCGTGCGATCGATTTAAGTGGACCGCACGGAAAAATCGATTTTCCCGTGCGGGCTTTTTAAGTGAACTGCATAGGAAAATACCTCTCTCCTTTCCCTCCCATCCACTTCAAATTTTTCACATCCTCTCTCTTACTTTTTTTTCTTTTATTCTCCCTCAACTACCCCCTCTCTCTCTACCTTATCTCTTCCCCTCAGTCAACTCCCTCCACACCTTCCACTCCTCCCCCCTTCCCTCTGTCAGGCCGGCGAGGCGGCGAGCCAGGCGCGGCGACGGCCGGGCGAGATGGCGGGCCGGCGCGGTGGCGAGCCGGGCGCGGCGGCGAGCGGGAGAGGCGGTGAGCAAGGCGCGGTGACCACCAAGCTGGCGAGGCAGCGAGCCAGGCGCGGCGACGGTCGGGCGCGGCGGCGGACCTCCTCCTGGTGGTCGTCCATGTCGTGCACGTCGACCACTGCCTCCCTTCCTATGTGGCGACGAGCAGGTGGGGCCCCGCCCAGATCCGGCGGGCAACGGCTATTTTCATGTTTTTTTTTGGTTTTTTTTTCCGTGCGGGTGGCATAAGACAACCGTACGGGATAATCAATTATCCCGTGCGGTCGTCGGGTCGCCCGTATGTAAAAATACCGATTTTCCTCAGACGTCGGGCTACAGATGGGCCGGACAACCGTATAAAACGTCCGCATAGGAAAATAGGTATCGTAGTAGTGAAGTACGCACCTCTCTAATGATCTAATCCTGTGGTAGCTACACAACAGATGTTGCGGTGTGTCGATCGCGGCTGGCGATCGACTTGGTAACCTCCCCTGCAGGGGCATGCAGAGCCGGGCACACATGTATACACAACCGCATACATGCACGTACGATTGACGCTGAGGCATATTATCGGCGACACCCTAGCTACCGCCATGCATCCATATCACGCATATATATTGATCGACTACGTATACATAGCTAATAGCTAGTCTCGTCGCCGGCAACCGAACTCATCATCACATCGATCATATCGTCAGCTCAGCTGCATATACATACGTACACGTACATCTCATGACCTATTGATCGATCGAGCGTAGTAGTACGTAGGCTGCTACACACTCCTGCTCCTGCATGTACATATGCGCGTGTACCGTGTACGCGGTTGTTGGGTCAAAAGCCAAGAGCGACGGCGCAACGGCGAATCGGCGATCCTGCAGCCGGCCCGACCGGAGTGCTGATCAGCTGTACATGATGTGTGCATGCCGGCCGCCAATCGATCGAGGGCAACGCGCAAACCACCACAGGTCGACGCATCCATATATATCCATTTGCACGCATGCACGCATGCGCATGTTCCCATCTGCCTATATGTCCATGCAAAAACTTGGACCTCATCATATCGAAGATCATATACAGTCGTAAATCTGAAATGCTCGTTTTCTTTTTTTGACCGTTTGGGAATAGAAAACAGGGACATATCCCGCGAAATCCATCAAATGAAAAAAAAATTAACTCGTAAAAACCAGATCTAAAATTCACTAAATTTATGAGAAAATTACTGCAAACAGATTTAGGCATAAACTACATTCTCACCAAATCTCAGATGCAATAACTTATTTGAAAGTAAAATATAAAAAAAATGAGTGAATAGTACTATATGTTCACGTAAAATTTGTCTTTTTAATTTCTGTAAAATGAAGCTGATTTTAGAATTGAGATTTGGTTTGGATGAATTTCATGCCTATATCTATCTCTAGTAATTTTTTTATGAATTTTTAGAAAACTTTCAGACATGGTTTTTCATGGTTTTTTAATTATTTAATGGTTTTCACTTCATAATTCCCCCCAGAAAACAGTGATGTGGTGGTAGAATTATGGGTGCATGACTCCACCCACCAGGGTACAAATCCTGATGCCCACGAATAGCTTTCAAACGGATTTTAGTGGAGATTAAGGATGTGCCACTGATTTCCGTCTCTTAGAGCATGTAATAGAAGACACATTCGTAGAAATATGAGTGTGTTGTTGCATGTATAGTGGTGTGTATACGTGTGGGTGTGCGTATGCGTCTACCGTGTAATTAAAAAAAAAAGGAGAAAACAGTCATTTATTAGACTCTGGCATTCAATTTAGACTCTGCGATAAAATATGGATGGATCAGATTGTGTGCAACTGCGTGCATTGGATCTTGATTCGTGAAATTGACACTGCATGCCCTCACATTTATGTTGTCAAAACATATCCACCTTCCGATGGAATCGTTCCTAGCTATCGCGGCCGGGCTGTTAATTTAGACTGATCGACATCGATAGACTCCAATCTGAAGCTAACTACACACCCACCAGCTAATTAATCCAGATTCGCCTCCTGATTAATCAATCGATCGCTCATCGATCCTCTCATGGTCATGGGCGGCCTGACCGGTTTGATTTGATCCCTGAAGCAGAGAGCCTAACCAATTACTACACCACGTAGTAGTACTCACCAACTAACACCAATAATTAGCACCCAATTAGTAATCGTCCCTTCTTTTCACAATACTTTATTATTGTAGCACTTACATTTTTATCAAAATACTCACTCCATTCCAAATTGATCTACATATAGTTTTTTTAAGTTATTCCTAAATGATCTACATATTTGTATTCATTCATTAGGTCTATTTGTTATTTGTGCGTTGGAGTAAATGGATATTGATGTATGCATCCATGCACACAAGCATTTATAACCCACATACAATATCTTGATTTGCTATTGGCTAGAAAATAGTGGGGATGGTGTATGCATTGAGTTTGTTGCTAGAGTAAATATAGTATGAGGGCATTCCCAACCCAATGACTAGGATAGTGTCCATAGCATTAAATAAGTTGCCACCTAGGACAAAAAAAAATAATGTGACAAGTGAATAAATGAGGAAAAAGAAGAAAACCATGTCTTACATGAGACATGGTTTCTACACAACATCCAAAACATCATGTGAGATAAGTAGCATTAAATTGAAGTATGGAATAGTGGTGTTTGAATTGGAAGAGTAGTGTCTAGTACTAGTTTCTTGATGATGTGGAGTTTATGGAAACCATGTCTAGTGTTATAGGTTGGGACTGCCCTGAGAGAGTTACTCCCTCCGTTCCAAAATATAGGGCGCAACTACTTTTTAAAGGTGTTTCATAATATAAGGCGTGCATGCATACATGACAATTAATAAGCATCACTTCTCTCCTAAATTATTATTTTTTAAATCATACACTCACAAGATGTTTAATTCTATTGGGTGCATGTATTGTATTAGTTGGATTGATTCAAACAAAGAGGTGATAATAATTGTTTCTTGGTCTTTGGGTTAAGGGTGGTTGTGCCTTATATTTTAGAATGGAGGGAGTATTAGTTTTTCTTGGTCTTGGTGTACATGTAGATCAATTTGATCTAATTTTAGAGTTGACATTATACTTTTACCCTTCATCAATAATGCAGCCATGCACAATTGTTATTAGACGTTGAGTTGTTAATTAATAAGGGGTGTGTTTAGTTTACGCCAAAATTAGAAGTTTGTTGAAATTGGAATGATGTGACGGAAAAGTTGAAAGTTTGTGTGTGTAGAGAAGTTTATGTAATGGATAAGTTGAAAGTTTGAAGAAAAATTTTGGAACTAAACTCGGCCAAGAGTTGATGATGTTTTAGGAAATAATTGGAATGCAGTTAAGGAGGATAATAACGATAGAATTTTGCTCATCTTTTTATTTGGTGTAAAATTTCCTAAAATGATAAATGATAATCTAAAACGGAGGGAGTAGTAGCTAGCTTGAGACCACTATTTTCTTCAATTAGTTAAGTGAAAAATGCACATATGCACACGCATACACCTATGATTGTGTCCTAACACATCTTGTAATTCGCACTGTACATATATATCCCCGCGATTGCTACCTTGTAATTGCACCCCTGTCCTTTGTTAACTATTAACACTTCGGGCTAGTACATTAATCAGTTGTTAGTACATCAATTAAGCTAAAAGCTAGCTCTTCGTAGATTATAATATATATTTTGAGCCATAAATGCAGATTTTAGCTAGGCTTTATTTTTAAATTTGACTCCCTTGCTTAAACCACACACAATATCTAGTGCCATCTGGCTACGTAGCCAACAACGAACTTGTTTAGTAAAGCGCCGCGTCCCAAAATATGCCGGATTATTATTATATATATATTGCAAAAAGTAGCTAACCTGATCTGTGTCGGCGACTGTAACGCGTCACCAATAGATTTATTTAAGATCGTAATTTGGGGCCCAGAAATTACAGTCAAAAGTGTCTGAAGCCACTGTCCGTAGTGGACACTGATGCCAAGCTAGCATGCATGGGAGCCGTAGATAAGTGTACACTAGATTTATTTTTAATCAAATTAACATTTTAAGTTTAAGCTTGTATAGTTATCTCTAACCAGCTGGCTAATTACAAAAGTAGTGCATTTAAGACACTCCAGTTCAGCTTTTGTTGTTGTCACTTTCTTTTTTTCTTAAGGAGAGTGTATAAGAATAATATTAGGGTGCGTGCGTAGTGTTGTATGTTGAGTGTATCCCTTTTATTCTTAAGAAATCCTTTCTTGTGAAGCTAAAAATATTATCGTGCAAATTTCTATTCATTATCTTAAAAAAGCTACAAGTAATTATTGCTTAAGTTTGTTTTCAGTTCTTGTTTCCCCTACTTGTGTCCAAGGTGCTTTATCTTATTCATAGTATAAATTGTTTATCTCAATCTTCATTTAAACTTGAATTATTTTTATTACGAATATGTTGTAATTAATCCAGATGTATAGTTCCAATACTTAAACTGATGGATTTGGATTTAATTAGCACCAACCCATTGAACTGAACTGATGAATTTGGACTAATTGGCACCAACCAAACGAACTGATGAATTTGGATCAATCGGCACCAACCAGATGACTCAAAAGGTCCAGCATGTATACACCTAACCAATGAAACAGTTTCTCAAAAAAAAAAGTACACATTTTGGAAGTTGTTAATTTACCCCCAGTATGTGTCGGCACTCGGCTGCAATCATACAAGTCACCAAGAGATTCTCCGATCCTAATTTTGGAACCAAATTTGTGTTCTTCATTGAGGTTCTAACCTCACCTCTCTCGTTTTCCGCATACACGTCTGCTAAACTATTGAACGGTGTGTTTTTTTTAAAAAAAATTTTTTATACAAAAGTTAGTGTAAAAGATCATATTAATTTATTTTTAAATCTTTTAAGTTACTGCTTAATTAATCATGCGTTAATTCGTCACTCCATTTTGCATGTGAAGGAAGGTGTTCCCAACCCCCTCCAGAAGAACACAGAGCAACTCAAACTGACTGACTCTGCTCTTCCTTCTTTTCTTTCTTTCTTTTTTTTTTTCCCTTTCTTTTTGCAGAGCACCGGTACTCTGCCTTTTGGGACACGTAGCGAAACTTCCCAACATTAGCGCTAATCATCTTTATTTATTTGCTAATTATCATTGTTAACGTAGTAGATTAGCCACAGCCCACAAGCCTTCGTCCCCACCCGACAGCGACGTCACCAAACCGCGCCACCACCACCACCACCCGCCGCCGGAGCAGCGCCTCCTCCTCCTCCTCGCGCCAGTATAAATCCGGCCTCCCCCTCGCCGTGCCACTCACTCATCCACCACCCAAAGACAAAGCAAGCAAGTACAGTAGCCATGGCGAAGCATCTCGCGCTGTCCGTGGCCGCCGCGGTGGCCGTGTCGTGGCTGGCGGCGTCGTCGGCGGCGGCGGCGGGGTTCTACGAGAAGTTCGACGTGGTGGGCGCCGGCGACCACGTGAGGGTGGTGAGCGACGACGGGAAGACGCAGCAGGTGGCGCTGACGCTGGACCGGAGCTCCGGGTCCGGGTTCACCTCCAAGGACACCTACCTGTTCGGCGAGTTCAGCGTCCAGATGAAGCTCGTCGGCGGCAACTCCGCCGGCACCGTCACCTCCTTCTACCTCTCCTCCGGCGAGGGCGACGGCCACGACGAGATCGACATCGAGTTCATGGGCAACCTCAGCGGCAACCCCTACGTCATGAACACCAACGTCTGGGCTAATGGCGACGGCAAGAAGGAGCACCAGTTCTACCTCTGGTTCGACCCCACCGCCGACTTCCACACCTACAAGATCATCTGGAATCCCCAAAACATCATGTACGCATCACAAAAACGAACTCAATAATCCTCTCTTCGTCAATCAAACAATCATCGCGTTAATTTGCTGAATTACTGATTACTTCCGCTATGATACAGATTCCAGGTGGACGACGTGCCGGTGAGGACGTTCAAGAAGTACGACGACCTGGCGTACCCGCAGAGCAAGCCGATGAGGCTGCACGCGACGCTGTGGGACGGCAGCTACTGGGCGACGAGGCACGGCGACGTCAAGATCGACTGGAGCGGCGCGCCGTTCGTGGTGTCGTACCGCGGGTACAGCGCCAACGCGTGCGTCAACAACAATCCCGCCGGCGGGTGGTCGTCGTCGTGGTGCCCCGAGGGCACGTCGGCGTGGATCCACCGCGAGCTCGACGGCGCCGAGCTCGGCACCGTCGCGTGGGCCGAGCGCAACTACATGTCCTACAACTACTGCGCCGACGGCTGGCGCTTCCCCCAGGGCTTCCCCGCCGAGTGCTACCGCAAGTGATTTTGAACTCGATCGATTCAAATCCTCCTCCATTGATGAGTTCTTGGCAATGATTTGTAATTGCTTCTTGTTCTTGTTTTCGTCTTCGTCTTCGTCTTCTTCTTCTTGATCCATGTACATTTTGCCATCCATTCGTTCTCCATTTGTTACAGTTACAGAGACAGGTTGATGGTGAATTACTATTACCGCCAATTTTTTTCTTCTTCTTGTTACTCGATCCAATTATTACTACTAGAGTTCATCTTGCACAGTTGGGCGGTGTGAAAAACTGAAAAAGAAAAGGGTGTAAAATTTGTTGCTGATGCTGAGCAAGTGAGCACATGCTTATGCTCTCAGGTATGAACAAAATAAACAGTAAAATTATCTGCAGCTGTTTGACCCGTTTCGGATTCCGCACGCTACATGTTCGTCCGTTTGACGCGGTTTGGTAGGATGCTTTGATTATTAACTCGATGATTAGCACAAGATGATTAATTTAGTTAGTGATGAATCTAACGCCCAACGGCGAGGTTTGGATGTGGTGCAGACTGCAGTGCAGGGAAGCAGACAAGCGGGTGACAACTGTGTGCTTCGCTGTTCTTGGGTTTCAGATTTCAGTCGTACACGCTGAATTTATTGAGCACAACAGCTCAGCCTCAGCTGGTAACTATCCGCCATGTTCTTATTGGCGTACGCGTTGGTTGGTTGCTGCACGCCCAATCCAATGATGCTGTCAACTACTGGCGTCTCACTGTAATTAAGTATAGGAGAGTAAGTTGGTAAAAGTAAAATCTTGCGGTTAATCTACAACTACTACCCTGATAAGGAATTTGAAATTTGAATGAAATTGTCCCCCCTGGCTGGACGGCGAGAACGGAATACTCTGCTAAGTAAATGCAGGATGTTTTTTTTTTTAAAATCTCTGTTAGAATTCGTACCAAAACAGTGCCCAAATTCTTGCAAGTTCAGTCCAGTTGGCCTCTCATCACTAGGAGTACTAAACAGAAACTTTTTTCCGATAATGAAATTTTATCCGACAGTGCAAACTCTTCATCACTTGGAGTGAACTTCTTTTATATGAGCGGCTCAGGTTCGTCATCAGGACTGAACTTTTACCGATAATGAAATTTAATCCGATTGTTCAGGCCCTTTGTCACTTGAATATTTGAACTTAGTGAATGTCTACTACTACTAACCGATAATGTCAAATCATGTCAACTATCACTCCACTTTTTGCCCTTCTTTTCCACTTCAAATGGTACAATAAAACCATCCGAAGAAATGTCACTGGCTGAAAGCAACAGCCACTAGTTTCTACAGCATCACTAGCCATGGCCTACAGTTGACAAAAACCCTTTTATTCCTGCACTGAAGCACAATGCCAAATCTTCAATGATGAAAGCCAGGGATTACGAGCAATCTGGTGCTGAATAAAGCTGCTGAGTATTTTGTGCTGGTGGTGGTGGACATGAAGTATAAGAGGCAAGAACAATGAATAATGGCTGCTGCTACTTCTTCCACTAGCTGTACTGCTTTTCAGCTCAGCAAATTCCAGAATTGCTTGTCCGGGATGGCCTTGTGGGACAGGAACTGGGAATAAAGGTTGCCTGCCACTTCGGGGGTTTGGCCTACACAACTCAACATGTTTAACACGGTTGTGATGATGTGATTCTAATGGCCTAATTGGTAGTACTAATGGTGCTTGGAAGTTGGAATCGACCTTTTGTGGGGTCATTTTGTTGGATAACTAATAAAGTGTTCTTCTTAGTGGAAAAAAAGGGGGGAAAAAAAGAAAAACAAGAGGAGGATAAGTGTTGCTATGGAATGAAGCAAGAGGATGAATATAGTACTCCCTCCGTTCCAAAATATAAGGCACAACCATCCTTAACCCAAAGACCAAGAAACCATTATTATCATCTCCTAGTTTGGATCACCCTAATAAATATAATGCATGCATCCAATAGAATTAGAGATCTTGAGGGTGGAGGATTTAAAAAAGTAATAATTTAATGGAGAAGAGGTCCTAGTTAAGTGTATGCATGCATGCATGCCTTATATTATGGAACATCTAAAAAAGTAGTTGTGCCTTATATTATGGAATGGAGGGAGTACTAGTAGGTCCAAATAATTTGGAATCTCATGCTAAGCCTTTTAACTCATGCACTTCAATTATTTTCCCTGCACAGAAAAGAAGCCAGTGTATGTGTTTTAAGATCTCTCCTTCTTTTTTTTTTTTCATATTTTTGTTTTTTGAAGCAAATATTCTTATGCGGCAGATGAAAAAAGAACCACTTACCCAAAAGATAATGGCTCAAAAATATATTTTGCACAAACGTACAAAAAATGATGCACATACACAAATCAACAACACAGAATATTCTATGTGGAATATGAGAGAGACTATACTTTGAGAACAACTAAAACATGCAAAAATCTTAAAACATATAGACAAATTTCTGTACTGTGCAAGGAAGCTATACAAATTTTCTTCACACTTATAGAAAAGCAGTAAAAGAGAAAATTAGTTGTCGAACCCTTCTGCTCTAGCAGTATGTTGGGTTTTTTTTAAAAAAAAGAAAATAGATGATCCAATAGCATAGGACAGACTCGGTCATGTATCTGTTGGAATTAATAGAGGGGCCTTAGCCCATTCAAAAATTAATTATTTGAAAAATCACAAAAGCCCACCTTATGAAATAGCATTAATGGGGAGTTTAATACCACCTTACTTATTCTAGGAGAAGGAGACCTCCTTACAAGGGAGGATGCTCTCCTAGCCACTTGAAGCATGTGAGGTGGAGAGAAGAGGGGGAACACGCGCGCGCTCGCTCGTCTGGCATGGCATGGCGGCGCGCGTGCACGACGTACGCTACGCGTCGAATGGTCCGCCAAAATTGCCCTTGCGCAAATGCAGCCTCTTTTTGCAGTTTTGTTTTGCTGCAGGAAATTCGGATTTGTTTGTTTTGGAAACACTCCGAATACTCCAGTGCGTGAAACGGCCCTCCTTTTGCAGTTTTGTTTTGCTGTGGGAAATTCGGATTTGTTTGTTTTGGAAACACTCCGAATACTCCGGTGCGTGAAACGGCGTGGAGTCCGGATAAGTTACGCGCGACTTATCCGGTTCGGTTACGCGGAGCAGAGATAGTATAGGTGTCCTGATATCTCCCGCCATCTCCATGCAACACACGCGAAATCAATATAGGGTTTGCCTCTTCCTTTGCATTGCGCCGTCACTCGTAGTCTACTCCATCCCGCTCGTCGGCATGCACCGGCGATCGGGAGAGTAGATCTCTGGAACCTTCACCTTCGATGTCCTGCACTGGGAGAAGGCGGCAATAAGGTTTTTGGGAAGCGCTTTGCGCGACCGCTCCCTATTTGACCACAACGGCTCGTCTTCCTCTTCGCACGCGTGCTACACGCCGTCGTCAATGTCCGCAACCACAAGTACTTCCTACTGAGCAACCGGTCTTCTGGTACCCTTGGTACGTATTCAGCATGTTGCGCATATTTGATCTGTTAATGCTTTACTGTCTAATATACATGTGTAGATCTCATGATGCGTTTATACTAGTTTACATCTGCAATTTTATGATTTATTTATAAAATAAATTAAATCATTATGTGCTTATAAATTCAACAGTATGGTTCGACAAGTGGTATTAGCAAATGTGTGTGTGATGTGTGTGTAGTAGACGTGTGTAATAAATAAACACTAGTAATATGCCCGTGCTAACGCTACGATGATATTTAACAATGTATTGTAACGCATTTTCAAGAAAATTATTATTTGACAAATGAAAAATATTGTCATACTATAATTTTCAAAATAATTATATACTTAGATTCTTATCTCCATATACTGAATGTCAACCGGCAGGACATTATCTGTTTAAAATGTAATCCCAAACGATCACAATTAAGAAATCACATCTCATTTTTTTTCAGCCAGCAAACATTGCCCCTATCAATAAATTGCATGATCCACACTTTTTATCAGTAAAATCAAATACAGAAATCACAAATGCCAGCCTAGGATACCCTGGTACGGCTGTGGAGAAGCGTATCCGTATCGGATACGCTCCGATACGTATCCTGTACGTAGCCTCTATTTTCCCGATTTTCAGAAAAAAGAAATAATTAGGGATAGGAGCCGCCACCACACGCCGTACGCCCCCTAGCTTAGCGCGCGCAGCACCACCGCTGCTCCGGGGTCAGGGATTACTTCATTCAAGTGAGGTCTCACGTATTGATGGTTCAGTGCATCCTGGATCTTGATGTTGTGATTTTGGACACCGCAAAGTACAAGACTACAAAGCCATAAGTGACTTTTGAAGATCCAGTACTACTGCAGTACTGTTGATCTGATCAAAGCTATACAATTCTAAGCTTTAATGTATCTGTGTTTTGCTCTATTAGTTATCTTTCAATTATTTGCATGTTCATTATTTTGGCCTCAATCAATTCTCCCATTTTCTTTGAGGAGTGCATTGTTTTTCTTAATTTATTATGTATATATAGACGTATCCCCATATCCATGTTTTTCAAAAATAGCCGTATCCCGGTATCCCCGTATCGCGTATCCGTATCCTCGTATCGGGGTAACATAGATGCCAGCAACACTTCTGCAGGAAGACAAGAGCATGTGCAACCAGTTCCATTGGCAATGGAAAAGAAGCTTCTTGTCTGTATCAGAAGATCATTTTGTTTTAGCAAGAAGAAACTTGTTGATCATCAAGGACTTTAGTATTAATAAATAAACTACCCTCAAAACCAGAATTGTGACCTAAAAGACCAAGACTCCCTAGTCAGTCCCCAGCAGGTACCCACGGCAATGATTCTTCCAGCCGTTCTTGTTTTCCTAATTGAAGACTCATTATTTTGTTCCTTCCAAATTACACAAGCAATCAGGACCGCAACTGTGTTGAAGCCTCTTTGTTCATAACCTTGGAATCCTTTTCACACACCTGCAACTCAAATGTGACAACAATGAATAAGTAAATTAAGCTAGAGGATGCATTACGACAAAGGCTAATCAATTCAATCAAAGTCAAAAGTTTATTGTAACAATTACAAGAAAAACTTGCTATCTTTGAGGTAAGTAGCAAAGAATACAATATTAATTATTCCATCAATGTTGGTCCACTCAAAAAACCATGGAGTTAAACGGTTATACAACAAAACAGCAGTTCAGAAAAAAATGCATTTAGTTACCTCCAAATAACCATATGCCAACTCCATCTACTACATCTAGCCAACCATCACAACACACGAGCTATAAATATGCATTTTCACCACTTGTCTGCACCTTAAGATTAATAAAGATGACCTTGTCAAAAGGATAGAAATATGAGGTTTATCTTAATATTGCCACATCTAACAAAACAACACATGGAGGGCAACTATCTGAGTTAATGCGTCCCAATAGAAATATTAAGAAACATGTTACTTCCAATACCAGTTTAAGGGACCAAGCAGCTGGTAGATCAGATAGAAGACTATAACTATACACATGCTTCGTTGATAACTGTAATGGAGATGTCACGGCCAAAGTTCAGAAAATAGGACTATCTCTAGATTTGTCAGGTTCAGATAAGAAGTTGGCAATGTGGGCGGCGATTAGACGACTTGACTTAAAGGGAATCCAATGGCTCACAGCGTAAAGGATGAGAACGATGGTTCATGTGAGACATGGGTTTTCTCCAGGCTGTCCCGTTGACATCATGTTTTATCGGGATGTGTTTAACCCGTTCTTAATTTCAGAACTTTTCTTTCATTACACTTGATTGTAATCAACTAATTAAACCCGGCCTATATATATATCATGGGAGTTGGGTGGAATGTGAACTAAGAAAATCATATTCCTAGTCCCTTTAGTAGTACAATAGCCAGCTTAGAACACTATGATTTATCCCCAATTCTCTTAATTCCAAATCTGAGCACAAGCTGCTAGGAGACCTACAACAGCATGGTGGCTCAAAGCCAGCGGCAGTGTGGGAACTCGAGCCCATGAAGTCCTAACTTCAGTATGCACAGATCAATTAGAGGAAATCATTTGCTTGATCAGAACAAACCAAAATTATGACGAATCTGATTAATTTGCTAAGGTAGTATGGTATATATTAAGTAGTAAAGGTTAGCAAATATTTAAATTCAACAAAGAGGAAGTTAGGCATATATTTCTTCTTGAATTGCACATTCATATTTCCTAAGTTGCGACCGGAGAATTCAAGCAGGCAACTGAACCCCAGGTATACAAGCTTAACCTTTCGCACACCTTCAGCCTAACACAATGATTTTTTAACACAATGATCAGATAAAGTGTACCCAGCATTTCTGATATTGTATTCAAGAAGAAAAATTAGCTGCTTCTAGTTCTTATCCCCATCAATTAGCCACTGAAAATTAGTGCACCTCGTACAGACGTACAGTATAGCAGCATACATCAATAAATCTTGTATCTATTAACACTCTGAATCTAACTTGTTTCTGTTTTGACAAATTCAACTGATAAATAGCTTACTCGTCCATTCAATAGTCCTACATAAAAATCATTTTCCATCATGGAAACCTATGTCAGACTATGAATTATTGACTCTACTTTAGAATTACGAATACATCCTTATGTAAATATCTTGAAATGAGATAAGTGACAAAACACCTTGAGGAAAAGGATGCAGAAGAAATTTCCTACATAAGTAAAATAACACACGGTTTGGAATAGAAAAAAAATGATGTCTTAAATTCTGAAAAGGAGGTGGGGAAATTAAGTAGTAAAACACAGTACTGGCTCATGGTTTATCTGCATGATGGAGTATAAAGTAACTGTAGTGCACTACTCGTATACAATAGCAATTAATAATTAGCAGAAAAAGAGTGTGCATATAGGTAAAGAAGGTATTTCTTTGAATTGTTTAGCAAATTGGTCAGGAAGACGTGTGAAGAACAGATCAAAAGCATTGTTTCAGGGAATTGATTAAGCCTGATATGCTGTAGTAGGAGACTTTCACTCCTGGTAATAACCACTCTTTCCATGTATTTTAGAACATTGTGCCCATGGACACCTATTTTCTCTAAGGTTCATCAAGGTAAAATGAAGATCACCTTAGCTTGAGCCTGCTATACGCAAGGGCCAGGTGTTTCTCCATAGCAGAACAAATATATTATTATTGCTGAAACAAATAACAGTGAACATTATTCAAAGGAAATGATTATCAGTCATTCTGGAATATCAAGAATTACCACACAAGAACTCACTTGTCAATGTGAGCCACCAGGTTAGATCAAGCAGAGTTCAGGCACTGGATTAGTTCTGTCCGCTAGCATCCAGCATCCAAACATTCCATCTTCAAAATTCCTATTCCCCAAAATTCCTTGAGTACTGGTGTTTTGATTAAATTATCGATCCTCCATGTAGCAAATAAACCAAAAAAGTACAGGTTCACCAGGTGGCTGTATGCAGAACTGATGAGCATTTTGGCTCTCAACCTGTATATTTGTAGTGTCAGAAAGATAAAAATGGTTTAGCAGCAGTACAAAAGATGCAACATACCTTTAAACATGCCATCAATTCAAATGGGTCAATGCAAGTGGTGACCATTAATATATCTGCTGCACCTTGCAGTACAATCTGTAGAAAACATCCGTAAGTAAGAGAAACAGAGAGAAACAGAGCAAGCTCAGATCAAAATAATGATTTTCGTGAACAGATCAAAATAATGATCGAAACAAAATTATGGTTCAACAATCACAGAGCTAACTATTTGATACAGTAAAGCTTGATAAATCTAGTTACCTCGTCGGCGGAGTTAGCAGCGAATGAGCCAGGGGGACGCGGCCGTAGGTGTCGATGGAGTGCCGCAGACCAGCAATCATCGATGACGGAGGCTGAGCTTGGGCACTGCAACGGCGTTCTTCCAGGACGATCGTGAATCGCGGCTCAGGCGCGGTGGACGTGGAGGACGAAGGGCCGAGTCGTGGTGTTGGACGATGAGGACGGCGGTGATTCGTCGCCGGCGCTGTGGACGACAGTCTTGAAGGACGGCGGCGGTGATTCATCGCCGGCGCCGTGGGCGACGGTCCTGGACGACGGCGGAGGGCGACATGGAGGAAATCAGCGTGGTGGCGGCACATGCTTACCCACGCGGGAGGAAATCGGCGTGGCCCTAACACATTGATGGCGGCGCGATGGAGATCGACGACGACCTGAGGATAGACGGCATGGACGGCAACGATTCTTGTGACGGGCGTGGGGCGCGGCGCGGAGGAAGGGAGGGAGCGCGTGGAGTGGGGTGCTGGGGTGGACGCACGGCGGGCGGATTACCGCCGATCGTGCGGCGGCGGTGGAAGGGGTGATGGGCGCGCGGCGGCGCGAGAGGGAGAGGAGCGAGCGCGATCTGATCGAGAGGGAGGGAGGAGCGCGATCAGCGCCGCGAGCCGGGTGGGGACGCGTTTTGTGCGATACTGATGGGGATGGGGAGGGGAGGTGCACGATTTGTTATCAATAGGAGCCGTCGGATCAAGTTCATCGGTTGATTTTCGATCATTGGATATGTGACATGATGAATGATGAATGAGTAATAAAACCATTTGTTCAACTATATAGGATAGATATAGAATAGATTTCAATTGTATGTTAGCTACTAGTATTGATCACGAGTGAACTTACTGGCATTGAACAAATTTTCTCAAGGAAAAAAAAAAAAGAAAACAAAAGGATAACCGTACTTGGGCTGGGCCGTTCCAGGCTGGCAGTGAGTGTTGCCCTTTTGGGCCGATTAACATAGCACATCAAAGGGTACTAGGAATAAGTTCACGGGCCCTCCCTCAACTTTACACCGAGATTTTTGATGACCCTTAACCACAAAATCAGAAATGTTTACCCCTCAACTATGTAAAACCGTGCATAAAAGGTCCCAAGGCAGTATAAAGGCCTGATTTCGCTAACGTGGCATCCTAGTCAGCAAAAATAATTAAAATTAAGGAGGGGCACACATGTAAATGAAAAAATGGTGTGGGTCCCACATTTCTCTTTTTTTTTCTTTTTCTCTTCTCTTTTCTCCTGGTTCTCTCGAGCAGGTGCGGCGATATAGGGGGAGAGGTGGCTGGCGGCGGAGCAGGGACGGTGGCGGCGGGAGAGGAGGAGAGGTGGCGGCTGGCGCGACGGCGAGCTCGGCGGCAGAAATGTTTGAACGCGCCGGGTTGTAACACCCTGAAAATTTGACCAATAAAAACAAAACTCTAAAAATACAGACCTTCGAAAACTTTTTAAATTAATTGCATCATGCCGATTTTATTCGCCTATTTTATTTGGATTTGATTTCGAAGTTCATTAGTCGTGAGAAAAGAATAGTTAATTAGGAATAAACCCTAAAAATAAATTGGCAAAATAAATATAATTTAAAATAAAGATTAGGTGAGGATAGAAATAAATAAAATACTATCGTGACCATAATGGTACTAATTAAAGTTAAGTGCGATGGAGCAAGAATTAACCCTAATTAAAAATTCAAATAAATTATATAAAAATAAAATATGGGTAATATTAATCTAGGGTGAATTTTTAGTTAGAATAACACAAATATTGAGTAAACTTCATTTATGCAAAAATTAGAATTTATAGGGCTATATTTAAATAGAAAATAGGCTAAAATCGGAATAAATAGGAAAGATCACTATTCATTGCCCGCTAGGTGCTCGAGTGCGTCTCCTAGCCATCCTCCTTCTCTGCCGCGCACGCCTATCGCCGTCGAGCCCCGCGCCGCGCCGCGCCGTCCTAGTGCCACCGTCGCCCTCGTGCATGTGCCGCGCGCCGTCGCCGTCGCGTCGCCCGTCGCCATCGCCGCTCGTCGCACCGTCGCCGTCACCGCCTCGAGCCCGTGTCGCCGCCCGTCGCGTCCCGCCCCGAGCCGCGCACCACCGCTGTCGCCGTCGCCGTCAACGTCCCGTTGCCGCGCGCGTTCCATCGCCACCTCGCGCCCCGTGCCGCCGCTGCCGCGCCGTCGCTATCGCCGTTCTGTCGCCGCGTGCGCGTCCCATCGCCGCCTCGTGCCCCGCGCCGCCGCGCCGCCGTCGCGTCACCCCCTTCACCGCCCCCCCCTCTCTTCCCTCTCCCCCCTTATTCCCTCTCTCCCCTATAAAAGCCCACCATTCTTCCCTCTCCCCACTCCATTCCCTCCTCCTCTCCTCTACTCACTCCACCGTGTCGCCGTTGTGCCGCCGCGCCGCCGCCTTCGCGCCGCTGCTCCGCCGCATTTGAGCCGCCGCGCCGCCGACTTCGGTGACGCCACACCGCACCGGGTGCCGCGCCGCGTCCTGCGCCGCCGTCGCCGTCGTCGCCACCACCGCCGCCGCCGGTGAGCCGTCTTCCCCCTCCACCTCGCGCCCACCGCCGTCGCCGCCCGGGTGAGCAAGAGCCGAGAGAGAGGTAGAAAGAAGCCGGGAGGGAGGAGAGAAAAAGAAAAGAAAGGAATGGGAGAAAAAGAAAAGAAAGAAGGAGAGAAAAAGAAAAGAAAGAAAAGAGGAGAGAAAAAGAAAAGGAAAAATAAATAGAAATTAGAGGGAGATTAAGGAAGTTTAGAAATTTTAAAATAATTAGAATTTAATTATAGATTAATTATAGTCGTAGAATTGCAAAATTTAATATAATTATAGATTATTTTTGGGTAATCTCTATAAGTAATCGATTCACGGTAGAAATTCGGATTTAATTACTAGGAATTTTAGCCGTGTATTATATTTAATCGTTTAGTCATAGACTAAATTAAATCGTACAATATTATAAGATAATTTTAGGATTTTGTCCGATATTTAGCTTGCGATAGAAATTTCTAACCTATTATATGGATGTAATACCCGGGCGGATTAAATTAAAAACTTGCGCTAATAAAATATTTATGCCACAAAATAGTTTGGGGATGGATAGAGTTAAACAAACGGAGTAGCTCTATTTCCCGAACGAAAATAGATAATGTAAGAAACCGACTTCCGCGCTTGATATCTTCTTGGATTTACTTGGATCTTTATTTGAATTCTAACCGAATTCAAATCGTTTCTTCGCACGTAATTTTAGAGCCCGAGGGAGTTGCGGATACGAGCGAGGACCAAGACCCGCAAAGCTTCGAGCAAGGCAAGTCATCACTATTCCTTGAACATGTTGATCCCAATTGCGAAATTGTTTTGTTTACAAATAAAATTGCATGCAATGATGAACATCCTACTTGTGAATATGCCATGCCTTGATTATTGTTTACCCTTAAATCTTTGTTACCATGATTACGTATGAGTCCCTAGTCAACTATGACCATTACTTAGAAATGTTATTCTAGAATCATGCATACTCATATTTATCAAATGCTATATGCTTGGGCAATTACCTTTGGGAAGGTAATTGAGATGCGGCATGTGGAGACATGAGCGCCACATTGCCATGATATTGATGACATGATTTGTGAAAGGAAAATAAAGTGAAACAACTGTTTTCGACTGGGGCGGCTGGAGGATTTGGGTGGTGTCCGGAAAAGGCTAGTGCCATCCCTGGTCAGTTAAGGACCAAGCCATGAAGTTAAGCATGAAACGACCCCCGTACAACCGCACTTCTCGTATGGGTATAGACCTAGCGGAGTAGATAGCTGAGCGGAGGCAGTATCCATGCGTAGTGGTCTTCTTTTAGGTGTGTGATGCGGCAAGCAGTCTGCTGGCGGATGTTCCGGATGGTCAGAGGCTGGCTTGGCAATACTACATGAGGATACCCATAAGAGAACAATCATGATGGACTGGGTTCAACGACAAGAAGCAACGTAGGAATGTGTGTTTTTCCCTTCCCGGGAGCGTTAGAACTCCTCTCACTGCTAGAAACGTATGACGCCTAGAGTGCATGAGGGCTAAAGTTCATGGAGCGGGTACTGCCAATGCGAGGTTATCGAAAAGCTTTGCCGTGACGCGTCTCATGTGTTGGGACGAGGCTCATGTGTTGGGCAGTCGCGGAGTGTGGGTAAAGTGTACATCCACTGCAGTGTGAGTAAACCAAATCTATTCGAATAGCCGTGCTCACGGTTATTGAGCACTGGGACGTGTATTATACTTGACTAGACTCTAAATTCTTAACTTGTGTGGGATGGGATATTGTGTCACGCCCGGAAATTCACTAATAATTTCCGAACTAATTTGTGCATAAAATCCTCGTCCAGGAATCAGCCGAGGTACACAAACTGACAATTTAATATACAAATCCATCATAATAATAACGTTACATACTTACAAAAGAAAAGAAAAACAACAGCAGCGGAATAACGGTCTAGCGATGGCTTCAGCTCCACTCCCACAGGCAACTCAACTGGGGTATAAGCCAAACGTCTTCTCCTTCTGGATCCTTTTTCTTCAACTGAGGTTGATTGATTATTGCAAGAATGAGCATATGACATACTCAACAAGCCACACAGCAAATATGCAAGTGCACAAGGATACCAAAGGATGGCATAAAATAGGCTCATTTGCAACAGCAACATTTAGCAAACATTTAAGAGTAATAAAACAGTAGAGTACTTTAATCATTAATTTTAATCAACACTGAACAACACGCCCATGCTGCTCAGGCCCAACCATTCTGAACAACCATACCCGGCTGTATAGATCTAACTCCAAACCAGGAGCTAAGCAAATTATTACCAGTTATAACATCCATAATTATTGTGAGAGGTGGTGTGAGACTAATCACGAAAAACATTGCTCAACTCGCCCATAACCGCGGGCACGGCTATTCGAATAGTTTTACTCTGGCCAGAGGTATACCACTGTACCCACAAGACACAGCCTCAACATCATGTCTACCATGCGTCGCGATACTGGAAAGTACCCGAATAGAGGCTGTGACAATACCCTCTGCACAACACAACTCACCACAGTGCACCATTCCTGGATCATAATCACCCCCTCAAAAACCAGAGGCATGGACTCCCCAGCGACCCCCACGGACTTCTCGCCGCTTCTCAGTCTGGTGCCCCGCAATGAACCATGCTATACAACAGGTAAAGTCGTTGCCCACGCTGGCTTGTGGTTGGCACGGTTAATGTCTCACAACAGTAGCTCGCGAACCGGTCCTTAATTGCCATGAGCACGACCTTCAAAACCATGTGCTCACAACCCACCATTGTCAAGTTTTAGTTATCAATTAATTATCATAACACGATTAACCATCGTGAGCTACCATTAAATATAACCATAAGTGATAGTGTAACATTAGTTATCCCAATTATGTGATAATGTTTCTAAGCATGGCTAAGCAATTATATATATATATAGCATTTAGCTGAACCAAACCAATATATATAAGGTTCTAGCTAATCAAATTATAACCCATAGGAAAATAAAGTCTTCTTCGGCCATTAATTAATCGGGAAAGGCTCACCACCCGATGACATTCGAAAATAATGCATAAGTTGAAATAAAATAATAGCTTTGAACGGGTTCAACATGCTCAAAGGGTTGTTTGGGATCTGTGTGACTTGCCTTGAGCTTCCGCAAACACTTCTGAACCTTCCTCAACGAAAACGCTCTCCTCCGGAACGTTGGAAACTAAAGCGAAAGAACAAAATCAACAAAACAGTACAAAAACAAGCAAAAACAGTACATATGGATATTTTTAACATGTAGATCTTGATTTTAGATGAATTTAGCAACTTGAACCACTCGAATCCGAGTTACGATGATTTAGTGATGAATTTCCGAAGATTTAATCTATTAAAAAAAACTGAAAAAGAGGAGATGATGACGTCATCGACGGCAGCCACAGCACGGGTGGCGACCTCGCCGGAGCTAGGGTGGTCGGCCGGACTTTTGGAGGACACCTACGCATAGAGGACAACATTGCGAACTCAATGGTGCTCACCGATACGACAAACGACGACGGACGACGGCCGGCGGCGAGGTGGACGGCGGCGGCGGCTTCGGTCGGCGGTTGCACCGGAGCTGCGGTGGTCGGCGGCTTCGGGGGACAGGCGGCCGGGCTTCTCCACCCTCCCGCGCACCTAACGGTGGTGACGGCGACCGGCGGCGACGACGAAGGCAGCGGCGCGACGCGGATGGAGCTCGGCCGGCGACGATGGCGGGGTGGAGCACGTGGCGGCGGCGCTACGAGGCACGGGAGATCACGGGAGAGGGGGCAAACGAAAGAGGAGGACTAGGGGGGGTCCTATTTATAGCCTTGGATTGAAGAGATCGGACTCCTCCCGCAAGAAATCGATCCGGGAAATCAAAAACTCGGTTTTGGAGATAAACTCGAAAACGAGTTCGCTTCGGATAAGATACTCAACGATTTGCTCCGATTTTTGGGGGTAAAGATAGAGGAGGATAAGAGGAATATTTCCCCTCAACTAATTTGGAAAAAGGAACAATGGGGAGGCGAGATTTGGAAGGAGGAGGCGGTGGCATTGTGCACGGCACGGCTGGCTCGGGCTCTGCCTGAGCTGGAAGATGAACAGTAGCGCAGGGAGGGAAAGTAGACTTCTTGCCGGGCTTTTCTTTTCTCAGCCTGATTAGAAGAGGGAGCAAAACCGGACTTTGGCTGAGAGAAGAAGAGAGGATGCAGGCTCGGGTTGGGCCGGCGGAAGAGAGAGGAAGGAAAGGAATGGGCCGATTCAGCCTAAGATAAGGGAGGAGAATTTTTATTACTTTTCCAATTAAAATAATCACTTAAATGATCTTTGAATTGTTAAAAATACTTCCAATGCTCAAATAATTTCAAGAAAAATCCTGAAAATACTTGGACACTCAAAGTACTTAACAAAATTATAATCAGACCATTTAATGATTAATTTAATATGCAAATAATTACTGAAATGTTCTTTATATGATTAAAATTAGGAATTGAGCTCCGAAAAAATCCGAGAAAATTCCAGAGAGTATAATTAACCATGGAGAATTTAATAAAAATTAAATCCATCCATGCTTTATATTTAGAAAATTTTATTTCCCACATTTAACTTCACTTGTAAATTAATGAACATTTAATATAAATTCTATTAATATTTTATTAAATAATTTATAAATCCTGAAACGAAATTCAGGCTGTGACATATTGCATGATGATTTTTATGTTGTTGGAGCCACTTCCTGAGAGGCGGGGAGGTGGACGTCCTCAGAAAACCATGACGACTCAATGGCGGGAAGCTATCCTTGGGATCACAATGAATGGTGGACAGAACCGTCATTGTTTAAAATGAACACTGGTACTAAAATTTGATCAATCTGTGCTAGGTCTTAGGCTTGTGAAAAGAATTACAAAACTTGCTTTGCGGAAAAGAACCAAAGCCATCCTTTGAATACCCCTGTCATATGCATTGTTGCTGTGGTGGCTTGCTGAGTACGGTTGGTACTCACCCTTGCAATATACAAACTTAATCAGAGGTCAGAGATGAAGCTTCGGAGGATCCCTACGCTTACTACCAAGAGGGTGATGAAGATGATGGCGCTCAGTAGGTCTTAGTTACGGTCGTTGCCTGTGGCAATGGCGTGCCACTACCTTAACTCCGCTGCCTTATCTACTTCTGTTTTTGGAATGTATTCCGAGCCGCTCGGTCCGATGATATAAGACTATGCCTGCGGGCTTTTGATGTAATAATTCGCACTAGACTTTCGTGTATGTACATTTGGTATTTCAGCTATGAACTCGTGTGTACCAGACTACTTGATCCAGGGAAATGGTACTGTTTACACGATTGATTCCTGTTATAAAAATGGGGGTCCACACGGGTGCTCGACCTCTGGCCCCGCCGCCGGCGAGCGGCGCTCTCTCCCTGTCGACCCTCTCTCCCTCCCTCGCCTACTCGTCCAACACCGCCATCCTCTCCGCGCTGTCCCGCCACGGCCGCCCCCGGGAGGCCCTTTCCCTCTTCTCCACCTCCGCGATCGTCCGCCCCGACGTCGACTGCCGCGATGTGTCAGAAGGTGAGCTCGCCGCCGCCGAGCTCGCTGTCGCCAACTGCCTCCTCTTCTCCTCTCCCTCCTCCGCCGGTGGGGATGCGATGTCGTTCACGCCGCCGGCGCCCACGATGCCGAAGCTAACCACTCCTCCGCTGCTCTGCCCTCAGCTGCGCTCGCTCGCCGCCGCGCTCACCCTCCGCTATTGTACCCGCCGTCGCGCTCGCGCTCCGCTGCTCTGCCCGCATATGCACTCACCTACCGCCGTGCTCGCCCTCCGCTTCTCTGCCCCCGCTGTCGCGCTCGCCCGCTGCTCGCTCGCGCTCCACTGCTCGGCCCGCCGTCGCTCCGCTGCCGCGCTCGCCCTCCGCTGCGCCACCCGTATCCGTGCGTGCCGCTACGCCTGCCGTCGGCCTCTTAGTGAAGAAGAGAAAGAGATAAGAGAGAAAAGAGAAGAGAAGGAGAAGAAAAGGTAAGAAAAAATGTGCAGCTGACATGGGGGCCCGACGTACTTTTTTTTTAAAAAATTGCTGACTAGGATGCCACGTCAGCGAAACCACCCATATATACTACCATGGGACCTTGAGTGAACGGTTTTAGTAAGTTTAGGGGTAAATATTTTTGGTTTGATGGTTAAGGGACCTTAAAAAATCTCGCTGTTAAGTTGAGGGACCTCCGGTGAACTTATTCCCATGGCTGGGTAACGTCTTGTGTTGGGCCTGGCCAGCTAAATTTCTTCCTCGTCGTTGCGTCCTTCTTCTGTCGTTCCTATCATCACCGTTGCTGCTCGTTTGTGGGTGTTTGGTGGAGGAGTCGAGGAGACCGTCACACGTAGAGATGGCAACGGGGACCCATAACCCGAGACCCGATGGGTTTTTACTCCATTAGGAGTCAAATATGTTCTAAATATTGTATCCATGGGTCTGTTATCGGGCAAAACCTCACCCATCGGGTGAGACGGGTCGTGGAACATTTTATACCCACCCGAACCCATTAACCCGCGGGTGAAAAATACCCATAGGCCTCAAGCCTTAGCCCAGAAAAAAATATGTGTGCAGCCCAAGGCCCAACAACTAATCTAACCCTAGGTATAAAAACCTCCCACCCATTTCCTCTCCCTCTCTCTCTCTCTCCTTTAGTTTGTAGGGTGGCCCGCCTGCCGTCGCCCACACCACTAGCAGCGCCGCACGCCACCCCCGTGCTCGGCTGCGCCACCTGCGCCGCCGCACGCCACCACGGCGCTTACCCCCGCCACCTGCGCCACCGCACGACAGTGCCATGCTCGCCGCATGCCACCCGCACCGCCGCATGCCACCACTGTGCTCGCTCGCGCCACTTGTGCTGCCGCACGTCCGCCCCGCGCTCGCCGCACGCCGGCCCCGCGCCGCCGTATGCAGTACAGGCCGAGCTAGGGTTAGGTATTAAGGATTTTGGCCGGGGTCAATCAGACGCCGAGCTGCTGAGGCCGCGGCCGCATCGTCATCTCTCACCCCCTTGGCCTCTTCAGCCTCCATATCCAGACATCTTCCTATTCCCATCTAAACAGCAGCATGACGACGGTCTTCGACTCCGGCAACAAGCAATTGATTTGTTGATTGTGCAATGTGGGCATGTGTGCCGTGCAATGGGGCTGCATGGTTTGTAAAAATATCTGCTATGGTGATGCACTGCTATCTGAGTTTCTGACTGGATGGATTTGTGTGCAGTGTGTTCAATTTGATAGCTCCGATGGGTATGGGTACCCAACGGGTACCCGTCACTCGTGCGGGTGTGGGTATGGGGGAATTTTTCACCCGCGAGCAGGTGTGGGTAATGGAGTGGGTGCATTTCATTTCAGTGGGTGTGGGTACGGGGTAGGTGAACCCGATGGGTATGCAGCCGTTGCCATCTCTAGTCACGCGGGTACACGAGCTCGCCCAACGCATGGCTATGGTCCGTGCCTCCATGCTCCCGAGATAAAGGCACGTGGAGGCACGCATACCCTATAGAAGACACGCACGGCACAGCCTCACGAGGCCGCTCATCTTGCTCTCGCTAGATACTCGGCTTTGATGTGGAGGCATGAGACCACTCGTCACTAGGGGTGAAAACGGTACAAAAACGGACAGAAACACCTTTATCGTTTTCGTTTTCATATTTTTTTCGGAATCAGAATCGGAATCGGAAACTCCGGATACGAAAATGGAATCGAATATTATCGAAACCGAAAATGGAGCGAAAACGAACCGTGTCGTAGGCTCTCCGGACCTTCCATTATAATTGAGAGATAAAGTGAATAATTCAAGTCATCAAACAAACATAATGAAACATCCGACGCCTCGAGAGAGAAATATTGGACACATTGCTGGGCCTTTAGCCTGCCAGTCAACTTCAGCCTGAGATGTGCCCGTCAAACCACTCGAAGACGGCGACTAGATGAGTTACACATTCAGGAGACTTGACAAAAAATGGCTAAAGATCTACAACCTCTCAAATGTTCCTAACTCATACCCATGTGAATCTAGCTCCCAGGATGTGCACTAGATTCACACTTTTATCTTAAGCATGATTATACATAGCAAACACAACTAAGATGAAAGAAACTTAAGACTTACAACAACATAATAATTACATAGGCCGACCGGCCAAATAAATATTAGAGAACAGCGGAAGCTTGACTACCCAATCACAAGCACACCTGGGAACCCGCATCACTCAAAGCTAAGCCTAAACCTGCAAACAAAAGGTTATATCAACAGCAAGAGTCAGTACATTAAACAAGTTAATGCACTGGCAAGTACAAGTCAATCCTACCATACTACATGTAAGGCATATATTCAAAGGAAGGCAATATGTAGTTGAATTTCACCATAAAGCAAGTTTTATTTCGCAATTCTTTTGTAAAAGAGTTGATACTTCAATTAACAAAACAAATTTTAAGTTTCAACATTAAGTTCATCATAATTCCATCATAATCAATCTCATGTTGTCATCATTTGACAACAAGTCATAATATATCACCACACACACAACTCAACACATTTTATCAATTTCAAACCAAGTCATAAGTTCACATTTTAAACACATAGTCTATACTCATGACACTTCACCAAAGCTCTCTTGACCGTGAGCACGGCTAATCGATTAGTTTAAAGAACTCTGCAGAGTTTGTACATCTTTACCCACATGATGTGATAGAAGCCTAGAGGCTACACTCTAGTTGGTTCAGTGCCGGCCAAGCACCCCCACACTCTACATTATGAGTGCGGACTAGAGGTCACAACAAAGCCTTTACACTACTTAGAATCTAGCCTTACACCAGCACGATACGTGTTTTCCCATCCTAGGCATACTTGGAAATATGTCTAGAACCGTTAAGTGGCCGCCCACGCCTTAAACTTAACGCCGTGGTGGCGGACACAATGGGAACCCACCCACGTGGCACAATACCGTTGTATTGGACAGACTTAGTCACCTAAACTACCACGTCGGGGCAAATAGGAAGTTCCTCTAAATCATAGACTAATTCCTCAGAATTATCGACTAACTCATACACACCGGCCTACCAGAATGCAAGGCTAGTCCTAAATAGATTAATCAGCTTAGGCCATCCCATACTAGCACATGTGGATGTACGGATAACTTTAAGTTGGTGACACAAGTTCGGTCCTTACGGACTTGGGCAAACACTCCCCCTATCGGCATGCAACTAACACCATATGGACACCACTTGCTGCCCAAGTCTGAAATCACATTTTACACATTTTAGTTCGCAAATACCTATCATATTCATTTTATTCCTGCAAAGGCTCACATAAGAGCATTTGCATATTTCTAAGCATGGCTAAGCAAGTAGTTGCACATAGAGCATATATAAACCCATTTGAGCACAAAGAGTGTACTCTAACCATTTCTAGGGGTTCAAACAGCAAGGGGATCAATTATTCAAGGTAGGAAATGCAGCAAATAGGTCATAACTACCTTATCCCAATTTTAAATACCGATATGGTCTAAATTCACATGCAACTTTGCAAACAAATATTTTCATTCCTCAAATCATGGGATTCAATGTGTTCAAAGGATGGGAGGAGAAAACTTGTCTTGATCAGAGAAATGTTAGCACCTAATCCATTCCTTCACCGTTTATGCAATTATCTAGATAAAGGACACATTATGCAATTAAACACCAACAGAGCTGAAAATCCAAAATGCTCTAAAATGCATGATTTGTGTACAGTATTAGGTACTGGTTTAAAATGAATTTAGGTGAAAGAATTTCTATTTTATCTTATTCCATTTGGGAGTTATGAATTTTAGAAGTTTTATCGGTTTATAGTAGTATAGTCTTAAGTAGTGTTATGAAATATTATTGCAAAGTGGTTTTTATTAGATTTGACTTCACAGGGGCATAGAGATGTGTTTTCTAAGAATAACACATTTGGTTTCACAATTTTTGGAGTTATAATGATTTTCCTATAGATTTTGCAAGTTGCAACGTATTCTAGGCATATAGCATTTTATACGTACATGACTCTTAAGTTATAGGTTCAGAACATGCTAATTCTTGTTTAAGTTGAATAAAAAGAATAATTTGGTTAACTAAAACATTTCTAGTTCACATGTTTATGGTTTTTACTACTATGGTTCATACTTCATAAACTAGGGATGCTCTAGTCTAGACTAGCAATACATTATATTAACCTACTCCCTCCGTTTCAGAATATAAGTCATTTTAGCATTTCTCACATTCATATTAATGTTAATGAATCTAGATAGATATATATGTCTAGATTCATCAACATCAATATGAATGTGGGGAATGCTAGAATGACTTACATTGTGAAACGGAGGAAGTAGAAATTATTGTATGAGCTAAGTTCTTCCAAGTTTTGGTGGATGAGGATGGAACTATGGCTCCACTCGTCTATCAAGTTTTATTTTTGGTTTGTTCATAACTAGAGTATATTTTAAATACCTCTACACAATTACTTTGCTTAACTACCACTAGGCAATTAACTCCTAGGTTATCTATTTAAAGATTAGAGCTATAACCTATACAAAAGGTGTCATATTTTATTTTACTATGTTGAAGCTCACTATTTGCTGGTTCTATAGAAATTTGGTTCATTTCATTTTAGACTAAAAATGAATTTTTCTACAAATTTTACAAATTAAAGGCTGCTCTGTGTTAGTAAATCCTTATATGAATATTTAGAGGCTTTTACTACACAATAAGTATATGATTTTGTTTCATAACCTGGGATTACACATTTTGGTGATTCTACAGAACTTAAGTTTACTCAAATTGAAGCTACGTTGAATTCTATATGAATTTCTAAAGTTTAGCTTATCTAAAACTAGTCATTTTAAAGATAATAGTTTTAGAGGCATTTGTTACAAAGTAAGTAATTACTTTTATTTCACCAAACCAGAGAATACATGATGACGAATCTGTAGAATTTGAGTTTGTTTCAAAATAAGTTGAGATGAATTTTCTATGCATTTTATAAGTTTATATATGCTTTATGTATGAGTTATCTTAGATAAATTTTAGAGGCAAGGTTGTACAGTGAGTGTCAATTTTTATATTCCTGGAATAAAGTTCATAACTTCATGAATCTACAGCAACTGGAATCACCTCAATGAGCTATATTTGATTTCATATGGATTTTACAAGTTTGAGCATTTTTCTGCAGAAAATGTAAAGCTTTAGTGATTTTCCCTTATATTTCAGATTTTAAGCTCATAGGGTCCACATGTCATCCTCTGCCAATATACAAAATGGCCCCTAGGTTTCCAGAGAATAGATCCCGCGGTCCTAAATGTGCGGAAAGCAAAATCTATTAAGAGTTCTTGAGTTTTTACAGTTTTTACTAATAGATCCTTGGTCCCACATGTCATTCACTAAACATTTTACAATTTAAACCTTGCATGTTTTAAACTTTCACTAATGGAGATCTTCTTTAGCTCTAATGATGTGGGGTCCGCTGGTCAGTGAGTAAAGTCTAGATAGTAAAACATCCAACATAGGGATAGGTGTTAAAACTTATATATTCCACGAGTGTTAGTGTATATTTGTATGCAGATAATGAACCTCAAAGTTGGGAGGAAAATCAGACTAAAGCGAGGAGAAATATGTATCCATACAAGGATGGGTTGTGAACTTCATCAAAATATCAGAGAATCAGTCCAAAACTCCGAGAAATGGATAGAGGACCAGGAGAGGAGCCATGCCGAAGGCCAGGCCAGGAAGGCCCAACCTAGGTTCGGCCGAACCCTGGTGATCGCCGTTGATCCTAGGTTTTGGCATGGACGCTCCAGATCACTCCCTGATGACGACGGTTGTGGGGCAGTTCGGATATTTCCTCTTCTCACAACCATCATAACTGTCCTATAAATAGACATCACTCACTCACTTCACACACACACTTCCAAGCTTGAGCTGAATTATAAGAGGCTCTATTGTACTATATTGTATACTAGAATAGGAAGAGAGTAGAGTAGAAAAGTCGGAAGAATTCCGGAGTTGTTGGTAATCTTCTCTCATTTCTTTTATTCTGTTTATTACTCTGATTTCAATATAATTATCTTCCTAAGTAATTTAGATTTATCTTGTGAGATTTAGCTCTTGGTTAGTTCCTAAATAGTATACGGGATTATTGTTCACTATAATCAACTAAAATATAATGATTGCTTTGGTGAGTTATAAACACTAAAGTAGATCTTAATTGCTTAGACGTGGTGTTTAGGTAATTGTTATCCAGTAATTGTTGCGTATCCCACAATATGTTTGAGGTAGGTGTAGAGGTGATGACAGCCCTCGAGATCACTTAAGTGCTCCCTGTCCGGGTACGTAATTGAGCGACATCTGAGAACAGCGGGTTGCCAGTGCCTAAAGTATTGCATTAGGATTAAAGTTAAGCTTTTTCCCTAGACACTGTTGTTGACGGTCGTTATCGACCAGTTTCGACTGTCAATATTACCCAAAGTATGAAGACTAGCTAGGCTTGCAATGCATAAATTCCAAATAAAATATCTACTTCCACTATATATTATGCTACTAACATGTATGCAGGAGAAGCGCATATAAATAGAGGAGAATCAATAGAAAATAGACAAATGATCAATCAGATGCTGTCGAGGATCAGACTTATGGATAGATGGGCTGAGAACTCAGAAAAGACATGATCACTTAAGCCCAAAATTCCATGTTTTGGATTGAGGAGCAAATGAGGAGTCGCTTGCCAAAAATTGGGCCATTTGGGCCAGATCATGGTTCGGCCGAACCCCCATCACAGCCGTTCAGGCTGGGGTTTGGCGTGGACGCTCCGGATGAACTCCTGATGGCGGTTGTGGGGCATTTCTGACAATTCCCATGCTCTACAACCGTCATACCTGCCTATATAAGGAGGGGCATACTCTCTTATCCAACACACACTCAAGCAAGGATCAGAGCTCTCTACAAAGTTAGTATTAGTGTTAGTGGAGTAGAGTTAGAAAAGTTCCAAGTCTGCGGAGGCTTCGGGGAGTTCGGTAAAGGTTCTATAGCTTTTCCTTTCTTCTTTGTAAGACTTCCATTTATCAATATAATATTATTCTTTATACAAGTTCGGTACTTTATTACAATCATAGAGTATGAGTACCAGTCTTAGTTCATTCATAAGTAGTATAATATGTGTGGTTAAACCTTCTGAGATTTGCATTGATGCTAGTATAATGTCTGATTACCGGGTCATAAGTCTGCTCTGGCTAGGCCGAGAGCTATGGCCCGGGGACTTAGATGCTCTGCACCGATTGCAAGGCTGTAGAGTAATGAGTAGTAACTTAAGCATGGGGTTTAGGTTATCACTTATCATTATTTGGGGGTATATTCTCTGGGTGATTTGCAGGCCGTTGATGGTGATAGCTCAGTACGGGCATCTCCCCCGCAGTTTATTCCTACATACAATTTCCTAGGGTTGGATACAACTCCGTATCCTAATTCGATTGGAGGGTTATGACAGGTTGTCATAATAAACTCGGCAACCCGGGGTAACTTTGCGATGCATCAGGAGGGCATAGCCGAGTTCCAGCTTATCTATACTGTATTGTTAAAGGGGTTATACTACATAGTGTATACTAGTTAGAATATACTAAGATGTTGTATACTAGAAGTATAGAAATAGAACATACCTACCACTTAGCCATAATTAGGAGATGTAGGAGTTAGCTAAATCCTTAGCTGTGTGTTACTCTACCCTTAAACTTAACTTACCTCTGCATAGACTTTGATGTATACACATAATATATAAACTATTAGCGTAGTACTCTCTTCTCATATCTTCCCTTGGGATTAAACAAATACGATACCTTGGAATACTTCCGGATGAGATGCTACAATGGTATATCCGTGTGCTTGCGGATCACATCTGTAACCATAATATACCATGAGTATATCTAGTGCTATTGCTGGGAATTATATTTCCAATGGTGTTGCTAAGAAATACCAACAACTGTTTCTTACTAGTAAATCCTCTTTATCCTGGCCTATTCTTAGCTTGGTGTCCTTAGATGAACCGGAAGAAGATCTGACCATACACGTTCTCTTAGATTCGATACCCTTGGAATACTCCATAGGAGAAGTGCTACATCGGTATATCCGTGCGCTCGCCGATTTCTATCTGCGACAGTAAGAATTACCAACACTTAAGCACATAAATATTTCCATGATTTGCAATTCATTTGCATTACTATACAGTTTCCAATCCCTCTTACCGCATAATTTGAATTTTGGGCACAAAGATCGTAAAACATTTTGTGCCATATCTAAACATTTAAAGTGTGCTATCTGAAGTACTGAAACAACCGTTGTACATGATGCAGGTAACACCAATCCTGTCGTTCGCGGCATCATGCTCAGCAGGTGATGCAGGTAACAGCAATCCCGTTGTTCAAGGCATCATGCTCAGCAGCAGGTGTAGTTGTTATCTTCGACAGGGACATATACGCTTGCAGAACGGATCCACAACTCCCTTGTGGAAAATTTGAACTAGCCACAGCATGTGCTTTTCTTTCTTGGGCGTTTAGTGCCACATCTGCTCTCGTAATGTTTTGGCTCCTTGCTTCATTGTGAATAAACTTGTACAACCTCTGTCTATAGCTCCCCTGTGATTGATCCCTTCCTGTATACGAACTAATTTTTGAAGACGACAACACAACATAAGTTCTGAAATGCCATACAAGCTCCATGAACTCTGTTTCCGAGAAACTAGTTGAATGGAACATCTGCAGGAAATTTCTATTCGATATGCGAAAGCACGTTTCCTTCTCGTCGTCATTAGTCCTTTGGGGCTTTTTTTTTTTGTTTCTGTTGGTGCAAAGATGTTGTCCATTTTTTAATGCAATGACACTACAATTTTGCAAACTTGTACCCCTACATTAATTACTACTGATCCCATTTTAATCTTAGTTGTGAATTTCTATGTACACCATTTAACTGTCTATCTTATTTAAAATTTTTTATGATTAGTATTTTTATTGTTATTACATGATAAAAACACGAATAGTATTTTATGTGTGACTTATTTTTAAAAAAATTCATAAATTTTTCAAATAAGAAAAACGGTCAAATGTTGGATACAGAAACTCATGACTGCATTTAAAATGGAACGGAAGGAGTAAACAAAATTTTCACCTAACAAACAAAATTTTCTCCACCGCAACAATCGTAAACTGAATTAAGCATGGACAAACTTGTAAGGTCATAAGATACTGCGGAAGGCATCTAAGATACTCCCTCCCTTCGTCCTAAAATAAACCAACCTCATACGAGATGTGACACATCCTAGTATATCCAGATTCGTAATCTTATGATGTGTCAAATCTTGTACAATGTTGATTTATTTTGGGACGAAGGGAGTAGGCGTGCTGAGATGAAACATGTTCTATCTAAATGACCCAACGACAAGGACCGTATCCGAGAGTGACGTGGTTTCAATTCACTAAACCTCCAGTTCACAGGATTTTGACTTTTGACTCATCCCAGCCCTTTTTACAACACATGATAGTTTTTTTTCTTTCTTTTTGAGAGGACAACATGATAGGTACTTGTGTCTCGTCCTAACCAATAAAAGGTCCGATGCATATTCGCTTCCTACGTTTCTCCAGACCATATGCATATCTCTAACCATTTCTGGAAGGTGGAGTGGAAAATAATATGGAACACTCTCGTCCTCACAATGCGTTGCAGGATTGAGGCTGATGGAAGAACAAGAAGCATGGCCTAGGATAGTTTCTCATCTCGTTGGCTTCAGTAGCTCCACTAGCTCGTTTGATTTATTGATTGAGATGCAGAAGAACTTCATATCCATAAACCATCACTCATTGGTATACAGAAAATGACAAAGCTTCTGTTGCCGGTACAAATTGAAATCACCACCACAAACCACAACCGCAACTGCGAGGCTCAGTACAGCAGCATGAGCAAATTGCAGTTCCATACTTCCATACCAGTAGTTCTCCTTTCAATTTTTTTTCTAGTTTTCGCGATGAGCTTGTACAAATAATTGGCCCATATTTTGTACGGATCTGCTTGATCCTATCATTATCCACTTTGCATCATTTGCTACAAATTGTGCAATACATCATGGATTGTTCCATATAGCAGTATATATTTGTTTTGAAAAGAACAAAGTACAAGGCTGATCCTCTTCTTTTATAGGAAAAAGAATTTTTTTTGGTCCTCTTGGCGCAGGGTTGAGAATTTTACTGAATGGTCCAAATGAAGGTACAATCAAATATGGCACACTGAATTCTCATTGAGAAGCAGTTATCAAAATGTGAGTAACATACATGCTAGGTCAACATCTTGGAAGGATCACAAGTATAAACTACAAAGATACTGCATTAAAAGAACTTGAGTATACCATAACATAAAAACGGTTAGTTCACATGACAATCTCAGGCTTCAGGATGCTTGACTTGATCTCTTTGTGCGGGAGAACAACACCACCGTTGGTATAGACCTCATCACCTACATGTGTACGTCCTATCCCAGGATAGTCATATTTTCTATCCGTGCTCATTGTCCAACAGTTGAGTGCCATCCAATAATGTTGTTTGATATGCAAGCATGCTTCTTAATACGCACGCCACACATCATCGTGCAACGGGAAAGCCTCACACCATCCTCCACGACGCATCCAGGACCGATAGCAACATCAGGACCAATCAGACAACCTTCGCCAATTAATCTTCACACTCTCGTGAACTAGCACATTCCCAACAATGTGTGCTCCAGTGGCTAACCTGTTGGCTGATCTCTTCCTAAGTGAATCCAGATAAAGGCGCAAGCCTGTAATGTAAAACCTGGAAGGACCATAGCAAAAATCAACTCCTTGTTGTTTCCTAAAACTTATTAAAGATTGATTGTGTTCAAACAACATAACAGTTGTAGTAATGCACATGTTATTGATCATATTTGTAGAAAACTGGTAAAGATTTTAGAGTGATTTATGCAAGCTATCTCTAAAAGAAAGCACATAGTACTATTACACATAGTACCTGCATACATATCTTGTTGTTGGCTAGATGTAGACAGGTTGAGATCACAAGGAAGCACAAAGTTGGCACTTTCCTGGACATCACCTCCAAGCTGATCATCCTCTTGAGGGGCATGTATTTTATCTTCTTCTTCATCCACTGGTTGATTTAGGTCAGGTAAAGCCTCTTCATCTCCCTCATTTGGTGGGATATTTAGATCTAAATCCATGATTGATGAATGGAGGTTTTTGTTGCAGAACTCATGGATTTCTGAAGTTTGTTGAAACTCTTGTGTTCTGGTTCATTTCAAAGATTTATAGGGTGTGATGTACTCACTGGAACATGGCAGCGCCATGAAACATAAAAAACACTTCAGTTAATTTTTTTCTGATCCTAGTCTTCCCATGCAGTCGACCTCGTCCTGCCTTGCTACTAACCCCGCACCCGATGCCGTGTGTCCCCAACCCGGCATCATCACCGCGCACCCATTCCACCAAAAGTTTTCTCGTCAGAGTGCGCGCGCCACCTTTCGCCGTCCACCTATCGTGAAAAGTCTTCCCTCCTAGCAACGTAGCTCCAATACGTTGAAAAACCAAAACGCCAATTCAACTCCCAGCACGGAAACCGCCAACCAACTTTCGCATCCTGCCGCCTGCAAGGCTGCCGGTCACCGGGGCGGCGTCTGAGAGGGCGCCGCATGGCGCACGGGTCAGAGGAGAGCGATCGAGATGTGGGAGCTGGCTGGCAGCCCCGGGATGTGGAGCTGCCTCTCGCTGTGGGTGGGGCAGCTCGTCTTCGCCACCGCGTCCATCTGAGCCACGGCCTCCGCCCTCGGCTTCGCCACATACACCGCCTTCTGGTGCGTGCCATCCCGTCCCCCTTCTCCCCACCCTTGCCTCGACGTCATCCTGTATAAGTAGTCTGTCGCTCGATTAATTGCTACGAGCAAACCGTCGCTGCGCGCCATATGCGTTTGCAAATCGATTGGGCATGCTTTGGTGACAGCGTTTTGCGTGCTTGGGCAGGTTGATTTAGTGCAGATCATAGTCATCATAGTATCATACACGCGTAACACGCTTGAACAATCATGATTGAGTTGACAATTTGCTGATTGATGGTGGCTTATTAAAATTTGCCGGCATGTCATGCTGCCCTGCAATTTGCTAACTGATACGATTGCAGGGTATCTGCAGCTTTGTTGCTGGATAATCATTGTTTCTATATCATACTGCTTGCTTCCTGGAGCTGTCTGCTGCTGTAATTGGAGATGAAAGTTTTGTGGCAATGAGGTGTCCTTTTGTGCATTATAATATTCACAATTTCATTGACAGAACGATTCATTTTGTGATTCAAGTTTGTGCAATTTGGATCATAAAAGTAAATATATTGTCACTGTTGCTTTGAATACAAGTTGGCGTTAGGCTTTTGGTCTAAGTTTGTAACCACTGATAGCTGTAAGATTTGAATAGACACTCCTTCAAAATTGACAATCAGTTAAAACTATTCGATGACTGAGGCATCTGTTTCAAGCAGTAGAATGGCTTTTTTCATCTTCGGATGCAGCAGCCGGGGATGTTGTTATCCCGTTATCTAAATGTTTGAAGCACTATGAGAGACGAAAGGTAGTCAATATAATGAAATTTAAAATTTATATGCTGCTGGAACATTGAAGAACTTTACTCAAATCCAACATTCATTGTTTAAGTAGGGTAGGCATGCCAATCATTCATCATAATCTGTTCTTTGTTTGTTTGTCCTATTTATTACTCTATTCAATTTGATGAGTGACATAGGAAGTTTCAGTATTGTTTGTATCGCTGATAAGGTTGGTGTGTTCATTTTGTGGAAGGAATCTGTAAGGCGTTTGCATATGTGAACATTCGCCTATGCATCCATCAAAGTAAAACCATTTGATATGCACTATGAAAGAACTTGCAAAGTGAATAGTATCCTATTAAGTAACCAGTTTTTCGTGAACTCTCAATCTCACTTACTTTATTGCATCGATGGGACTACAGGCACTCTGGAGCTTGGGACTTGCTTGCCTTGATTGCTATGCCTTGAAATTCAAGAATGATCTCCATAGTGTTGTTCTCGTGAGCTTATTTGTTGTTGGCGATTGGGTAATTATTTATATGTTGAGCTTTTTTTTCCATCTCATGCATTGTGATGTGTCAAATCTTGTACAATGTTGATTTATTTTGGGACGAAGGGAGTAGGCGTGCTGAGATGAAACATATTAGGCGTGCTGAGGTGAAACATGTTCTATCTAAATGACCTAACGACAAGGACCGTATCCGAGAGTGACGTGGTTTCAATTCACTAAACCTCCAGTCCACATGATTTTGACTTTTGAGTCATCCCAACCCTTTTTACAACACATGATAGTTTTTTTTTCTTTCTTTTTGAGAGGACAACATGATAGGTACTTGTGTCTTGTCCTAACCAAGAAAAGGTCCGATGCATATTCGCTTCCTGCGATTCTCCAGACCATATGTATATCTCTAACCATTTCTGGAAGGTGGAGTGGAAAATAATATGGAACACTCTCATCCTCACAATGCCTTGCAGGATTGAGGCTGATGGAAGAACAAGAAGCATGGCCGAGGATAGTTTCTCATCTCGTTGGCTTCAGTTGCTCCACTAGCTTGTTTGATTCATTGATTGAGATGCAGAAGAACTTCAGATCCATAAACCATCACTCATTGGTATACAAAAAATGACAAAGCTTCTGTTGCCGGTAAAAATCGAAATCACCACCACAAACCACAACCGCAACTGTGAGGCTCAGTACATCAGCATGAGCAAATTGCAGTTTCGTACTTCCGTACCAGTAGTTCTCCTTTTTTTTTTCAAGTTTTCGCGATGAGCTTGTACAAATAATTGGCCCATATTTTATACGGATCTGCCTGATCCTATTATTATCCACTTTGCATCATTTGCTACAGATTGTGCAATACATCATGGATCTGTTCCATATAGCAGTATATATTTGTTTCGAAAAGAACAAAGTACAAGGCTGATCCTATTTTTTTATAGGAAAAAGAATTGTTTTCTGGTCCTCTTGGCGTAGGGTTGAGAATTTTACTGAATGGTCCAAATAAAGGAACAATGAAATATGGCACACTGAATTCTCATTGAGAAGCAGTTATCAAAATGTGAGTAACATACATGCTAGGTCAACATCCTGGAAGGATCACAAGTATAAACTACAAAGATACTGCATTAAAATAACTTGAGTATACCATAACATAAAAAATGTTAGTTCACATGACAATCTTAGGCTTCAGGATGCTTGACTTGATCTCTTTGTGCGGGAGAACAACACCACCGTTGGTATAGACCTCATCACCTACATGTACGTCCTCTCCCAGGATAGTCATATTTTCTATCCGTGCCATTGTCCAACAGTCGAGTGCCATCCAATAATGTTGTTTGATATGCAAGCATGCTTCTTAATATGCACGCCACACATCATCGTGTAACGGGCAAGCCTCACACCATCCTCCACGACACATCCAGGACCGATAGCAACATCAGGACCAATCAGACAGCCTTCGCCAATCTTCGCACTTTCGTGAACTAGCACATTCCCAACAATGTGTGCTCTAGTGGCTAACCTGTTGGCTGATCTCTTCCTAAGTGAATCCAGATAAAGGCGCAAGCCTGTAATGTAATCCCTTGGTTGGCCAACATCCATCCAAAAACCTGGAAGGACCATAGCAAAAATCAACTCTTTGTTGTTTCCTAAAACTTATTAAAGATTGATTGTGTTCAAACAACATAATAGTTGTAGTAATGCACATGTTATTGATCATATTTGTAGAAAACTGGTAAAGATTTTGGAGTGATTTATGCAAGTCATCTCTACAAGAAAACACATAGTACTATTACACATAGTACCTGCATACATATCTTGTTGTTGGCTAGATGTATACAGGTTGAGATCACAAGGAAGCACAAAGTTGGCACTTTCCTGGACATCACCTCCAAGCTGATCATCCTCTTGAGGGGCATGTATTTCATCTTCTTCTTCATCCACTGGTTGATTTAGGTCAGGTAAAGCCTCTTCATCACTCTCATTTGGTGGGATATTTGGATCTAAATCCATGATTGATGAATGGAGGTTTTAGTTGCAGAACTCATGGATTTTTGAAGTTTGTTGAAACTCTTGTGTTCTGGTTCATTTCAAAGATTTTCTGAGAGGGCACCGCACGACGCAGGGTCGGAGGAGGCCGATCGAGATGAGGGAGCTAGCCGGCAGCCCCGGGATGTGGAGCAGCCTCTCGCTGCGGGTGGGGCAGCTCGTCTTCGCCGCCGCATTCGTCTGCGCCACAGCCTCCGCCCTCGGCTTCGCCATATACACCGCCTTTTGGTGCGTGTCGTCCTGCCCCCGTTCTCCCCACCCTTGCCTCGACGTCATCCCGTACGAGTAGTCTGTCGCTCGTGCTTGGATTTGGGAATGGGAATGGCGGCACTCGGGCTCGGGAGGAGGCGGCTGGACGTGGAAGACACACTGTTGCGCGAGGGACGTCAAGTAGACTTTCGGCTGGGCATCGTTTCCTCGACCCGAATGATGGAGAGATGTCCAATAAACTCTAGCAAAGATATGGAGAGGGCTGCAGGCTCAGGTTGGGCCAGCGGAAAAGAGAGGAAGGAAAGGAATGGCCTGGATTTCAACGACTGGCAGGTATGTAGTCATTCATAGCTGCCCCTCAAGGGAAGGGCTTTCACTTGGAGTAACATGCAGCATAGTCCTCTACTAGAGCAATTGGATTGGTTTTTTACTTCTACTGCTTGGACCTTAACCTTTCCCCATACCTTAGTAAAGCCACTTGCTCGGTCTACTTCAGATCACACACCTTGTGTTGTGCAAATTGGAACTGACATCCCCAAGGCTGACATCTTCAGATTTGAAAATTTTTGTGTAGAGCATGATGGTTTTTTTGATTTAGTTCAATCCATTTGGCAAAATCATGGGTATGAAGGTAATGCAGCCAAGAATATTTCTGTTAAATTGAAGGCTTTGAGGAAGGGTTTGAAGAAGTGGAGTAAATCTCTCTCTAAACTTCAATTGTTGATTAAAAATTGTAATGCTGTCATAGCTTTTTTGGACTCCATTAAAAACTTGAGAGATCTCACTGTTCTTGAATGGAACTTTAGAATTCTTATCAGAACAAGCTACTGTTATACCTAAAGTATAAACAAATTTATTGGCAAAAAAGGTGTACTATCAGATGGGCCAAGTTTGGGGGTGAGAATACAAAATTTTTCCCTGCTATGGCTACTGAGTCTTATAGAAGAAATGCAATACCCTCTTTAGTAGATTCTTCTGGTTTAGTCTGTACAAGACATGAGGAAAAGGCTCACATAGCGTGGAGTGCTTTCTCTTCAAGAATGGGTTGTTCTCAGTTTGAGTTTATGCCTTTTCAGCTGCAAGAACTTTTCCATGCAAATCAATCTCTTGCTTTTTTGGATCAACCCTTTGGTATTTCTGAGTTAGACAAAATTATACAGAATCTGCCTATAGATAGAGCACCTGGGACTGATGGGTTTAATGGGATGTTTGTGAAGAAATGTTGACAAATCATTTGTCAGGATTATTATAGACTTGCAGCTAAGTTCTACTCTGGTACACTGGACCTGGATCCTTTAAACCATTCTTTTATCATCTTGGTTCCAAAGAAATCTGTGCCCGAAGGTATAAATGACTATAGGCCAATATCACTCATGGGAATCTCTCTTAAGATTTTAACAAAAGTCCTGGCTGATAGACTGCAAAAGGTGATATTGGAGATAATCAGTCAGAATCAATATGGATTCATAAAAGGGAGAACTATACAGGACTGTCTAGCATGGAACTTTGAATTCCTTCATCAGTGCCATCACTCCAGAAGGGAAATAGTCCTTCTAAAATTGGACTTTGAGAAGGCTTTTGACACTATTGAACATGAAGCTATTTTGCTTGTAATGGAAGCCATGGGTTTTAGTGCTACATGGCTTGGATGGATAAGGAAGATCTTTTCTTCTGCTTCTTCTTCAGTTCTGGTCAATGGGATACCTGGAAAAAATTTCCACTGCAAGAGGGGAGTAAGGCAAGGTGATCCTCTATCACCTTTACTCTTTGTTTTAGGAGCTGAACTCCTCCAGGTCATTGTTAACAGAGCTTATGCAATGGGTCTTCTATCAAAGCCTTTTCCATCAGACTTTGACCCAAATTTCCCTATTGTCCAATATGCTGATGACACCCTGCTTTATTTGAAAGCTAGTGGTAAAGAGCTCTTTACTCTAAAGGTTTTATTGCAAACCTTCCAGCTGGGAACTGGTTTTGAAGGTAAATTTTAATAAATCTTGTCTTATCCCAAGAAATGTTGATGAAGGAAAAGCTCAGAACTTAGCTGCAGTTTTTGGCTATCAATTGGGATCTTTGCCATTTACATATTTGGGTTTACCACTTGGTACCACTAAGCCAAAGGTAATAGATTTTGCACCTTTAGTTGACAGAATTGAAAGAAGTCTTACATCAAATGCTTCATTCCTGTCCTATGGAGATAGACTTACACTGGTTAATTCAGTTTTCTCTTCACTACCTACTTATTATATGTGTACTTTAATGTTGCCAAAGACAGTGATTGATAACATTGACAGAGCAAGAAGACATTGTCTTTGGAGAGGCTCTGAGGTCAACTCCAATAAAAGATCTTTGGCAGCCTGGGATAAAGTTTGTAAGCCTAAGAGAAAAGGTGGTTTGGGAGTGCTAAACCTTACTATCCAAAATCATGCTCTGCTCATCAAATTTTTGGACAAGTTTTACAATAAGAAGGATTTGCCCTGGGTCAATCTTGTTTGGTCTGCCTATTATGGTAACTCTGTCCCTCATCTGACAAACTTGAAGGGCTCATTCTGCTGGAGAGATATTTGCAAACTGATGGATGTCTTTAGAGGTATTGCAAAGTGTAATCTGAAAAGTGGAAATGCCTGCTCCTTTTGGTATGATGTATGGGATGATCAACCCCCTCTTCTTCACACTATGCCAAGGCTTTGTTCTTTTGCTCAAAACCAGAATGCATCTGTCTCTGATTTTCTGTCCATTGAGGCTGAAGAAAATTTTACACTATCTTTATCTGCTCAAGCTTTTCAAGAGTTTTAAGAGCTCACTTCTTCCCTTCTAGATATTGAGCTGGTTAATGAAAATGATGTTTGGTCTTACATTTGGGGAAATATGAAATATTCTTCACAAAAATTCTATGCATTGAATTTCAGAGTTATTAAGCTGCCAGTTCATTTTCTATGGTTATGGAAGTGCAAAGCAGTTTCAAAAATAAAGGTTTTTGGGTGGCTACTCATGATGAATAGATTAAACACCAAGTTCATGCTAGATCATAAGAATTGTGCTCCTCCGGATTGTGATATTTCTTGTGTTCTTTGTCAATCGGCAGCTGTTGAAGACCTCATACATCTGTTCTTTTTATGCCCGTTTGCCCAAAATTATTGGAGTCTTCTAGGCATTACATGGGATACTACTCTATCTTTGGAAGCAATGTTTATAAGGGCTAAATTGGATTATCAGGGGAGCTGTTTAATGGAGAAATTCCTTTATGCTGCTTGGCATATATGGAAGCAAAGAAATGGGTTCATTTTTGAGCAAAAGATCCCTTCTTTCATCACTTGGAGGCAACTCTTAAAGGGTGACCTCTTCCTTCTGTTGTTTAGAATTTCTGCGAGATATCACGATGTAATCATAAGTCGGATTAATGGGTTGTAACTTTGTTCTTGTTTTCTTAATAAAGTTTTTCTAACAGCGGGGGCCTCCCTTGCTGTGTTCTCTTAAAAAAAAAGAATGGCCTGAAAAGGGCCAAGCTCAAGCTGAGGAGGATTTTTATTACTTTTTAACTTAAATAATTACTGAAATGATATTTCATTTATTAAAAATACTTTCAGTGCTCAAATAATTCCGGGAAAAATCTAGAAAACACTTGGACACTCAAAGTATTTAATAAAATTTTATCTACAACAAAATGAGCGTATTAAGACGTTTCTCTTAAGACGAGACTGTAGTCGTCTCAATTTTCGAAGCCACCCTGAAAGTAAAGACGTTCGGTGCTATATCGTCCTACATTCACATCTATTTTTATTTTTTGGCAAAAGAAAAAAAATCCTGAAAAGATGGTCAAACCAAAAAGAAAAGAAAAAGAAATCCTGAAAACCACCACGCCCACGTCCTCTCTGTGCGGCGCAACAGACTCCCGACCTCGTCATCCCGTCCAGATCTGTGGTCGGCGCATGGTGCCACCGCCCCTTGCCCACCGCCAGCTCGTCTTCTCCCCAACTAGGCCACCTCCGCCTCGTCCTCCTCAGGCCACTGCTGCCATCTCATCCTCGGCCGGAGCGCCGCCGCTCGCCAGCCCTCAATTGGGTCGCCGCTGGCTAGTCCACCAGGCCGCCGGCAGCCCGTCCTCGCCCATTGACAGCCGCCGGTTCCCCGTCGCCGCCACATCTCTCTTCGGTCGTCTTCGCTAGCTGTCTGTCGCCGCGCTGCGCTGGTTTCACGGCTCAGTAAGGCGGCTCCGTCGGTGGCAGGTATGTTCTCTCGTCCCCTGATAGCTAGCTAGGGAAAACCAATGTGTGCTAAGAAAAACTAATTATTTATCCACTTGTGTTATTCAATTTGTCAAGAGTTTGTGTTCAGTTCTACCCCCATTGAGTTATTTGTTATAATCCTGCAGAACTACAAAAATGAGTAATCAATTGTTTGGACCCTTTTGCTTCAGGGGATTTGCATGGCAGAAAGTTGTTTGATGAAATGCCAATACCAATACAGGCTAACAGGCATTGTACAGATTTGATAATCGAGTTGATGCTTTGTGGACCTCTGCAGTTCTATCCATACAAATATGATACTACACTTGCTCTAGAAGAGTATTCATTAAGGGTAGTCCTATGCATATTTAACAGTATTTTTCTTGTTGAAATTTCTTATCTGATATATAATTCATTGAATTTATATTGCAATTAGCCAAAGATACTGACTAATGGGAGTACTATGATAGTATCTACTCATGTGCAGACACAGTGGCCCAAGCCCAATGCATGCATGCAATCTGTGATGTTTAAGCATATATATATAGTTATATCATCCAGTCTACAGAACCGGCAAGAGAATTGGAATTAGCAGAGTAATTAAACTTATATTTTTTATCTCAAGATTACATTACCATTGGGCAAGGAATTGCGACAATATTCAGGTTCTCTTCATTGGCCTTTTCCCTGTCTCATCTTAAGTTCTGAATTACTACTGCTGTTTTTGTTTCATTTGATGTCTACATGTGAAATTTTAGCTTAGAAAAGGTACACATCTAGAGATGAGTATTATTGAAGTTAACTTTATGCAGATTTGTTTTAAAAAATATTGCTACCAGAATACAAATCATGCCTTATTCTACACTGATGGAACTTAGGTTTAAGTTTTTGTTTTGAGGAAAAGCTTATTGAATCATGAATTTAGTAGTGGTTCATTTTTATCTGGCCGTACATACAGGAGATGATTCGTTTAAGTTAATTACATTTTCCATTACACTCATGTATTAATTAAGAGCAGTGAATACTCATGTAAAGGCTTGTAGGCTATATTCAAGTTATCTAACTATTGGTTGCCCTCTAGCTTATTTTGATATATTAGTTGTGTTTAAACCTGAATAACAAATTATTTAGATGCAAGAACAAGAGTAACTTCTGAAGTTTCAAGGTATGGTCATCCTTTGTTTTTTTAATGTAAATTGTTGTAGATCTGTAGGATAATAGTATGGCTATAATCTCTTTGTTCAGAAATATACAAATTGAAGTACTTGATCTTGAAGAACTTTATGTAGCTAGGCTGTATTTCATAGATCTTTGGTGAAGCTAATAAACAATCCCAAGAACAGGTTCCTGTCATATCTCATGGCGTGTCTTCTATGAAGAAAACACATGTATGTATTGTCTTATTATTTCTGCATGGCCTAGTAAGCTAACTTTCTTATAATTTTTGTAGGTCATATATATGATCTGAACTGATTTGGTTAGTAAAAAATTATTATACAGAGGCAGATTGTAAAGAAGAAACGTATCATGCTGTGAAGAAGGGAGGAGCTAAAGCAAGTGTTAGCATATGATTCATTCTAAATTTCTTTTTAGAGATGCAAATCTCCTTTTTTTTTTGTATGATTGTTGACCTGACATGTTAATAACAATTGCTCTTAATATAATTACCTTCTCATTGATTGAAATGTATTACGGTTTTTTGGCATTTGATATGTTGATGCAATAATATATATGATGTTCAGATGTGAATGCTGTCAATATTGCAACAAGCTTTGGTAGGAAAGCTTTGGTATCCTACAAGTGCCGTATGAATTAGTTGGATTAAATAAAACGTCTCAGTTACTCTTAAGAACGCGTGAATAGTCCATGAGACGTTATTTGAGCCCATCCATAAAAGCGTCTCAACCTCCATAGGGATGTTATTTTAGCGTCTCAAATCTATTAGAGATGTATTAGAGATGCTTTAGAAAACGTCTCTACAATTTTGAGACGATCCCAACGAAGACGCTTCTGGGACGCTTTGAAGAAGTTACTCTGCATATGCCTAAGGACGGTGTAGAACGTCTCTAAACCACAAATAAAATGTCTTGAAATGCATGTTTTGTTGTAGTCCTACATTAATTACTTTAATAGATTCCATTTTAACCCTAGTTGTAAATTTCTATTTCCAACACTTAACTGTCTGTTTTATTTGAAATTTTTATTATTATTAGTATTTTTATTAATATTAGATGATAAAACCGTTTGTCTTATTTGAAATTTTTTATGATTAGTATTTTTATTATTATTAGATGATAAAACACGAATAGTATTTTATGTTTGACTTATTTTTTAAAAAAAATTTATAATTTTTTCAAATAGATGAATGGTCAAATGTTGGATATGGAAACTCATGACTGCATTTAAAATGGAACGGAAGGAGTAAATGAAATTTTAACGTAACAAACGAAATTTTCTCCACCGCAACAATGGTTAACTGAATTAAGGACGGATAAACTTGTAAGGTCATGAGATACGGCGGTAGGCATCCGAGATACTCCCTCCCTCCGTCCCAAAATAAACCAACCTCGTACGGAATGTGACACATTATATCCAGATTCGTAGTTTTATGATGTGCCAAATCTTGTATAAGATTAATTTATTTTGGGACTAACGGAGTAGGCGCACTGAGATGAAACATGTTCTATTTAAATGACCAAACGACAAGAACCGTATCCGAGAGTGACGTGGTTTCAATTACTAAGCCTCCAGTCCACATGATGTTGAGTCATCCCAGCCCTTTTTACAGCACATGATAGTTTTTTTTCTTTCTTTTTGAGAGGACAACATGATAGGTACTTGTGTTTTATCCCAACCAAGAAAAGGTCTAATGCATATTCGCTTCCTGCGTTTCTCCTGACCATATGTATATCTCTAACCATTTCTGGAAGCTATCTTGTTGAGTGGGAAATAATATAGAAAAAATTCGTCCTCACAATGCCTTGCAGGATTGAAGCCGATGGAAGAACAAGCAGCATGGCCTAGGATGGTTTCTCATCTCGTTGGCTTCAGTTTTATTGATTGAGATGCTGAAGTCAGATTCATAAACCATCACTCATTGGTATACAGAAAATAACAATGCAATCACCACCACAAATCACAACCACAACTGCGAAGCTCATTACAGCAGCATCTTCGCAGTACAGCAGCATGAGCAAATTGCAGTTTCATACTTTCATGCAAGTAGTTCTACTTTTTTTTCTAGTTTTTGCAATGAGCTTGTACAAATAATTGGCCCATATTTTATACGGATCTGCCTAATCCTATTATTATCAACTTTGCATCATTTGCTACAAATTGTGCAATACATTATGGATCTATCCATATAGCAGTATATATTTGTTTCAAAATGTGACAGTAATCCACTTCTTTTATAGGAAAAAGAGTTTCTTCTGGTCCTCTTGGCGCAGGTTATCAGAATGTGAGTAACATACATGCTATGTCAACATCTTGGAAGGATCACAATTATAAAGTATCTATACTGCATTAAACGAACTTGAGTATACCATAACATAAAAAGGATTATTTCACATGACAATCTCAGGTTTCAGGATGCTTGATTTGATCTCTTTGTGCGGGAGAATAACACCGCCGTTGGTATAGACCTCATCACCTACATGTACGTCCTCTCCCAGGATAGTCATATTTTCTATCCGTGCCCATTGTCCAACAGTTGAGTGCCATCCAATAATGCTGTTTGATATGCAAGCATGCTTCTTAATACGCACACCACGCATCACCGTGCAACGGGAAAGCCTCACACCATCCTCCACGACGCATCCAGGACCGATAGCAACATCAGGACCAATCAGACAGCCTTCGCCAATCTTCGCACTCTCGTGAACTAGCACATTCCCAACAATGTGTGCTCCAGTGGCTAACCTGTTGGCTGATCTCTTCCTAAGTGAATCCAGATAAAGGCGCAAGCCTGTAATGTAATCCCTTGGTTGGCCAACATCCATCCAAAAACCTGGAAGGACCATAGCAAAGAGCTTTGCATCAGCTGAGATTCGAGGAAAGACCTCTTTCTCAATTGAAGTTGGCTTTAGCTCGATGCGGTCCAGGACAGACGGGTTCAACAAGTAAATTCCTGCATTGATCTTGTTGCCTACAAATATTTTTGGTTTCTCAACAAATTTTTCCACCATTCCAGTGGCCTCCTCCATAACCACAACACCATATTTTGATGGTTCGTCCACCTATATTGAAATAATAGTCAGTATACACAATCAACGAGTTTATAATCCAAGAAAGTGGTCAAAGAAAGGATCTACCTTGGTGACCATAATTGTTGCCTCACCACCATGGTTCTTGTGAAATTTTATGAGCTCAGCAAAAGGGTATTCACTTATGACGTCACTGTTGAGGACAAAGAATGGCTCACCAGATCCATCCACAAGCTTGTCCCTTGCTAGAGCAAGAGGGCCAGCAGTTCCCAAGGGCTCAGTCTCTTGGGAACACGTGATTGTGATGCCAAGCTTATCCTCAAAGTCCTTCAGGAAATTGAGCATTACCTAAAAGACGAATACAGAACAAACCAATTAGAATGCGAAGATAGTTATACTTATACCATGAGACAACAGTAAAATATTATCTCCTTTTTACCTCCGGGCGGTAGTTGATGGCTAAAACGACTTCTGTTACTCCAACTTCTTTCAAGGCCTCAATCTGCATAAACCAGAAAACTTTTAATTCAGAGCTCATTACTCTCCTCAATCCTCATGCTCATGTTTGCTGGAGCCAACCTTTTGGATATAAATGAAGTACTCTTGATAACCGATTGGAATTTTCAAGGACAGAAAATTTGGTGTGATACCAAAAGAGTTCTCCAAAATCATGTAACCAAATTGATAAGGAAAGAAACAGTTGAATAGTAAAAAGGTGCATTCAATCACATGCAAATGCCACCTATCATGGATGTTTAGTTGTTACACCATGTTTATGTGGGGGTAATAAACAAATCAAATAGTATTAATGTTCTTTGACCAGTTTAACACCCTCTCCCTCCTTTCATGGAGAGGCCAGTGTCAGTGTTGGAATGTTGGTAAAGAATACTGTACTAATTAACTTGTGCCCAATTCATCGATTGGCATTGCAAATTAAGTGCTCTTATTACTCCATCAGAGTACTAGCGAAACCACATATTACCTGATGCAGAATCATGGGCTTGTTCGCGAAATCAACAAGAGGCTTTGGGAAACTGAGCGTTAAAGGCCGAAGGCGAGTGCCGAAGCCTCCAACCAGAATGAGCGCCTTCATGGTGAATCGCCTCCTGTTCTTCCCTCCCTAATCCCTACTCCGGCGGAGGGATCCTCAAGCAGGCTTGGGAAGGGGAACCTGCCATTGCAACAGACAAAATCAAATGTGAAACTAGGTTGGAGCATCAATAACAAAGAAAGAAAGATTTCGATTTGATTGCTTGCGGTCGTGGCAAAGCTCCAGTGAGCTGCTTTCGTACCAATAGGAGGGATCAGCCTGGAAGATCTCTCTTCCTTCTCCACGACCAGACCCCTTGGAGGTAGGTAGCGCAGCTGCGGTCGAAGGAGGAGCCTTTGTGCTGTGCTAGATTGGGAATCGAGAATTGGATGGGACTTTATAGAGGCGAAGTGGAGAGGCGACGCGAGGAGGGGAAGGGGGCCCACAGTAGAGATGCGGTTGTGTACTTGTGTGTGTCTCGCTCTCACGAAAGAAAATTCTCGACCACAGGTGACACGTGTTCCATCACAAATCTCAAAGCAAATCCCATCATCTCCACAATCTCGTGTTTGGTTTATGGGTAAGGTATGATACGTTAAACTCATCAAGTTATTGGATATCTATATCTATAAACTATATATATCTATAAGTTATTTTATATCTATATATCTATATAGAAACAACGGACGAAGCGGACTAACGGAAGCCTTACGAATTTTTTTATTAGATATAGATATCTATATACCTAATTAAAAAATAAGTAAGGCTTCTGGTTAATCTTTTCGTCTGTCATTAAGAGTGGGCCCACACGATAATTCGTCGCTAATCCACGATCCGAAAGCGTGGCCACGATCTCTTACGCCTGCAAATAAAGGAGAAAAGAAAAATAAAAAGAGAAAACCTTGTTTGTGGAGCAGCCCATCCAAAGCAGCCCGGATTGGATTAGTGACGAGGCAGCCCACCCAAAGCAGCAGCAGGCCGGCCCAGATAGCAGCCGCAGCCCACCAGCGAGCCCACAGAGCGGAGGAGAAGCAGCCCACCAGCCCAGCACAGTACTGCACAACACTGTAGCAACCGAACACGAATAAAGTTTGGACTCACGCCAAGCAGGAATCGGATAATAAAAGAAGCGATTTTATTACTTAAAACATGTAGTCACCAATATAGTCACCAATAAAATGAATTATTTACCGACAAAATAAATTATTTTTTAAAATAAAAATAATCACATGTGTCTTTCTTTTTTTAAAAAAAGAAGTAATCACCAACAAAATGAATCGTGTTTACATTTGGATTTTTTTCCCCTCATCAATTGCTCATTCGCCATAGGACACCTAATCACATCACTTTTTTTTCCATTCATTATATAATTTCTTCTATTATTTAGAGTGAAAGTTATTCTGCGATATACCACATTTTTTTTCTTTCCTTCTAATTATTTAAGTGAGCGGTTATGCAATTGGAGTGCAATGAGGTTGATCTGATAGCCAGCAAAAAATTATTTCTTGTATTATGGCTACTCTTTACAATATGAAAAAAATGCTTATCAATATTGAGTACCAAAAAAATAACAAAGTACTGCAATTGACTCATAATAATACATGACAAAAAAGTAAATATTTTTTGTGGTTTCAAACTTTAGTATCCATGTCAGTGCATTTAGAGCAGCAAATAATTATATCATGTTAGCGTCTTATTTGCACTAGAAAGATTCGATTCGACTATAAAGACCTCAATTTACATTGTGGTTTTATGCTCCCACACACTAATTACTATTTCTGTCTTCACCCATTGCAACGCATGGGCATTTTGCTAGTAGATATAGATATAGATATAGATTAGATATAGATAGATAGATATCTACCTACCTATATTATAATTAATAATATAATAAAAATATAAATCTATCATATACCTACCCCTAATTAAAAAATTCAGTCCGCTTCGTCTGTCATCTGTATGTTTTGAGTCCAAGTCGGTCTTCAAGGAAAAAAAAAATCCCCGTGCTAGATACCCAAATTAATCAATCAACCAAAAACAGCACGAAAATACCAAACTTAACCTAGATATCATGAATTTGATCCCAAGAAATCTAATCCCCCAATTCGATCCATCTGAGCCAAGACACAATACATAAACGATAGAAAATGAATCACGAAATCACAAATCCAAAATCATCCAGGGAAAATTAACTCACAAAAACTAAATCAGTGACGCCACTGGTCATGGGAGGCGAGGACGCCGCTTCTACGAGGAGGGTGCCGCCGCCGAGGCTGTCGACACCGTCCGTTGTGTTGTGGCGGAGAAGAGGGTGAGGACGCCGCCGAGGAGCCAGGGGGAGGGCACCGCGGCTGAGACGCCGGCTGCCAAGGGAAGGGAAGGGAAGGGCGCCCTGGGTGAGTGGTAGGGGAAGCGACGTCGTCGGTGGGGGGAGAGGGAGGGCGCGCTGGCTGAAGGGTAGGGGAAGCGGCGTCGCCGGTGGGGGAGGAGGGGGCCGGAGAGAGGGACTGAGGGAGAGGAATTAACGCGCAGGGGAGAGAGAAGGAGAGAAGGTGGGGAAGGAAAGAGATAATAAGGTCGATGGGGCCTAAGCATTGAGACGCCGCTCTCCTCTAGTCTAGTCTCATCCCAAACACTTATTTCCTCTAAAGCGACACATGTCCCCCCTCCTTCTCTCCTACCATGTGGTTCCCAGTTCTTTTGCTCCCGGTGAGATGCAGGGTTTCCCAAACCACCAGAGCCAGGGTTATCGTACCCCGACGGTAAGCACGGTTACCGCGCGGTAACCGTGGTAACTGTGAAAAACCGTACAAAACCGTGCAAAATTTATCAAAGATTTAAATTATTTTTTAAATTTATTTAAATTTAAGGAGGTTACCGCGGTATTTATATTACCGTATCCCCGCGGTAAGTCCGGTTACCGGCGGTAAGGGAAACCCTAGTGAGATGTTGAGCTTGGGTCGAACCATCCACGCGGTGTTGAGTGCCGTTGAGCTCATAATGGTAGCCGGGAATTGGAGTCAAGGCATCAAGCTAAGCCCTACCAACTTTTTCTTCAAACTTCCAACTTTTCTATCACATCAAAACTTTCCTACACACATAAACTTTCAACTTTTTTCTTCAAACTTTCAATTTTAGTTAAACTTCCAATTTTCGCATGGAACACACCGTGCTGCCGTCCTACTGATAAAAAGATAAGTCATGTGCATGCATTATCTTCTTTTTTCGAACAGTCAGGCCGTTGCCGACGTTTTATATAAAGAAGAATGTGTCTCATTTTAAGAAGAAACAAGACCAAAACTTACAATGCGCAGTTAATTAGGAAAAACTGAACGAAAACCACAACACTCTAACATAAGCTACCAACACCGCGAAAAAAGAAAGAATGGCGAAGCCCAAAACAGCCATCGATAAAGAGCTTGTTGAAAGCGACACAAAGGCTTCGACTTCGCGTGGCAAGTGTTATCGTTGCCGAGTTTGTCACCTAGCGACACAGCAGCTTCGACTCCACAGCTATCACATCATCATTACCAAAGGCATCGCAGAAAACGAGCAAGACACCGACTGTCCACTTTGAACATCAACCCAAGCCACTTGAGCACTACTACTTGTACACAGCTAACACCAACCTCCCTCGAAAACTTCAACGTGTTATCGTTGTCAAGCTTCATCGCACCCCAATAAAGTAGCTCCGACTTCACCTAGAAGAAAACGGAGAAAGTTGGACGCTTGCCACATCCAAGAGCGGCACCCAAGAGACGAAGGCCTCGCCGAATTGCTAGGCTTATAGAGCTTCGACGTAGGGGGTCCACGAACGACCATCCTTGCATGGAAAAGGTTCTTGGTAGTGAGGGAGACGCCATAGCAACGCCTCCAAGGAGGGGAACGACGCCTAATGGCGCCACCGTCGTCAAGCCAACCAAAGGCCAGCCAAGGCTTTCGCCAGCGTCATCCAAAACCACACAACCCACCCGCACAACGTATGACGCCGGACCGCCACATCATCCCTCTAGCCACCAAGCCTAGCCCACCACCCACAACTTAGGCAGGCTCACGAGTCCACCGTGCCGCCAACCCGCTGCCATGCTCTGCTGCACCGACCCGATCTGGCCAAGGCGGCCGTGGATCCGGCCGTCAAAGCTCGACAAGCCAACGTCACCGCGAGCGCCCACACTCCGCTGCACCGCTGCCACCGTCACCACCGCAACCGCCGGTGGGCGCAGCCAGTGGCTACCACTATCTCCGCGCCGACGAGAGCCTCCCGCAACCGCCGGTGGCGCGCCCGCCCCCTCCGTCGCAGCACCAGGCCCCCGCCTCCGTCACACGTGCTCGATTCCCTCTGTGGCCGGCCTCCCGTAGCCTTCCCCGCGCCGGCGAGGCCACGCCGGCCCCCACCTCGCCTTGGCAGCTCGCCGTCGTCATCCAGACGGCGGATCTGGCCAAGGGGCGCCGGAACCGGCCGTCCCCATCATCGGGCCGAGGGTCACCATCGTTGCAGCCTTCCCGACACGTCGTCGACCTCTGCCCAGCGCGCCGCCGGCCTCCTCCGTGCGCACACCGACCACCTCCGTGTGGACACCAACTGGGACACCGGATCCGACCATGAGAGGCCCAGATCTGTCCCCACCATCGTCGAAGCTGGTCGCCGATGACCACCACTTGGGGTCCTCCCTCCGTCTTGGCAGCGCCCCGAGCCGCCGTGCCTGCGAGAGGAGGCAAGGAGCCCCGCCGCCGCCGTCCTTGCACCCACCCGGCTTTGCCAGTTGCCGCTCGGGCGGCGGCGAGGCAGAGGGGAGGAGGAGAAGTGTTCCCGCCCGTGCCGCCCCGAGGCTGAGCGGCAGGAGGGCTTCTCCCCTAGGGTACGTGCCTGCGTTATCAATTCCAATCTGCTTCTTGAACTGCAATGCAAGGAGTTGCCTCATGATGAAGTTATTCAATGATTAGATTTTGTATGCCATTGAGTTTAGTTTGTATAGTGAATTTCACTAATAATTTTTGCTGGTGACTGAACTTGACTGAGCCTTCAAGGATTTCTTCGTGCAGTTGAGCCTTCAGGGTTATAAATAACGTTGATGTTTTGATGATTCTTCTCGATAAACGTCTCATGCGACTATGCGAGCATGGATGCTGGTAAGTTTCTCTGCTACATTGAACTCGACGCCTCTGTCACGCCCAGAAATTTCCGAACCAGAATTTCTAAGCTAAATGTGTATTAAACCCCTGTCTAGGACCAGCCAGGGTACACAAACGACAATTGTTGACATACAGATCCACGTCTTACAAAAATATAAAAGATTACAAATGCAGCGGAAAAGATAAAAGCGAGCTAAGCCTGAAGACTTGATTCCTGCAGCGGGCGACTCCATTCCACAGGCATCCTTGACGGCAGCGACGAAACTAACTTCTTTGAGACATCTTCAACTGAGAAGGACTTCAACTCTGGTGTGGGGAAAAAGAGAGCAAGACTGAGTACTACCCACTGTACTCAGCAAGTCATACCGGAAGAGGAGGTATGATGCAGGGTATATCCAAGGGAGGCTAAAGGTTCTTTTGCATAAAGCTAGCATTTAAAAGCAGTTGTTGAAAGCAGGAAAACAATTGCAGTAATTAATCAATATTAACCAATCACTGTCCAACGCTACACCACGTTGCAACAGGCCCAACCAACCACCTGAACTACGCCAGTTCATTAGCTAACTAGGGGTGAGACTAATCACGGTGAATCTGGTCGACCGCCCATAACCGCGGGCACGGCTATTCGAATAGTTTTACTCTGATCAGAGGTGTACAACTGTACCCACAAGACACAGCCACACGACACGTTCCCGTGCGCCGACATGCCACCACGACATACCGGAAAGAGGCCGTGACAGGACCCTTCGCATAACCCTCTCTAACCGATCGCACCACACCTTAGGGTTCGCCCCCGTCCCCAGCAGGCAACGGGCAGCCCCCCTTTCGTGCCGTGGTGAATCCGGAAGCCGATCAACCGGACACCCCGGCCGACCCAACTCCATCACGCCCACCCTCGCCTGGGTACGTCGGCTAGAGAAAAGCTACACTACAAGCCCAGCCGTTGTCCACGCTAGCTTGTGGTAAGTACGATAAGTTCTTCCAGGGCATCCCGCGAACCGGTCCTTATTTGCCATGGGCACGACTAGCAAAACCATGCACCCACAGCCCACCATGTAGTGTATTTTAATTAACCAACACCATTACGGTGGCACTAAACCAAAGCTATGCCAATAAACAAGTCTATGCTTTAATGTGATCCCCCTTTGTGCACTAGTTGAACTAAGCATGGCTAAGCATCTCCTAAACCAACATCTAGTCATTTTAATACCCAAGTTATCAATGGCGTAAGGGAAACAACATATAGCTGAGTAATAGGACCCATCCCACATGATATTGTAAAACAATGCAATATTTAATAGAAATGTGGGACATTTGTAAATTGGGTACAATATGATCAATTGTAATGTATGACTTGCCTTGCTCTCGCACTGATGGAACCACAGCAACGTCTTCGAGAAACCACGAATCGACGAAACGACCGAAATCTACGCGACAAACAAAGCACACAAGCAAAACATGCTATAAGTCTACTGAAACAGGAAACCAAACCATTTTTAATGGATTCTATACATTTTTATGAATTTACTGAGACTTGAATGGACTTAATCGGAGCTCGGATGAATTAGTTATGATTTTTAGAAGATTATATGTGTTTTTACTATTAAAGAAAAGCCTTAATGTATTTATTGCGCAATATTGCCCCAGGGCTGACGTCAGCAAGGGGGGCGGGCGGCGCCGACATGCGGGCCCCACGGGTCAGCGGCTCGAGAGAGAGAGGGAGGGGCGCTGGCACGTGGGCCCCACTGGTAGTGGCCCAAGGCGGGAGGGGGTGGCGTCTGCCGGGCTCGGCTCAGCTCCAAGACGGCCGGCCGGTTAGGCGAGCGGCGGCGGCAAGCGGCCACCGACGGCGGCGACCGGTGAGAAGACGGCGGTGGCCGGCGACGCGGGCGATGGCGCATCGCGGCGACGCGCATGCGGGGAGCGGCGGCGCGCACGAGAGGAGGAGAAGGGGAGGGAGTTCTCACCGGGGTTTGGCCGGCGACGCGGGAGGAGATGACGACAAACGGCGACGGTGAGCGACCGGAGGGCGACGTCGAACGGCGGCCGAGCTCCAGGACACCCTAAGAGAGGAAATGAGAGAGGTTAGAGGAAGAGAGGGTGTCCACGGCGAGCGAGAGCCATGGCCGACGGCGGCGGCTATGGAAGGGCTCACCGGCACACGAAGAACGACGGACTTCGATGGCGGAATTCGATGGAGGAGGGGTGGACGAGGTAGCCCTCGGCCGTGCGAACCCGAAGATGACGACGGTGCGGCTCGGCGGCGGCGCTAGCGGCGGCGAGCGGCGGCCGAAGAAGTGGAAAAGGCGGTGGCGGTGGCGGGTGTAGCGGCGCGAGAACGATAGAGGGCATGGGAGCGGGCGGCGGAAAGAGGAAAAAGGTGGAGGGGAGTGCGGGAAAGCTTTGTTGGGGCTCGGGAGAGACGGACGTGGCCGGGGTGCTCCCGATTTCGCCGGCGACGTGGGAGGTGGAGAGAGAGAGTGGGAGGGGATTCAAAATTGAATCCGCCCCTTGCGAGCGCGCGCGCGAGAGCGGGAGAGGCGGGGGAGAGGGCGGCGACGTGGGTGCGAGGTGCGGGCGCGGAGCGGAGGCGCGACGTGGAGCGGAGAAGGCGGCGGCGTGGAGCGGTTGGAGCTCCGGCTCCAACGGCTAGAGGAGGAAGACGACCGACAGGTGGGCCCCACCTATCGGCGCCCGAAGGAGAGAGGGAGGGAGGGAGGACTTTGGGGAGGGGAGGAGAAGCGGGCCGGCGCGGGAAGGAATGGGCCGACGGCCCAAGAAAAGGAAAAAAGGAGGAAAAAGAAAAGAGAAAAGGGAAAAAGGATTTTCCCAGGGATTTAATATTGCGCTGTGCTTATTTTAATTGGTTAAAATTATTTCCAAGGCTCTGAAAATTCCACTAAAATTCCTGTTAGCATATTTTGACATGTAGAACCCAAGAAAAATTCCACATGCCGATTTCGATTATTATTTGCATTTATTAATTTGAGGAATTAGCTCTAGGTTAAATTAACAATTTCTTTAGGCGATTTATTTAACAAATTTTAAAGCTAAAAAGGGGAACTTCAGGGCGTGACAAACCTACCCCCCTTAAATAGAATCTCGACCCCGAGATTCGGAAGAGCTGGCGAAGAGGTGCGGATGAGCGGCCTTCAATTCATCTTCTCTTTCCCAGGTAGCCTCTTCTTCTGAGTGGTGGCTCCATTGAACTTTGCAAAACTTGATCACCTTGTTTCTGGTCCTTCTCTCACTGGTCTCAAGGATACGAATCGGCTTCTCCACATATGTCAGATCTTCCTGGATGTCAATGTGCTCTGAGCTAGCTTGTTCCTTGGGTACCCTCAAACACTTCTTCAGTTGAGACACGTGAAACACATCGTGGATACCAACCATATTAGATGGGAGCTCAAGCTGGTAAGCAACTTCACCTCTGCCTTCCAAGATCCTGTATGGTCCCACAAAGCGTGGTGCCAACTTGCCTTTGGTTTGGAAGCGGTGTACTCCCCGAAGCGGAGTGACACGAAGGTACACATAATCTCCTGCTTCGAAAGTGAGTTCTCTTCGGCGGTTGTCTGCGTAGCTTTTCTGTCTAGATTGTGCAATTCTCAGCCTTTCTCTGATAGTTCTGACTTTTTCCTCTGCCTCGGTTAGCACCTCTGTCCCGAACAGTTGACGTTCGCCTGTTTGATCCCAGAAAAGGTGTGCGGCACTTCCGGCCATACAACGCTTCGAACGGTGCCATCTGTAGACTGGCCTGATAGCTGTTGTTGTACGAGAATTCCGCATAAGGCAGACTTTTATCCTATGCTCCACCAAAATCGAGCGCACACGCTCGCAGCATATCTTCTAAGATCTGATTGACCCTTTCGGTCTGACCATCAGTTTGCGGATGATAAGCCGTTCTGAAATTCAAACGAGTCCCCAATTTTTCTTGCAGTTTCTGCCAAAATTTTAAAGTGAACTGACTCCCTCGATCAGATACTATCTTCTTAGGTACCCCATGCAGACACATGATCCTTGCTAAGTACAGCTCTGCCAACCTTTTCCCCATATAGGTAGTGTGCACTGGAATGAAATGAGCAACTTTCGTGAGGCGATCCAGGACTACCCAAATTGAATCATGCCCTGACGATGTCCTGGGCAAACCAGTGATGAAATCCATTCCGATTTCTTCCCATTTCCATTCCGGGATCTGAAGGGGTTGTAGCAGTCCTGCGGGCCTCTGATGTTCTGCTTTGACTCGCTGACAAACATCGCAGAGTGCGACGAATCCGGCTATCTCTCTTCTCATGCTGGCCCACCAGAATTTCTCTTTGAGGTCCTGGTACATTTTAGTACTGCCGGGATGAATTGAATACTGAGTTTGATGAGCTTCTGTGAGTATGAGATCCTTCAGTTCTTTGTCGTCAGGCACACACAATCTTTTTCCCAACCAGATTGTGCCATGCTCATCCTCATGGAAATCTCGAGCTTTTCCAACTCTCATATTCTTTTTCAGCTCAGCTATTTCAGGATCATTTACCTAAGCTGCTCTGACTTGGTCCACGAGCGTAGGCCGTGCCTCTAGGGCAGCTACGTACCCGTGTTCCACGATGCCCAAATTTAGGTGCTCAAGATCTTGCTGCAATTTGCCACACATGCCTTCAGTGCATAAGGCATTGCAATAGCTTTTTCTGCTCAAAGCATCTGCTACCACATTTGCTTTGCCTGGATGATAATGTATCCCCATGTCATAATCTTTAATTAACTCCAGCCATCTTCGCTGTCGGAGATTCAAGTCAGGCTGAGTGAAGATGTACTTCAGACTTTTGTGATCAGTGTATACTTCATAGCGGTTGCCAATAAGATAGTGCCACCAGATTTTCAGAGCATGAACCACTGCTGCCAACTCAAGGTCATGAGTGGGATAATTGGTCTCGTGTGGACGCAACTGTCGCGAAGCGTATGCGACCACTCTGCCTTCTTGCATCAACACACATCCCAACCCTTGGCGAGATGCATCACAGTAGACTTGGAAGTCTTTTGTCTGATCTGGCAGAATTAGAACTGGTGCAGAGACTAACCTCTTCTTGAGTTCTTCAAAACTTTGGTTGCACTCAGCTGACCACTTGAATTTTTCATCTTTCTTTAGCAACTGTGTCATGGGCCTGGCAATCTTAGAGAAATTTTCGATGAACCGACGGTAATAGCCCGCAAGTCCAAGAAAACTCCGGATCTGAGAAACTGTCTTTGGTGGGGTCCACTTTGTAACTGACTCTACATTTGATGGATCCACTGCCACACCTTGAGCAGTAACGACGTGACCCAGAAATTTGACCTCCGATAACCAGAAGTCACACTTGCTAAACTTGGAATATAACTGGTGCTCCTTCAATTTCTCGAGTACCAGACGAAGATGTTGCTCATGTTGTTCTTCAGACTTTGAATAGATAAGTATGTCGTCAATGAACACTACGACAAACTTGTCAAGAAATTCCATAAACACTTTGTTCATCAAGTTCATTAAGAAAGCCGGTGCATTGGTGAGTCCAAATGACATAATCGTGCACTCAAACAACCCATACCGAGTGGTGAAGGCTGTCTTGGGAATATCCTCTTCCCGAATTCTCAACTGATGATAGCCTGATCGCAGGTCTATCTTGGAAAACACCTTAGCTCCTTTTAGCTGATCAAACAAGTCATCAATTCTGGGCAACGGATATTTGTTCTTGATTGTGACCTCATTAAGGGCGCGATAATCAACGCACATCCTCTTGGTCTTGTCTTTCTTCTCCACAAAGATAACCGGAGCACCCCAAGGTGAAGTACTCGGTCGGATGTACCCTTTCTACAGCTGTTCGTCAACCTGCTTCTTGACTTCTGCTAGCTCATTAGCTGCCATTCTGTACGGCCTCTTGTAGATTGGAGCAGTTCCGGGTACCAAATCAATCCGGAACTCGATTTCTCTCTTCGGTGGCATTGTAGTGAGGTCTTCAGGAAATACCTCAGGATATTCTTGTACTATAGGAATATCCTCCAATTCCTTTAGACTTTTCTTCACTACCTCTGTCTGATCCACAATAGCAGCCTGATTCAGACTCGCTATGGACTTCTGCGACACTAGAGAACGGAAGGTGATCTTCTCCCCTTTGTCGTTGGTTAGGGTGATGGTGCGACTTGCACAGTCGATCACTCCCTTGTGTCTGGTCAACCAATCCATTCCGAGAATGACATCTAGGTCTTTGGATTCGAGAAGGATGAGGTTGGATAGAAACGGTGATCTTTTGATCTCTATAGTCACCGAGGGGCAGTAGTGTGCTGTCCTCATGTCATTTCCAGGGGTATGAACCTGCATCGGTATTTTAAGTTCCACTACCGATAATCCATGTGCCCCAGCAAATCTCTTGGAAATGAAAGAATGCGAGGCACCTGAATCAAAGAGAACTGTTGCTGGATATGAGTTCACTGGAAATGTGCCCAACACGACCTCTGGTGCTGCCTGTGCTTCCTCTGCATACGCATGATTGACGCGGGCCTGGATGAACCTGGGTCCAGCGCGCTTCAGCTCCGGACACTTGCCAGCAAAGTGGCCATGCTTGCCACAGTTGAAGCAGGGTCCTGGCTTTCCTACAGACTCCTTCTTGAGCTGTTCTGACTGAGCTGACACAGCTGGTAAATCTGACTGAGCTGGTGCCATTAGTGGTGGTAGAGTTGAGTTGTGGTCATGCTGCTCGGTACTGTTGCGACTGCCACCGTTGTAGTCGTTGTTGAAGTTACTCGGGTGATAGGGACGGTGCTGATGGACGATCATGGTGGAAGGCCCACCTTGCTGTCCCGTCATGAAGCGAGGCTTCTGATTGTTCCCCTGAGGAGTCCCGAACTGAGCTGCCTTTCTTTTACGGTCCATTTTGTTGCGTTGCTCTTCCTGACGGATAGCCTTGTCCACAAGCTTCTCAAAATCATCATAGACTCCGGAGATCAGCTGGTTGGTCAATTCATCATCAGGACCAAACAAAAACTTCTCTTGCTTCTCAGCATCGGTGCGCACATCCTCAGGAGTGTAGCGTGCAAGGTGGTTGAACTCATGCAAGTACCCTATAACTGTCCTGGTTCCTTGATGCAGTGCGCGGAACTCTCTTTTCTTTTGTGCCATAATCCCCTCAGGAATCTGTGCCTTCCTGAAGCTTTGACAAAACTCTGCCCAAGTAACCTCCGTTGCATCTGGACGGGTCACCACGTAGTTATCCCACCAGGCAGAATCGGGACCTTGCAACTGATGTGTAGCAAAAGCAACCTTCTCTTGGTCATTGCATTGCAGAAGGTTCAGCTTCTTTTTAATAGCACGGAGCCAGTCGTTGGCCTCCATTGGGTTGGTGGTGCTTGAGAAAGCGGGTGGCTGGATACGAAGAAAGTCTAATAGTTTGGACAGATGTGATGGTGGAGGAGCAAACCGCTGGTTCTACTGCACCTGTTGCAACACCTGATGGTGGTGTTGCTGCATCTGTTGCATCATCATTGTCATCATTTGAGTGACCGTTGGGTTCCCGGGCGGTGGGGATGAACTGCTGTCAGATGCACCACTGATATGAGCTCCATGGGTCTGCTCTTCGCTGCCCCTGGCGTCGTTGGAGGCACGGGGATCATTCCCTGTCTTCACCATCTGGACGAGGATAGGTAGAAATAAGAGAAATTAAGAAAACAAAGGGCTCGACAACTAATCTTTCTTGAAAATTTAAGTGCAATTATCTTAATCTTGATTAAAACACTGAAAAAGAGGCACGCAATTCCTAATTAAGGCTGTCATACCACTCAACATGATATCAACCACCGACTAACCCACAAGCAACAAACCTAAACACAAAAACTAGCAAGCAGTCAAAACTAAGAAGACGATAAGGCTAAAGGCAACGACTCTGAAGCTCGGAGCGACGCTTGCGATCGAAGAACAGGTCTGACTTCTAAAGTAGACAAGGGATAGGAATCAATGCATGCTCAAATCCAAATTTAAACAAAGCAACAAATGACTCAAACAACTAGCCAAGCATGATGATTTTTATGCATGGAACATTTTTCATGAACCCAGACAAAAGACACTAATGCAACTGACTAAACAATAACTTAATGCATGAAATAGATGCATGATAGGAATGATGCGCATAAAGATTGCATCCTAATGAACCTAGACACAACTTAATGCATATCACCCAGCAAATTCCCGACCGACTGTCGATTAAATTCCAAATAAGATTTTTCTAAAACACCATACTATTCCTAGTCGATAAATCCAATTGAAATAGGGATCAAGATTTTTCCCACAAATCAAAAGAACAAACCCCAAAATTTTCCCGAAACAAATCCAAGTGCAAAGAGCATATGCAGATGAAAAAGTTTCAGAGGGCTCTTAGGGTTTCCAGTTGGTTTGTCCTACGGTCAAGGTCGGCTCTGATACCAACTTGTCACGCCCAGAAATTCCCGAACCAGAATTTCTAAGCTGAATGTGTATTAAACCCCTGTCTAGGACCAGCCAGGGTACACAAACGACAATTGTTGACATACAGATCCACGTCTTACAAAAATTTAAAAGATTACAAATGCAGCGGAAAAGATAAAAGCGAGCTAAGCCTGAAGACTGGACTCCTGCAGCGGGCGACTCCATTCCACAGGCATCCTTGACGGCAGCGACGAAACTAACTTCTTTGAGACATCTTCAACTGAGAAGGACTTCAACTCTGGTGTGGGGAAAAAGAGAGCAAGACTGAGTACTACCCACTGTACTCAGCAAGTCATACCAGAAGAGGAGGTATGATGCAGGGTATATCCAAGGGAGGCTAAAGGTTCTTTTGCATAAAGCTAGCATTTAAAAGCAGTTGTTGAAAGCAGGAAAACAATTGCAGTAATTAATCAATATTAACCAATCACTGTCCAACGCTACACCACGTTGCAACAGGCCCAACCAACCACCTGAGCTACGCCAGTTCATTAGCTAACTAGGGGTGAGACTAATCACGGTGAATCTGGTCGACCGCCCATAACCGCGGGCACGGCTATTCGAATAGTTTTACTCTGATCAGAGGTGTACAACTGTACCCACAAGACACAGCCCCACGACACGTTCCCGTGCGCCGACATGCCACCACGACATACCGGAAAGAGGCCGTGACAGGACCCTTCGCATAACCCTCTCTAATCGATCGCACCACACCTTAGGGTTCGCCCCCGTCCCCAGCAGGCAACGGGCAGCCCCTCTTTCGTGCCGCGGTGAATCCGGAAGCCAATCAACCGGACACCCCGGCCGACCCAACTCCATCACGCCCACCCTCGCCTGGGTACGTCGGCTAGAGAAAAGCTACACTACAAGCCCAGCCGTTGCCCACGCTGGCTTGTGGTAAGTACGATAAGTTCTTCCAGGGCATCCCGCGTAGGGATGGCAGTGTTGCCCATTTACCCGTTTACCCGCGGGTAAAAACCCTAAAGAGCTGGGTTTGTTCTCTATTTAGTACCCATGGGTATTTTTTTAGGTCAAAACATGTACCCAACGGGCACACGGGCACGGGCATGGGTAGTCACTACCCATGCCCGCTTCGCCCGTTTACCCGTGAAACCAACTGACATGTGGGCCCTTAATCAACTTAGTATAAAAACCACCGTCTAAAATCTTTAGGGTTTCTCTCCCTCCGGCCTCCTCCCACTCCCACTCCCAGCCGCCTCTCCTCCCACTCCCAGTCCCAGCCGCCTCCCAGCCTCGACTCCTCCTCCCAGCCGCCTCGGTCTCCGCCGGCGCCCCCCCCCCCCCCCCCGCCGCCGGCGCCCCCACTCCCGCCGCCGGCCGCCGGGCAGTCGCTGCCGTGAGGGGACGGGAGAGGATGGGAGGGGCTTTGCCTCACGGCCGCAGGAGGGGATGGGAGGGGCTTTGCCTCCGGGAGGGGCTTCACCCCTGCGCCGAGCACCCCTCCGGCCGGTCGTCCTCCATCCAGGCCCCCTCCGTTTGCGGCCGCCGTCGCCGCTGCTTCCTGCCTCCACTGCGCCGAGCCGTGGAGGTCCCCCCCTCTGCCCGGTCGCCGCCGTCTCCGGTCGCCGCCGCCTCCGGTCCTCCGCAAGGTATTCCCCTTCTACTCCCCTTCTCTCCTCTAGATCTAGGTATCTATTTTTTTCGATCTAGTCTCTCCTGATTTTGATCTATTATTTGTGATTTGATTGCTAGTGATTTGAACTTATGGCAACTCCAGCAAGCAGCAGCAAGCATACAAATACTCCGGCGAGTAGCAGCCGGCGTGCTACTCCTCCGGTCAGCAGCAGCCAGCCTGACCGTGAGCAAGCCTCACAAACTGCTCCTCCTGTTGGTGTGGATGCATCTGCAGAACATGCTGAACAGGAAGAAGAAGAAGAAACTTTGGCTGACAAGCGTGGTACAAAGAGGAAACTCACTTCTGTTGTTTGGGATGAGTTCACAAGAGTGAAGGTCAAAGGGGTTGATAAGGCAAAGTGCTCGTGGTGCGGCAAGCTTCTTTCAGGTGAAACTAGAAATGGTACTAAGCATTTGCATGCACATTTAAAAACATGCGTCTATAAAAAGAGGGAGGGAGGGAAAGTGCAGTCATCTCTGAGATTTGGAACAAATGAACAAGGGCATGTAGCTGTGGAAAACTGTCTTTGATCAGGAAGTAGCTAGGAAAGCCCTTTTTTGCATGATTGTATTGCATGAGTACCCTCTGTCCATTGTTGATCATTATGGCTTCCGAAAATTTGTGAGTGCATTGCAACCCTTGTTCAAAATGATCACCCGGAACACAATTAGAAAAGATATTATGACATATTATGAGATGGAGAAAAGCAAAGGTCGTTTTTTCATACAAAAGATGAATTGTCGTGTTGCTATTACAACTGATCTTTGGACAGCCCAAAACCAAAAAAGGGGTTATATGGCAGTCACTGGACATTTTATTGATGATTCCTGGAGGCTTAGAAGTTGCATATTGAGGTTATTTTCCATCACTTGCTTTGTATTTGTTGTAGTTTATGCATAGTTTTCTTTCAATTAACTTGCTGAAATGATATATTACCTGTGTAGGTTTATATATGTGCCATGTCCTCATACGGCTGTTGCTATTACCGATGTTCTGTATGACTGCCTCCAGAGCTGGGATATTGATTGTAGGATATCAGCAATGACACTTGACAATTGTACCACAAATGATAGTCTTGTCGACAAAATGACCACCAAGATTGGGGTACGTAATCTTTTGCTAGAAGGGAAGATGTTGCATATGAGATGTTGTGCACACATCCTTAATCTGATTGTCAAAGATGGGATGGATGTGATTGGTGATCAAATTGTTGCCATCCGGGACAGTGTTGCTTATTGGCTTGCTACACCAAAGAGGTATGAGAAATTTGAGAAAGCAGCTCAACATGAAAAGGTTGAATTAACTAAAAAGTTGTGTCTTGATTGCAAAACTAGATGGAATTCCACCTATGAAATGCTTATTGTTGCCATACCATATAGGAAAGTTTTTGATCGCTTAGAGAAAGTACATAAGTATACTGCTCCACTTGGTAGTGATTGGGACTTTGCCCAAGCTGTTTGTGATAGATTGCAAATATTTGCCTCCCTCACTGAGTTATTTTCTGGAACTAAGTATGTCACAGCTAATTTATGCTTCCCGAAAATATGTGAAATTAAGCTTAAAATTAGAACTTGGCAACAATCTGAAGATGAGTTGATTAGGGAAATGTCTGAAGCCATGATAAAGAAGTATGATAAGTATTGGTTGGATATTCATGGTGTTTTAGCTGCTGCTGTTGTTCTTGATCCACGGTATAAAATGACAATGTTACGGGCTTGCTACATTGCACTGTTTGGTCAAGGAAATTGTGAAACCTATCTTAATGATGCATACAAGTTATTGACTGACTTGATGAATAGCTACCAAGTTATACTTGATCAAGAGGGTGTGGGTAGTTCTTCTGGTTCTGGTACTGCTAGCTCTTCAATCAAGTCTGTAGAGGTTATGTCAATATTTCATTCTCTCAATGCCACCAAGAAATTTTCTTCTGCTGCAAGGGCAAAAAATGAGTTGGATCGCTATTTGGAAGATGAAACACTTCCTCATGATGATGCAAGTGAGGATTTTGATATACTTAGTTGGTGGAAGGTTGCTGGCACTAGCTATCCAACACTAAGGATGGTTGCTCGTGATATCTTGGCTATTCCAGTAACTTCAGTTGCTTCGGAGTCTGCTTTTAGTACTAGTGGAAGGGTTTTAAGTGAACATCGCAGCCGTCTCACTCCAAAGTTGTTGGAGGCCTTGATGTGTAGCCAAGATTGGTTATGTTCTCAACTTGAAGGTATAATAAGTTTGTACAATTGTGTCATATGTATAATTATCATGTTAGTAGACTGCTTCTAATGTACATTTGCTTGGTTGTAGGTGATAATGGAGATGGAAGTTTCTGGACATGCCTTGATGAAGTTCAAGAGGACATGAGGGAGTCTGTGTCAACCATTGATTCCGATTGTGATTAATTGACATGCTCTTCATAGTGTCCTACACTCCTGTACCATTTGAAGTTGTGATTAATGAACTTGTAATGCTTGTATTGAACTTGGTACTATTGTACCATTTCTTTCAATTCTTTAAATTGTGATATTGTCTTCGCTTGTGGGAATTATAGTTGAACTGATCTTGGACGGGTAAACGGGCATACCCGCGGGCACATGGCGCCCGCGGGCAACGGGCATGGGAAGTACTCCTTGCCCGTCACATAGTAACGGGCATGCCCACGGGCATAAATTACCTCGCGGGCACGGGCATGGGTAGTCACTACCCGTGCCCGTCGTGCCCGACTGCCATCCCTAATCCCGCGAACCGGTCTTTATTTGCCATGGGCACGACTAGCAAAACCATGCACCCACAGCCCACCATGTAGTGTATTTTAATTAACCAACACCATTATGGTGGCACTAAACCAAATCTATGCCAATAAACAAGTCTATGCTTTAATGTGATCCCCCTTTGTGCACTAGTTGAACTAAGCATGGCTAAGCATCTCCTAAACCAACATCTAGTCATTTTAATACCCAAGTTATCAATGGCATAAGGGAAACAACATATAGTTGAGTAATAGGACCCATCCCACATGATATTGTAAAACAATGCAATATTTAATAGAAATGCGGGACATTTGTAAATTGGGTACAATATGATCAATTGTAATGTATGACTTGCCTTGCTCTCGCACTGATGGAACCACAGCAACGTCTTCGAGAAACCGCGAATCGACGAAACGACCGAAATCTACGCGATAAACAAAGCACACAAGCAAAACATGCTATAAGTCTACTGAAACAGGAAACCAAACCATTTTTAATGGATTCTATACATTTTTATGAATTTACTAAGACTTGAATGGACTTAATCGGAGCTCGGATGAATTAGTTATGATTTTTAGAAGATTATATGTGTTTTTACTATTAAAGAAAAGCCTTAATGTATTTATTGCGCAATATTGCCCCAGGGCTGACGTCAGCAAGGGGGGCGGGCGGCGCCGACATGCGGGCCCCACGGGTCAGCGGCTCGAGAGAGAGAGGGAGGGGCGCTGGCACGTGGGCCCCACTGGTAGTGGCACAAGGCGGGAAGGGGTGGCGTCTGCCGGGCTCGGCTCAGCTCCAAGACGGCCGGCCGGTTAGGCGAGCGGCGGCGGCAAGCGGCCACCGACGGCGGCGACCGGTGAGAAGACGGCGGCGGCCGGCGACGCGGGCGATGGCGCATCGCGGCGACGCGCATGCGGGGAGCGGCGGCGCGCACGAGAGGAGGAGAAGGGGAGGGAGTTCTCACCGGGGTTTCGCCGGCGACGCGGGAGGAGACGACGACAAACGGCGACGGTGAGCGACCGGAGGGCGACGTCGAACGGCGGCCGAGCTCCAGGACACCCTAAGAGAGGAAATGAGAGAGGTTAGAGGAAGAGAGGGTGTCCACGGCGAGCGAGAGCCATGGCCGACGGCGGCGGCTATGGAAGGGCTCACCGGCACACGAAGAACGACGGACTTCGATGGCAGAATTCGATGGAGGAGGGGTGGACGAGGTAGCCCTCGGCCGTGCGAACCCGAAGATGACGACGGTGCGGCTCGGCGGCGGCGCTAGCGGCGGCGAGCGGCGGCCGAAGAAGTGGAAAAGGCGGTGGCGGTGGCGGGTGTAGCGGCGCGAGAACGATAGAGGGCATGGGAGCGGGCGGCGGAAAGAGGAAAAAGGTGGAGGGGAGTGCGGGAAAGCTTTGTTGGGGCTCGGGAGAGACGGACGTGGCCGGGGTGCTCCCGATTTCGCCGGCGACGTGGGAGGTGGAGAGAGAGAGTGGGAGGGGATTCAAAATTGAATCCGCCCCTTGCGAGCGCGCGCGCGAGAGCGGGAGAGGCGGGGGAGAGGGCGGCGACGTGGGTGCGAGGTGCGGGCGCGGAGCGGAGACGCGACGTGGAGCGGAGAAGGCGGCGGCGTGGAGCGGTTGGAGCTCCGGCTCCAACGGCTAGAGGAGGAAGACGACCGACAGGTGGGCCCCACCTATCGGCGCCCGAAGGAGAGAGGGAGGGAGGGAGGACTTTGGGAAGGGGAGGAGAAGCGTTCCGGCGCGGGAAGGAATGGGCCGACGGCCCAAGAAAAGGGAAAAAGGAGGAAAAAGAAAAGAGAAAAGGGAAAAAGGATTTTCCCAGGGATTTAATATTGCGCTGTGCTTATTTTAATTGGTTAAAATTATTTCCAAGGCTCTGAAAATTCCACTAAAATTCCTGTTAGCATATTTTGACATGTAGAACCCAAGAAAAATTCCACATGCCGATTTCGATTATTATTTGTATTTATTAATTTGAGGAATTAGCTCTAGGTTAAATCAACAATTTCTTTAGGCGATTTATTTAACAAATTTTAAAGCTAAAAAGGGGAACTTAGGGCGTAACAGCCTCCGAGGAAAGCTAACGAATGGGAAGAGATGAGGGGGTAAACCTGCCCTGAGATTTTTTTCGGATGAGGGTAGGAGTAGGACTTATATATCCTACGTAATTTCCTTCCCCGCATCAGCGTTCGGATGGGCGTTAGCACCCATATTTATTATATATAAGTCAAATTTTTTTATAAAAACCGGTATATTTGTCAGTTTTTATTAAGAATCACATATATAGAGATTCATAGGGATTGGTTTTAACTTTTATCTTTCCTAAGAGTAACATGGATTGAAAAATGTTCTATAAATATCGGTTTCAAATGAATCGGCACATATACGGGTGCCATTCATTGGTGTTTCTGTATAATTTAACATGTCAATGCCATTGTATATACATGCACCGCATAAAATAAGGAAGGGTAAATGTCACGCCCAGAAATTCACTAGTAATTTCTGAACTAATTTGTGCATAAAATCCTTGTCCAGAAATCAGCCGAGATACACAAACTGACAATTTAATATACAGAATCATCATAATAATAACGTTACATACTTATAAAAGAAAAGAGAAAACAACAACGGAATTACGGTCTAGCGAAGCTCCGGCTCCACTCCCACAGGCAGCTCAACTGGGGTATAAGCCAAACGTCTTCTCCTTCGCAACTTGTCTTCAACTGAGATTTGATTGATTATTGCAAGGTGAGCATATGACATACTCAGCAAGCCACATAGCAAATATGCAAGCGCACAAGGATACCAAAGGATAGCATAATATAGAGCTCATTTACAAAAGCAGCATTTAGCAAACAGTTAAGAATTGTAAAACAGTAGAGTAATTAATCATCAATTTTAATCAACACTGAACAACACACCCATACTGCTCAGGCCCAACCATCCTGAACAACCATACCCAGCTGTACAGATCTATCTCCAAACCAGGAATGTACCATTCCAAACCAGGAGCTAATCAAATTATTACCAGTTATAGCATCAGTTATTATGATGAGAAATGTGAGACTAATCACGAAAGATGTTAGACTCGCTCATGACCGCGGGCACGGCTATTCAAATAGTTAGACTCGCCCATGACCACGATACCTTGGAAAGGAGCTGTGACAGTACCCATTGCACAACACAATCCACCACAGCGCACCGTTCCTGGATCATAATCACCCCCTTATAAAACAAGGCATGGACTCCCCAGCGACCCCCGTGGGCTTATCTCCGCCACTTCTCAGTCTGATGCCCCGCAATGAACCATGCTATATAAAAGGTAAAGCCGTTGCCCATGCTGGCTTGTGGTTGGCACGGTTAATGTTTCACAACCGAAACTCGTGAACCGGTCCTTAATTGTCATGAGCACGACCATCAAAACCATGTGCTCACAACCCACCATTATCAAGTTTTAGTTGGCAAGTAATTAATTAACCACTCACGATTGACCATCGTGAGCTTCCATTAAATATCCAAAAGTGATAGTGAAGCATGATTTCTCCCATTAGTGAGCTATTGTTTCTAAGCATGGCTAAGCATCTATTATAAGCATCTAGCTGAACCAAACCAATATATAAGGTTCTAGCTAATCAAATTATAACCCATAGAAAAATAAAGTCATCTTCGAGCATAATTAAATGGGAAAGGCTCACCACCCGGTGACATTCGAAAATAAATGCACAGTTGAAATAAATAGAGAATTTAAATATAGGATCAACATGCTCAAAGGAATTGTGTTTGGGATCTGTGTGACTTGCCTTGCAATAATCGGTCTTCAATTAATCTTCTTGAATACTCCCGGCACACATGCGAACCTTCGAAATGACGGAAACGACAAGCTAACACGCAAAACAAGGAGGAAGACTAATAAAAACCAAATAAACAATACATAAAAGTAAACAAACATGTAGATCATAATTTTAGATGAATTTAGAGACTTGAACAGCCTCATTCCGACTTCATATGAATTAGTTATGAATTTTACAAGATTTAATTCCAATTAAATCTATTAAAGAAAAGACTATTCCAAATTAATTAAATAATTTACAAATGATCTATAACTGAGATAAAAGATTAAAACAACCTCCAGAAAAAGATTAGAATATATTTAGTGGATGACATATATTAAAAAGGAATAATATGTCACTGAAAAGAGGAAACGGATTTATATTGATTTTGGACGGCTGAGATTAATCTTGACCTAGTTGACCAATATCAGAATGCTTGGATTGATCTGGCAAGCGGGCCTCACGAGATACCGACTCAACGAGTCAATTCTACGTGACACGGGATCACCCAAATGATCAACCGAAACCGGCGAACGGAACCGGCGGCTCTGAACAACTCTAAACTAAAGGACGACTCCACATGGATGAACGAACGAAACACGGGGAACACCTCGTTCGAATGAACGAGCGAACGACTCAACAACGGCTACGACTAAACCGATGGCTAGACACGATTCACGGTAAAAGCCTCGGTACGGCAAACGATAGGCCAGTAGGAACCTAGGGTTGCACCTACGGCTAGACAACTCGTTTACCGAGCAACGGGCTAAAGTGGCGGCTAGGTTTAAGCGACACACAGCTGCGACACGACACAACAGCGACAACACGGCATGCACAACAGCAGCAGCATGGCTGAGGCGCTGAGGCAGGGAGTGGCACGGCGGCGGCTAGGCGGCTAGCGGCGCAGCGATACGACAAGCGGTGCGCACGGCAGCGGCACACCAGTGGCTAAACAGCGACGTGGGGGCAACAAGGCGAAGGCGGCAGCGGCGGTGCACAGAGCAGCCGGCAAGCGACGTGACAGTGGCTGCGCTAGGGTTAGAGCAACAGCGGCTTGGACAGTGGCGGAAACACGACCGAGGGATTGAAACCTAACCCAAGGGGATACAGATAGAAGTCGCACCGAACCCAAAAATTCGGAGAGGGAGAGATGACGACGGCGATCCGGCGGCAACACACGGAGACGACGATGCTATACAGACAATGGACTAGGTTAGATTGGATTAAGGCCCTAGGGAAAACCTACACCGATGAATAGCATGGGAGCAGCGGTTGCCGGCGAGCCACGACACAATAAAGCAAACGGAGGGCACCAGAAGGTAGAGAAGGCGACGGCGATTCTTACCAACACTTACGCGACGACAGACGGCGACGGAAGATGGCCGGCGACGAGCTTGAAAAGGTGGCGAGGTACTGATCAACGGTGGCGGCGGCTTTCCGGCGATCCACGGCGAAGAAGAGGTGGTGGACGGTGTTCTCCTCGCAGCCGCGAATCCAATGGAGGTGACGGCGAAGCTTGGCGACGACGGAAGGAGCAGCAGGGCCTCGCCGGAGATCAAAACGCGATGGCGAGCTTCGGGTTGACGGCGACGATGGAGCTCCGGTGGATTTTGGCTTCGGGGAAGTGGAGGCCGGTCTTGTTCTTGCCGCTGCGGTGCCGAAGGAAGTGGCGGCGCTGGACGAAGGCGACCAGGGAAGACGGCAACGGCGGCTGAAACGGCGGCTGGCGGCGGAGAGAGAAGGAGCGCGCGGGGAGAGCGATTCCGGCGATTGCGGAGAGAGGGAGAGATGGCGGCCGAAATAAGGGAGGGAGGGGGCTCTATATATAGCCATGGGAACCCGGAATCGAGCCCACATCGACGGGAAAAACTCGGGAAAGTTTAGGATTCTCACCGGTAAAAGGAAAGATTGATTCGCGAAATTGGAAAGGATTTCAATAGAAACTTTTGGGGATTTGTTGGTGAAATTGAAGAGGAGATTGAGAGGACTCCATTCCCGCAACTAATTTGGAAAAAGGAGCAACGGGGAGGCCGGATTGGAGGAGGAGATCGGCACGGCTGCTCAGGCTCGGCCTCTGTCCAGAGGTTGAAGAAGGTACTGTAGTGGAGGGAGGCAAATTAGACTTTTGGGCTGGGCTTCCTTTTCCTTGGCACGATTGAAGGAGGGATGCAAAATGGAGTTCGGGAATGGATAAGGCCGGCCGAAAAGAAGGAAGAATGGGCCGATAACTGAAGGTGAACTTTTCCTGTTTCGGCCCGAAAAGGAAAAGGGGATTTTAATTACTTTTCCCAATTAAATTAATCAGTGAAATGATCTTTCATTGTTAAAAATACTTCCAATACTCAAATAATTCCAAGAAATATCTTGAACATACTTGGACAATCTAAGTATTTAAAAATATTAAAACCATATCATTTAATGATTAATTTATTAATTAAATAATTTCTGAACTGTTCTTTGTATTATTAAAATTAGGAATTGAGGTCTGAAAAATCCGAGAAAATTTCAGAGAGTATAATTAATCATGGAAAATTTAATACAAATTAAATCCAGCCATGCTTTATGTTTAGGAAATTTTATTTCCCACATTTAACTTCACTTGTAAATTAATGAACTTTCAATATAAATTCTATTAATAATTTATTGAATAAATTATAAATCCTGAAACGAAATATCAGGCTGTGACAGTAAATTTTAGATTAGACTCATCAATTATCCGAATTCAACACATCAACCAACTATTCGGTACACGCATCAGCGAAACATGGATCATAAGACTTGAAGCCCATCAAGTGTACAAAGAAATTAATTGGGCAAGCGTTCTGTTCATCCAAGGCTATTGGAACCGACTATCCGTGGAGAATTTTAAATTTTTGAGTCAATTTAGTGATTATTTGTTCCCTGTAATCTCTAGAAAAAAAACTTAATTGTTTTATTTATTTTCTAAGTTTGGTCAATGCATGTGTAAAAAAATGTTGGGAGTGACTTATGCTCTCATCCCGCATCGATTAGTTTGTGTTCTTATTTCTTTTATACATTCGGCTATGATACTTAAAATTTTGGATTCGTTTTTTAGTGTCGGTGCATATTGTATGTTGTGAGTTGTGATTCGGGGATGGGGATTAATTTGCATTTGGGGCAGCAGGGAGTAACTCGGAGGATTTTTTTTTTATCGTGTGTGCCTCAAAGGTGCACCGCCGCTGTGCTAGGAGATGCCGAGAGGGAAAGCGAGGAGGAAGGCGCTGACAACGAGGCTGAGGTGGCGCGGCCGTGTGGCGGTGGCTGGTGGCGGTGGCCGGTGGCGGGAGGCGGATGCGGCATGGGTAGCGGTGGTGATGATTCCCAACTATAGTACTAGAAATAGGAATCGGATGAAAGGCTTCCGCGCGCGTGAGGTTTCTACCTGCGACGGACGAAAAAATTCATCTAGAAGCCTTGCATATTTTTTAATTTTTATATTTACTAGAAAAATGTCCATGCGTTGCTATGGAAAACTAAAATTATGATACTTTCATGATCCAAGCGTTTTAAGAGAATATTCTTCACGGTGCGCGCGAATACAATCTTATGTCAAGTTCTAGATAAGAGGTAATTTTTTTTCAAAACAAACTATTTCACACACCAGATAAATTATTCTATTTGTACAAGACCGAAACACAAAATAATTGAAATCCGATCTCGACACGGACTTCGTGTCGCACATGAACATGATCTAAAAAGTTACAACTTTAATGTACAAGTCTCAACATTCGTACCTATGAGATTGGCCAGTTCACAACTCGCGGTGGGCTTGGCGTAGAGGTACCTCGACGAGCACCGCGCACACTCCTGTAACTCATCCACTTCCCCCACCCTATCAGCTCCACGCTGAGGCAGCCCCACCCTCAGCCGCAGGCTCATAGCAGCACCCCCCGTCACCTCCCGCCCCCTCTCCCCCACCTCCTCCAGCCGCGGCCGCAGTTGCCTCCCTGCCCCACCGCGAAGCTGACAGGTGAAGAAGAGGAGGAAGCCCTCTCGGCCATCACCGGCCCTGGTGCCAACAGCTAGGTGACCACGGAGGAGTGGCCACGGTGGGCACCTCCTCGCCTCTCTCGGCCACGATGGCCGCCGTCGTCCGTGAGCTTGTCGAGAGGAGGAGGTGTGCGCGGACGGTGTCTTGTCGAGAGGAGGAGGTGTGCGCGGACGGAGAGGACACTACTGGAGAAGTGATCTTTGCCAGGATGGGCAAAAACCACAATTGTCCCGGTTTATAAGTGCAACAGGAAGATATGATCTTTAGTCTCGGTTGGCAACACAAACCGGGACTAAATGTCATCTTTAGTCCCGGTTGTGAATGCGTCAGGGGTTGTCAGGCACCGGGGGATCTTTTGTCCCGGTTGGTGTTACAAACTGGGACTAAAGATGAGAGCTTTAGTCTCGGTTTATGTTACAAACCGGAACTAAAGATCATGGTGATTTTTAGACCCGGTTGGTAACACCATCCGGGACTAAAGATCCCATCCATATATAATCTTTTTCTTCCTCTAGCTAGCCCGAGAAGGCTGTTGGTATTTCTTAACGATATTACTAGAAATATAACTCCCAGCAATGGCGCAGAAATACTCCTGGTATATTATGGTTACAGAGTTCATCCGCAAGTGCACGGATATATCATTATAGCATTTCACCCGAGAGTATTCCAAGGGTATCTGTCGACGTTTGATGTCGCGATTCCGGTATTTGCATAGTATGGGGATCATCGGTACTAGGATATATGCGAGATTGAGGTAAAAGAGATAGGATGAGGATTTTTATACAGGTTCGGGCCCCTGAATTATTAGGTAATAACCCTACTCCTATTGGCTGATGCTGGTCGTTGCTCTTATTCACCATAATCACACCAGTACAATATTTGGGGTAGCCTATCTATTTGTTGTCGACGTGATGGCTTGAAGTATCATCACGTAGTCGACAACAGGGTAGTCTTCCTCCTCGAATCCGTGCCCGGGGAGATTAGAGATAGTGCTAGATCCCTCCTGACGGTAGTCATAAGTACCATACGAGGGTCCTCCTAGACAAATCTCTGACATAGATATCCGGCGTCTTGTCTTGGCGTATGTTGGCTTGTATATTGATCTATCGTTCCCCTCTCCCCTTTCCTCCTAGGGGGCCTTGTATTTATACCCATAGATGTCCCCTTGTCCAAATAGAACTAGGGAAACCAATATGGATACAATCCGAGTAGTCCTTGTCGTTTCCATATAGAACTATATTCATCCTTCCTTATGCGGAACTCCTCCTATATCCGAAGGTTGTTTCTGTATAAGACATGGTATGTGGTGGGTCCTGCTGAGATTTAGTCAACTACTATTAGGTATGTGGTATCCATAACCCTGACAGGATCGTATTTATTTAATCCCGTGGAAAGATCATAGTAGAGAGAACCGGACTAATAATTTATATGTTACTTGAAATAATCAGAGTCTAAGTAGAGGTTAAGATAATCCAAGGGTAGAGTGACACACAAGCAGGGAGCTACTCATTCTCATACTAAAATATCTAAGCTAAGTGGAAAGAAAATAGAAAGAGAATCTATTCCTATACTTCTAGTATACATAGTATACATACATTCTAGTTATAAGATTAACTAGCTAATACTCTCTATCCGATGCCCTCTTGGTACTTCGAGAAGCCACCCCTGACTGCCGAGTTCCTCACGGCAGCCCGTCATGACCATAAAACCAGGGCTAAATACGGAGGAGTACCCTCCCCAGAAAATTAACTTAGGACTATATACACGCGCGGAGGAATGCCCGTGCTGAGCTATCACCATCAGCGGCCCACCTCTCATCCGCAGCATATAACCCAAATAATGATATCCCATAATCTAGATACTACGCCTAAACTACCAGATACTACTCTAATATCATCGTCGTGACATAGAGTAATTGCATAAGCAAACACTATACCCGTACTGATGCATCTCCCAGATAAGCTAGCAGTATAATCAGTATAATATGAACATAATGCAAAGTTGGCATTCATATACTTGGAAAGTATTTCAATACCATAAATGTATAAAGAAGAGTATTCTAATAAAAGCAAAAAGCTTACAAAAGAGAAGAGGAGATCTACTAGAGCCATACCCGAACTCTTCCGAAGGCTTCCGGACTCCGATTTCTACTCTATTCCTACTCCACTGGCTTCAGAACACTAAACTAAACTTGAGAGAATATAAGAGAGCTTTGCTTGAGGTGTGTGAGTGAAGTGAGAAGGTGAAGTCCTTAAATAGGCAGGTATGACGGTTGTAACTGCTGTGAAATGTCTGAAATACCCTGCAACCACCATCAGGAGAAGATCTAGAGCATCCCTGCCAAACCCCACATCTAACGGTGGAGGTGGGTTCGGCCGAACCCACTGGTTCGGCCGAACCAGGGGCCGGCCCAACCAGCCCACAGTTTGGCTGGTGGCCTTCTGGACTTCTCTTCTCCGAAGACTTGTGAATTTTGGCCCAATTGATCGTGTCATTTCTGAGTTCTTAGGCCATTTATACATAAGTCTGATTTTCGACATCGTCCGATTGATTAATCGTCTTATTTGATGTCGATTCTCCTCCACTTTATAGTTATTCACTGCAAAAGGTTAGTGAACCAAATACTAGTGGAATATTATTATTCTAACAGAAATATGCATTGCAAGCATAACTAGTTCTCTTCTATTTTGGTAATATTGACGGTCGAAACTGATCGCTAACGACCGTCAACGAAGGCTTCAAAATTTTCTTGAGTTTGAGGGGATGTGCTGCCAAATTTTTTGGTGATTTTGTTTTGGTGATAATATACAACTTGGAGGTGTCAAAAAGGTTAGCAACTTCATCCTCCTCTATTTTGTGGTTAGCATTTGCATTTAGAGATATTTTTTGTACACTATTTTGCCTCTATAAATTTGGAATGGGAGATGATGAGAGAGAAAGTTTGTGTACAGATGGAATAATATAGAAATTTTTTTTATTTAGAATTTGAGAAAAAACATGTGATAAAAGAGATGAGAAAGAAAAAGATAGAAAATTAATCTAAAAGAATATAAAACTAAGTTAATTTAAATTAAATTAAGTACAACACATTAAATAGTTTACAACTTTAATGTGGAATTGAAACATGAATAATTTGTAGTAATATTTTATAATTATTGTTTGAATAATTATATATAAATATTGTATGATTGTTTAATTAGTTTGGCTTTAGTGAATTATTTTTCTCGATTTTTGTGCTTTTCGTGTAGATGGATCGGCAATGGATGTGCGCGGACCGACGGTCGAAAGAGTTTATTGACGGCGTGCATAATTTTCTGAGAGTGGCCGAAGCTAACAAGAAGAATAATGGTTTTATCCGTTGTCCATGCACTAAGTGCAAAAACCAGAGGGAGTATTCTACAGTAAGAACTACTCATATTCACTTGTTTGAGATGGGCTTCATGCCGAGCTATAATGTTTGGACCTCGCATGGGGAGCAAGATGTTCAAATGGAAGAAGATGAAATAGAAGACGAGAACATTCCGGACTGAGCTCAATATGGTAGATTTGAAGGAAATACAATGGGCGAGGTGGAAAGGGCTGTTGAAGATAATGACGCTGCAAATGATCGTGGTCAGATGTTGCAGGATGTCAAGAAGGACTGCGAAAGTGAAAAGGAGGCTCAGAAATTAGTGCGTATGTTAGCGGATCACAAGACGTCGTTGTAACCAGGTTGCGAACAGGGGCACAAAAAGTTGGGTACAACTCTGGAATTTTTGCAATGGAAGGCCGAAAATGGTGTCTGCGACAAGGCATTCGGCAACGTATTAAAACTAGTGAAGAACATTCTTCCGGAGGAAAACAAGTTGCCCGAAACAACATACGAAGGTAAGAAGATAGTCTGCCCTCTAGGACTGGAGGTGCAGAAGATACACGCATGTCCGAATGATTGTATCCTCTATCGTGGTGAGAAGTACGAGAACCTAGAAGCATACCCGGTCTGTAATGCACTACGATACAAGATTACAAGAGACAATCCAGGTGAAGTTGACAGACAGCCTTCGAAGACGAGAGTTCCTGCTAAGGTGATGTGGTATTTCCTTATAATACCATGGCTCAAATGTTTGTTCAGGAACAAAGAGCATGCAAGAATGATGCGATGGCACGCAGAAGAACGTCAACAAGACGGGATGCTGAGACACCCCGCCGATGGGTCACAGTGGCGAAACATCGATAGAAAGTTTAAAGACTTTGGAAAGGATGCACGAAACGTAAGATTCGGTTTAAGTACGGATGACATGAATCCATTTGGAGAGATGAGCAGTGGCCATACCACTTGGCCTGTTACGATGTGTATTTACAACCTCCCCCCTTGGCTATGCATGAAGAGGAAATACATCATGATGCCGATTATTTTTCAAGTCCCAAAGCAACCCGGTAACAATATTGATGTGTACCTAAGACCACTGGTCAAAGATCTGAAACTGTTGTGGAAAAAAGAAGGCGTCCCTATGTGGGATGAGGACAAATAGGAGGAATTTAACCTACGAGCGCTGTTGTTCGTAACCATCAACGATTGGTCTGCCCTTAGCAACCTATCCGAACAGTCAAACAATGGGTACAAGGCTTGCACACATTGTTTGGAAGAAACTGAAAGTACGTATCTGAAACATTGTAAAAAGATTGTGTACATGGGCCATCGTCGATTTCTTGTTGTGACCCAACCTTTCCGCAAGAAAGGCAAGCATTTCGAACAGAAGGCAGACCACCGTAAGAAGCCTATATTTCACAACGGTAAATACGTGTTCGATATGGTGAAAGATCTCAAAGTAGTGTTTGGAAAGGGACCTGGCAGCCAACCCATAGCCAGCAAAGATGGTCACGTGGCGATGTAGAAGAAGAAGTCTATTTTTTGGGAGTTACCCTATTGGAAAGTCTTGGACGTCCGCCATGCAATCGATGTGATGCACCTCACTAAGAACCTCTGCATCAACTTGCTGGGCTTCCTAGGTGTATACGGGAAGTCGAAAGATACACTTGAAGCACACAATGATCTCTGAGATATGAATCAACGCGAGAACCTCTACATGGAACCAAAGGAGAAAGGAAGCCAGTACTTGAGCCCAGCCAGCTACACTCTAAGCAAGGTAGAGAAGGAAAGTATGTTTGAATGCTTGGAGAGTATCAAGGTATCGTGTGGGTACTCCTCTAATATAAATAGAATAATAATTACGAAGGATAAGAAGTTTACAAACCTAAAGTCTCATGACTGTCACGTGTTGATGACACAACTGCTTCATGTTATAATTCGAGGTATTCTCCGTGACAACGTCTGGCAACAATAACAAAGCTATGTGTTTTATGAACGCAATTTCGCAGAAGGTCATCGATCCAGACAAATTAGAAGCCCTTCAAAACGATGTGGTGCAATGCCTTGTCAGCTTTGAGTTGATCTTTCCACCTTCCTTCAACATAATGACGCATCTTCCAAGTCACATTCTGAAAGAGATCAATATTGTCCAGCTCTCGGGCCTGTGTACCTACACAACATGTTTCCTTTCGAGAGGTACATGGGCATTCTAAAGAAGTATGTTCATAACCGTTCTCATCCGGAAACAAGCATAGCCAAGGGGTATGGAACAGAGTAGGTCATTGAGTTTTTCTTAGAATTTATTGAAGACCTTCGTCCAATCGGGGTGGCAGAAATCACGACATGAAGGGAGGCTACGGGGAAAGGGGACTCTTGGAAGGAAAGCAATTATGACTGTAGACAACGATTTATTCTGTAAAGCACATTTCACGGTTTTGCAACAATCTTCGTTGGTGGCTCCTTACATCGAGGAGCACATGGCGATTGTTCGGTCCAAAAACATCGTTAAGTCCGATGCCTGGATTGCACGACATCACATTGATACTTTCCCAGCGTGGCGGCTACGACAACATCTCATGGCTAACGACGATTAACCAACAGCTTGCCTTCTTGGCGAGGGGCATCTGGCTCGATCACGACATGGCAAGGATATGAGATCAATGGGTATATATTTTACATAATAGCCCAAGACAGCAAGAGCACGAACCAGAACAGTGTTGTTCGTATCGATGCCATTAGACAGAATGACCCAACCAGCACGTATTACGGTGCCATCGACGACATATGGGAACTTAACTATTGACCTCTGAAGGTCCCTCTGTTCCGGTGCCAATGGGTTAGGCTAACTGGTGGAGGCATAACGATCGATGATAGTGGGATGACAACGGTTGACCTTACCAAGGTTGGATACTCCGACGAACCATTCGTCCTAGCCAATGATGTAACGCAAGTTTTCTACGTTGAAGGACATGACTAGCAAAGCAAAGAAGGGGAAAGGGCCCAACGAGCCTAAGCGCCACGTGGTTCTCCCTGGCAAAAGGAAAATCGTCGGAGTCGAGGATAAGACTGACGAAGATTACGATCAGTTCGACGGGCAACTTCCGTTCGCGGTGACAGTTGACCTGAGCATCCTCCTATCAAATGAAGACACCGCTTACTCACGAGCTGATCATAAGGAGGAAACATTAGTGAGGAGAAAGTACGTGAGGAAAACCGATGTATTAGCCTAGAATGTTGTATGGATGATGTAAATTTGTTTTAAAATGTATTGAAGATTCATCTCTTTCTATTGTTGTATGGCGATATCTGATTATTAGAATTTAAACCAATTTTAAAACAATTTTATATGATTATTAGATTTTAAACCAATTTTAAGTTGGGGATAGAATAATTATATATAGTCATTAGAATTTAAATCAATTTAAAATCGATGATATTATAATTAATAGAGGAAAGAGAGAGCAAGCGGGCGACAAATCTGTCGCCGACTACACGCAGGCTCCTATGCACCCAAATTAACTGCATCCCTGTTGAAGCAAAACAAAGAACACTGAGGAAGAGAGGAAAGGCACCATGCGGTAAAAAAATAGTAAAATTTCTTAATCTTGTTTAACGTGCCAATAGCCTGTTACTGTATTCTCTAGCTACTAATTAATTTGCTTTACATGACGTGACACACTTATATCGCTAGCAGCTGGCTTGTACTCAAAACCAAGAAAATATATGAAAGAGACAAGTCGGCCATGTATTAATTATAAAGAGCTAACTATTATATGGGTAGTCTGAGAGAAAGCTACAAAGAATCTTTCAACCGACAAACATGCTATATTATTAGAGTAAGTTTAATAGTATATCCAACTACTAACTTCAATTCATCTGTAATTAATCTAATAGCTTATTCTACCTATAAGCATATACTACACCATTAATATATAGTCACATCTCTCATATACACATATTGTATTGGAGTTCATGCTACAGCTAGCTACAAATCTGTAGCTCGCTTTTCTTCTCTCTCTTCTTTCCTTCTCTTTCTTCTCTTCTCTTCTCTACATGTGCTTACAGCTGACCTGTAGCCTGCTATTGTACTCTCTCCTAGCCTTGCTCTCAATTGCTCGACTACTGCAGGGATCTTGTACATGCTTTCCTCCGTTCTTTTTTGGGCTTGTTTAGTTAGCGAAAAGGAAATTTGTAGGTGTCACATCGGATGTTTGACCGAATATCGGAAGGGGTTTTTGGATACGAATGAAAAAACTAATTTCAGAACTCGTCGGGAAACCGCGAGACGAATATTTTGATCCTAATTAATCCGTCATTAGCACATATGGGTTACTGTAGCATTTATGGCTAATCACGGACTAATTAGGCTCAAAAGATACGTCTCGCGATTTCCCCCTATAATTGTGCAATTAGTTTTTATTTTTATTTATATTTAATACTCCATGCATGTGTCTAAAGATTTGATGTGATGTTCTTGGGAAAAGTTTTGGGGAACTAAGGCCCTGTTTAATTCGCGAAATGAAAATCTTTTGATATCACATGGACATTTGACCGGATGTCGGAAGAGGTTTTCGGACACAAATAAAAAAACTAATTTCATAACTCGCCTGGAAACCGCAAGATGAATCTTTTGAGACTAATTAAACCGTCATTAGTATATGTAGGTTACTGTAGCACTTATGACAAATTATGGAGTAATTAGGATTAAAAGATTCATCTCGCGATTTCTCCCATAACTGTGCAATTAGTTTTTGTTTTTATCTATATTTAATGTTCTATGCATGTATCGATGTGATGTTTTTGAGAAAAGTATTTTGAAAACTAAACAGGGCCTAAACAAGGCCTTTACAGCAGGTACAATAGCAGGCTATAAACCAGCTACAAACATATTTTAAGAAGATAAATAAGGAGAGAGAAGAGCAGCGGGCTACAGATTTTTAGCCAGCTGTAGCACGGACTCCAAGACAAACTGTGTGTATGATAAGTAGGACCAGGTATTAATAGTGTAGTATGTAACTATTGTATGAATAAGCTATTAGGTTGGTTATAGATGAATTGGAGCTAGTAGTTGGCTATACTATTAAAATTAAACTTGCTCTTACTGAACACCTCTGCTCCTCATCAACGATCAGCCAGTTGTGCTTGTAAGGTCGTTGTGTCAAATAGTAGTTGCGTGAATCCGATTCGATATCGACAACGCTGCTGCACAGACGGCGGGGAAGCTTCGGGCTTGGAACAGGAAAAGTGCTCAGTCGGCTCGGTACGCTTGCTCAAGGAACTGATGATCCCCACCGTCCAGTTACAAGAATAGAACGGCAAAGCCAGTATCGGCGGCGAAGCCCAAGCTCCCGAAACAAACAAGTCTGCATGGGGATGAAGGTAATGTGCTGGTGTTGAGATTATAGACATATAATGATTTAATATATTCCATAAATAAATCATGACATTGCAGATGTATACTAGCATTAACGCATCATTAGATCTACACATATAAACTAAGCAGTAAAACATGAACAGATCAAATATGCATAACATATTGAACACGTGCCGAGATTGCGGAACAACCGGTTGCTCGACAGGAATCACTCGCGGTTGCGGACGTCGACAAAGGCGCGCAGCACGCGAGCGAAGAGGAAGACGAGCCGTCGCGAACGAACAGAGAGCAGTCGCGCAAAGCGCTTCCCAAAAACCTTATTACCGCCTTCTCCCGGTGCAGGATGCCGATGGCAGAGGTTCCGAAGACCTGCTCTCCCGATCGCCGGTGCATGCCGGCGAGCGGGATGGAGTAGTCTACGAGCGACGGCGCAGCACAGAGTAGGAGGCAAACCCTAGATTGATTTCACGTGTGTTGCGTGAAGGTGGCGGCTCAGTTTATATAGAGATAGGTCGCTTGATCAGGACGCCCACACAATCTCCACTCCGCGTAACCGAACAAAACTGCAAAAGGAGCCTGCATCTGCACAAGGGTGAGGAGCCAATTTCGCGCCTGCTAGGCGAGACGAGGCGAGCGAGAGCGCGCGTGTGTTCCCCCTCTTCTCTCCACCACACATGCTTCAAGTGGCTAGGAGGGCATCCTCCCTTTTAAGGAGGTCCCCCTCTCCTAGAATAAACAAGGTGGTACTAAACTCCCCATGCATTCCATCCCATGAGGTGGCCTTTTGTGATTTTCCAAAGAATTAATCTTCGAGTGGGCCTTAGCCCATCCATTAATTCCAATAATCCCTACCATATCTCAAAATCCCACTGAGATTTGCCTTTTCCAATGTACTGTTTATAAACCAGCGGTTTGATGAAGACCGATTAAGGTTGAACATCCACCTAGAACTACAAGCTACACTTACTCACAACTTGAACAATGGACTACGTCTTGAATTGCAAATCTTGTGCAAGCAAGTTAAACTTAGAGTCTTATCTGGTAATAGACCGTCTGTAGACTACCCCTCGGGTGGAGCGTATAAGTCATACTCCTAGGTCTTTAATAAGCTTCCTAGAAGATTCATCCAAAATCTCCATAGACTGCGACCAACAGTCAAGCTTACAAAGGTGAGTTCTTTCAAGAATGCTCTGCAGGACAGCATCTTCGCTAGTTAAAGCCAACAGAACTCATTAAAGTATAGCCAACCTGCCTTGCAGCTCACGAGAGTACACGCATCTTCACTTAGAGAGGGTATAGATTGGTACTCTCCTCTAGTTTACTAATGGTTTGTTCTTCCCAGGTTCTAATTCACGGGATCTCCGATCACATAGATTGGGTTACCACCATAATATAACTCACATGGGTCTCAAACCCATCTCCTTCGATGCATTGTCTATCACATTTCGTGATAGTCCCTTCGTGAAGGGATTTGCCAGGTTTCTGGCTGTTTGGATGTAATCCAACGTTATAATTCTGGAGTTTCTCAATTTCCGGATAGACTTCAATCGTCTTTTCACATGTCTAGATGATTTCATATTATTCTTAGAACAATTCACTTTGACAATTATCGTTTGATTGTCACAGTTCATAAGGATAGCCAGCACCGGTTTTTCAACAATAGGCAGATCCATTAATAGATCACGCAGCCATTCTGCCTCAACAGTAGCAGTATCCAGTGCCGTCATCTCTGCTTCCATGGTTGACCTCGTCAAAATGGTCTGTTTGCAAGACCTCCACGAAACAGCACCACCACCTAGTGTGAAGACATATCCACTAGTGGCTTTGATCTCATCCACATCAGAGATCCAGTTAGAATCACTATATCCCTCCAGTACTACAGGATACCCAGTATAGTGAAGCCTCAATTTCATAGTACCTTTCAGATAGCGCATTACTCGCTCAAGCGCACGCTAGTAATCATTTCCCGGACTAGAGGTAAACCGACTCAACTTGCTCACAACAAAGGAGATATCAGGCCTAGTTGCACTAGCCAGGTACATAAGCGAGCTAATGATTTGGGAGTATTCCAGTTGATTCCTAGCAATTCTCTTGTTCTTGCGAAGCAACAAGCTAGGATCATAAAGTGTTGGAGAAGGCTTACTATCAATGTAGCCAAAGTGATTCAAGATCTTCTCAACGTAATGGGACTGCAAGAGTGTAATCTCATTCTTACCTCTAATTAGCTTAATGTTTAGGATAACATCAGCTACTCCCAAATCCTTCATATCAAAATTTTGAGACAAGAATGATTTAACCTCATTTATCACCTCAAGGTTTGTCCCAAATATCAGTATGTCATCAACATATAAGCACAGAATAACTCCCTCACCCCCCCATGGCGATAGTACACACATTTATCTGCCTCATTGACTGCGAAGCCTGCAGATGTCAATGTTCTATCAAATTTCTCATGCCATTGCTTAGGAGCTTGTTTCAAACCATACAAAGACTTCAACAATTTGCACACCTTGCCATCTTGACCTTCAACTACAAACCCATCAGGCTGATCCACATAGATCTCCTCATCCAGTTCTCCATTAAGAAAAGCTGTCATAACATCCATTTGATGAACGAGAAGACCATGTGAGGCTGCTAGGGAAAGTAGCACACGAATTGTGGTCAATCTGGCAACGGGTGAGTAAGTGTCAAAGAAATCTTCGCCTTCTTTCTGAGTATAGCCCTTAGCAACAAGTCGAGCCTTGTACTTTTCAATGGTACCATCAGGCCTAAGCTTCTTTTTGAACACCCACTTGCATCCCACAGGTTTACACCCATAGGGTTGCTCTGTCAACTCCCAAGTCCCGTTAGCGATAATGGAATCCATTTCACTACCAACAGCCTCCTTCCGGTAGTCTGCATCAGGAGATGCATATGCTTCTGAAATTGACTTAGGAGTGTCATCCACGAGGTACACAGTGAAATCATCACCAAAAGACTTAGCCGTCCTTTGTCTCTTACTCCTTCGAGGAGCTTCATTGCCATCCTCCTCAGTGACATGTTCATATGTATGTTCAGTTTGTTCTGGTGGTGTGATTAAACTGGGAATTATTTTAGAGGGTTGGTTAGAACTACTATGTGTATTCTTTATTGGGAAAAAGCTCTCAAAGAAGGTAACATCACGAGACTCCATAATTATACCAACATGCATGTCAGGTACCACATTTTTAACTATTAAAAATCTATAGGCAACGCTGTGATGAACATATCCCAGAAAGACACAGTCCACAGTCTTAGGCCCAAGTTTGCGCTTCTTTGTTATTGGTACATTGACTTTCGCCAAGCACCCCCATGTGCGCAAGTAAGAAAGTGATGGTTTTCTCCCAATCCATATCTCATATGGTGTTTTTGTCCTTATTTCTGTTAGGAACTCTATTTAACACATGATTCGAGGTCAACAATGCCTCCCCCCACCATGCCTTAGGTAGTCCCGCGGTGTCCAACATGGTATTCACCAAGTCAGTCAGTGTGCGGTTCTTCCTTTCGGCAATCCCATTAGACTCAGGAGAATAGGGAGGCGTCCTCTCATGTATAATGCCATGTTCCTCACAGAATAAGTCAAACTCATTTGAGAAAAACTCTCCACCACGATCAAACCTAAGTCTTTTTATCTTTTTGTTAAGTTGATTTTCAACTTCTGCCTTATAAATTTTAAAATAGTCTAGAGCCTCATCTTTAGTTTTCAACAAATAAACATAGCAAAATCTAGTAGCATCATCAATCAACGATATGAAATATCGTTTTCCACCCTTCATCAACACCCCAATCATTTCACAGAGATCTGAATGTAGGAGTTCTAGAGGTGCCAAGTTTCTCTCCTCAGCAGCCTTGTGAGGCTTGCGAGGTTGCTTTGATTGCACACAACTATGGCACTTAGAACCTTTGACAATGGAAAACATAGAAATTAAACACATGCTGGAAAGCCAAGACATCAAGCTAAAATTAATATGACATAAATGTGAGTGCCAAACATTAGCCTCATCATCCACACTGCCACAAATATGGTTCATAGACTTATTGCAGAAATCAGAAAGGGAAAAGCGGAACAGGCCTCCGCACTCATAACCTTTACCAATAAAATATCCATGTTTAGACACAACTACTTTATTAGACTCAAAAACCAACTTAAATCCGTCTCTAGTCAGACGGGAGCCACTAGCAAGATTCCTGTCGATAATAGGGACATACTGCACGTTCTTCAGCTGCACAATCTTCCCCAAAGTAAACTTCAGATCTGCCGTGCCAACACCATGAACAGAAGCATGTGACCTATTCCCCATTAGGACGGTGGAACCCCGTGCGACCTGATAAGAAGAAAACAATGAGATGTCAGCACAAACATCTACATTGGCCCCTGTATCAACCCACCAATTAGTAGACTGATTAACTGAAAAAACAGTAGGTAAATTACCATACCCGCTTCCATCTCCAGTGTTGCCAATGGTCACATTGGCAGACTTGGAAGTCTGCCCTACAGGTGCCTTCATCCCCTTGCGTTGTGGACACTTCCTAGCCAGATGACTAGGTTGGCCACACACAAAGCAAGTCCTCTCATCCTAATTAGGATTGTTGTTGTTCTTCTTCTTCTTGAAGTTGGTGGTCTGCTAAGCTTTGTATTTCCCTTTGCTCTCGTTCTGGGCCTTGTGCACGACATTGGCGCTGTACTGCCCACCATCGCCCTTAGACGCGGAGTCTTTTTCCCAAGCTTTCTCCTCAACATCAAGAGACGCTATCAACCCCTCAACGAAGTATTCCTGTCTCTTGTGTTTGAGTGCAGTACCGAAACCTCTCCAAGATGGAGGAAGTTTCGCAATAATGCACCCGGCCAAAAATTTGTCGGGTAAGACAACTTAATGAGTTCGAGTTCCTTAGCCATGGTCTGTATTTCATGAGCCTGCTCAACTACAAAACGGTTGTTAGACATCTTGTAGTCATGAAACTGCTGCATGATGTACAGATCATTGCTAGCATCAGTAGCACCAAATTTAATATTCAGTGCATCCCACAACTCCTTAGCGTCGGTCATATGCATGTACACCTCGACCAGACGATCACCAAGCACGCTAAAAATGCATCCCACAAAGAGAGTAGTGGCCTCATCGAATTCTTTCTGCTAGTCAACATTAAGAACTCCCATAGCCTTGCCAGTACTCACCCAGAAGCATTTCATAGCTATCAGCCACAGAGTAACCCTGATCTGCCACCTCTTAAAATGCACACTGGTGAATTTATCCGGCCTCAGTGCATTGGCAAAACCAGCCATAGTAAAATCACAGTGCCTATAATAAGGTTTTTGGATTGTTGAGATTATAGGCATATAATGATTTAATATATTCCATAAATAAAGCATGACATTGCAGATGTATACTAGCATTGACCCATCATTAGATCTACACATGTAAACTAAGCAGTAAAACATGAACAGATCAAATATGCGCAACATATTGAACACGTACCGAGGTTTCGGAACAACCGGTTGCTCGGCAGGAATCACTCGCGGTTGCGGACGTCGACGAAGGCGCGCAGCACGCGAGCGAAGAGGAAGACGAGCCGTCGCAAACGAACAGAGAGCAGTCGCGCAAAGCGCTTCCCAAAAACCTTACTATCGCCTTCTCCCGGTGCAGGACGTCGAAGGCAGAGGTTCCAGAGACCTGCTCTCTCGTTCGCCGGTGCAAGCCGGCAAGCGGGATGGAGTAGTCTACGAGCGACGGTGCGGCCCGGAGTAGGAGGCAAACCCTAGATTGATTTCGCGTGTGTTGCGTGAAGGCGGCGGCTCGGTTTATATAGAGATAGGTCGCTTGATCAGGGCGCCCACACGATCTCCACTCCGCATAACCGAACCAGATATGTCACGCGTAACTTATCCGGACTCCACGCCATTTTCACGCATCGGATTTTTCGGAATGTTTCCAAAACAAAACAAATCTGAATTTCCCGCGGCAAAACAAAACTGCAAAAGGAGGCTACATCTGCACAAGGGTGAGGAGCCAATTTTGCAAACCATTCGACACGTACGTCGTGCACACCCGCCGCCTGCCCTGCCAGGCCAGGCGAGCGAGCGCGCGCGTGTGTTCCCCCTCTTCTCTCCACCACACATGCTTCAAATGGCTAGGAGGGCATCCTCCCTTTTAAAGAGGTCCCCCTCTCCTAGAATAAGTAAGGTGGTACTAAACTCTCCAAGCATGCCATCCCATGAGGTAGGCTTTTGTGATTTTCCAAAGAATTAATCTTCGAGTGGGCCTTAGCCCATCCATTAATTCAAACAGCTGGTAGCTCCAGTAATTGAATCTGAAACTCGCCTGGTTAAATTGTATCTCTCCTAATTGGTTTGGATCCGAGTCAGAGAGCGAGAGCTTGTCGAAGTTGTCGGTGACGAGGAAATCGAAATTCCCGAAGCGAAGACGAAGACAGTGACTTATGAAGTTGATTCCATCGCACTTGTCAATAGGTAACTCGATACATCCCTACCTGGCGCACTAATTGTCGAAACAAGATTTTGGCAATATGAAAAGGGGTAGCGCACGAGACTTAAAAGTGGATAGATGCGGAGATAAGGAAGATAAGTTCAGTCCCTCTCAATGAGAGGTAATACCCAACTCCTGTTTGGGGATAGTGTATGTTGATCTGACGTTCTAGTTGAGAATCTCTACCCCCTAGAGGGCCTCCTACCCACCTTTTATTGGATGGGAGCAGGTTACAAGACAGAAACATTAACCAATACGGCATCTGTCGGTGATATGGGCCCGGGGTTATCATGTTTAGAGGGAGGAGGCCGCCCCCAAACCCACATGGCGTCCCCTGAGGAGGGTAGCGCCTGAGTGGAGTGGCGGCCGCCCCCTCCCAGCTTACGGTACCGAGTTTGGAGGGAGGAAGCTGCCCCAGACCCACGTGGCACTTCCCCGAGGGGGTGGCGCCCAGGGTGGAGTGGCGGCTGCCCCCTCCTAGAGATTAGATGGAGGAGACTGCCCCTCAATGCCACGTGGCCCTCCCCCGAGGGGAGTTAGGCCTGAGGTGGGGTGGTGGCTACTCCGTCCTAGAGATTAGACGGAGGAGGTTGCCCCTCAATGCCACGTGGCCCTCCCCCGAGGGGAGTTAGACCCGAGGCGGGGTGGCGGCCACTCCATCCTAAAGACTAGCCAGAGGAGGCTGCCCACCAACGCCACGTGGCCCTCCCCCGAGGGGAGTCAGGCCCGAGGCGGGGCGGCGGCCACTCTGTCCAAGAGACTAGCCGGAGGAGGCTGCCCCCCAACGCCACGTGGCCCTCCCCCGAGGGGAGTCAGGCCCGAGAAGGGGCAGCGGCCACTCCGTCCCAGAGACTAGCCGGAGGAGGCTGCCCCCCAACGCCATGTGGCCCTCCCCCGAGGGGAGTCAGGCCCGAGGCGGGGCGGCGGCCACTCCCTCCTGTGACTAGGGGTCGGGCTCCCCCGACCCCTCTACGGGTCGCCACGTGCGGTGGGTTAGGTGGCCACCTTCGAGCGCTCACCTACCCGCATTAATGGCAACCTGAGCAAGCGCGCCACGCCGCATTTAATGTGGCGTGCAACGTGCCCAAATTGGTCTGTGACCGATCGAATGACCGACAGGACCCGGGGTGTCAGGTGCACTACCGCATGGGTCAGAAGGCGTGCACCCCGTCCTGTCCCATCGGTCATGATGGCGAAAGGTCTTAACCTCTCATCCCGGCCAGAGTCGGTCCATCCTCCCTGGTCAATTGGGGTTTCCATTTCGCGGCGTAAGCAGGAGCCTAGAAGTCTTCACCCATTAGTAGCATGGGCGCCCTCCCGTGTCAGGCGGCAAGATTTGACATGCCCCATCATCAAGATGACGTGCACCCGCTTCCCAAGTCAAGAGATAAGACATGCATTTAATGCAAAGAATGTAATACTTCTCCACCAAAGCTAGGTTTTTGGGCCCATGTGGTAACCCCTTGAGATATAAAAGGAGGTCCAAGCCTACTTGGGGAGGTGGGTCGATGGATGGATCCGAGATGAGCCATTTTAGACTCTAGAGCAGTCTCTTACCCCCGATCATCAGCACCACCTTCTTCTCTAACAAGGAGATCTTGTAATCCTTCACTCAGTGAGCATAGCACAGGAATAGGGTATTACGCTTCTCAGCGACCCGAACCTGTATAAGTCCCTTGTGTCTCTTTTGCTTACGAAAGACCTCGCTAATCACCCGCTGCCCCCGGCCGAACTCTCAAAGGGGGGCCTCACGGTTCCCTATTGGAAGAGTTAACCCTCCGACATCTGGCGCGCCAGGTAGGGGGCGCCCTTGTGATTTTTGAGGTTCTTCCGAGCGCCGGCGTGATTAGCGTCGTGCTGCCGATGCGGGGGAAGGTGCAGCCTCCTCAGGAGTGTCACGCCACCCCAGGTAGGGGGCAAGGCCCCCCACATCCCCACCGGGTAAGGTTGGCTGCCAGGTCTTTGTGGCGAGTCTTCGGAATGTCCGATGGCCCCCAAAGCTCCAGCCCTGCCTCACCGAGAAGTACGACGGCGACGTCGACCCCTCCGAGTCCCTCCAGATCTGCATGGCGATCATAGAGGCGGTGGGGGGTGGCGACCGGGTCATGGCGAGCGTCTTCCCATGGCCCTCAAGGGCCAAGCGCGATGTTGGCCCATGAACCTGCTGCCGCCTCGGTTCACTCCTGGGAGGACTCTTGCAGTTGAGCTCTGGGTGCCGTCGAAGCCCGGGACCCCTTGTGCTGGCTCTTCCGTAGTGGCTAGCTTTGATCCCGCTGGCTGGCTACGGTGTCCGGCCCGGCTCAACTGATCGTACTTTCAAGTTTCAAGTATTTTCAATTTTTTTAATTCATCAGCTTGAAATCTTATATTTAAATTCCCCTATTTTATTCTCATGGCCCTGCGACGCTTGCGTGTTGCGCATTTCTTTGCTCCCTCGGTGGTAAGAGTCCAACATCTCTCCAGTCTACATGAACGATTCTTTGCTAAGTGTGGGGGCAAAGTTTTCTAGCCCTATCCTAGCCTTAAGTTGAGCTCTAGGCGCCGTCGAAGCCCGAGACCCCCTGTGCTGGCTCTTCCGTAGCGGCTGGCTTGGTCCCGCCGGCAGGCTACGGTGCCCGTCCCAACTCAACTGTGGACGGGGATTGCTAGCTCTAGAGTTTTTCGGCTTTCACACTTGTGCGAAAGTAGTCATTCGTGTAAAAGAAAGAGAAATTGGAAGGAGGCCACCGAAAGGAAATAGCAAACAGAATGTGTAGCGTGGGGACACAGGCTTGTGGGAAACTGACCTCGTTTGCTAAGTGGTCGCAGGCTTCCCAAAAGGGTTCGGAGCCCAACGTGGGAGGCCCTCTTCGAGCTAAAGGTTTGAAAGGTTGCGACGTGCAAGTAAGGTTTGTGTTTGCTTTATTCATACAAACGATTCTTTGCTAAAAGTGTGGGGGCTACGATTCCTAGCTCTATCCTAGCCCAGCGTCGAACTCTGGGCGCCGTCGACGCCCGGGGCCCCCTGTGCTGGCTCTTCCGTAGCAGCTGGCTTTGGCCCCGCCGGCTGGCTACGGCGCCCAGCTTAGCTTGATCGTGGGTGAATATTACTGGCTACGGAAAGTTTAGTCCTCACACTCGCGCGAAGATAATCGTTTGGATAGACTTATTATTGCTTATTTTTATCTCGCACCCATCTCTTCCTCGTGGTCCCGCGGTACCCACATGTTGCGCGCTCGCTTGCCTCCCTTGGTAACAAAAAGTTTGTATTCGCTTCATCCATTCAAACTATTCTTCGCTAAAAGTGTGGGGGCTAAGATTCCTAGCTCTATCCTAGCCCAGCGTCGAGCTCTGGGCGCCGTTGACGCCCAGGGCCCCCTGTGCTGGCTCTTCCGTAGCGGCTGGCTTTGGCCCCAACGGCTGGCTACGGCGCCCAGCTTGGCTTGATCCCGAGTGAAGATTGCTGGCTATGAAAAGTTCAGTCCTCACACTCACGCGAAAATAATCGTTTGAATAGATGAAGTAGAACACGAACAGAGGTTAACAAAAGGCAGGGGCAAGCGAGGTACGCGGCGTGAGGTCACGGGCCCGAGAGAATCTAACAACGTTTGCTAGATAGATACAGGAAATAAGTTCACAGCCTAAGGTACGAGCCGGCGAGTCGCCCTCAGGCTATGGCGAAAAAGGCTCATTGGCCCTACTGCCAGTCAAGAAAGCAGAGGAGCTACGGCACGGTAGGAGCGAACTATGGCAAAGAGGGAGTTTTGGAGCAAAAAACCCCCCGTGTACCGGTCCCACTCCCGTGTCCACAGCGCCTTGGAAACCGGGAGGAAAGTGGGAAGTTAAGGCGATGTATGAACGTGGCTAAACTCCCACTGCCCAACTCCCAGAACAGAAGACCGGGCCTACATATCATTAGACTAGGAGAGTGGCATCAACTCTGGCCACCTGGGGAATGTTTTGGCCAGGGCTAATGCCGGGGGCTACTGTCCGTGATATGGGCCCGGGGGTATCATGTTTAGAGGGAGGAGGCCGCCCCCAAACCCACATGACGTATCCTGAGGAGGGTGGCGCCTCGAGTTTGGAGGGAGGAAGCTGCCCCCAGACCCACGTGGCACTTCCCCGAGGGGGTGGCGCCCGGGGTGGAGTGGCAGTTGCCCCCTCCCAGACGGAGGAGATTGCCCCTCAATGCCACGTGGCCCTCCCCCGAGGGGAGTCAGGCCCGAGGCGGGGTGGCGGCCACTCTGTCCCAGAGACTAGCCGGAGGAGGCTGCCCCCCAACGCCACGTGGCCCTCCCCCGAGGGGAGTCAGGCCCGAGGCGGGGCGGCGGCCACTCCGTCCCAGAGACTAGCTGGAGGAGGCTGCCCCCGACGCCATGTGGCCCTCCCCCGAGGGGAGTCAGGTCCGAGACGGGGCGGCGGCCACTCCCTCCTGTGACTAGGGGTCGGGCTCCCCCGACCCCCTCTGCTGGTCGCCACGTGCGGTGGGTTAGGTGGCCACCTTCGAGCGCTCACCTACCCGCATTAATGGCAATCTGAGCAGGTGCGCCACGCCGCATTTAATGTGGCGTGCAGCGCGCCCAAATTGGTATGTGACCGGTTGAATGACCGACAGGACCCGGGGTGTCAGGTGCACTACCACATGGGTCAGGAGGCGTGCACCCCGTCCTGTCCCATCGGTCGTGATGGCGAAAGGTCTTAACCTCTCATCCCGGCCAGAGTCGGTCCATCCTCCCTGGTCAATTGGGGTTTCCATTTCCCCGGCGCAAGCAGGAGCCCAGAAGTTTTCACCCATTAGTAGCAGCTGACATAGGCGCCCCCCCCACGTGTCAAGCGGCAAGATTTGACATGCCCCATTATCAAGATGACGTGCGCCCGCTTCCCAAGTTAAGAGACAAGACATGCATTTAATGCAAAGATTGTAATACTTCTCCTCCAAAGCTATGTTTTTGGGCCCATGTGGTAACCCCTTGAGATATAAAAGGAGATCCAGGCCTACTTGGGAAGGGGGATCAATGGATGGATCCGGGATGAGCCATTTTAGACTCTAGAGCAATCTCTTACCCCCAATCATCAGCACCACCTTCTTCTCTAACAAGGAGATCTTGTAATCCTTCACTCAGTGAGCATAGCACAGGAGTATGGTATTACGCTTCTCAGCGACCCGAACCTTTATAAGTCATTTGTGTCTCTTTTGCCTACGAAAGACCTCGCTAATCACCCACTGCCCCCAGCCGAATTCTCAAAGGGGGGCCTCACGGTTCCCTGTTGGAGGAGTTAACCCTCCGACAGTATCAGTTTCCTAAATCTAATTTACAATATTATCAAACCAGATCTTTATCCCGTTCCGTAATATACAAGGAAACGTAATAACCAAGTCATGATCCGTTACATATTTCATAGATATAAGTTACCCCTTATAACTAGTCGGATAACCATGCCAGGTGGGTATGAAGTATCTATAATCTCCACACTCCGGCTGCACCTCTTCCCTAGTGCTAGATCTGTTGCCATGGCTCGATGGGATTGCATATTGCCAGTGAAGTTGATGCGTTCCATGGGCTGCTCCATCTCCAATGGACCGTGGTGTCCATCTCGGCCGCAGGACGAGAGCAAGCCCTACGAAGGTACATTGTCCCCTTCTCTCTGCTTGATCTGCCGTCAATGGCTTCCCTTGTTGGCGGATGGATTTGAGCACCCTGTAGCTGTGTTCGGCAGAGGGTGTTCCTAACCGGAACAGTACGCACAGAAAACGAAGTGGTCTATTAGCACGTGATTAATTAAGTATTAGCTATTTTTTTAAAAAATAGATCAATATGATTTTTAAAGCAATTTTCGTAAAAACTTTTTTTAAAAAAAGCACAGTTTAACCGTTTGAAAAGTATGCGCGTGGAAAACGAGGGAGGAGAGTTGGGAACTCTCACTCGTGGATGGATTTTGAGCACCCCGAATCTTGATCCCCTCACGATAGTTTGACAGCTGGTGGTGCTAAGGAAGAGGACGACCGGAGATAACGGCCGAGTATGTTGAGGACAAGGTCCGGCACTGTGTTTTTAATGGAGAGAGCAAAGGTAGAGGACAAGGTAGGGTTGAGGGTGAGGGCATTTTTATCAAATACGTGCAAAGTACGTATGTTTATGGCACTATCATAATTACAAACTAGTAATAATAGCATATCCACAAATATATGGATTGTAGTAGCATTTTTCAAATTCAACAAATTTTTAATGGTATGGATGCAATTAACCCTATGATTTAACTCCCTCTGTCCCAAAACAAGTTTATTTTTCATCTATCCCATACATACCAATACAAAACCAAAATAACTAAAATATCTCTGCTTTATCAAAGCCCAATATAATTAGGCAAAATTTGCTACATGACATCAAAAAAAAGTAATTAGCTGGTGGACACCGTAAGAATGCGAATTTGCTGTCGGACACCATAAAAAACTGAAAATTAGTTGTTGGACACTCCTGACCTTATTTTAATATTTTCGAAAGAATTGGAGAGAGAAACACTCATTAAAAGACAAGTTTGCCCTTGGTCCAATTTATTTCAATCTGATTGGGTCTGGTGCAAACTGGCCGCGGCCGACGACGAAACGACCATCACAGGCACGCGTCCAAGCCGAAGCGGCAGCACCGGGCCTTTCGCCGTAGCGAGGGATCGAAGCGCCTGGTGCAGCAGCGCGCCGAGAAAGTGGAGGTGACCGAGCAACAAGAGTCCCCGCGGCGACGGGCGTCAGCCTTCACTGACCATCGTTGTACTCCTCCGGGTGGCCCTGGATGGCGAGCATGTGGTCGCCGGCACAGAACATCTCGACACTGGTCTTGGACAAGGAGGCGAGCACTTTGGCACCGGCCGGCAATTCCCACACCTTGTCCTGGTGCACCTCCATGATCTTGCGTACGGCGCCGTCGCTGCCGCTGTCAGTCCCTGCAGCGCATCGTCGAGGAACCTGTACGGCAGCAGCGACTCCATCATGGCCACCTCCCCGACGCCGATGTCCCACCCGTCCGCCCAGTGCGCGGCATATCACTTGCGACGAGGAAGACGACGACGACATCACAGTCAATATGGCCGGACAAAGCTGCATTGAACTTACCTGGTAGCCAAAACAGATGCTGAGGAGTCGTTTGCGCATGCTTCAATCCCTGTAGCAGACCTTAGATTTTCGCTAGAGGTTGAAGGCAGGGCAGAATTGAACTCTCACATCAATTTCTCTCTCTAAGTCCTCCAGAAATAATAAAATAAGCTACGAGTGTCCGGCAGCTAATTATCTGTTTTTTTTGCCCGACAGCAAATTTACGTTCTTACGATGTCCACAAGCTAATTACATATTTTTGGGATATCCTGTAGCAAATTTTGCCATACAATTATTCTTCACTTTATCTACTCCCAAATAAAAGTATTCTATACTTTTACAAATTCTGATGCAATAAATACTTAAAAATAAACTTATTTTATGATAAAAATAAACTCATTATAATACGGAGGAGTACTTACTAGTATTATACTATTACTAATTTCGGCTTGAGAAATTTGTGATTATCACTCGCGATACTAACGCGTAACTATGATACGATGCAGTATCACTCTTAAACAGGACAACACAATAGAATGCATTTTCTCTCATTCAGTAGATTTTGTTCTCTTTTACATGATTGAACAAAAATGCCCCTAGACCCTACAATTGCAGCAGCTTAAGGATCCGCACCCAACACCTGGCCTAGGCCACGCTGGCTAGTGGCTTCCACTCCTTAGAAAAAAGGTTTTTGCAGCGGGCCTAATCCGTCTTTTTAGGCAGACCGGCGTTCCGCCTATAAGCAAACAACTGTGAAAATAGATAATTATCGCAGGCGGACCCGAGGCCCACCTGCGAAAATTAATTTTTGCAGGCGGACAACATCTTCGAAGGCGGTAGATTCACCCGCCTGCAAAGCACATTTCAGCAAATAAAAAAAACGCCCCACCGCCGCCGCCGGCCTCTCCCTCCGGCCGACGACGGCTCTCCTCCTCCGTCCGCTGCCGTTGGCACTGTCGTCGCGTCGTCGTTGTCGTCGCGTCGTGGTCGTCATTGTCGTCGAAGAGGAAGCCGGTGGCGCCGCCGTCGTCTTCACGTCGTTGGTTCCGTCGTCGTCGAGGAGGACCCGGGGGCGCTGTCATCGCGTCGTTGGCGCCGCCGTCGTCATCGTCGTCGTTGTCGAGGAGGAAGCCGGTGGTGAGGAGGGAGCCGACGGCGAGGAGGAGAGCCGGCGGCGGAGCCAGGGAGGAGGGGAGCCGGTGGATCCGTAGCTTTGCAGCGTCGCGAGGGTCGTCGTCGTCATCGAGGAGGGAGCCGGTGACGAGGAGGGGAATCGGTGGATCTGCAGCTTCACGACACCGCAAAGGTCGTCGTCGGCGCGTGGAGGCGGCGTCGCGGTCGTCGTCGTCGTCGAGGAGGGAGCTGGCGGTGGAGGCAGGGAGGAGGGAGCCGACGGCGAGCAGGGCAGCCGGTGGTGGAGGCAGGGAGGAGGGAGCCGACGGCGAGCAGGGCAGCCGGTGGTGGAGGCGGGGAGGAGGGGAGCCAGTGGATCCGCAGCTTCACTGCGTCACAAAGGTCGTCGTCGTCGTGGCCGAGGGGAGCCAAGGCGCACGGAGGCGGCGTCGCGGTCGTCGTCGTCGAGGAGAGAGCCGGCCGGCGGCGAGGAGGGAGCCGGCGGCGGAGGCAGGGAGGAGCGGAGCCAGTGGAGGATTTTTTTTTTGCTAAGTGTGTGAGAGAGGAGAGAGAGAGAGAGGAGGGGGAGGGAAATGAGTGGTGGAGAGGAGAGTATAAGGATGGTGGAGGAGAGGATAAGGATGACTAGATTTTTTTTTTTGGTAGAGGCATGATTTTTGCAGGCGGACCACATAAGGTTCCGCCTGCAAAAATCATATTTTTCCAGGCGGACCTCTTAAGTAGTCCGCCTGGAAAAATTGATTTTCACAGGCGGACGGTCAGCTTCACCCCGATTTATATTTTTCTAGGCGGTCATTTAGCTCTGAGGGTCATACCCACCTGGAAAAATAAAAGACCAACGTTACTAAAAACTATTTTTCTAGTAGTGTTCGTCCCCGGTGGTGGATCGCGGAGGATACGTCCAATGCAAGTCCACGATAAAGGTGTAACAATGCAAACAAATCAAATAAGTTTTCCTAGCTGCCATATAGTTGCAAGGATCTCACACTGCAGGCTCACGAAATACATTCAAATGGATCCAGCACATCCTCAAGACACCTTGAAGCTACGCTGCCTACGTAGTCTACAGTGGCGAGTGGCCTTTCATATGCAAGCGCGTGTGCACGAATTACGATTGAGCCACATGACAAAGAGACGCATTTGTGTCTAGCCTAAAAGGGAGTCGCATGAGACTTGGCGAGCTCGAGGTGATGCCTGGGGCATTTTCGTCTATATATATGATGTGTAAGAAAGACAAACAAAAAATCACCTGAAGAATGAAAGTGCATTACAGTATGTTATCCCACAAATTTCTCGCTGAAGTGCCCACCAAAGCCCCCGAACATAGGCAGTACGGGTGCGCCCGCCAATTTTCCATCTTTGCAAGCAAACCCATGCAACTGACCTCGTCCTGCCTTCGCGGCTAACCCCGCACCCGACACCGCGAGGGGGCACCTAGTTCGCGCAGACGCGCGAATTGGATATGTAGCACGCACTTTTTCCCCAGTCAACTCCCTAGCGTTTAGGCCCTCCCACGTGTGCCCCTATCTAGTTACAACGTTCTCGTCACTAATTACAATAATTAGTGATAATTACCATCATTCATATTATTATGTTAAATATATATAATTTAGTTTAAAAAAATAGTTGAAAGTTTTAAATTTGTGGTTGGAAAGATTTTGAAATTTGAGTTAAAAGTTTTAAAAATTGAGTTGAATTTTTTGAACTTTGATGTGGAAATTTTCAATTTGAGATGATAATTTTGAATTTTGAGTTGAACGTTTCAATCTTGAGATGAAAATTTTGCATGGTAAGTTGAAAGTCTTCGAAATTTGAGTTAAAAATTTTCCGAAATTTGAGTTGGAAGTTTTCAAATTTTTACTTGAAAATTTTCAAATTCGAGTTGATAGTTTTTAAATTTCAGGTCGAAATTTTTCAAATTCAAGTTGAAATTTTTTGAAATTCGAGTAGAAAGTTTTTAAAATTGACTTGAAAGTTTAAATTTTAAGTTGAAAGTTTTTAAACCTTGAGTTGAAAATTCAAATTTCAAGTTTGAAGTTTTAAAATATGGGTGTGACCTAATTTTCTTCTATAGAAAGTTTAAAATTTCACGTATAGATTATTTTTTAGTAAAAATAAGGAAACAAACCTCCTAAAAAGAAGGAAGGTTTAATTAAAACCGTAATTATCGAGAAATATACGTACGTTGCAAAATCACGATTGTTCCTCTTATCAAGCGCTAGTGTGTGCATGCCTCCGCGGTTCCTCCTGAAAAAAACAACTGCCTCGCTGGTGGGCCCGAACCGAAACCGCGCGCGAGGACGTAACCAAAACGTGCGCCAGATCGTTAGCAACCGCGTATACACTAATTAAAAATTTTGACGCCGCCGGCCCCAACCCGGTGTCGTCACCGCACAACCATTCCACCAAAAGTTTTCTCGTCAGAGAGAGTGCACTACCTTTCACCGTCCACTCATCGTGAAAAGTCTTCCCCCGTAGCGGCGTAGCCTCAATGCGTTGAAAAACCGAAACGCTAGTTCAACTCCCAGCCCGGAAACCGCCCACCAACTTTCGCCGCCCGCCGGTCGCCGGGGCGGCGTCTGAGAGGACGTCGGGCAGTGCGCGGGTCGGAGGAGGGCGATCGAGATGAGGGAGTTGGGCCGGCAGCCTCTAGACATGGAGCGGCCTCTCGCTGCGGGTGGGGCACGGCCTGCGCCCTTGGCTTCGCCGCATACCAGTGTTGTAGAAGACGGAATACGGTTGTCGGACATAAAGGGTATCGTTCACCGATTAATCGAAATTATACGAAAATTTAACGTTCGCGAATATATGTACAAATTTTATTATATTATATACTTATTTGAAGAATTAGTTGTGTTTAACTATATAAATCAAATATCTTCATGTTGTTTTTTAATTAAACAGATAAGTAAAACATTAACTCTTCTAACACCGGATTTATATATCATATGGTGGTAGAATTGGTTGCATTAAATAAGTAAAACATAAAAATATATGTAACAAAACAAAAACAATTCTAAATTAAGTAAAGAAAACTACACTAAATGATCATCAAATACAACATACGGACGATTATTCAGGTGATTTAACGGAAAACGACCAACTAATCGCTAAAAACGAGTTTTAACGTTCGTGAACGATAAATGTACACCGTATCACATTAACGCGGTGGTGGTTTTACTACCGTTAACGTTACGACCGATTAGTCAATCAGTATGGCCATTTTCCACAACACTGCCGCATACACCGCCTTTGATCTGGTGCGTGCCGTCCCACCCCCCTTCTCCCCACCCTTGCCCAGACGTCATCCCATACGAGTAGTCTGTCGCTCGATTGCTACGAGTAACCGTCGCTGCGTGCGAGGCACGTGGAGGCACGCATACCTACACTATAGAAAGACATGCATGTATAATCTGGAGATAGATTATAATCACTCGAGTGGATGTTCCATTGTGACTCGCCACGTCCATGCGTTGCATGAGCCCACATCTCTTGAAGCGTGTGTGTTATGGATCGAGCACGCTTGTAATCGATGGTGAACATACTGGTATGTAATGGTGTTGCATGCGTATCCATTAAGTAAAATAATTCTAATTTTTTTTAGATAATAATAGAAATAATTCTAAATTTAACTAAAACAGATTATATATATATAAATATATATATATAACCGATATACAAACCGAGAGAAATTACACACGAATTAATTAAGAAATTTTGGACTAAACTAAACACGCTCTCTAGCTATAACTAGCTAGTTGATGGTGCACTCGACGGGGAGGCCCGTGTCCTTGAACCGTTTGGTGTCCTCGCAGTAGTCGTAGAGCAGGTGCTCCTGCCTCGCCTTGCTCAGCGCCGCCGCGTCCATCTCCTGCTGATCGAACCACGGCGACTCCGGCGGCTCGTCGCCGCACCACGCCACGCCGGGGGACGGCGCGCACGGCGTCACCCGGAGCCCCCGGTAGTAGGCGAAGAAGGGTGCCTCCGACCAGTCCGTCTTCACCCTCCCGCCCTGCGTCGCCCAGTCGTCGGCGTTCCACAGGCTGCCGTGGGCCCGCATCTTCTGCCACGTCGGGAACGCCGGCCCGCCGCGCGCCGCCGTGTTCCGGTAGTCCCTGATCGGCACGCCGTCCACCAGAATTCTGCATCAATGGCGGCGTGTCAATGCGAAGCTCTCTGTCTCGACGGCAATGGCGGCGGCGAGGGATCAAACGAACTACTATCTACGTTTTAGGTTATACGACTTTCTAGTATTGCTCATATTTATATAAATATTAATAAATCTAGACACATATATGTGAGTGTGAGGAAAGCTAGAAAGTCTTATAATATAAAACGGAGGAAGTAGTACTTACATGATGTGCTTGGGGTTCCAGACGATGGAGTAGGTGTGGAAGTCGGCGGTGGGGTCGAACCAGAGGCGGAACTGCTGCTCGCGGCCGCCGACGCCATTGGCGAAGATGTTGGTGTGCAGGGTGTAGGGCTCGCCGGTGACGTTCCCGAGGAACTCCAGGTCCACCTCGTCGTGATACTCCCACGGCACGTCGTCCGGCATCAACTGCACGTACGCACGCACACGACGACATGTCGATCAGCATGCATCGTCCATGGCGGCGGCGGCGGCCGGCGGCGAGGAGGAGGAGGAGGAGGAGGGGGAACGTACGTAGAGGGTGGTGACGGTGCCGGCGGAATTGTTGGCGACGAGCATCATGTCGACGTCGAAGCGGGCGTAGAGGTAGGCGTCCCTGGAGCGGAAGCCCGAGCCGTGGGTCTCGTCGAGGCAGAGCGCGAGGGCGTCGCCGTCGCCGTCCATGAAGAAGAAGCTGTGGTCGCCGCCCCACACCACCTCCACGTCGTCGTACATCGACGCCGTAGCCGCCACCGCCGCCGCCGCCGCCACAAAGACGAAGAAGAACGCCACCGCCGCCGCCGCCGACGACCACCACACGCGGCGGCACCGCTCACCGGAACACGGCATTGCCATGGAATATTAATTCTTCAATTGATTCTTCCTGATCTTCTTGTTCTTGTTCTTGTTCTTGCTGTTGCTATTCGATTTCGAGCGGAATTGTATTTATAATAACCAATCGAGAACAGATTGATCATCGAGAAGATGATAGAATTTGCAGGAACATGCGAGGCATGTTCGTGGGGAATGTTTGAGATAGGGGACATGGCATGTTACGATTCATGGGGATGTCAGGCTGGCTAAACACTGCAATAATCTGCATGCATGTTGCCTCGCCTGGAATGCATTTGGATGATGAACACAGTTGAACACACACGCTGGTGGCTCGTGCATGCAGGAGTTCGATCGAGAGCTTAAAAAAAAAATAAAAAAGAACTTCCATGGCGAGCGACGAAGAACACACCGTTGACCTAGCTACCTACCAAATGCCATGCAACCTAACAACCTTCATGCTGCATGCACGCTTAATTATTGGCTAGTTAAGCAAGTGGCTAATTAATAGCCTGTGCCATGTTTCTTGTCGAAAAATAGCAAAGTGTCACATGGAGAACATTGCTGATTAGCTAGCTAGGTACAGTACACATCGTATGGATTCAGTTTTTTCTCTTTTTTTTGTAATAAAAAAAAGTATGGTTTCAGTTCAGTTGATGGGAGCCAAGAAAGAAAGAAACAAAAATGGGGGTTGACTTGTTATTTTGGAGTTACCTATATCTGGCAGTCAGATGTCCTAAAACACCTGCGGTCTGCAGATGTGCAGTAGGTAGGAACAATTAACTTATTTTTGCTAGTTTGGATAAGCATTGGAAACGCTCCAACGTGTGACAAGTGATGCTTAGTTTATCCCAAATTAATTTTCATAATAGTAAATTACATTCACAGTACAAGAACTTGACGGTGGGTGCGATTAAGTGCAAAAACTTGAAAATTGGACATACCGATGCAACAACTTGGTTAGATGGGTGCGTTTGTGGTTCAAAAGGCTGCCACATAAAATTTTTTGCCACGTCAGTTTTCCACCTTGGACAAAGTCCCATGTTAGCTACTTCCAGTCAAAAAAAAAAAGGTCCCATGTTAGCATCAGCATAGTGATATCCCATCTCATTTTACAAAAAACCTCCTAGTAGTTTTTACATTCTAATTGGTTCTTTTGTTTTAACACAGCAAAAAATATATGTGCCTCTCTTTTGTTTTTCTCTCCGTGATTTCCTCACCTCAACAGATCGAGAGGCGCCGGCGACTAGCAGTGAGTGCACGGGGAAACTGCATCGCCTCTACGCCGCAGCTGGGCACTACATATTTGAAGTCCTATCCCTCATCTTGGCTTGATGATTAATTGCTCTGTACTAAAAATGTCATCAAATGAGAAAAACAACAAGGGATTTGTGCAAAATTATCATGATGTGTAAAGGGTGTCCCTCATGTAGACTTTGTCCAAGGTGGAAAGCTGACATGGCAAAAAAAAATCTTATGTGGCAGCCTTTTGAACCACAAAAGCCCCTACCTAGCCAAGTTGTTGCATCAGTATGTCCAATTTTCAAGTTCTCGCACTTAATCGCACCCGCCCGTCAAGTTTTTTTACCGTCAACGCAATTTACTCTTTAAATAAATACTACTTTATAAAATTATGGGTAGGATTTTTTTTTTTTGGAAAAGTTAATTCTCGTGTTCCAAAGGAGGCAGCGCAGGAGGAATCGAAGCACTCCAAATGTCAAACTATTGAGTTAGAGCCTGTTTGTATCGTTACCCTACCCAAAAAAATTGGTAGTGCGCCCTAAACAAGTGATAAATTTGTATTGATCTTATTTGATTTGCTACTAAAATAGATTGGTGTATCTTTTCTATAAATTCAGTTAAAAGTAGAAAATTTTGACTTAATTAGCACACAACTAAGACCCTCTTTATTTAGGTTTAGGCTTTTAAGTTAGATTTTTAGCTTATGTGTTTTATAAGCGAATGGATATGAAATCCTAAGTTTAATGGTGGAGTCATACCTCCACCTCACATAAACTAAAAAAATGCATCTTCAATCTACCTTTTAATGTAACAGTGTAAGAATGGTTCATGGTTTTCAAAAAATCAAACTAAAAAGTTGCTTGTTTGTTTAAGTTTAATCCTTTTACCTCATAAACTAGGGGGCTGATTGTTTGTGCTGCTTTGCAGTCAGCTACAGGCAGGGCTATGTTGCATGTACAGTACAAACAGTAAAAGAAATTGTGTTGGGCAGGGACAGATTCAACGTGGGGGTACCCCCCTAGCCCTCTTCAAAAATTTCGCCATGAATGATAGAGTAGGAGGTGCGCTAGGTCTCTGGATAGCTTGAGGTTGAAGAAAGCGTGAAATTGGGCCGGCGAACGCAGTTGGGCCAGGCTCACTTAGAAAAGGAATCCCCTTAAAAAGGAATAAGTCCACTTTGATTCCCTGAAATTTAAGCCAAATTTAATACATGACCCTCAACCGCAAAACCAGATATCTTGACCCCTAAACTATTAAAACCGGTGCAATTTGACTCCCTTGGCGGTTTTGCTAACGTGGTGCCTACGTGGCAATGTTGACTGGTCTGTGGCGTTGATGTGACGCTTAGGTGGTATTTGAATTAAAAACTTATATGTGGGACCCATTTGTCATTAAAAAATTTGTGGGGCCCACATGTCATCCTCTCTTTCTTTCTCTTTCTCTCCCCTTCGATCGTCCGTGCGAAGCACAGGCTGGAGCGGCGGCGGGCAGGGCCAGAGTGGTGGCGGTCGGCGGGAGCTGAAGCGACAGCGGCGGGCTGGAGCTGACGTGGGTGGAGGCAGAGGAGAAGAAGGCGGCATTGGACTACAAGGTCGCACCTCCTCGCGGCGGCGGCAGAGGAGGAGAAGGAGGTGGTCCCACGCCGTCCGCTTGGATGTCCCCCCGGTACCCTCGGGCCACACCAGCGCCCAGCTCTTGGCCCGCTCGATCTTGTCAGCATCAGTGTCGACGCTGCTATCCTCTCCCGCCTCCTTGCCGTCCCTCAAGCGCCAGCTGCCGCTCTAGCTAGCTCCCGCGTCAGCTCCAGCCCTCGCTGCAGGAGAGAGAGAGGGAGGAGGGAGGGGCTCCGCCGCTTGCCGCCATCTCCGCTTGCCCATGCCGCTTCGGTCCTCAGCGCACGCCGTGGGAGAAAGATAGAGAAGAGGAAAAAGAGACAAGAGGGAGGGGATCCGCCGCTCCCCGCCGTCTGTCGTTGCTCGTGCCGTCCGCTGTGGGGTGGGAGAGAGAGAGAGGAGGGGGGAGGAGGGAGAAGGGAGTGGTGAGGAGGGAGGGGAGAGAGAGATGGCCCCACATTTCAGTGGGCACCACAATATTTTTTTAATGACAAATATATCACACATATTTTTAATTCTAATGTCACCTAAGCGGCATGTCAACGCTATATGGAACGAAGACATGGTCAATACCGCCACGTAGGTGCCACATCGGTGAAAACCGCTCTTCAAAACTACTGAGGGAGTCAAATTGCACCGGCTTTATTAGTTGGGCAGGCCCAGGCCCAAGTGCCCAACTACCTAAGGAAAAAGTACACCGAAGGTCCCTCAACTTGTCATCGAGTTACAAAATCATCCTCCAACCGCAAAAACAGATATCCGGCATCTCTTAACTAATCAAAACCGGTCATGATAGGTCCTTCGGTGATTTTAACTCCAGTTTTATCCTACATGGTGGCTGAGTAAGCGTGGGACCAATGTGGGACCCACATGTCAGTATGACATGTCATCTCCCTCTCTGTTTCCTCTCTTTTCTTGTCTCTCTCTTCCTCCTCTTCACTCAGTGCCGAGCAACGCGAGTCGCGGCGAGCCGGCGAGGCGACGGTGGCCGGCCTGGAGCTCGGCGGGGTGAGGCGGGAGAGGAGGAGGGCGGCGCTGCGACGACGGCCAGCGGCGGCGGGGGCCAAAGATGGGCCCGGGGAGGCGACAGCGAGGAGCCGAGCGCCGCCACTGCGCTTCTCCCTTGTCAGCGGCCGGACGCGCCGCCTCGTCGCCGTTCAACCCGGCCGCCTCCGCCTCCTACCGCCCGGTGCCATGCAGTGCGTGCAGGTGCCCAACCCGTCGTGCTCCCCCAACAGCAATTCCTGCGACTTCAGCCTCTCCTACGCGGACTCCTCCCTCCAGTCCGCGCTGTCGCAGGACACCCTCGTCGTCGCCAACGACGTCGTCAAGACATACACCTTCGGCTGCTTGCAGAGAGCCACCGGCACGGCGGCGCCGCCGCAGGGCCTCCTCGGGCTCGGCCGTGGCCCGCTCTCCTTCCTGTCTCAGACCAAGGACATGTACGAGGCCAACTTCTCCTACTGCATTGTGCTTTTTCTGCCTTTAGGAGACTGAGGACGTAGAAGAGCGTAGCTTGTGTAGATTGTCCTCGAGGAAGTAACAAGGATTTTGTTGACCCCAATGATGCAGATGCAAAGGTGGCTGTAAATGTATATCTTCCTCGCCTGATTTTAACCACATTCTGATCGACTCAACATTTAGCATTTTACGCAAACTACCAGTAATCTTGAAATGCACGGTGCCCTGTCACATGAAAGAATTTGAGACAGGCGTTTTCAATGTTTGCTCATTATCGTACAAGGATGAAGAAAAGAACGAAAATTGTACATCATCAAATTAGCACTGCTGTATGTATGTATATATATATGCCTCATATTTACTTGAAGTATCAACCATGCCATTGTCAGTATATATTGACACAACACAAGGCTGGAGGTTTCTCTCGTTCCCAGCTTCCTCGCCCTCAGAAGGCGAACACGCCGGAGACAAACGCGGCGGCGGCGCCGATGTGAGAGGAAACAACAAGGGAGGAAGCAGCGCTGGCACCCGCCGCCCCGCCGGCGGCGCCTGGCGTGGTGGTGAGCTCGGGCTTGGGCTCGGTCATGGTGGTGCCGATGGCGATGGTGGTCGCGACTCCGGCCGCGGAGCCCCACTGCGGCCGCCGCCACCGCCGCCGGCGGCCGTCGTCGCGGCGCCACCCCCCTCCTGTCCCGCCTCGCCGGCTCGCCGCGCCTGGCGTTGCTCGGAGCGAGTGAAGAGGAGGAAGAGAGAGACAAGAAAAGAGGGGAAGAGGAAGATGAGGTGTCATTCTGACATATGGGGCTAACGTGGCTTCTATGCTAACTCAGCCGTCACGTAGCATAAAACCGGATCCAAACACCACCGAAGAAGCTGCCGGATATTTTTGCGGTTGGAGGACGATATTGTAATTCAATGACAAGTTAAGGGACCTTCGGTGCACCTTTTCCACTACCTAATTCCCCAATTCCCGGCCCCGAATCCCTAGCAGCCAAGGCAGTGCGCTCCCCGTGCGGCGGCTCAAGAGGCGAGCGGCGCGGGGGCAGGCGGCGAGGTGACGACGAGCGGCGCAGCGGAGCGCGCGCCGGCGAGGCAGCAGGCGGAAGCGCTCGGCGTCGGCGGCGGGCGGCGCCGCGAGCGCGAGCAGCCGAGCAGGAGCAGCAGCAGGCCAGCGGCGGCGGCGGAGGCTGCAGGCCGGCGCCGGCGACGCCACGGGAGCACGCGAGCAAGAGGCAGGACCAGGCGAGCAACAGGCAGGCAGAATAACTAAACAAGGTATGTAATGTTTAGAATTTTATGCAAATATGCAATGCAATTGTGATTAATGATTAATTGATTGGAAATTTGGAATGATTCAATCCATTAGCAATTTAGCACAGTTTCTTTTTCTTTTTTTGTCTAGACTAGAATCTCAGCATCTCGAAAAGAACATTGTTCAACTATTATTCAAGTGGCAGTAGCAGTACTCCTACTGCATCAGAGGACGATGAGAACATAAGACAACAAAAATTGGCAAGGGTCTAGTTCACTTGCTCAGATATTGTTAGTGATCCAGGAATGTGCAAATTGATGAGTATCCATTTGAGATTAGAGATCAAGTGAAGAGGGCATATGTTTTAAGGGTCCCAACCCAACCAGTTGGTTATACATTTCCTCACAAATGGCAAAGTGGTGAATAGAGATCTTTCCAACAACGTTGGTTGGAGATCTATGATTGGTTAGAGTACAGTGAATCAAAGAATGCAGCGTTTTGCTTGTACTGTTATGTTTTCTTTGAGCCAGGAAAACCTGAAAAATTTGGGAGTAATGTCTTTTATAGGTTGAGCCTCCGCCCCCCACCCCCCCCAATTTTTCATTGCTGGATCCACCCCTGGTTTTGGGTTTGGTGATGCTACCGCTGCAGTTGCATAGCCGCAGTAATATCTCCCGATCAGCCCCTAGCTTATAAGTCTAAATAAAAGAGGATATAAAATGTCTTAGAAAATGGAACAAAGGGAACACCTGGTGGTATACATACAGTGATGCCTAGTAGTTAAGTAGCAAGGCTGACAGTTTCAGTTTCCGAATAAAATGGAGTTCAAAATTCAATTACCTAAGCCCATTGGGCCATCTTTTCCCCGACTCATCCCTGCATGTGTTTCGGCCAAAGTCCCATAACCAAACCATCAAATCGTCTCCGCAGGCGGCAGCGGATCGAGCGGCGCGGCAGCTGCCAGACGAGGCCAGCCGGCGGGGTGCCGACCAGCGGCGGAGCAGCGTGCTTGTCCAGGCTAAACCTACCTCTCTCTCTCTCTCTCTCTCTGTCCAGCGTTGTCCACGGCCCAAGCCTCAAAGGGCCACGCACGCCATGCAGCGAGGCTAGGTCGCCGGCGCTCGCTGCAGCCTACGGCGGACGGCTGCGGGCGGCGTCCTGGGCTGGCGGTCACCGTTCCCAGTTCAGGTAGCAAGCAGGTGAATCCTGATTTTTTCCCCACTCAATTTTTTTTTTTTGTTCAATTCGAGATGCTGAATCAGTGAACGGGCCATTTTTATCCTGGCAAGAATAGGTTGGGTTAGGCTAGAATGCTAGATCACTTCCATCCTGAAGAAATAGAACTGATCCATCTTCCATTTCAACTCACAATCTTTAATTCTTTATAGCTGTTGTCCATAGTGGTTAAAAGGTCTGGAAAATCGAAAAATTTTGAAGCAAACAAGAACCTCAGCTCCTCAAGTATAAACTTGTTTACAAGCTTTGCAGATTTGTGCCAACTAGCTGAAGTGCTGAACTTCTCGAGTGATTAGATCACACATTTTTCTTGCATTTAGAAGCATAGTTGTATTTGCTACACAGGATGTAATTTGTAGTTGATTTTTTTGCTGTTATCAATCTTTGAACAGTAACTTTATTTATAACTCTGAAATCCTGGGGAGGTCCATTTGAATTTTGGTTGATTTCTCCTGTTTTAAAGAACCCCTAGATTGCTGTAATGCTGTGTCTGTGAGGAATCAAATCGAAAATCTTACTCTCCGTTCATTTAGTTATAGCCTTTTAGATTTTTATTTTCTCCATGATGCTATCCTTACCAATCTTATCCATCTATCCTTGGTTTGATGATTTATGTGCTTCTTCTTCAGCGAGCAAGATTAATCCCAAGGTGCGGGTGCAGATTATCTTCCAAACATGTTTGGGGCTCTACTGGGACTCCATGGCACATGTTAAGTGCTCTGGATCGCTTGCTATTTTCTGCTCCTCAATCGTGCTCATTGGCTCACACATGGACGGCTTCAGTTATGCACAACCGTCTTGTACGTGGCTGTTTCAGCAGTTTGTCAGCAGCAGTAGCATCGGCTATTCGTGTACCTGTTGCAAGCTATGGGACTTCGGCAGCACAAAGCACATCAAAGGACCAGCATGGCAGCAACATCAACAGTGCGCTAAAAGTTTTGAATCTTGTACCAAGAAAGGCTGACTATGACAAAGTGGGAGGTCCATGCCATCAGCGACTAATCCATGACTGCATGAATGACATCTTGGGAGTTCAATCAAATCATACTATACACAAGGGAAATGGTGTCACTTTTAACTCATGCAGCAATCCTGCACAGGCTAAATTTGATAGCTTTGTTTCAAATAATGGCTCGGCTTTGCGTTCCAGGACTAGATTCATAAAGGAGGACATGTTTATGCTGATAATGGAGCTGCACAGGAAAGGAGAAACCAGTACAGATCAATCTATTTTGGCAGCTGCCATGAGTTCCTGTGCTGATAGGCAAATGTTCACCCAAGGCACACAGCTTCATGGTCTATTGGTTAAAGTTGGCTGTGATTCAACTGTCTTTATTGGCAGTTCACTCATCACCTTATATTCGAGGTGTAGCCAGTTGGAAAGTTCGTACTTGGTTTTCCAGACCATGCCAACCAAAAACACAGTGTCATGGACAGCAATGATTTCTGGTTTTGCGCTTCATAATCGGGTTGAGCCATGTCTCCATTTGTTTGCATCAATGATGCTTTCAAGTTGCAAGCCAAATGACATCACATTTGCCACTCTTTTTAGTGTGTGCACTAAACATGCACTTCTAGCACTTGGTAGAAGTGTCCATGCTTTACAAATGAGAATGGGTTTCCATTCGTATGTGCATGTTTCCAATGCCCTGCTGTCAATGTATGCAAAGTGTGGGTGTATAGATGAAGCCCAGTTCATATTTGGCTGCATTGCCTGTAAGGACCTTGTTTCGTGGAATGCCATTATCTTTGGATGTTCGCAGTATGGTCTTGCTAAGCATTGCCTTGACTTGCTGAAAGAAATGGAGAGGCAACACATAGTACCAGATGCTCTCTCCTTCCTTGGTGTCCTTTCTTCATGCCGGCATGCACGCCTTGTGGAGGAAGGCCGACACTGCTTCAAGACAATGATTGAACATGGAATAAAACCAGGGCTCGATCACTACTCATGTATGGTCGACCTTCTTGGGCGCGCAGGATTGCTTGAAGAAGCGTGGGATTTGATCCAAACAATGTCTATCCCTCCAAATGCCGTCATATGGGGCTCTCTGCTGGGTTCCTGTAGGGTGCATGGGAACATTTCGATCGGCATCCAGGCTGCAGAGCACCGTCTTAAACTTGAGCCAGGTTGTGCTGCAACTCATATACAACTAGCAAATCTGTATGCCACAATTGGTTGCTGGAGTGATGTGGCCAGAGTGAGGATGGCAATGAAGGCGAGAGGCCTAAAGACGAACATTGGGTGTAGCTGGATAGAAGTCGGTGATAAGGTTTATTCCTTCACGGCAAAGAACAGATCAAAGAGCCACCAAGTAAACAATATCCTGGCTGTTCTTGATTGCTTGCAAGCTCACATGGAATGCAAGTATGATATGCTTACAGAAAGCCTGGAATAGTGGAGTGTGATGGCTGTGAACATGTCAAGACGACTATAAACACTGTATATATTAAGAGGAATCCTACAGGAAATGGCAAGCATCACTGCTAAAGATTAAGAAGATCCATTGATGCCGTTATAACACCTAAACATTATGTGTATGGACTGATTGGTATAAAGATCTGTATGGATTGACAAGACTCACGACCAACAAGACATGTAGGTACTGTATTTTCCAAGTCTCTTCCAGTTTTGTTCCTTTCAATTTGTTCCTCATTTGCCCGGCGAAATTTGTTCCTCGTTTGTCTAAGAAGTGTGGGGAATAAAGTATTCTTACACTCTGCCACCACCCGACGATCTGTAATTTATGTCCCCCATCCATGTTACATTTTCTTGTTAGTTTAGTTCTCCAAAACACAGGTAATTAGGAGAACAATATTCAGATTTTTTTTTCTTTAAATTCTTTCTGGCCAAGGTTTTCTGACTTAATTGATGCAACTGCTACGGGACTTCCTATGCCTTTCCATAAAAAAAAGTACAGTTCATTCATCCTGATAGGAATTGAAGTGTAAAACAGAGAATTGCAAAATACAGAAAAAACACAGGAATGATCGTTTGATTAGACCGCAGGAAAAACACAGGAATCGGATGAGAGATATAGACTCAAAGGAAATTTTCCAAGAGGTTGGACCTCTTGCTAAGTTTCCTCCAAAATCCACTTACAATGTGTCATTCTATAGGAATTTCATAGGATTTGGAAAGTTTCAATCCTTTGAATCAAAGGGCCAAATAGGAAATTTTCCTATAGGATTTGAATACAATGAAATTCCTATATAAATCCTTTGATTCAAAGGGGCCCTCATTGTGTAGCAGCCTGTTGTGGCGGATGGTGATGGCAGGCCTGCCTTCCAGCTTGAAGGAAAGAACTGAAGGATTGAAGGTTAGGCGGCATAAACTTGTGATAGCACATCTCATGTGTCTGATATAACATAATGCGTTGATGTGCAATCAGCGATCTTGTACTTCTTAATTACAATGGTTAGAAATGTAGCTCTTGACAAAGTAATGATTCAGGAGTTCTGGTAATTGAGAAAACGAGACAGCATCATCACTTAACCGTTGGGCTAAATGCCAGCCGATGGCTTCTCTGACTCAACAATTTTCATGGAAACGAATAGGATTACAGGAGTGTCAACGAATGTGATATTTGTGGGGAAATTGAAGCAAGTTTTTAACAGCATGCCTTCCCAGTATTGAGTTAGAGAATTATTGCATGGCCCATTTCCTTTCGGGGTAAAATTTGGTAGGTGGTGAATTTGACAATGTGATGGCAGGAAATGACATGCCGTTAGTGTCGAACACTAGAAATGATTCTTTGTATTGGTGGTGAGGAACAAATAATGGAAGGAATTCAACTCAAAAGCTTAACTCTCTAAGTAGAAAGGTAAGATCTCCAAATTAAACGCCGGGGAAGAAAAAAAAGCAAAGTTGAAAGAGGGACCTCTGCAAATGAAACTGAAGGCGCAGTTTCATCTTCTTTAGATGAGATGCTACCATCCAATCTCAAATCAGTGTTAACGGAAGTGATTTAGATGAATATTAAGTATGGGTATAGAAAACGAGAAAACCATTAGTGTATGATCATTTGAGTTTTAATTATTTCAAACTTACAAAATAAATAAAAAATGGTTTTATCTAATATTTCAAAGCAACTACTATATTGAAAGTTTTCGTATGAGATGTACCGTTTAACATATTGAAAAACGCGCTAATAGAAACCGAGATAAAATCTTTCGAACGAACTTGGCCACGTGTAACAAAGATTTAGCATGACAGAATGGCACAATTTGAAAAGGTAGGATTGCAACATCGATGCGACACTAACATGTCAAGGCGTCTTCTTTTTGCTACCTACCGTGCTAAAGCCAAAATGTAGTACAAAACCCTCTGCATCTAATGACCATTACCATGCAAACTAAACCCATCACCATGGCACCGACGTCGATGCTCCACCGGAGCCTCCTCTGCCTCGCCGTGCTCGCCGCGGCGGCCGGCGGCGGCGCTGCTGGTTCTCCGCGGTTGCAGTGCCTGGAGAATCCGCCGGAGCTGACGGCCGCCGGCGACGGCGAGGCCGGCGTGGTCGTCCAAAACCTGGGAGGATTCGCGGCCTACGTCACCGGCGGCGCCGCCCACTCCGGCCGGGCCATCGTCCTCGCCTCCGACGTCTTTGGTTAGTAGTGTGTGTGTGCATGTCTGCCTGATTTGCTTACTGATCAGTCACTGGCTCACTGCCATCCTTTGGTGATTATCGATTGATTAGCCGTTAATTGTTGCTGTTAATTTGGTTTCTTCAGGATTTGAAGCACCATTGCTGAGGTACAAAATCTTCTTTTCATTTCCTTTAGCTTCTTGTTCGTTGTCATCTTCGACAGTAATTTTCTTCATTTCTTCACTCTCTGGATTATAGGCGCAGATTGTTTATTTTATTAACATAACAAATTAATATTTTGAAAAATGAACTTTGCAAATATCTAATAATGCAGTAGAATAAATAATATTTTTTAAAGCATGGACCAAATAATCTGTAGCAATTATCCGGGGGGAAAATCTAAAGAGAACAGGGCATGATAAATACTTGACACTTGAACAACTCTGGAAAGAGACTGATTTAAAAAAAAGAAAAAGACAGACATGGCTTAATTGTGTACCATACCTGTTTTTCTTGTCACAATGGGTTCAGGTCAGTTTTAGTGAACTATCTCCTATCTTTCTGCAGTGACTTGTGAGAAGGATAACAGGTTTAGACTTTAGACACGCAAAGGTGTAAAAGCAAATAATCGTCCATTCGCCCTCACCATCCATGAGCTTGAACAAAGAATATTCAACATTGCTATGTACATGTTTCTTCCGTTTCAAATACTCCCTCCGTTTTTAAATATTTGACACCGTTGATTTTTTAGCACATGCTTAACCGTTTGTCTTATTCAAAAAACTTTTATGAAATATGTAAAACTATATGTGTACATGTAAGTATATTTAACAATGAAACAAATGATAAGACAATAATTAATAATTACTTAAATTTTTTGCATAAGACAAATGATTGAACATATTTAAAAAATTTAACAGCGTCGAATAAACGGAGGGAGTAGTTAGTATCTATTTTTTTTTTGGAGTAACCATCAATTCATACGGAGAATCAGAAGCGTATACTCATTTTTGCTATTTTCCATATTCTGACCTTCTAATGATATAAATATGTTAAGCGGTTGAAATACATCATTTACTATCAATGTGCAATTTCATTATTTTAACTACTCTACTTAGACAACATATATGCTAAAACTTTCATCTTCTGTATCCCTACGAAGTTGAAGATAAATCTACTACTCCTTCCATTACAAATTATTTGTAGTTCTAGTTTTATCCTAAGTCAACAATTTCTAACTTTAACAATCAATTTTTTTTAAAAAAATGTATATTTTAATGACATAAGTTTTAATATGTTTTTTGATTCACAATAAGAAATACTTCCAAATATGCAATCCACATGTATTTAAATTATACAAATTGCTAGTTATTAATAGGCTAAAATAGAAATATTTGACTTGGGACAAAGAGTTATAACAATAATTAATTTGAAACAAAAGGAGTAGTACTATCATTGTATACTGTATTACTGTGCATAACTATGTTCATTACATGCTTTCTAAAACATCATTTCTTTAGGGGCAAACGCTGTCGTAACTCAATAGTCAATAGGTAATATCTCATTGCTGTCCTTGTAAAGCTGATTTATGAATGGATAACCAAGCAACGATCCAATTTCAGAAATTCAGTTTTTCTGTAAAAATATCGTGGATTCCAATGGTATAACAGCAATGATTTCTTCATGTGGATTGTACTAAGGTTTCTGTTTTTCATTCCAATTTTAAGTGCTTCCTTTAGCTTGAAAGTATTGTAAAACGTCCCAACTGGATTCCTTTCAATACACCTTACATTTTTACTCCCATTCTAGATTGCAAAGACAATTTAAAATCAAATTTGTGGTTAATAATGCTGACAATTACAGGAAAATAGCTGACAAAGTTGGTGAAGCGGGATATTACGTCGTGGTGCCAGATTTCTTCCAAGGGCGACCTTACAATGGAGACCCAAGTATAAACATTACACAATGGATCATGGCTCACTCTCCGGTAATTGTTTTCACCAATTACATAGCTTATTCGACGACGATTATCGAGGAGTCAATTGATATTGATCAGTATATTCAATTGAAATTTCAGGTGAAGGCAGCTGAAGATTCTAAACCGATCTTTGCTGCTCTAAAAAGAGAAGGGAAATCTGTTGTTGGAGTTGGAGGTTATTGTTGGGGCGGTAAGCAAAATCGATCAGCAAAAAGAAAATGTCTTTACATATCCTACATCAGTACATTAGTAATACATACACTCTAAAAAACTTTGTAAATTCCTAGTTAATTTCCATATCTAGACTTAATTCATACTATTATAGTCTAAACAACAAAACTTCAATTGACAGGAAAGTTAGCTGTTGAGGTTGCGAAAACCAATGAGGTTGGAGCGATTGTCATCTCCCATCCTTCATCGGTGACTGCTGATGATATGAAAGGTGAACTTATCTGTTTTGGTGCTATTGTTGCGCAGTATATAGATGAATATATAGTTAACTGATTCATGTACGCTGTATCCTAGTAGTCCCTGTTTTTCTTATTCCAAATTGACCTTGACACAGATGTCAAATGCCCCATTGAAATCCTTGGAGCTGAGAATGACGCTGTAACACCACCAAGATTAGTGTACCAGTTTGTGAATGCCTTGCGCCAAAGACCTGAGGTAAGTTCCTGTTGATTTTCATTGGCACTTGATGCCAAATGCATCAGCATAGTCCCACGGTAGACACACACGAGAAAAATCTCCCACTGATGATGAGAAATTGAAAGATAATGCTGGCTCTATTTTTCTTTTTGAGGCAATATTGGATCTAGCTAATTAGTAACACTAATGAAAAGTCCAAACACTAGCACATTGTCAATAAACAAGTTCACAATTGTTTCTTAAACACAACCACTCAATGATCTTTAAGAAAAGAAACAAGTTATGAAGAGCCTCTTATGGATTGCATCTTTGTTGCAGGTTGATTACTTTGCCAGGATCTTTCCAGGAGTGGCTCATGGCTTTGCTTGCAGATATAACGCCAGCAACCCGTTTGCTGTCAGAACTGCTGAACAATCTCTTGCCTTAATGCTTGACTGGTTTGAGAAACACTTGAAATGACAATAGCTAATCATGCATGCTATGCAAGGCCAGTGCAATTGTTTATTTCCATCAAAATACATTGCTAGTGTCCATGTATATCCTGGTGTTAAGTGAAACTTATATAAATAAGCACTAGTGTAAAGTGAAAGTATGTGTTGAATATGGTGCGAAGTGAGACAAAGTGTACTTTATGAAGTGCAAAATGCAAACTCTTTTTGTTCCGAAGCGACCATTAGCATGGCATATTAAAACATCTGTTTGTAGGAGAACAAAAATAATGTGTGCCTCTGTTGCCATTTTAACTAGTCGATATGTTCAATCAAATGTTGTATGCTACTCATCTTAAGCACAGCATATATTGGGTACCTCTTGACTGTTTCTTATGGCCACAAATTAGACAGATGAAAGTCGTGCTTCCAAGAAATTGCTGGCCCTTAAATAGGATGGGGACTTCTCCTGAAGCTGTAGAGGAAACAAGGAATTCTGATTCCAACCAAAATGGATGGGTGATGAACCATTTGCGTGCAAAACACAGAAAACATTCCCAGTATTTCATCTCCTATTGTCCTAAGTCAACAGGCAAAAGATGACAAATCATCCAGCCAGGTTGAACAGTTAAAAAAACTTTTTTTGTTTGAAAAAAAGCTAAGATTTAATGTCCTCCAGGGAGTTAGGCATACCTGGTCTCACCAGAAGCCAGTGGCGAGGTTGCTGTAGATCTGGCCAGAGCTGTGTATCCTGCCTCCGCTGGATCGTGGGGATGGCATCTTCACATGAGCATATCTCCACTTCATCCTATATATGTGCGCCGCCACATCCAGTGCCACCCCTTGGTTGGGTTCCATCGAGGAGGTCAAGGGAGATTCATGTTGCCTTAAGCTTTTGACAAGGGTCGAGGGGCAGCTCTTCCAGTTCATGTAGGTGCAGAAAAACTATCACAACTTCCAAGCATCCAAGGTTGGCGTGTGAAGCTTCTGTCTCTAGGTGCAGCTTCTGGTCGTCGTTGGCATTCATGATTGATTGCACTCTGAGAAAATTAAAATATATTTTAGAAACAAAATGTTGAGGAAAACCATTTGCCTTAGGGATAACAAATTATTGCTTACATGAATCCCTGAGCATCATAAAGACCCTTCAAAATGCTGGATTCTTCATGTACTTGGTCAGAGCTATGGTATATTTTACCCTTTGAATTCCTGGATGAATTTGGTTCTGTCCCGGAGGTTATAACTAATCTTGTTGCTAGTCATTAGGAAGCTTGGTATTCAAATCTTCAGAAAATTGGCTGAAAATATTGGATGCTTAAATCAAACCTTTACTGTCATAGTCTTGCAGCGTGAATAAATTCATCATGTTGCTGGCTTTAAAAGAACTCCTCTGGTGAGTGCCTTTCAGTACTTTGTATTTCAGAAGATGCTCGTGTATCTGCCAATGATATAGACTTACTCCTCTAGCATCCCACTTATAATCAGTCTATATACTGTCATATCTCTAGCTTGCTGAATTCTCTATGCACGTTCACTAGCCTAATCCACAGAGAATTTTAATTTGTTAAGTAGAGTAGAATTACCATTAAAAACAAAACTACATATAAGGCAAAACTCAGTGAATAAATGACAAAGCGTTACCATGCTAACAATAGGATCTGTAGAGTATGATAGAAAATTATTCATCTACCAGATCATCTCTCACTGGCATCCAATCAAAACTTGGCAATGAGGTTATTAATTTTGCATCATACAGCGACATTGTAGCAATAAGGGCATATCACTGGCATCCAGTCAAAACTTGGCAATGAGGTTAGAAATTTTGCGTCTTACAGCGACATTGCTAGCAATAAGGGCATATCAAAACATTAATGTATCTCCTCTGCTACCATATCTTAATGTCTAGTTGGGTGTTTCTTATAAGATTCTTTTTCCTTTTAAGAAATTAAGCTTCTCTCAGATTAAGCAATGAGTTCAACAGAGAAAAAAAAAATCTAATGTTACAAATTTCAAAAAGCCAAGCGCTAGTGTCTAGCGCTGTCTCCACCGAGAGACCAGTAGCCTCTCTAGGGCATCTTTTCGGGAGGGGGTCGCCTGCCGTGGGGATCTTTTTTTTTTTTTTTTTTTGCAGCTGAAACGGTAGGGCGGATACACGCCCTACCGCTGCCCATTGCAGTCGGGGTGGGTGTCCCTTGGGTGGCGATGGAATAGAATCAAATCGAGCTAATAAACAGGTGGTGTTGTCTCAGAATGGGCGATATGGTACAAAAACTCATAACCGGATGGATTCAGTCGGAGCCAAAGAACAGCGCGCAGAGCGACCTAGGAGGAGTAGAGGTGCGTGGCATACCTGCTCTCCACCCCACGTCGAGGGCGCCGTCGATCTGGCCGCCCGGCCCTCGCCGTCGCCGTCGCCGATGCCGGCCGGATCCAGATTCTCCGGCAGCAGAGAGGGCGCATCCCCAGCTGGCTGCTCGCCGAGAGAGGTCGGGAGCGAGAGGGGGAGGAGGATGACCCATCATCGACTCAGGCATATGCAGGATGCTGGGCCATGACCTAAGGACGATGAGTCCATCCTTCTGACGACGCGCGTGGGGCTCGAGCCGAAGCTTTCCCAGGCCCAGTTTGCTACTGGGCTGATTTATCTTGTTTCGTTTTTTAGTTTCATTCGCGTCCTTAAACCACAAACCCTCCGTTCAAAAATATAAGGCAGAACTATCCTTAACCCAAAGACCAAGAAACAATTATTATCATCTTCTAATTTGGATCACTCTAATAAATACTACCTCCATCCCAAAATGTTTGACGCCGTTGAATTTTTTAAAAATGTTTGACCGTTCGTCTTATTCAAAAAATTTAAATAATTGTTAATTCTTTTTCTATTATTTGATTTATTGTTAAATATACTTTTATGTATATATATAGTTTTACACATATCACAAAAGTTTTTGAATAAAACGAACGGTCAAACATGTTTAAAAAAGTCAACGGTGTCAAACATTTAGGGAAGGAGGGAGTATAATGCATGCATCCAATAGAATTAGAGATCTTGAGGGTGGAGGATTTAGAAAAGTAATAATTTAATGGAGAAGAGGTTCTAGTTAATTGTATACATGCATGCCTTATATTATGGAACATCCAAAAAAATAGTTGTGCCTTATATTATGGAACAGATGGAGTATATAGTATCCGTCAACTATCAAAATCAGTGGAAATCGAGTATCATAGTTGTGTGAATGACAGTTTCGATTGATTTTGGTGCCTACCTAAAATACCCTTATGGACATATAAGGTTAACAGTGATTTATATCATTAGAAGTTTCAAAAAAAATATGAAAACTTTTATGTGGCCTCCTTACACAGTATAAAAGTTTGTATATAAGTTTTTTTTTCATTTCTATTTTTTAAAAATATAACTTATTTGTTATATGCTATATAAAATATTTTTTGTGTTGTTGTTTTTAATATAAATTATCTTTCATATGCAACATAAGATTTTTTGTTGCATAAGATTTTTTCGCTGTTATCTTTTGTGTAAGCTATTTCTCTATGAAATACCACACAAAAATATTTTTAAAAAAATATATAAAAAAATTGAAACTTATGTACATACTTCTCTGTTGTGTAAGGAGGGCATATAAAAAATTTCATATTTTTTGAAACTTTCTAATGAGATAAATTAATTGTTAACCATGTATGTCTCTAAGGTATTTTGGGTATTTTTTAAAAAGAGGCCTATCACAATTGATAGAGTCATCAGTATATAGTAGAAAGAGATAATGTCAGTGGCAAATCGTTAAACTGGGATAAATTCAATGGTATAAAATATATTCTCTCAACTTTATATACACATATAAAAAGGTTATACGTATGTATGTAAATTATATACATATGTACATATAGTACAAATTTTTTATATGTATATACTTTTGATGTATAAAAACCATATACACGTATACAAAGTTTGTATCTAATTTAAACTTTCAAATCTTTCAACTCGAAATTTTTTAAAAAATAATTATGTATAGATTTTAAAACTTTAGATTCTAACTTTTAACTCTCCAATTTAAGTTGAAAACTTCCAAGTCACCTATTTATTTCATTCCTGGTTAAGGACGTAGGATTGCAAAGTCGATGCGACACTAAACATGTCATAGGTGCGTCTCCTTTTGCTACCTACTACCGTCTAAATCCATGTACAAAAGCTGCTTCAGCAACTATGATCAGTAGAGCTAATTAATTACCATGGCGCCGTCTTCGTTGCTGCTCTGCTGGAGCATCCTCTGCCTCGCCGTGGCCGGCGGCGGCGGCGGCGGCGCTGCCACCTCTGCCGATCCGCTGCGCTTGCCGTGCCTCGACAACCCGCCGGAGCTGACGGCCGACGGCGACAGTGAGGCCGGCGTGGTCATCGACGACCTGGCAGGCTTCCCGGCGTATGTCACCGGCGACGTCCACTCCGGCCGGGCCATCATCGTGGCCTCCGACATCTATGGTTAGTAGTGATTATCAACTGATTATCGAGTGATCAGCTGTTAATTGTCGCTGTTAATTTGGTTTCTTCAGGATTCGAAGCACCATTGCTGAGGTACAGTATTCGTCAATTTCTTTAACCTCCTCCTCCTCCTCTCTTCGTCGTCGTTGTCTGTCATCTTGCTCCGCAATTTTCTTCATTTGCTCCACAAATTTAGTGAAAGAAATTAACACCTGAACAACTCTAGAAAGAGACTGAATTTGAGGGAAAATAAACAGAGCAAACATGACAAATAATTGTATGACTTAAAAGGTGATATTGTCATTTTTACTCAATTATCCCTATCTTTCTGCAGTGACATGCGTGAATAATAGTTCTCATCACCCATAAGGCCATCATCAGGGTTTCAACAAATAATATTAGACAATGCTCATCTTTCATTTCAAATAGTTTAATTTCCTGATCATTTTGGGACTAATCATGGTTTTAAACTATTCGTCCCTCCCTTCATATTATAGGCCACTTTGGGTTTGACCTAAGTCAAATATCATTAAGTTTGATAAGTTGATAAAAAATGTAGAAACATCTACAACATCAAATTAATTTCATTCAACAACCATAGTTCAATATATTAATTTTTCTATAAATTTGGTCGAACTTAAAGAGGTTTGACCTATAACAAACCTAAAATAATTTATAATTTGAAATGGATGGAGTAGTTACCAATGCATGGAGAATCTGAAGAATATATACTCATTTTGCAATTTTTCCATATTCTATCCTCCCGCTAATGATATAAATATGTCAAGCGGGTTTATATATATATATATATATATATATATATATATATATATATATATATATATATATATATATATATATATATATAATTTTAATGGAAAAAATTCATGCTCACACAAACTTTAAGTCCACACATCGTGCATATATATAAGTGACAAATACAATGAAAATTATTGAAAATACTGTACATGCCAATAATATTATACCTATGTGTAAAGTCTATGCATTATACTGAAATAAATAAAAATTCTGACAGTTTTACAAGTAAAAAGCCATCAGATTTTGTCCTTAGGACAAACGAAGTCGGAACTCTTCTTTTTCGGCAAAAAATGTGTAAAGTCTATGCATTATACTGAAATAAATAAAAATTCTGACAGTTTTACAAGTAAAAAGCCGTCAGATTTTGTCCTTAGGACAAACGCAGTCGGAACTCTTTTTTTTGGGGCAAAAAATATGTAAAGTCTATGCATTATAATGAAATAAATAAAAATTCTGACAATTTTACAAGTAAAAAGCCATCAGATTTTATCCTTAGGACAAACGTATTGGAACTCAATGAAGGATTGACAATGATCCAATTTCAGTGTTCCAGTTTCTGTAGAAATATCTTGAATTCCAACAATACAACGACAAACCCGTGATTTCTTCATGTGGATTTTACTAAAATTTATGTTTTACGTTCCAGTTTTAAGTGCTTCCTTGAGCTTCAAATAGTACGACATCCCAGCTAAATTTATCTCATACAAATTCTACTTTTATTCCCATTCTAGATTCCAAAAACAATTTACAAGCTGATGTGTGGTTACTGATGCTGACAATTACAGGGACAATGCCGACAAAGTTGGTGAAGCTGGGTATTACGTTGTGGTACCTGATTTCTTCCATGGACAACCTTACAATGGAGACCCAAGTATAAACGTTACAAAATGGATCACGCTTCACTCTCCGGTAATTTGTTTCACCATTTACATAGGGGGTGTTTAGATCCTAGGGATATTTTTTAGCCCACCCCTTTTAGCCCCAAAATAGCTCAAGGGGATCCAAACAGGAGGAAGTTTACATCTTGTAGACACGTGGTGTGACTGTTGTTTCTTTTTTCCCCCTATTCATAACTTTTTAGGGCTATAGTCTTGTAATTTTTTAATGCTATATTAATATGAAATCTTACGTGGTTCGTTTCAAATCGCCAAGTAATAATGATCATAGTTGCATAAAAAAAACCTTTTCCATATGGTGCTTATTGTGGAGTCAATTAATGGATATTGATCAGTATATTCAATTTGAATTTCAGGTAAAAGCAGCTGAAGATGCTAAATCAATCTTTGCTGCTCTAAAAAGGGAAGGCAAATCTGTTATTGGAATTGGAGGTTATTGTTGGGGTGGTAAGCGAAACTAACCAGCGAAAGAAAAATGTCTTTACATATCATACACCAGTACATTAGGATTACACTCTAAATTTTTTTTGCAAATTCCTAGTTAGATTCCACAGCTAGATTTAGATCATATTATAGTCTCAGCACAAGTTCAACTGACAGCGAAGTTTGCTGTGGAGGTGGCCAAAACCAATGAAGTTGAAGCGATTGCCATCTCTCATCCTTCAGAGGTGATTGCTGATGATATGAAAGGTGAATTTAACTTGTTTTGATTTGATGCTTAATTGGTTGCACTACATATACACGAATTATCTAGTCATTTTATGTAAGTTGTATCCAAGTAGCCTTTGTTTTGTTACTTAGTTCACATTGAACACAGGTGTCAAATGCCCCATTGAAATCCTTGGAGGTCAGAATGACCCTATAACACCACCAAGTTTGGTGGACCAGTTTGTGAATGTGTTGCGTCAAACAACTGAGGTGAGTTGCTGTTCTGTTTCATTGGCACCTGATGCCAAATGATCTTAAATTTTGTAAAAAAAAATACATATTAGAAAGCACAAGAATAACTGAAACAGAGTTTATTCAACCCCCCCCCCCCCCCCCCCCCCCCCAAAAAAAAAAAAACTGAAACGGTAAAGAGACAAGATATAAATCTCCCAGAAATGATGAGATATTAAAAGATCATGCCGGCTCTAATTGGTAGTCAACACTTGGAAAGTTGTTTTTGAGAAGAACATTTGGGAAATTTACAATAACTAAAGTCTGAACACTAGTACATTATTGCAATTAAAGTTCCATACATGTACATGGCCATAAATTCGGAAAATATCCTATATCTTCTTGACTTGTTCTATATTTGCAAGAAGACCCTAATTTTTTCTTCAACACAACCACTCAATGATGTTTAAGAAGGGAGTAGCTATATTTATGGCGCCATATTTTTCACCAAAAAATAGTCGGCATGTATTTACATTGTAAGTCTCTAAATTACACATGTAATTTTAGTGTACTTATAATGTAAGTTCCAAAATTACATATGTAAGTTCTAAAATTACATATGTAAATCCCAAAATTACATACTAATTATATATGTAAGTGGTATATAAGTGAGGTGTAAGTACTATAGTTATATAGAAATTACAAATGTAACTATAGTATAATTACACTGCAATTATATATGTAACTAGAGTGTAATTAAAAACAGACATTGACGGTGAGCTCCCTATCTTCCCTGGCTTCTACTTTTCTTGTCCTTTTGCCTGCCATCTGTGCATGGAATCTTAGTTTTTACTCCGTAATGATTAGAGATCTGAGATTAGTATCAGCAATAGTAGTTACGATGGCATTAGAGTCTCGGACATGGACGAATCTCTGAACTAATTGCACAGTGAAAGAATCGACTGTAAACTGGAAAGAAATATGGCGCCATATTTATAGCGATTCCGTTTAAGAAAAGATGCAAATTACAAAGTGCCTCTAATGGACTGCATCTTTGTTGCAGGTTGATTACTTTGTCAGGATCTTTCCAGGCGTGTCTCATGGCTTTGCTTGCAGATATAACGCCAGCAACCAGTTTGCTGTCAAAACTGCTCAACAGGCTCTTGCCTTAATGCTTGACTGGTTTGAGAAATACTTGAAATGACAATATAGATTATTCTATTAAAAAATGACAATATAGATAGTCATTTGTGAAAATACAGAAAATTGCACTTATTCATTTTCATCTAAATAAATTGCCGGTGTCCATGTATAAGTATAACCAGCCATGTCAATGTGATTAATTGGCTATGATTTTCTCTGAATTGAGCTTGTCGATGTATTAACTGCTGAATTGATGTATGAAACTTTCCGATTCCTTCCCCTGGAAATCTCTCGGCGGTGGGAATTCAACCCAACGCACATGCATGTATTCTCAAGTTCAAAGTTAAAACTAATCTTCAAATTTGAACATTGGAACAAATGCAAACTGAAAGAGAGGACTTCTGCCATTGGAGCTTAGAAAGTTGGAAGTCCCACAGCAGTGGAGCATAGAAAAATTGGAGGAGGCTTCTATTTCAGTTTGCTACAACAATAGCGTAGAAAATTATCACAAAACTGTAACTTTTATGTGATATACTGCTACATGACATGTAGGTAACAACTGTAGCAGCATATCATGTAAAAATTATAGTTTTGTGATAATTTCTCACACTATTGTTGCAGCAAACTGAAATAGATCACTAATGTTGCAGTAAACTGATAATTTTATCATTATAGTTACAGTTTTCTAAAATTTACTTTAAAAAAATAGAACAAGCTTTTTTTTTCCCGGTGATTAAAAAACATGCTTGATGTTTATCAGTTTCTTTTGATATCAAAACATTAACTTTTAGAGATTGTCATGGTTCAAGGTAAACTATGGTATCCTTTACTAATTCAACACTGGTATTAACCATTTTCTCACTGAGAATTTGTCTCTGTAACGCATGAATTCAATTCATTTTTCAATTGAGCGCCATCACCAAAATTATTAAGAGAAAATTCGATCCATAGCACAGGAAACAAAGTGGTACAAAAAAAATAGCACAAAAAGTTTCCACTTTCGATCCATAGCATAGGCCACCGATTTTTCTTCGCCACGTAGCACTTCCGTCGCATTTTGAAGTAACGGCGTTAGATCGGAGTAGAGAAAATTTTCGTCGGACTCATTTGCCCTTCGCTCCCCACATTCCCCACCAGGTCTCCTCTTCCACTCCCTCGTGGACGGCGGCGCGGCAACCATCGGCGTGCCAGGCGACCGCCTCGTCTCCCCGACTGCCCGAGCGTGGATGGATGTGGGCCGCTGTACGCCGCCGCCGACGACGATGATGGCCGACGAGCACTTCTTCCCCGCTGCGCGACTACTTCTCCTCCTTCACCTCCTCATCCAGCGCCGGCACGGGTGCGGGCGCATTGCTGCCCGCTGTGGCGGTGAACGGGACGACAATGATGCCGCCATGGGCGGTGGTGGCTGAACAGATGGTGATGATGGTGCCGGCGGCAGCGGAGTCCATGGCGCACTTCGACTCCGCGCTCAGCTCACTCGTGTCGTCTCCACAGGGCAGCGGTGATGAGATGGCGGCCATCGGGAGCATCTGCAACCACGGCGGCGCCGGCGCCAACAAATTAATCAACTAATTAATTAAATCCTAATTAGCTTTTTGCAAGTGCACTAATTCGTGCGGCTCAGCTTCGCCGAGAACTCGAGAATGAAGCAGCCATCGAGGAGCAGCATCTCCGCGAATCCGTCGCCGTCGTCGTTCAAGATGGCCGTGCTCTCGCTGTAGCAGCAGCGAGCACGCTGCTCGACGGCCCGAACCGCGTCCACGAAGTCGGAGAGCGGGACGGTGGGTGCTCGCTGGAGGAAGCGCCACTTGTGCTGCTCCATGGCATGGTGCTCGTCCCGACCGCGGTGGTAGGGCCTGATGGCCACCAGCCGGCCGTACAGCTTCCTACAACTGCTGTTGTCGTCGCGACGGGAGCCGACAGGGACACGGAATGGCACGTGGCTGGGGATGGGGATGGCGGTGGCGGGGATGGGGACGGGGATCGTCGCCGCTTCGCAGTTTGGCGACGGCGCAGTCGTCGTGGGCACCGGTCCGAGAGGACGAGATGACACAGGAAGACGAAGGGCAAATGGGTCCAACAAAATTTTTCTATACTTCAATCTAATGCTGTTAACTCTAACCCTGACGGAAGTGCTATAGAGCGAAGAAAAACCGGTGGCATGTGCTTCTAATCGAAAGCGAAAAACTTTTGTGCTATTTTTTGGTACCGCTTTTTTCCTACGCTATGGATCGAATTTTCTCAATTATTAAATGGTCTAAAATTTTTGGGCGATAAGAAAATAATATTACATTTGGTTAGTCATTGTTTATGATATTATTTTCTTTGTTGTTTTCCCCAATATTGATGTGATTTCAACACATATGATTCGATACCTCCATTTTGTATGAAGCGAGCGTGACGAGATAACAATCCACATGAGGCAATGTCACGTTTCACTGGAATACTACATGTGTAATAAGGTGTCACAGTTTTGAGTGGGTAGGTTTTCATGTTGCAACGCACGAACGTTTTACAGTAAGACATAAACTTACAAATGGCTACCTTTTGCATCTGCTTTTTTATCATCCTCGCTTTCCGATTATTCTTCATCGCTAAACTCAACTTCCTTTGAAAGCTTGTAGCATTTGACACACAAGTTTGCACTTGTAGTTCTTCCTTTAATTTTATCTTCAAATTAAGATAAGCCGTTGTTATCCTTGTTGTCTTTCTCATCCTCCTCGAAATATTTCTTGAGCTTGGGACACGTAGAATTGATGCGAATGTGGTTCAACTCACTATATTCCAAACATTAAATTGGACCACCTTGAAACGACAACGACAAATAATTCGAAAGGACAATAACATATAATTCTAAACGACAATGACAAATAGTTAGGGAGTACTCCCTCCGTTCCATATTACAGTCGTTTGATTATATTTTTTAGTCAAAATTCTTCAGGGTTTATAGAAAAAATAGCAACATCTACAATACTAAATTTATTTCATTAAATTTGACATTGAACATATTTTAATATATTCGTTACTATATTTTTCTATAAACTCGAATAAATTTAAAGAAATTTAACTAAGAAAAAAAAACATACAAATTATAATATGAGACGGAGTGAGTACGTCCTACGAAGTGTGGTAGTTTCACTCTGTTTATTTTTTCCAAGAAAAAAGGGGGCAGGATTGCAGCGTTCATCTGACTCTACCGGTTAAATCCATGTTACAAAAGCCCAAGCATCGTCTCTCACCCATCAGTATGCAAATTAACCATATGGCAACTGCTTCGTTGAGCCTCCTCCTCTGCCTCGCCGCGGCGGCCGGCGCCGCCGCCGCGGCTGCTCCGCCGCGCTTGCAGTGCTTTGAGCACCCGCCGGACATGAAGGCCGGCGGCGGCGAGGCCGGCGTGGTCGTCCACGACCTGGCGGGCTACGAGGCCTACGTCACCGGCGCCGCCCACTCCGGCCGGGCCATCGTCCTCGCCTCCGACGTCTACGGTTAGTACGCATATGATTACCTGAGCTAGCTAGCTAACCACTGATCAGTGATCACTACTGCCATTTGTTCATTCCTTGGTGATTATGGACTGATGATGAACTGCTAATTTCATTGCTTGCTGCTGCATGCGTGATTGTTAATTTGGTTTAACTCCTCAGGTTTCCAAGCGCCGTTACTGAGGTAAATTTTCTTTGTCATCCTCCTCTTTTTCTAGTTTTCTTTTCTAGCACAAATCATATTATTTTTTTATTAAAATATAATCGTGTAAGATATTACTGTAAAAAATTAATTATAACAAATATAATGGTACGATCAAATCGATTATATGGTAAATAATTTAGGAAAAAATAGTTTGAAGATACGAGAAGGAGGCTAAAATAAAATATATGGGAATGAGATATAAAGTGTGTAGCTTTGCATGCGTATGGATAGACTCCTCTTTGCACTAGCCAAAAATGCAACAGTGTAGTAGGGGAGAGCACCTACTTTTTCACCATAAAATCGGGTGTCCGATTTGTAGCCATGTCACAATCGCATGGAAAGAAAATTGACACATGAACTGCTATGGAAAGAGACTGATTTAATTTCTACATAGAAAATAATGGCGTGGAAAAATGTTCATTTTATATGGTAAACTGTTTTTATTTCAATTAAATGGAAGATGCACCAACGCTTGCCCAAGTTTCTCATTCCAATTAAATTCTTTTTGACAAATCCTATTTTTTTTCATGTACAAGTCAGAAGCAAACACACTCACGCACATACAAACACACACCTATGTTGGTGAGTCCTACGAGTTTCTCCAACATACTATCCAAATTATATGAATTAGACTCTTCAAACACTCATATAGCTAACTCTTCATCTGATTTATCAAGTCAGATTCATTACTCACTTCAGCATCCTCTAAGTCTGTGACAGTAGGTCCCAAATGTTGACCTTCCCACCCTTTTTCACCCATCCTCTCTATTCTTCTCTTCTTCTTCTCTCTCCACTCCCTCCACACCGCTGTCTCTCCCCCTTTCTCCACGCTGCCGCCACTTCCTCGGCCCGGAGCTGTAGCTGCAGAGCCGGGAGGAGCTGGGAGCCTGGGAGCAGCTGTCGGCGATGGCGGAGAGGATGAAGGGGAAGGGAAGGGTGCCTTGAGATGGCCACCCTCCGTGTAGCCGCCACGACATTCCCTGGTGCATCAGCTACTCGTCCCTTCCTCCACATCGCCGCTCCGTGGGGTGACACGTGACGGAGGGAGGGTGGGACGTTGATGGCGATGAGGGCATAAAGCAACGGTGACAAGGATGAACGGAGGCGGAGACGGTGCGGGGGAGGAGGCAGTGGAGGCCACGGGTGCGGATGCCGCGAAGCAACTACTAGTCCGCTACCATGGCCACAATGGCACGGGTCCAGCTGGCAGAGGGATGAAGGAGCGATGGAGGAGGGCGCTAGTCTAGGCGGTGACGGGGTCGGGGTTGGTGGTGGTCTCAAGGGGCAGCGGCAGATGGTGGTGGTGGTGGTCATCACCCGCAGCAGTAGGAATCGGCGTGGGGTGGGGCAGGGTGGCAGTGGGAACCGGTAGGGACGGTGCTTGGAAGAAGTCCGGTGAGGCGGCGGACCTAGTGCGCGGCTACGACCTCTTCGGCACGCATGCAGTCAGTGGTCGGTAGGGTACTCGGCCACGGCCGCAGTCGGCTCCCAGGACGACAATGTTGCTATGGTTGATGGAGGTAGAGAGAGAACGTGGGAGGAGGAAAATAGACGATAGCATTGAGTGGCCATATTTGGCCAGCTAGATGGCTTGGCCATATAGACGGAAAGTCTGTTGGAGCACTATTTTTTTTGCTATGTTGGCTAAAATTTAGCTTGGAGAGTTGGATGGAGAGTCTCTTGGAGATGCTGTAAGGCTGAATTCGGTGTTGAAGGTTAGGAACCCTTCACCTCCAGCATATAAAATGGAGCAGCAAATTAGCATATAATTAATTAAGTATTAGGTAAAAAAACTTAAAAAAATTATTAATATGATTTTAAAGTAACTTTTCATGTAATTTTCTTTTGAAAAAAACAAATCGTTTGACAGTTTGGACAGTATGCGCATGGAAAACGAGGGATTAGCAATTGGGAAAATGTTGTTCTGAACACACCTTTAAGTCCCTAACACATGTATGTGTGTGTGTTTTTGCTCTTATATGTTTTCTCTATAACTTCGGAAAACAGAACACATTTGCGTGATAATAATGATGCTGACAATTACAGGCAAATAGCTGATAAAGTTGGTGATGCCGGATATTACGTCGTGGTACCTGATTTGTTTCATGGAGATCCAGCAACCACAACTGTGAACTTTACCGAATGGCTCGAGTCTCACTCTCCGGTACAATTCGTCTCGATCACCATCTTAAGCCGTCGTTTGGATAGGCCAAAATTTCAAAGTCATACCCCCCATACACATGGATGGGGCAACTGGTCCACTGAAACGAGGCTGAAGTGATTTGTTCTTACAGTACTCATGCTCCGAGAAATACTTCCTTCATCCCATAAAAAATCAATCTAGAACCGGATATGGCGCATCCTAGTACTATGTTTAGATTCGTAGTATTGAGATGTGTCAAATCCGATCCTAGGTTGGTTTTTTATGGGACGGAGGGAGTAGGCCCCGCTTGATTCAGCTTAGGATTATTATAATCTGAATTATTAGGAGTAAGCTGGAACAAACAAGTAGATTATTATAATCTATAAGCCAGATTATTATAACCTAATAATCTCATTTGGAGGAGCTTTTTCTAGATTATTAAGTAGCTAAAGACTCACTACCCTTAGATGCCTCCAATAATCTAGAGAAACAAACAACTCACAGCTTATTCTATGTCAGCTTATTATAATCTGGCTTATAGTAATCTGATTTAATAATCTAGATCACAATAATCTTAAGCTAAAACAAACAGGGCCTCGTTTTTGGAACACGTGCTGTCAATACGAGCTAATTTTGATCATTAAAAAATAAAACCATTTAAAGTTTAGATTTTGGGGTATGTGAAAAATGATTTATTCAAGTTTGTTGTGACGAAGGAGTGATTTGATCTTAGTTGCTAAGGAGTGATTTGATCTTAGTTGAATAAATACAAATGATTTACCTACTAAGGAGTGATTTGATCTTAGTTGCATAACAAAACCTTCAGTCCTTGACCTGTCTGAGATGCTTATGGAGGGTAAGGGATGGTTTCTGTAGGAAGCTGAGGGTTTCCCCCTCTGTTTTTTAGAAAATTAAGATGCATATCAATGAGTCAAAAGGTTGAAATTGAGTCAACAAGTAGATATCGATGAGCATATTCAATTGACCATGCATGGCAGGTGAAAGAAGCTGAAAAAGCTAAATCAATCTTTGCTTTTCTAAGAAACGAAGGGAAATCACTTGTTGGAGTTGGAGGATATTGTTGGGGTGGTGAGTCATATTGATCAAACACAAGAAAAATGTATTTATGTGTTTATATCTACATATATTCTTGAAACTTCCTCAATTGCTATCCACATTATACTATGTTTGATAGAAATTAAAGTCTCTAAAAACATGTTTATCTGGCAGGAAAGTTTGCCGTGGAGGTAGCGAAAACCAATGAGGTAGAAGCGGTTGTCATCTCTCATCCTTACGCAGTGACTGCTGATGATATGAAAGGTGAAGTTGATCTTTTTGGCGCTATGCAATATTTATCATTTGATCTAATCTGTATTATTTACTCATATTAATTATTCCCGTTGATAAACAGAGGTTAAATGGCCCATCGAGATCCTTGGAGGCCAGAATGACACAGTTACACCACCAAGATTAGTCTACCAGTATGTGCATGCCTTGCGTCAAAGAAACGATGTGAGTTCTTGTTTGATTTCGTTGGGCATGTTTTTGTCTCGTTACCTTTTTTTCTCGGATAAAATCTTCATTTTCCACTAAAAGTTGACACGATTTCTAATTTGTCCCTCATCCTCTCAATCACATATAGGTTAAATCCACGTGTTGATGACTCATCGTGAATAAATAAGGGATTTTTTTTAATAAATCGGCACATGCGGCAAATTTTATTGAATTGAGAAAGAAAAAAAAACTTATGTGTGTTCTAATAAAGGATTGAAAGCTCTGAATAACTGAAACTGAAATATTTGGCAAGTTAACAAGTCCATCAATGTACAAGGCACTTGTAAATCAATTAAAAAAAACTGTGGCTTTGACCCAATTTATTCTTCTAGCATATAATACAGAGTAACACCATGATATTTTTGTTGTTGCAGATTTATTTCTACGCCAAGATTTTTCCAGGAGTTTCCCATGGATTTGCCGGTCGATATAACACCAGCGACCCGTTTGCTCTCGAAACCGGGAAACAAGCTCTCGCCTTAATGCTGGACTGGTTTCAGAAACACTTGAAGTGATGAAACTTAATAAATACATGAAAGAACATGCGACTGTTTATTCAGAATAAATTACCGGTGTCCGTGTACAAATTTGCATGAACAGCCATGCATGCAGGCTGAATACAATGAGTGTCTGCAATCTGAATTTGGTTGCTAATTTCTTTATACCCTCTCAATGCCTGCTGGGCTTTGCTATTTTTCAATAATAGAATAAAAAATTTTGGTCTTTGCTAAAAAAGCTATAACCACTTATTAAAAAAAATTCACTCTATAATGAGTACTATCACTTTCTTCTCTTAATTTCACCCGATACGCTACAACACAGTAGACTAAATTGATAGCTAGATTTATCACCAGTTACACAAGTCAACATGTTCAATTCCTTTACCATGTTCAATTCCTTCATCATGACTAGTACACGCCTACACGGTTACTGCTGCACTATAGTCTATTAACCTATGATTTATTTATTGTTATATTATATTATTATTCATTATTTATTATATTATATTAAATCCGATGATCCATATAATCATCTAATCCAACGCCCATGGTTTACAAAGCCAATGAAAGCCGATCGATTTTCGCGGTTTTTCGACGTTTTGACAAAGGCTCGGAATCAATTTTCGATTGGGATTTCGAATGCTTTCAGACAAATTCAAATATCATACAGTAAATTTGGTCAAAATTAAAATTCGGTACTAGTACAAAACTTGTCGAAAACCGTGCTGGAATGTATAAACCCTGCCAACGCCCCTCGTATCGCCACGTTCCCCCTCCTCTCTCACCTCTCGCCCCTATCCCCTCCTCTCTCAGATCGCGCGCACACCCGCAAATCGCGCCGCCGCCCCTCTCCTCTCTCCTCTCTCTCGCACACCCGCAAGCCTGCAAATCACGCCGCCGGCGACCCCTCACCCCGACCGCGGTTCGCCGCCGCCCAGCTGCTATCGCGCCGCCCCGTATCAGAAAATTCAGGGGCGGCAGAACCGGAGTTTGAATCGCCGTCCAACCCCCCCGCCGTGCTCTCCCCCCCCCCCCCCCGCCCCCTGCACGTGGCGCGCTCCTCCAGCCCGAAAATACTGTGGCTCCAAGGTACCATTGTGGCATTGCTCCCGTAGTGCTCGATGATATGCCTCTAGGGTGTTTTTTTTTTTTTTGGGGGGGGGGGGGGGGGGTGGGGGGGGGCAAAAAAGTTGAGGCGAAAATTCAGTTCACCCTAGACAATCATGCAGTTGAATGAGTTCTGATTTCATCGTCATGTTATTCCGTACGAAACCTATTGATGTTTGTGCAATTTTTGGAGCTAATTTCATGATATTCATTGCAGCTGATGAATGCCTCATTGTTTTTAGAGCTAATTTCTTAATATTCTGTTGATTTATCTTTTTCCCTTTAGTTTCTGCATGGATTGCCACCGAAACCTTGTAGTAATATACCTTTGTACATATTGATCTTCCATATGCATTGGTTTGTTGAGTATAAACACTCTAATCTAGATGAATATGTTTCCTGACAATTGTTTTTCATTTAGAAAGGACCAAATATGCTAAAACTATTCACTAAAATGGTCAAACAGAAGAATTCCACTGTCACACTGCACTTTCAAAAGTTTTTACTCATGCTGGATTTGATTCTCTTTGTGTTCCTTCAGTATTTTGCAAGATTGGCGACGCCAACCGCGCCGCGACCTCCCCAAATCACGCAGCCATCGCTCTCCTCCCACATCGCCGCCCCCTACGCTGCTCAGGATCTCCCCCATCGTCGCCACGCACAACCACCTGAGCTGCTCCCTCCGAAATAGCTATACCCTGCGCCTCCCCTCTCTTTCCATCAATCACCCACCGAAGATCTTCTGCCAACAAAGTGCTGCCGTCCGCCGCTATCTTTCACCAACGCTGCACGGTGTTCAGCCTCTGCAAACGATTGCCAAGAAGGCCTTGCCGCCCTCCCTCCGATCAAGTGCTCAATCTGCCGCTGCACGGTGTTCAGCCTCTGCAAACAATTGCCAAGAAGGCCTTGCCGCCCTCCCTCTGATCGAGTGCTCAATCTGCCTCGACACGGTGGTCTACGGAAAGGCTGCGGTGCGGTCACGAGTTCCAACTCAGTGAGCAGCTTTCTAGCCCTCCTTGCAATTTTTTAGCCCTTACAAATCTTAGGTTGACATTGCCGTGATACATTTATTCAAACCTGATCGTTTAGTTTATTTTTTTCTCCTTTTGCATTGGATCAATGCGATGACACTTCATAATTTGGGAGCGGCTGCGTTATACGGGAGCATGATAACAGATGCTATGAATCATCCTAATATTAAATTATCGATGGCTATTATGCATCTGTTTAAAAGTGACTGAAATAGAGATAAAATAGTGAATAAAAATGAATATATACTTTCTGTTTAATTTTCCTCCCTCCCACTATAGCATACATCAGTGAGAATTCCTAATGCTTACCAATTGCTGCATCTTGATTGCAAGCTCCAGAAAAAAATATTGTCATGATTATTGTGCCAAGGGGAGAAGTTTCGGTTTTTTATGTGTTTTGTGTGAGACCAGTGCAAGGGGATCTACATTGTTCTGGATTTTGTTTTGGTTTCAATTTTGTTGGTCCTACTACGTGTGCATATATAGACAGAAAGCCTTGACGGGACATACCAAATTCAAAAACTCAGAAGGAATCACCTTGCTTCTGCCTAATTGCTCCAAAGTATAAGGTTGGCACAAATAGTGGCCCGATTTTTAGTTCACTGATTTTTATGCTTTCCCGATGTTGCGGTTACGCTATTACCGTGTTTGAGGAAATTCCTTCATATAGTTTATATGTTCCGTATATTTTGAAATTTATGCCCATAGAGCACCCTAATTTTGTTGACGTGATCAGACAATAAAAAAGGCACCATGACAGCTATGGTGGATAATGTCATTTAGTAACACAGGGCAATGTGTTGTAAATAATAATGGGAATGGTTTGTATCATTTGTTTCTTCTATGCTCAAGATCCTGGACTGTTATGCATGTATCATTTGTTGCCCCTTGAGTCAGATTATTTGACGTGGGATACTTTAGTACTTTGGATCAAAGAATTAGGGTATTTATATTGTACATAGCTAACAATTGCATATATTATTTTCCCGTTGCAACGCATGGGCACCTAACTAGGGTCAGGACATTTTCTCATGTTTGTAGTGATGATCAAATCGCTCATAAAACATATGCGTGCTGTATTTATACTCCGTGTGTGTAAGCTGAATGTTCAAAGAACATGTGCATCTTAACGCTTTATATAACATTAGGGTAGTTATTTACCTGCAGGGTATAGGATATATTCTATATATGTACGACATGAATTGAATTAAAGCTTAATTGCACATATCATAGCCTTTTTTTGATAATAGGAAATTTTAAAAGTTATTAAAGATAAATAGAATTACACTGTAGCGTTTAGCACGGGCATATTACTAGTACTAGTTTTCAATTTTCATTAATTATTATTGTTACTAGTGCTATAATAGTACTGTACTAGTCAAGATGCGGTCTAATAATCCTTTGCATTCTTGTCGTGTGTGGTTCAGGGGCATCTCTCCTCTTTTCTTTCCCTTGCCGCCATTAGCCCAAGCAGCTATCTGGATTCTGGAGAGTTGTTCTCTAGTAATTCTCTAGCTAACAAACAGCATCCGTGACAAAGTGTATCCATGGCAGTGGCACCGACGAGAGCGGAGGCGCTGTCCCTCTTCCGGTCCTTCCTCCGCACGGCAAGGCAGTTCTCTGACTACAACATCCGTGAGTACACGCGCCGCCGCACCGTGGACGCCTTCCGCGAGAACCGTGTCCTCGGCGATGCGGTTGCTGCAGCGGCGGCGTTCGCAGACGGGAAGAAGCAGCTGGAGGTGGCAAAGCGGCAGGCGGTGGTGTACTCTCTGTACGCCACAAAGGCCAAGAGCATCATGGAGATGAAGCTGCAGTGATCGACGCGAGAGGTTTCGTGCTCTCTTGCTTGCTGTCCTCTTACTCAGGATTTCTTTCTGCTCTGTTTCTAAAGTTATGTGATAGGTTCGAGGAAAATTGGTGCAATTAAAACTGAGATGTTATCATGTTTGCTGGATAATTGCCATGACATGGTTGCTATGAGTTCAATAAATCAGTCAATTTCAGGATTTTGGTCTCTTGTGTTCAACATACCATTATGCAGGGCTCCTGCCTTTTCAACATGCCATTTACTGTAAACCAATCTGTTTGGTGGCTTTGCAATTATCCTGCAGCCCCTGGTTTTCCTAGACCTGTGCTAAGCTTTTGGCTTCTACCATGCACACTACTAGTTCTCATCACAGTGGTAACTGTGGTTGGATTGGTGCCGATTGCAGCACTTCGATCAGGGCTCCTCGTTGCTGCTGGGGTCCCTCGTCCTTCTGTTGCCGGCTTGCAGCCACCACCGTTGCTGCTGGTGGTGCCTTGTACCTGCTGCTCTCCGTCCTGGTGGCCATGGCCCCCGCTGGACGAGCTAATAGATCTAGTGTATCTGCTCTGAATTTTTCAGGACGGTTCATGTGTCCTGTATTGTTCTATGCTATGTGTTCCCATTTTTGTTTTTGTTGTATGCTATGACATAGTTGCTGCTCTGATCTTTTTTTTTTTTTCTGAAATAATGAAGATAAGCTTGCTAGTTGCTAGTACTTGCCTTTTGGGCTATCGATGTGGTCTTAATTGTTGCTAGTCCTAATCCTTGTGGGTTTGTGTTTCTTATTCATGTACTGGGCATAATTATTGTTGAATAACTAGTGGCCTATTCGCTGATCTGGAGTAGAAGACGGCGATCTCATGCCCACAATCATATAGTAGATGAATACGGATATAGGGAGGGGCATCACAGCTTTATTGATTGAACCATATGCGGATACATCAACCAACCTCTCAAGTCCTCTCTCTCAGTATATATATCCATAATAGGAAGAGTCCTATTATCAGTATATATATCCATAATAGGAAGAGTCCTATTAGGATACGTTTCCATATATTTGGTATGAGCCCATATTTATCTCTAGCAGGAGATAATAGTTTCATAACACTCTCCCTTGGGCGAATACTGTGCTATACACATGTCTCATTAAAAACTCCATCAAAAACCCAGTGGGAGAAAAGGATAGGAGAAAAGAGTATATCGTACACGCTAGTTATATTGCACTTGTTGCCTCGTTAAAAACCTTGCGTGAGAAATATTCAAGTAAAAACTTACTAAGGGAAAAAGAGTACAACACACGATCTTCTTGATCGCATAATCTTTAAGATCGACTATTCTTCATAAATAGCTAATGATCTATATGCTTTATTATATTAATCAACTTGGATTAACACAACAATATAGCGGTAGTAACCTTCAAGGTAAATTATCAAAACAATGATTAATTTAATTAATTCTTGGTAAATCAAATATAAGACTTCCAAGTCTTAAGTATGCTAATCAATGTTTAGCATATATGCACTCCCTCAATAAGACATCCGTTGAAACTTCCATGTTCCAATGTCATAACCATATTTTATTATGTGTAAACAATGATAATAAAATTACCACAATGTTTAATCTTTCGTTTACTTATTTCACAAGTTCTACTATGAACATGAGAAATAAATCAACGTATAGGAGCAATATGTATAACCACTTATTCAAATGTGCAATACAAAGAAAGTTTTATCCTTACGGAGGACTATGGGAAAATAAGTTACAACGATACACATATGCGGTATGTATAAAATAATTAGCTCAATACAAGAGGTTAAATATTATGCAACTTTCTCTTAGTGGATTTATCAATCATTACCAATTTGATTGTTTCACTAATCTTCAACAATTAGCTTAAACCACTTAGAGTGACATAAACCGGTCTATATTTTGGTATTAGGGGAATTAATAAGATTGCCAAATACCATCAATAAGTATATCTTCATGATATATAAATTCTTACACCTTCATAGTATGTAGAAAACTACCGATCCACTTGCATGCTAGTGGATGTGATTTTCCAATTCATTCGTTTGAACGGGTCTGTCCACTTCATGGGAGTACGAGTTATCGGTGTTATATGGAGATTAACCAGTAATTCATACATTAGCGTAGTCCTACAGGGATCAACTTATTCTTCCGGAAGTCATTTTCTCTGCTACGAGAAATATTCTCACTTCTAGGAGAAAAACTCTTCGTGAGTCATCATAAACTCTTCTACGAGTCTTGCAATTCTCTTCATGAGAATATAGTGTGCTTCATGACACTAATTAGTATGAGATTTACATATATGGTATATGTTGCGAAATTGTTTTCTTTCTAGTGAAAACTTCATATGGATTTTCATAACCCATAAACTGCATATCATTTATTCATTCATGCCTTTTGCCAGCGATATATATATATATATATATATATATATATATATATATATATATATATATATATATATATATATATATATATATATATATATATATATATATATATATATAGCGGAATTTAATACATTCATAGTAGGAGAATATCAATCTTTTCCATGACCAAATGAACCGTCGCTTTTCACCACTTCATTTCCTATTAACTCTAAACTTCCATGTTCACATAGACTTATTTAGCAACTATGGTTCAACCTCATTGCTTTCTTCAATAGACCCGATATGAGTGCTACTATGCAACTATGCCATGGACTTTGGTTCCGGATCTGGATTCTCATTAGAGAAATATTAGCAATCATAGAGGCGATGTTGTCGACAACTATTCTTTTCTCCACATACTCATTCCGTGAGGTTAATTCATTATAAACCATATCTTAGTCATTTCCCAAACATAAGATGTATGGTTGTTCCGCATCCCAGAATTAGATAGATGTGCGCACTTTATTTCTGGGTTTTCATCTTCATGATGAACCTCTTCATGAGGTAATTCACCTTCATGGTGATTACTCTACATGAGTTGTAAGGAGTTATTAATGGGTACATTGACAATAGTCGTTAGATCTTAGAATCCGCAGGCGTCCCCGTAGATTTTAGAACATTGACTAACATGTCACTCTGCATTTGTGGATATACTATTCAAAACCCGGGGTATACCACTGTTAGCAGAAAGTTTACTACAAGTAAACATAACTTCTGATTGCTCCTTTAATTCATAATTATTTGGCAAGCTCCCGCTTCTGGCTTATAGGAGAATAAACTAAACCTTCTAGTTTAGTTTGGCTTGTGTGTTATTCTTACTTATAAAGATCTTTTTCTTCTTGAAAATATAAGGCATCTTTAACACATGGGCTTTTCTCCCCCTGATGCCGATATTCAATCTTTATCTAATAGCATATCACAAAAATCCCCTATCATAGGCACTGGATTAATGGAATTCGGTCCATTTGTATCCCCAACTTCATGTGGATGCCCATATATGTATGCTATGGTGGTGATATACGAGGGAAATGTTCATTCATTGAACACACACTTATACAAAATAAAGGGGGTAAAGATAATATCTGCAGTGAGCTAACATAAAAATTAATGCAATGGCATGAAAAATTGCACCTCCCTAATACTGTAGGTTATCCCAATTCATAGAGGGTTATTATTCTGCGACAATGACACCCAAACAAATATCCACTAGTCGACAAAATTACTCTATTTTCTAGCCTTTTTTTATTTGCCCAAGACTTGATCCAATTACTCATACTATATTCAATTCTTGAATTAAGTTGGATCAATAAACTTCATGTTTATATTTATGCAACATAGATACGATCATAAGATGGATGTGTTAGTATTATATAACTTCATGATGTCTTCAAGAACATAACTATAACACTAAAACATTAATCTATGAACATAGTTTAACCATCATGGAACTTTTCAAATCACCCAAACATTATTCTACGAGAATATTTATTCTTCTTGAATATGCCAATAAATTAATTGGGTGACATGTCTAACTTTTATTCATTACGCCAAAGTAAATGTGGTGTCATTTGATCATTCAGAATCATTCGAATCCAAAAGGTCATTAATTATTTAGGATATTGTTTACTACAAGTAAACCAATAGCTTTCAAATAGCTATGTGCAATTTCATACTTCCTTGATGAATATGCAATTTTCAATGGCCAATAAATAACACACTTCGTTGTGTGACAATAATTCATAATTATCCCAAATAAGATTCGCTAATAGTTTGGGCTATTTTTGCTTCTAGCATTTGACCTATAACACACAAATTTGCCTGCCACATATCCACAATTTCTTATGCTTCTTTATTGCAAATATTCTAAAATTAATTTGCAAAATACACATATTCCTCCCCCTTTTCACGCCAATCATAAGAAAACTTACAAAATAGTTGTCGTGAAACCTACATATTTGTTGTAACTTCATGGTACAACTTTTCTAAAAGAAATAATGTGGTTGCAGGTGGATATATTTAAGCTTCAATGCTTAAACATAAATATTCTAATTGTTCATGTGCATAAGTAAACAACTTTACATGTATGCCAATATGGCGTCAATGCACTTAGAACTTTCAACCTACTTGGTTGATTGAGGATTAGTGGATAATAAGAATACATTCGCCAAAAATACTTCAAATAATAGGCAAGACAAATATTTACATTCAATGTTAGACATACAATTCACAATTTTATTCCACAAAAGGTTAAAGAATTACTACAGGTAAAAAAAAAGCAATATAGGTAAGGTGAGATGACCTATATAAAAAAAATATTCAGTAATCTAATGCAGAAGCTTCTATGCCTAAAGCAAAAGATAAAGATGCTCTACATGAGCTTAACCATGTTCTTCATATTGAACTTAATCTAAACTATAATGTAACTCATGTATTGTAAAATACTATCTCAAAAGAACGAATGCAAGATTACTATCATTACTATTCGTCTCCCCCTGAGTTCAACGTCAAATTCAAATACACCAAATTCCTTTCCTTCCACAAATTGAGTATGCATGTTCTTCATGAACATATTAATAGTATAAGTCATATATGTGCGTGCAAATGCACATGTTGACAGTAATACAACTTCTTGTGTATCAATTCTAACAACTAAACATGTTGCATCTAGGCCAAAATTGCTTCAAATGCAAATGACCAATTTACTCAAAATAATTTACATACATCCATAAAAACAATACTTCATTTGTAAAGTCATTTATATGTGGAAGATGGACATAACATTATCAATCAAATGAACTATAGACACTGCATAGGTACATAGTCTTTTGATTTATAATTTTGGTGCAGGGCATATTGGCATATAGACTTCTCGTCTAGATATTCGCAAATTCGATGACATTGTATCTACTTGGACACAATTAATATAAATTAGTTGTAGCTTATCTTCTATGATAGTCATGCACTAATAAATATCTCTAAGTCAATAATATACTCTCTTCATGACGAGTGTATACATTTATTCTATATGGAGAATATATAATTGTGCCATCTACAAATGTGGCGACAATTAGACAAAGAGAAGATATATAAATAATTCTATTACTCATTTGCCCAATAAATGTATTTGCTATATGCAACTACTTACATGTTGTCCTTTTATGCAACTTTCTACCGGTTTACTTCTAGTAAATAAAGTGCACAAAACGAGTACAAAATAATAAAGAATGGTTTTCTATACACACCTTTTATTACAATCCTAGCAATTAACATGATTTTCTGCTATTCAAAGGTATGTGTAATTTACAGAACTACTAACCCACAGAACAATCAATTACCCCAAACAAACAATTGCCAGGAAATAAAGTATAAAATATGATGCTTCCAAAAGGGGTGCTAAAACAAAGGTTTCACAAGTTTATGGAAGCTCTTTTGCTTAAAAACAATGTTTCTAGGATTGATTATGGTTACTCAAGAAACTAACTAAATAGTTAAAATAAATACTTAGAAATACGGGACTAAGATATAAATCCTTAATTCTTCTCTATTTGGCGTAAACGCAATTCATGAAGGTTCAAAGTATAAATGGCGAATGTATATTCCCCGTAGTTTCTAATGTCCTATAGGACTTTTCCGCATAATTTTCGAGTTCCGCATAATGCCTTGGAAACCAAAGACTTTTGAAATAAAATGCTGTTTTCGGACCAAAATCACGGTTCGTGCTCGACTCCTTTTAATAGGACAATTTCTACTTGGCCCACCTCCTTATGCTGGCTAGCTTGAAAACCTGGCTAGCCCATCTCATATGTTGCCCAATGGGCTATTATGACCTTCTCACACAAGAAGTGGGTGAGGTATGATCCAATTGCCATTCTTCAATGGAGATGACGGATGGAACCAATGGCAAACGTGCTAGTGAGCTCTTGGTAGAGATGGACGACTATGGCAAGTTGCCATGGTCAGAGGCGGAGCGGCGGTGCAACATCTAGTAGCACCGACACTGGCATTCGTTGGCATCAGGCCATGACCGGCGTCCGACAATCATAGCTCCATGTTATGTATTGACGAAACTCGGCTCGGCATACAGGCCTGCATGGCGGACGGCTATCGGCGGCGGGCGCTCATGGCGGCTTCGACCCTTGTCTCGGCCGCGTGTGGTAGCGCGGGAGGCATGCTGTGCGTACCGGCGACGAGGGGAGGCGGGCGTAAGCTCCTCGGCGTCCTACGGGCGGCGGCCGTCAATTGCGTTGCGGATGGCCTCGAAAGGCCGTCGAGTCGGTGTTTCAGATGGCGGATCGACGAGGGAAAGTCTTTGGATTGATTCGGCAACCATTGACAAAGGGGAAGACGTCATGCGGTGGCGTCAGGGTGTCGCTACGTGCAGGCGGCGGCGCATGCAGGTGCCGATGACTCGGATTTGTTACCATATAAGGATTATTAACATACAAGTCACAACCAACAAGTGTCCCAAGCGTGCTGATCCATAAGATCGGCGATGACGAGTGTGTTAATATATTCATAGATCAACGACTATGTTAGCTAGATAGACCACAACTTCTAGGTGGTGTCGTGTGTTACTGAGTGTGAGGTGTCATCGTTCGGGACAACACTCCGTTGTTCAATTCAACAGATTATGTATGTGCACCTTCTTGTGTGCACGGTAAGCGTGTTCGGGCGCGTGGTGTCGAACTTCGTAGTCGGCAATATAACAAGAGAAGAGTCGGCGCAAAAGGCCGGACAAATACATCTATTCAGCGAGAAATTAAAAACAACTAGAGATATGATCTAGCTTGTTAATCTTGCTACTGCTAAGTATTAGAATAAATTAAATCGATAACTTATCTCGTTTGGCCCATGTAAAGTTAGCCGGTCCGTATATGCAATTGCATAGCGTATACCGGCAGGTTGACAATGCATGCATGTAACACACTTGTGTGTCTCATCGTTTGATGCGCATGATCATGTTGCCATAGTGCGTGATTACCATGGCAGCACGTGGCCCCCGGTAGCCGAGGTTGATCGTCGGCGCATGCAGGAGCGGAGCGGGCGCTTGATAATCACTGGTGCCTCGCGTGGAGCTCGCCATGATGATCATCGGTCAGCAGCAGTATATGCAAACAAAGAGCAGATCAATCCGTGATTAGAAACGAGATCATATAGCTATATCGATGCATATGTATACTGGTGAATTGAATTTGGATGGATCCATGAGTGGGCATGCGCCATGTTTGTGCTTGGCATAAGCTTGCTTTGATCTGCACATGTGCACGCGCATGTGTCGTCGGCTTAGGAGCTCCGGCGCGGACGACTGTGGCGGGGCTGCTCCTCCGGCTATCGCGCGAGTGGAGTGCGACGTGCACGCGCGTCATCTGGTGGGCTGCCTCGGTGCGCGGCTGCGCTTGGAGGCGATCGTCTCGGCCGATGATAGACCAATGCATAAACACAGTAGATCAATCTGATTAGTATAAAAACAAATTGATGTAACAAAAATACTTACCCGGATCAATGGAACGAGCAAACTCGTGCTGATAATGTGTTGAATAACTAGTGGCCTATTCGCTGATCCGGAGTAGAAGACGGCGATCCCATGCACACAATCATATAGTAGATGAATACGGATATAGAGAGGGGCATCACAGCTTTATTGTTTTAACCATATGCGGATACATCAACCAACCTCTCAAGCCCTCTCTCTCAGTATATATATATATATATATATCCATAATAGGAAGAGTCCTATTAGGATACGTTTCCATATATTTGGTATGAGCACATATTTATCTCTGGCAGGAGATAATAGTTTCATAACTATTATATGTATTTGTCTCCTTAACTTTTTTTTTCAGAAATTAAATTTGTACAGATAATTTGCATGTATGAACCACAAGCTTCCATTATAAGGAAACGTTCAGAGATCAGAGTAGTAGCTGAAACTGAAACATTTAAGTTATCAGGTTAACAAAAAATGAAGGTCAATCTGTGTACAATGAGGAACTTGTGGACCGACTGGAAAGCTGTGGGTTTGATCCAATTTCTTCTTTATAATACAGCTACAGAGAGTTCTGTGCCAAGATTTTTACAGGAGTTCCTCATAGATTTGCCTGTAGATAAAACATCAGCGACCCGTTGGCTAAATCGCTAAACACAAGGTCTTGCTTTCATGCTCGACAGGTTTCTTCAGAACAAATTCCTGGTCCATGTAAAATTTGCATTAACAACCTTGCAGGCTGAATAAGTACTGTTAGCCATCTGCTTAGTTTTTTTTTTCCACATACTTTCTTATTTGTGGTCCACAGTACAGATAATTTTATTTTGAATTCTATCTAAGATTAAATTTATTCATCAAAAACTTCGATTCTAAAACAAGCCTGTAAAGTGGTTCTCGTAAATATTCTTTCATGCATTGCAGATTGAGTACATCATTCTTCACTAATCTACTATACGCACGAAACTAGCTCGTAACAAACATGTCTCATGTGTCTGAAATGGCGTCCTAACATTTACTGTAATATAATTAATTGATTCATCAGGTATGCAATCAGCATCACAAAATAATTTGTATCGCTTAATTAATAACGATGTTTCGAATGGTGGCTGACTCTGATTATTATTGGTAGTAGAGAAAACAAGACGGCATCCCTCATTCTAACAGTGTGAAAAAATTTAATTCAGTGCTAAATGTCAACAGATGACATATATGCCATCAATGAGGAACGTTCAATGCGCTCCCCAAGATTTATAAGTCGGGTGCATATATAGTTTTCTTACTGAGGGAATATATACACTTTGTCTTGAAAATGTATCATATGCATACAAGGCTTCACGTGTACATATCGTACACCCTAACCAACAAATATCACTAAAAACATTATAAACAAATACTTTTAGTAATATTACACATCAACACGTAAAGTCACGTCTTTAAATTCATCATATATAAAGAGAAAAATACAAAATTCAGATAGACTTATAGCCTTAAAACTGTTAAATATTTTTGTTATGTCTAAACTATAATAACTCTGGGGTTGAAATTTTCAATATAGGTGTAATACTATTGAAAGTATATGCACAATTTGTTTTTCTAAAATTTGTTGTGATATTTGTTACTTCATTCTAGCATTTCCCATATTTATATTGATGTTAATGAACTCAGACATATATATTTATCTAGATTCATTAACATCAATATGAATATGGGAAATGCTAGAATGACTTATATTGTGAAACGGAGGGAGTAGTTGGTATACATGGAGTATGCACATGAATCTTATATGTATATGTTATGTTCCCGTCCATCTATTATGAGATATAAGCATTCGTTGGTTGTTTAGAAGAGATTAAGGTTTATAAGAAAAGACTTTGGTGCCTCTTATTAAATAAGGGAGGGTAAGGGTGAGAGAGTTGTTGGCAGTAGTATTCGTGCTAAAAGTGATTATATTTTGACATAAGTTTTGCAGGAGGAAATGATCGACCTAATCATCATTTCATTACTGTCAAATGACTACATATTATATGATTCTGGTTTAAGAAATAGCATATGACAAGGAGGAAAGCAGGTAGAGGCCGATAGAAAATGCAAACATTAAAAAGTATAGCTGTATATCTATAGTTGGTGGAGATGCTAGAACACTACTAAGAAAACCATTTATGCAGACGAGACTCTTCTATTTTTTCAGACGGATATTTAGTTTGAACCGTATATACATCCTCCTATGAAATGCTTATTGCTTTCTCGCAAGTACAAAACGTACGGTGTCAATTAATCCTTGGCTGAGATCAACGGAGCTGTGGATCGATTACAATTAATCGCGCTATGATGTGTGTCAACCACTATAATGTGTAAATTAAATTGAGAACATATTTTTTTTAGAATTATACAGTGCAACACAGACACTCACAACGCATGCACACTCACCCCTATGAACGCACGCACGCACGCACGCACGCAAACCCTATCCCTATAAGTATCAACGAAGACTGGACCGACAAATCTTAGAGATCGACAAAGTCACCATAGGTGTCTCGCTGTCGACAGGTACGTCGCCTATCACAGAAAGCACAAAGCCATTAAATCCTAGAAAATTTGCACCATTAAATTCATTGCAATTAAATCTTCAAAACAAGACTACACATGGATATATTCCGATAGCTTATTATTGAATTTTTTTAAATATTGCATGATGTTCCACTAGATATATCGGAATTGTTTCACTAAGTAGATCGAAAATGTTTCAATCGTTTAAATCGGGCGTGAAACATTGTTTCACTTTATATAAAAACAATGTTTCAGCAAATAGCGAAAGAATGTTTCAGTTCACTGCAACATTTGATTCATATATAGTGAAATATTATAAGTACACTAGGTGAAACATTTTTGGTGGAACAAAAAGTGAAACGAATTCCCTTAATAGAGAATTTCCAAAATATATGGGTGATTTGTTGCAATGGAGTATTTCAGTTCATTTCAACATTAAATCTATACATAGTGAAACAGTGTGAGTGCACTAGAAGAAACATTTTTGGTGGAACAAAAAATAAACCAAATTCCCTTAATAGAGGTTTTCCAAAATATGTGGGTAATTTATTACAATGGCAGGTGGGAGCAGAGAACATGGTGGAGCCCAGACGCCTGCATGCACTCGTGTGGGGAAGGGACGCGCGGGGGGAGCGCCCGATCGGCTCCACCACCATCGGACGCCCGACCTGCAGCATTTTCATAAAAAAACTACGATTCTAAAACATGGCTGGTAAAGTGGTTCTCGTAAATATTCTTTCATGCATTGCAGATTGAGTATATCATTCTTCGCTAATTTACTAGATGCGCGAAACTAGTTTGTAACAAACATGTCTCATGTGTCTAAGATGGGGGGTGCTAGCGCGCACATACGCGCCAGCAATTTAGCTGGCTCGCGTGACAGCTAGCCCTCTCCCCGTGTCTTTTTCTTTCTTTTACTATTTGCACATTTTTTTATTTTAGGCGTGTTTTTCTTTTTTTTTGCCGTTTCTTTTCGATTTTTTTTCAATCCTTCACACACCTCTATAAAATATTGAAAGTTTTTAATTTTGACTTGAAAGTTTTCAAATTTTGAGTTGAAAGATTTTGAAACTTTCAATTCAGAGTTGAAAGATTTTGAAACTTTCAATTCAAAATTTGAAAAGTTTCAACTCTAATTTGAAAACTTTCTACCTGAATTTGAAAACTTTTGACCCAAATTTGAAAAATTTTGACTAGAAATTTGAAAATTTTAGCTCAAACCTTGAAAACTTTTAACTTAAATATGAAAACTTCCAAACTTGGATTTGAAAGATTTCTAACTCAAATTTCAAAACCGTCACCTCGAAATTTTAACTTTCAAAACATTTTTTAAAAACTTCAACTCAAATTTTGAAAATGTTCATCATATTTCTGAAACTTTTCAACTTAACTATTTGTATATTATTTTGATAATAAAATCTATAATTAAATTAATCTATACGCTTAGCACTATTATTAGTGCTAATGACTAATGGGTCCACGCGCTTAACCTCCCATGCAAGAAGCGGTACAGAAAACGATAAAAAAAAAGAGGCGTGAGGCGCTACGCACTCGGAGTGCGCGTGAGTTGCTAATCTGGTGCGTCTGCGCGGATTAGCAATCTCGCTGAGATGGCGTCCTAATATTTACCGTAAGTAGAAAAAATATCCGTGCGTTGTAATGGGTGAAGTTTATTTTAATCTTATTATTGTTATATGGTTTAGTTAAGAGAAAATTCACTGTAGGAGTTCGCATGAATATATATATTTGAAAATCATGAGCTACAATTAGGAGTCCGATTGTCTCAAGTTAGCATACAAGTTTTTTAAACAGATTTCTTACATGATTCCTTCTGTATTACCCAAAATGAACGATCTTAAAAACCGACTCAAATACGGATATGTATTTCTAAAAGCAAACGAACTTAAAAACTGACTCATACACGGATGACGTATCAAAACACCGGCAAAAACATTTTTAATTTTTATAATAGTAGAGAAGAGATATAGATTAAACCAAAACATAAAATTAAAATCGACTCAAACATGGATGACGAATAGCGGAAACATCTACAATTTTTTATAACCGACTCAAACACGGATGAATGACCGCGGAAACATCTTCAATTTTTATAATAGTAGAGATATAATTTAATGATTTATCAGGTATGCAATCAGCATCACAAAATAATTTGTATCGCTTAATTAATTACGATGTTTCGAATGGTGGCTGTCGATAACTTACAGAAGCATACATGACTTCTGATTATTGTTGGTAGTAGAGAAAACAAGACGGCATCCTCACTCTAACCGTGTAAAAAAACTTAATTCAGTGCTAAATGTCAACAGATGACATATATGCCATCATCGAGGAACGTTCAATGCTCTCCCCAAGATTTATAAGTCAGGTTTAGAGCAAGTTCAATAGTATAGTGCACTACTAGCTCCAACTCACCTATAGTCAATCTAATAGCTAATTCATATAATAGTTGCTTACTATACTATTAATATATGATCCCACCTATCATATGCACACTGCGTCTTGAAGTCCGTGCTACAGTTGGCTACATATCTGTAGCCTGCTACTCTTCTCTCTCTTCCTTTATCTCTTTAAAATATATTTATAGCTGACTTATAGCCTGCTATTGTACCTGCTCTCATATATAGTTTTCTTACTGAGGGAATATATATACACTTTATCTTGAAAATGTATCATATCTACACAGGGCTTCACGTGTACACATCGTACACACTAACCAACAAATATCACTAAAAACATTAGAAACAAATACTTTTAGTAATATTACACATCTACACGTAAAGTCGCATATTTAAATTCACCATATATAAAGAGAAAAAAATACAAAATTCAGATAGACTTATAGCTTTAAAACTATTAAATATGTTTGTTACGTCTAAACTATAATGACTCTGGGATTAAAATTTTACATGTAAGTGTAATAATACATACTGAAAGTATATGCACAATTTTTTTCTAGAATTTATTGTGATATTTGTTAGTTGGTGTACACGGAGTATGCACATGAATCTTATGTGTATATGTTATCTTCACATCCATCTATTATGAGATATAATCATTTGTTGGTTGCTTAGAAGAGATTAAGGTTTATAAGAAAAGACTTTGGTGCCTCTTGTTAAATAAGGGAGGGTAAGGGTGAGAGAGTTGTTGGCAGTAGTATTCATGCTACAAGTGATTATATTTTGACATACGTTTTGCAGGAGGAAATGATCGATCTAATCATCATTTCATTACTGTCAAATGACTACATATTATATGATTCTGGTTTAAGAAATATCATATGACAAGGAGGAAGCAGGTAGAGGCCGATAGAAAATGCAAACGTTAGAAAGTATAGCTGTATGGAGTATCTATAGTTGGTGGAGATGCAAGAACACTACTAGCAAAACTATTTTCGCAGATGAGGTCCTTCCATTTTTCCAGACGGATTTTGTTTTCTTGAACCATACATCCGCCTGCGAAATGCTTATTGCTTAATTTCTCGCAAGTACAAAACGTACGGTGTCAATTAATCCTTGGCTGGGATCCACGGAGCTGTGGATCGATTACAATTAATGGCGCTGGTTTGTGTCAACCACTATAACGTGTAAATCAAATTAAGAACATTTAATTCAGCTTAATAGAAAAGCACGTCTACATTGTCAAATTGAAAAAAATATAAACTACGCTTATGCTTATATATTAGCAAAATTTTCAACCTTAAATTTGAAGTTGGTTTTAGGGTTTTTTTCATCAAAGTTTATTTTTCAGCCTTCACTTCTAGTTCGCTAAGAACACATATATATAAAAGTTTTATTTACAAATTATTTTTCGTTTGCAAATACGCTATTTCGCTTATTTCCTGAATAAGTGAAACGATGGAGCCGTATAGCTCTTATGACCAAGTGATCGAGTTAAGCTCATGACTCCACAAGACCACAAGTCCATCCCGTTTGCCTATATATAGTTAGGCAACGAGCTACTCTCTTAGTATTACTACCGATCGATTAAAGCCACGTAAGGAAAAAAAAAAAGCTCAAGGTCTCTCGGTAGAGCTAATTCTTACATGAAAACCGTGGCATGGGCATTGTTGCTCTGCCTCGCCGCCGCCGCCTCAGCGGTGGCTGCTGCTCCACCGTACTCCCAGTGCCTCGACAACCCGCCGGACTTGACAGCCGGCGGAGGTGAGGCCGGCGTGGTCGTCCATGACCTGGCAGGCTTCGAGGCCTATGTCACTGGTGCCGTCCATTCCACCAAGGCTGTCCTCCTTGCCTCCGACGTTTTCGGTGAGTGCATGTCTAGGATTATGATTCAGGGTTTAAAATTTAGGGCCGTGTTTATATTCAAACTTTTTTCTTCGAACTTTCAATTTTTCCGTCACATCAAATATTTGGATACATCAAATGTTTGGATACATGCATGGAGCATTAAATGTGGACAAAAAAAACCAATTACACAGTTTGCATGTAAATCGTGAGACGAATCTTTTGAGCCTAATTACGCTATGATTTGACAATGTGATGCTACAGTAAGCATTTGCTAATGGCGGATTAATTATGCTTAATAGATTCGTCTCGCAGTTTACAGGCGGAATCTATAATTTGTTTTATTATTAGTCTATGTTTAATACTTCAAATGTGTGTTCGTATACTTAAAAAGTTTTGGCACACGAACTAAACACAGCCTAGGTTTTAAATTTTCAAAATTTCGGAACCCCCCAAGAAAGTAAAAAGACTAAATTATTTCGCCCAAAAATTTCAAATATTTTTTGTTTGTATGAATTTAGTAAAGTTTATTCAAATTCGGTCAAAAAAATGTTTAAATTTCAAATAATTTTGTTCCATTCAAACCCTATCATGTTTAGGGATGAAAATGGTTCGGAAAGTTGCAGGATTTCTGTATATGTTCTCGGAAACAGAAAGTGCCGTTCGGAATTTTTTCTGAAACTTTCAGAAACGGGAACGAATTCAGATTCTTTTTTTTTAAACAGAAACGAATATGATTAGGCTGCTATCATCGGAAACTTTCTGAAAATGAATTCAAATTTTCTCTCGGAATCGGGAACAGAGTATTTCTCATGTACAACTAATTAGCTTTAGCTATCTCCTCTTAATATTTAGATTTATACTATGTATTGAGGTGCTTAATTAAATAGAAATATTTTTTGTTGTCTAGTAGTTTAGATTTCTTTTACCTAATGATTTTTTTTAGTTTTTATTAGTCCATGTCATACTACTTATAGTTATAGTTATAGATGAATATAGTTTCTTTTCTTAAAAAAGTAAAGTGTACAGCTAGTTGTATTATTACTATTGATAAAAAAATAGAAATATCGATTTGTTGTTTTAGAAAAAAAAATATTTAGCTACATCTCTTCAAAGTTCAGTTTAAGAGCTTTTTAAATTCCAATAAATATCTATACCATATTTGCTCCGATTTGTATTTGCTTCATTTTCGTATTTGATTCCGTTTTCGTATCCGGAGTTTCTGATTCCGTTTCTAATTTCAAAGAAAAATGGAATGAAAACGTTAAAGGTAGTTTCCGTACCATTTTCATCCCTAGCCGTGATTCATGAGTAGCCTACTGATCAGTCACTGCCATTTATCTCTATTTGATTAACCGTTTATAATATTTGCTCCTGCACGCATCGTTGTTGATCGAGTTGGTTTCTTCAGGATTTGAAGCGCCTTTGCTAAGGTACACTTCGTCCTTATTTTCTTTATCTCTTTGTCTTGTTCTTCCATTGCCGGTCGACATCGTTGTCATGATCATCTTTCATAGTTGTTCTCGTTTCCTCCATAATTTTTTTCCGGACAACAATATCGAAAGGAAATCGACAAACGAACAACTACCCTGGAAAGAGACTGAATTTTACAAATCAATAGCGTGGAGAACTGGTGATCTTCTATGTTCTTACTTTTTAAAAAAGGATATGATCTTTCGTCAACTGTCAACTCTCTTCGTCTTTCTATAGTGAGTTTGTTACTTGGGATAAAATCAACATAATATCAACAATATTGTGTACCCTCCGTCCATTTTAAATTGTTATCCGTGCCGATTGATCAGCCTCATATATATCCAAACATATATCAGTTTGGGTTTCTCTCATTGAGGAAAGGTCGGGATTCTATTCCATTATCTAAAAAATATCGGATTGGATTCCCGAACCGACACAAATGGTTCCAGGAGCACCTCATTTTGAATTTTTTTTAAAAAAAGAATATTGTGCCTGTCCATATTTTACTTTTGCCAGCATAAATTTTAATAACATTCAATTAATTACAACAATAATACGTCATGTATAATCATTAATTATAAATCATTAAACATTACATCACATATACGTCATTACAAGTCGTGTTTTTTTGTCGTTACAAGAAACCAACAGCTATTTTTTTTGTTGAACAACTTGACAAATCTATGTCTTGTAGAAATGATTGCCCTTCTGTTTACTTTGTAGTATAGTACGAGGCGATCCCTCGATCAATGAACATGTCTTTTGAGAAATGTCCCTAACGACGAAGCCGGCAAAGTTGTCTTGAAGTTCCAGATTATTGTACGATCTAGTCTTAATTTACGCGTGCCCAATTTTTTTTGTTCGAACCATTTAGCATGTCATAAAAAAAATCAAACTAATATATTTCACTATAAGCATTTCCTTCAAGCAAGTCATCTCAAGTTTGATATTTTAGAGAATAGCTCTGATCAATCCATTTGTAATATATATGCGTCGCAAGGAGATATATACCTCTTCAACCCATGAGATATAAGTACTTGTTCCTGAAGGAGAAATTATGTGCAAAACATCGTAATTTTATCTATCTTGCAGAGAGAGGACAAAAAATGCAATGCTTTTAACATAATAAAGCTCTATGTGAATAATTAATTGTGTGCGAGACATACAAAATAAATATAGAGCGAAGAAGAGCTTTGAAAATTCCCATTTCTTCTAAAAAAAACTGCAAAATCTCAACCCGTCTAGCAACAGGGTTCCCTGCATGCTCTACACTTCTACTCAAGCTTGTACATAATTATAAGGGGGTTTGGTGAACTGTTTTGAGGCCATCTTTATCAGTGCCGGTTTAGCACATATCAGCACTGATTGTGATGTTAGTGCCGTTTTAGTACACCAACCGGCACTGATTAGGGTGTTATTAGTGCTGGCTAATTGTACAGGCTGGTACTGATTGTCTGCCCACTAATCATCGTCGGTTATTGTCGTAGCCGGCACTGATGTGCTGTTATCAGTGCCGCTTCTTGCAGTGTGGAGGGCGTGGGTGTGTATGGTGGGAAAACCCTTATCAGTGATGTGTTTTGTTCGACTAGTATCCATAGGACGATATAATTGTGCTGTTTTGTTGTATTGAGTTAAACTGAATATATCGTGAATTGTGATCCAGTAGTAGATCCGGAAACACCTTAAAAGCATATGTGCGATAATGATGCTGAAAATTACAGGAAAATTGCTGACAAAGTTGGTCAAGCAGGATATTATGTCGCTGTACCTGATTTCTTCCACGGAGATCCTTACACACTAGACCTGAACCTTACGGAATGGTTCAGCAAACATTCTCCTGTAATTCGTTTCACCGTCTTATGCAATTTGATTTTATATTCCCTAGAACATTAATTACCTAGTAATCGTGATCGTTCAGATGAAAATTCTCTCCTGCACCTATCAGGATGCACAAATTAAGCCGCAAATTAAGCAAAACTATATCCAAAGTACTTAACCTATACTAGCTAGATGCTAATCAAGGACTCAATAAGTTGATTTTTGACCAGTATATATGAATTGATCCTGCAGGTAAAAGCAGCTGAAGATGCTAAAGCAATCTTTTCTGATATAAGAAAGAAAGGGATATCTGTTATTGGAGTTGGAGGTTACTGTTGGGGTGGTGAGTGATATTAATCAACATAAAGAAGAAGCACATTAATTTGTGCATTTATAATTATACTACTACATCTATCAGTGGTGTATCTTAAAAATAAAAAGAGCCCAAGTAAACTTATTTGCTATAAAAACTCTGTTTCAATCTGTCTAATATAGAATTTCAATGGATTCAGCAATGAGCCTGGGCAGCCGCCTGAGGTTGCTAGGCAGTTGATCTGCTATTACTATCTAGTGCCTAGGGCTCGACAAAAAAAATGTTTGCAGTCACGAGTAACAACATACTCCCTCCATCCCAAAAAAAATACCAATCTAGTATTGGATGAGATGTTTTCTAGTCCAACGAATCTGGATATGAGTCTGTCCAGATTCGCATTCTAAGGATACACTCTGAACCTTCGTGATCTCCTCTCCACATTGAACAAGCAGAGATCTGATTCATATTAAAGTCTCTCAAAGGCAAGTTTTAACTGGCAGGGAAGTTTGCCGTGGAGGTAGCAAAAACCAACGAGGTTGAAGCGATTGTCACCACCCATCCTGGATTGGTGACTGTCGATGACATTAAAGGTGATATATATATATATATATATATTCTTTCTTTGTTGCTTTTGCTGAAATATGCATGTATCATCTGATCTAGCTAGGTTGCACTGGAATATATAGCTAGCCATTGTTTTCTTATTCCAAAGTTCGCCGTGACATTTCACGCAGAGGTCAAATGCCCCATCGAGATCATTGGAGCTCAGAACGACACACTGACACCACCAAAACTAGTGTACCAGTATGTTCAGGCCTTGCGTCATAGAACTGATCGGGTGAGTTCCCCTATTACCAGTTTCGTTTACAGTTGATATATATAGCAAATGCATCAGCATATATAGGTCCATTTGCCTTGCAATTGTTATTCTTTTTGTTTTTTTTTCAGATAAGATAATTTGCACATATACATGAAGCACAGGAATTCGATAGACCGGAAGAGACAGAACACTTAAACTGAAACACTAGGTCTATTTTCTGAAAGGAAATGAAACTGTAGATACACAAGAGAATTTTCCACGGATGATGAGATGATAAAGGATCATGCATGCTGGCTATATTTTTGAGGGAATGCTGGCTCTAATGGCTGGTCAACATCTGGCAAAAGTTAGAGCAGAAGCAGATTATACAATAGCATAAAAATTGAAAGATTACTAGCAACATTCTAAACGAGAACCGAGAAATACCATTAGTATATGATTAATTAAATATTAACTATTACAAAATTAAGATATATTTATTTAAATTTTAAAGAAACTTATATATATAAATTTTTCTTAAAAAGACACTGTTTTGTGGTTTTAAAAAATATAGTCGCAGTAAACAAGTGAGTTGCATAAGAGAAACGAGGAAAATAACTCACCCAAAATCTAATCCACAAAAGCTAGGCCATCATTTGGGGCACTGTGGCTTTGATCCTATACCTATTCCTTTCTCTCCTTTTTTGCAAGAAGAATATATTTTTCTTTGAAACATTCATCAAATATTTCAATAACAAATCTTTGCAAAGAAATATATTATTCATTAGCAAAAATGAACGTTAGAAATAACCTTTTGTTCATTAATTGTTGCAGATTGATTACTTTGCCAAGGTCTTCCAAGGAGTGAACCATGGATTTGCTTGCAGATATAACGCCAGCAACCCATTCGAGGTCAAAAAAGCTGAACAAGCTCTTGATTTAATGGTCGATTGGTTTCACAAACACTTGAAATAATGAAGACAAGGATCAGCTAATCATGCATGCAAGGCCACGACTATAATTTCGTCAAAATAAATTTCCGATGTCCATACGTTTAAAAATTGCATAATCAACCATGCATCAGTTGATGTATAGGTTATATTGTTGGTTGTAATTTTTTAGGATATATGTAAAACTCAATTAAAAGCAACGTGTGCGGGTTAGTGAATTATTATATTGGCTAAAAAGTTACATGGATATATAACATATTTTAGCAGCTTTGGTAATCTCTGTAACATTTGTATATATATATTACCAACCACAGACTGCAATTATTCCTATGAAGTAGCTCCCAAGTCAAGCCATGTATGTAACCAAGAAAGATTAATTTTTTTAATAATATATTAAATAAAACCCGGCCTCTACATCTATAGAAGGATGTACACAAATATGGTATTACATCACCAAACACTTAGGCTTATACTCTCCATCCCAAAATATAAGGCACAACCACTTTTCTCTCATGTCTCATAATGTAAGGCGTGCATGCATGCATACATTAACTAGCATCTCTTGGTCCTATAAAATTTATTTGTTTTAAATCTTATACTATCATCAAACCTCCCAATCATTCCCAATCACATTGCTTGCATTCATCAAGGTGATCCAACCAAGAAAGTGATTAAATGTTTTTTTGGTCTTTGTGTTATGGGTAGTTATGTCTTATATTTTGGGATGGATCGAGGGAGTAAACAAGTTCAAAAGCAAACACCACCATAGGAGACAAAGAGACAACAAAGACATCCAGATCAAGTCTCACAACAAAAAATTTCAACTAACAATTCAATCTTCCTCTACAATTCCACCTAGATTTTGAATAAAATTCCATAACAGTATCAAGAAAGATTGATAAGCCGTTTGTTTTCATATATCATGTTCCAACCCGTCCCAGCTCAATCATCCCCTCTCCAATATGCTACTGTTGACAACCAGCCTAGTCCAACTAATATGTGTGAGATGCTTGATTTAGAAGCAGGCTGTAAGAATCTAGGGGTTCAATTTCTCAGCTTCTGACTTCTAGGTAGATTTTGGATTTTACAACTATAGGTGTTCACATGCACTCCCAGTTCCTCAGTGAACAGCGTGAGCTAGCTAGCAGGGTTCAATCTTTCGTTTTCGGTATTTGTATCGGGAGTGCCAACATGGCGATATTTCCGAAATTTCAGAAATTCCAGTCTAAAATTTTGAACAAAATAGTCATATTTGAACAAATATTGTCAAAATTCACGAAAAATTAAAAAGTTTCAGTCGAAATAATATCGTATGGGGGTTCCAATAGGACCGAAATTTCGGAAATTTTGTTACGAAATTTTGAACCCTGGAGCTAGCAACAGGAGCAATCCATGGTTCCCACAAATAAATGAAGCAACACAGGTGTGTCCTCCACTATTTCAGAACAAGATATCTTAACCCCTTATTATCAGTGTCGGTTTGTATAAAACTGGCATAAAAGAACACCACCAATTGGTTTTTATCATGATAAAAACTAAATTACTAGTGGGTTTTATCATGCACCACAAGTGACAATTATTTAAAATATTTGCATCCATGCTCCTGGCAATCAAATTGGCTATAGATCATCAATGCCTCCTCTCTCTGTCTCCCATGAAACACCAGTGCAATGTTTCTTGAGAATAATTAGGGCGTGTTTGGTTAAGTGTCAACAATCCGGGCACATATGCTTACTGATCGAACTCCCATGTGCGCATGCGTGCACTGTTATATTGATGGATACATCGACGATAATCCAAGCATTAACTTTTGGTGAACCGGATGCACTACCAAAAAGTCCAGCAATTTGGCCGTAGGCCTGCAGCTTCCATGTTCTTCGCTTTGACTTTGCACAATAATTGATGATTGCGTAGGTAGTAAAATTGACAAATTTTATGAGGGAAGAAATGACCCAAGAACCATTTCTCTTTGTAATCCTGCCTCCGTACCTATATAAGATGCTATATAAGATGGACAGGGAGCCTTCAAATAACATGGCCAAAACTCGATCGTGATATCAATACAACACCAGGCGGATACAATATCTAAATATGAATAGGGTAATACTTCTCATCGAGAAGGCCTTAACCTATCTAAATTTATGTCCCTTTACTCATTCATTTTAGATCTCGTGATACCCCTTCTTACTGCCGATCTATCAATCAACAAGGTCAACTCCTATAAATTAAACATGATGTTGAACTCATAACCGCTGGGCTTGTGGACTGTCATAGACTGATGTAAACCTCTATGCGTGGAAGGAATTCAGCCTCATAGAAAAGGGCACGTATTCTCAAGTTGAAATTTAAAATCTCCAAATTTCAAAGAGATGGTCCTTGTTTGATTGTCCCTAAGTTTTCACTAAATCTTTCTCAGGCCTCCACGTTTTGCTCACATTGCCTCAAATTATTCGGTTATGAAAATAGTATGAACTAATGCGGGAGGTCGAACTACTTGATGAACAAGTTTTATTTTTTCATAATTGCACTAAGCATTTTGAGAAGATCATATTCTTTTTGATGAGCTTCTTTCAAAATAGAACAAAAAGGGCAAAAGTACCCAAATTATCTAATCTTCGAGTGATTTTGCCTTCAGAATTGAAACTAAAATATATTTTTTCTGAAAGTACTTGATTAAATTAGAACAAATTTATGAGGGAGGTGAATTTGCCATTCACCATTTCTTTTTGTATTTTTACAAGATTTTTTAAACTAAAATTTCAATTTTTCTGATGAACTTAAAATATGGTTGAAATTATTCCTACTAAAATTTAAAATTTAATTTCAATTATTATCATGTTTAAAAATTTCAATCACTTGAACATTTTCACACCCTTTGACAATTAAAATCAAGAAGAAAAAAATATCCCTAGTGGGATTTTTAACTTTGTGTTAGGAGGCAGAGATGATCTTTTTTTATGAAACACAGTACAAACGTAGAAATAAAAATCATTTTGAGAGAGAAAAATGCTACTCTGTTTCGAAAAATAAGGGTACACTTTATTTTGTTGGGACAAACTTTGACCAATACTTATTCTTTCATGATATAAATTTTTTAAAGAGTAAATTTCACAAAACTACAAATAATTTAATCAAACTATCACAAAACTACATATTTAAAGATATGTATAACAAAACTACAGATGTAACACCAAGGTTATTACGAAACTACAGCTACATATTTAGTGATGAAATTATCAAAGAACTATAAATTTTAGAGTTTATATCGTAGAACTATTGAGGTTACAAAAGTTGTAGTTTTGTGATAAATCTGATGTTAAATCTGTAGTTTTCTGATATAATACAATCAATCTGTAGTTTTGTGATAGTTTGATCAAAATACATGCAGTTTTGTGAAATTTAATCTAATTTCTATGATACAAAGTTAATGTTGCTAATTTTTTTAAAGGAAACAAAATGAAAATTTAGGAATATTTAATTTAATTAACAGTGAAAAAAAACCATTGAACATGGGATTGATTAATTAAAAACTGATCAATATAACGAAAGGCACACAAAAAAAATTTTCTCACCTTAAATTCAATTCAAAATGTAAACAGGCAGCGGGAATTGGGTGTGACATTAAACAAGAAACTGAGGGCAATGTGCTACCTAACCTAGGCTAAAGGCCATAAACAAACTACAAATGCCCCAGCAACTATCGATTCGATGCCTCATATGTATCGTCAAAACTCGATAGTTGGAAAACCATGGCACCAGCGTTGCTCTACCCGACCATCCTCTTCCTCGCAGCGGCCGCCGGAGCCGCCGCTCCGCCGCACTCGCAGTGTCTCGACAACCCGCCGGACCTGACGACGGCCGGCGGCGGCGGCGGCGAGGCCGGCGTGGTCGTCCACGATCTTGGAGGATTCGAGGCCTACGTCACCGGCGCCGTCGACCATTCCAGGCGGACCATTCTCTTGGCCACCGATATCTTCGGTTAGTGCATGCCTGCCTGAGCTGCCAGCTTATCTGTCTTTGAAATTCTTTGATAAATTACTAACCGTTAATTAATCTTGAATTCTTGCTGTTGCATGTGAGTGGTTGCGTGGTTGTTACTTGTTAATTGTGGGTCTCTACTTCAGGATTCGAAGCGCCATTGCTGAGGTACAATCTTCTTCTTCGTTTGTAATAGGGAAATTGCTGTACGTACGATAAACTTGTTATGATTTTGGTACAATCCAGTCATGCATCATACACTTGCATGAACATTAGCATGCAATTGTCATGCAAGTTACAACAATAGAAAGGTGACTATGGTTATTTTGAAGGGATATGGTTTTTGGTCAACTCTCTCTGTCTTTTATAGTGATCTCCAGCTATTTGTGACTTGCGAGAAATTAAGTCACACATAATATTCAATATTACTGATTATATATCTGCATGATTTATCAGTATAAGACTTGGATGGCGACATGCCATTCCTATATCGAGAATCATTATGTACTACTCCCTCTATTGCATATTATAAGTCATTTGACATTTTTCTCAGTAAAACTACTTTAAATTTAATCAAATTTATAGAATAATATATTAATATTTTTAATACAAAACAAATTAACATATTACCAAAATATATTTAATGTTAAATTTAATGAAACTAATTTAGTATTGTAGGTGTTGCTAACTTTTTCTATAAATTTGGTCAAAACTAAAGAACTTTGAGCAAGAAAAGAGTAAAACAGCTAAAAATATGAAACAAAGAGAGTAGTAAATATCGATATATATGCCAAGATACTCTAACGTCCTATTATTCCTATATAATACACATTTTGAGAGTAATTTATTAGGGCTTTCAATATGTTATTCCCACATGGAGATAATCAGCAGCATAGCGACATATATATATTGGAATTGTTCCATATTCTATCCTCCTACAGCTAATCTCTACTACTTAAAAAAGTAGAAGACATTTCCCTTGTCCGTACCGATAAAAAACACGCGAAAAAAAGGTTTCCGCCTGTAAAAGAAGCAAAAAAAAAAAGCGAAAAAAATTTCTGTCCGATTAAAAAAAATCATCCGTATAAACCGATCGTCCAAAAAAACAAGGTTAGTGGGAAAAAAAAAGTTCCGTCGTCCATACTGGAAAAAGGAAAAAACGCGCAAAGAAAAGGTTTCCATCTTCCGTAAAAAAGGAAAAAAAAGTAGTGCGAAATTTTTTTTTCTGATTCTTAAAAAAAACCCTTCTTCCATAAAAAAGGAAAAAATATAGTGTGAAAAAAAAAGTTTCGTTCCAATTCTAAAAACAAAGTCAGTATAAACCGGTCTTAAAAAAAAAGGTTAGTGTCCGATTCCTAAAAAAACCGGTTACTTTTCCAAAAATTCCTAAAAATAATAGGTTGGCAGAAAAAAAATGTTCCTCACACTGTTAAAAAAAAGTCCGATTCTAGTTAAAGAAACAGGTTCGACATTTTCAGCTTTTCCAAAAATTCCTCAAAGTATATTTGGAAATTTAAAAGCAAATTCAATTTTTCCCTTTCGAATAATTTTTTTATTCATTCAAATTATCATATATCAATATCCACCTAAACATGTCAAAATTTATATAAACCACGTGAGGAAAAAAACATCGCCATTTATAAAATAACCGATTTGAAAAAACCATCTGACTCAACACGAGAAAAACGCCACCTTTTATAAAAGAATCTGGTTTGGCACCATGCAATGCGAAAAACTGTCTAAATTTAGAAAAAAAAAACCAATTCCGTGAAAAAGATTCGTAACGTTTGTATTGTCCATCGTCTATCACGTCGGTTTGGTTTTTTTTAAAGCGTTGGCCGAATTCTGACATCTGGAACTAAGACAAGTCTTGCTTGGGCTTTTTTTTTTTTCTGATAACGAGATCAAATTAATGGACGTTTGGGTTAGATAGGATCCATCGATTTTTTCCATCTACACGGCTTCTCTTTCCTCATCTATTCTCCTGTATTGGTGGCGCTGTATGTCTCTGTAGGCAATTATCATACTACTATAGCTACTGTTCTTTATAACATATTATATGAAAATAATATTAAAAATTAAATATGTTTTTAATTGATATTTAGAGAATAGTGCACGTTACTCTATTTTGTGTAGACTTAGCCATGCGAGGCAGTATAGGATTTGATTGATCCTAATTTTGATTGCAAGAATAAGACCGAAAAGTATTAATTTTAGATTTTTTGCATGTTGTTACATGAATAATCCAATTCTTTTGGGTAAAGCAAAACATTGGTAAGGTTGCCAGCGCCGAGGTTGGGCCATTAATGAAAGATGCTCCAGTTTTCTTTATGATATGTTAAAAATATTATCATTGACACTATGATATGACATTCACTACTACAGGATGTGTTTTTTCGTGCGGTCAAAAAAAAATTTCACATGCGGATGAATGGCCCGCACGCAACACATTGTCTGCGAAAATCATGATTTTTACGTGCGGGTGGCCCCCCTTACACGAAAATCGGATTTTTCCATACGGTTGCTTATGTCGCTCGCATAGAAAGATAAAAATCCAGAAAAAAATAAAATTCACAAATTACTGAACCCTAACCCTAGATCCGCCACTCCCCGCCGCCACCGCTGGCCGGCTCCGGGCGGGGGACTGCGCTGCCGCCAGATCCGGGTGGAGTGCAGCCGCCACCGCCAGATCCTGGCGTGGGGAGGGTGGCGCCGCTCCCGGCCGCCTTCTCCTCGTCGTCATCGGTGGCCGCATAAGGTAGGGAGGGCAGCGCCGCTCCTGGCTGCCGCCTCCTCCTCCTCGCCGCTGGCGGCGGCCACCGCACCGCCTCCGCCAGCAGCCGTGACGAGCGCCTCCTCGTCGGTGCGCGGCAGCGGCGCCGCTTCCTCCTCCTCCTCCTCATCGGCAGCTGCCTCTGCGCCGCCGCTAGCCGGATCCGCGCTCCCCTCCACGCCGCTGCCCGCCGGATACGCCCTCCCCTCCGGCTGCACCGCCACGGACGCCCGGGAGCGGATCCCACGCGGGGGAAGGCCAGCCGGCCGCAGGATCCGTGCGGGGACGGCCGCCGCCAGCCGGATCCCGCGCCTCCACCGCCGTCGTGTGGAGCTGAGGCCGACGCCGCGTCGACGCCGACCGCCGCCGCGCCGCCGTCGCCGTCGGCCGCGCGCTGAAAGGAGACGAGAGGAGAGGCGTGAAAGAGAGAGGGGGAGAGAGAAGAGAGATATGGGGGGAGGGGTGTGAGGAGAAATTAAAAGAGATAAATGATGGAAAATTTTGAAGTGGGTGGGAGGGAAAAGAGGGAATACTATTTTCACGTATGGCTCTCTTAATAGATACGCACGGGAAAATCAGCTCATTTTCCCGTGCGGTCCGTTTAGGAGGACCACACGAGAAAATCGATTTTTCCATGCGGGCAACAGCCTAACCCCGGTTCTCCTATTTTACCGTGCAGTTCCACTTAAGACCCGCATGGAAATAAAGGGGGTAACGTCCATGAAAATTTATCGTTTAGTAGTGATTATCATGAAAAGCATATATTGTTATTAGAATTTTTCACCCGTTATAACGCACGGGCATATTTGCTAGTAATATAAATATACCAACAGGTTCAAATATACCATTTAATAGTGTGGTAATCACGGTTTAATATCTTTAACTAGTACTTAGATAGCACATATATTTGGACAGCAATTTAAAATGGGCGAGTATATGCGCCGTGATAAGAATTCCATATTGTGCCTACTTAAACTAAATATGTTTTTCATGACACATATACTATTGTACATCATTGTATAGTGTGAACATCTGCTTAGGGACAATTAATATATGTAAGATTGTGAACCCAATGTTAATTCAGAACTTATTATGTGATCTTCCATTGCAAAGTTGTACGTCAAGCTATTTCTCCATGGCTTGCAGAAACTCTGTTTATCTGCCAGTACTTTATTTTAATTTTACATTTGAAAACAATGTAAAATCAGATGTTTGATTATAAGGTTGCTGACAATTACAGGAAAATAGCTGACAAAGTCGGTCAAGCCGGATATTACGTCGTTGTGCCTGATTTGTTCCATGGACAACCTTACACATTTGACCAGAACCGTACAAAATGGCTCAGTGCTCATTCTTCGGTAATTCATTTCACCATATTAATTAATTTGATCTAATATTCCCTGTAACTTTACCTTGAAATAGTGATATATGATTGAGACGATAGAGTAAAAGAAAACTCGACAGCTGCACCAAGGATATGCACAAAGGCACAAAACAAAACTTTATCCCAAAAACGTAACTTATACGGGATGCTTATAAAGATAATATATTAAAGTTCTAAGAAAAGATAATATATAAACAGTTACAAACGATTCAAGATAATAAATTAAAGTTCAAAAGAAAAATAATATATACTTCCTCCGTTTCACAATGTAAGTCATTCTAGCATTTCCAATATTCATATTGATGTTAATGAATCTACATAGATATATATGTCTAGATTCATTAATATCAATATTAATGTGGGAAATGTTAAAATGACTTACATTGTGAAACGGAGGGAGTAATTAATAGTGACAATCATTTTCAATTGATCTTGCAGGTAAAAGTAGCTGAAGATGCTAAACCAATCTTTGCTGCTCTAAGCAAGGAAGGGAAATCTATTGTTGGAGTTGGAGGTTACTGTTGGGGCGGTGAGTCACATCTATCAATCAACATAAGAAAATGGGGTTGTAATATCCTGAACTTAATGGTCAAAATATTTGATATGGAATTCCAGAATATATAATTCCTAACCCCATATATTCAACAAGCAGTTATTTAATTCATATTGAAGTCTCTGAAAACAAATTTGTTTTGCTGACAGGGAAGTTCGCAGTGGAGGTAGCAAAAACAATTGAGGTTGAAGCAATTGTCATCTCCCATCCTGCAGCGGTGACTGCTGATGACATGAAAGGTGATCTTTCTTTCTTTTGTTGCTGTTCGTAGTTACAATAGAAAATAGCTAATAATTGTTTTCTTATTCCAAGTTCTCCTTGATTAATTAACAGAGGTCAAATGGCCCATTGAGATCCTTGGAGCTCAGAATGACACAGTTACACCACCAAGATTAGTTTACCAGTTTGTTCATGCCTTGCGTCAAAGAACTGATCAGGTGAGTTCCTGTTGATTTTATTGACGGTTGGTCCCAAATACATCCATGTTTTTTACTTCTAAACTCCATCTCGCTCTTCAAATACTTGTTACTGGATTCTATTTACTCCATTTGTTCTAAAATAAACAAATCTATTACAACAAATCTAAACAGATAATTGTTGAGATTTGTTGAATAGGTAATAGCTCGTCCTATTTAATGTTTTTTTATTTTAGGATGGAAGAAGTAGTTTTTGACGTTGACCATTCATCCTATTTGCAAAAATAATTATATTACATATTAACGATGTGTGTTCTGCCATAATACAACTACATAAGTTAACTTCATTAATCTTTAAAAAGTTATTAATCTGAAAAATGATAGTCAATAGCGACAAGCAAAATAATAGTTTCTAAATACAATTTGCATGTACAAAACACACAAGCTAGCTCTCACTTACTGAAACTGAACCAGTGTTTAATATGCTAAAAAAATTGCAACTGTAAACATAAAAGAGAATTAATTTCTACTGGTGATGAGATGTTAAAAGACCATGCTAGCTCTATTTACATTTTTTTTTCTTTGAGAAAGAATGCTGGCTCCAATTTGTGGTCAACATCTGGCAAGTTTACATATTAATGGAAGAATAAGTGCTATCACATTGCATATTACTCCCTTCGTCCCAGAATAAAAAGGCAAAATCATGCCTTTTTATGTTGTAGTTAACAATCATCTCCCTCTTCCCTAAAATTTGTTTTTTTTTCAATCCTCCACCCCAAGATCTCTAATCACATTAGATGTATGCATCGTATTATATTGAGGTGATCCAAATGAGGAGATGATGATTTTTTTTCTTGGTTTTCACGTTAGTGGTGGTTTGTACCTTATATTTTTATATTTTATGATTGCGGGAATAATATATTATGTTTTATAACTAAATAACCTCTTGTATATGAGTTATTGTTGCAGATTGATTATTTTGCCAAGGTCTTTCAAGGAGTGAACCATGGCTTCGCTTGCAGGTATAACGCCAGCAACCCTTTCGAGGTCAAAAAAGCTGAGCAAGCACTTGCGTTAATGCTTGACTGGTTTCACAAACACTTGAAATGAAGATTGCTAATTAATCATGCTAGGAAGACCAGTGCAATTATTTCATCGAAATAAAACTCTCGTTCTCGATATAAAAGTTTGCATATCAAGCAGCCATGCATTTGATGTACACTATTTTCTTTAAATTATATGGAGTTAATATATAGTATGTTGTCCAGTTGATGTTCGTTATTTAGCTATAAATAATTATACGGATGTACTTGTGCCATTGATGTTCATTGTTGGCTATAAATTACATGTGGATGTACAACTCAATTTTCACAAGGGTACTATATATATACTTTAGCAAAACCATCAAATTTATTACAAAACTGTACAGTTATGCCACAGCATCAGCAACCTATATATTTAAATCACAATTTATAACAAAATTCCATGTCACAAAGTTTCAATCCTAGCATTGTTATCCTGATGAAACTTTCAGAGTCTGTAGCTTTGTGATATGAAAAAAAAAGTTTATGCAGTTTTGTGATATATTGTATCTTAAAATTTCTTTTTAAAAAATAATACTAAAAAAGATACTGTGGATTTAGTGTGCAATTTAAAATAGCTTTATTGAAATATATATAATTTTACAAAATTTACTCACTTTAATTTATACTCCCTCCATCCCAAAATATAGGGCGTACTGTCTCTAAATTGTATCCCACAATATAAGGCGGCACCTCCTTGGCAGCCGTTTAAACGCATGCACACATTGAAATTTTCCTCGTTCCCATACATATGCATGCAAGCATTCAAGACTCACCTCCTCAATTCCCGTTACCACGCATGCAAGACTGGTTAGTTAAAAAAAGCCTCTCTCTCTCTCTCTCTCCCAGCACAACTGCACGCGTGAAGCGAAGCGCTACGCGTTGGGACGAGCAAAACGGGTAGGCATCCTTGGTCTCCGCGTCCAGGACAGGTACCCCTATATTTTGGGATAGAGAAAGTATCAACTTGTAATCATTATATTTCTAACAATTAGGCCATGAATAATTGAAAGGGTTGAAAAGCTAACTAGCTATTACCCCATTTATTTCCTTGGGCCTTGGGCCAATCATGAGTAATAACAATAACAGTAGCAAAACATACAGCAATGCATGGCAATAATAATACCAATTAACTTTCTAAAAAAATAATAATACCAATTAGAAGTCTGTACGTATGCTTACAAACTTGTAGTATAAGTTCGAAACAAATTTAAATGCAAATGAAAAAATAGACTTTGATTTGCATTTTCCTCATATGAACTTTAATTGCGAATCAGCACTCTCGTCGTTCTGCGTGCGTTTGCAGTCGAGATCGGCCCCAGGCATGCGGGCGTTCTCTCTCATGCATGTAGCTCAAAATAGAAAGATCATATGCCGAAAATAAAAATATAGCCAAAAACAGAAAGATAGATCAATCTAGTGAGAGACGATGGCTGAGCGGTTCCCAATAACATTTTTGCCTTTTGTGGTGGTGTAATCAACGGTTGGCCGCACTCTCCTCAACCCGTGGCCCATGGGACACCTGACCCCCAAGTCCACTACTATTCCTGCATACGTATGTATAAACTTTATATACATACGTATAAATTTTGTATACATATAAACTTTGTATATATGTGTATATAAAGTTTATACATATGCTATCAAGTGGGCCAACGAGATGGTATCGACGCCTCAGACAACCGCCGACAGTGCGTCTAGCGATGGCACCGGGTGATGGGGACGATGGCGAGACGAATGCCAAGAATGCATAAGACTTTCACTAGGCAAGCCAAACCTACCCCTTGCAATCTGGCATGCCGGGCCGCTCATAGGCCAAGCAGCGGCACATAGGCAAGCTAGACGTAGCAGAGAAGATTGCACGGACGGGATACAAGTTTGTCTCGAGGCAAGTTGCTCCCCCCTCCCCCCGGAATGATGAGATAGTGGTGTTTGAGGCCTTATGTGCGGCGAGCTTCGAGTCCACCATGGCTTCATTGGTGGTGGGTGTGCTCGACTTCTTTCTTGTTGTCGAGGTCCTAACACTGACAGCCAATGCCATGGCTCACATCGCCATCTATGAGTGAAACTTGTGGGTGGACAACATGCAAGGCTCCGTGAAGAACTTTGCCACCCTCCAATTAGCTAGTTATCACCCTAATAAGGTGATGGGAGGCAAGGTGACGAAATCGTTGAATTGTTTTAGATTCAATTTATAGGTCCACCTAGGCATGGCGGAGTACTTTCCCTCACGGGCTACCAACGACCGGTAGGCCACTAGGTTGCCTTCGCGCTGGTTCTACCTAATGGTGGGGGATAGACTCGGGGCTCCGCTTTACCAGTCAAGACATATGGTACTAGTGGAAGCTAGATGTGGACGCATTACACCTAGCTAGAGGATGAGGGATCTAGTAAAAGAGTCCTGCTTGCTGGGGGTCACATGGCTAAAGACCGATGGGATCACTCCCTTACATTGGGCACCCAATAGTCTCTATGGGAGGACCTAGGCCCCTTCACATCGCGTGGTTGATAACCCCTTAAATATTTCTACCTTGCAGTAGTGCTCCACTTGTTGTCTCCCCATTTTGACCTTTGGTACACCCTGCAGCGTTCTAAGACCATTATCCTAGTCACAATGGTGATCGCGGATGCCAAGAAGATACTGGGGAGTTCGCTACCTAGGAAGAAGGTCGCTCGCCTGGCTCGAAAGAATGCGTCAGTTTGACGGAATAGTGTGGCCAAGAGGTTTGGGCTTACACTCCATGCCCTGCCTTCTCTCCATGAGTTAGAGGAGACCAACAAGGTTGGAAAGCGCAAGGGGCATCGTCGGGCGGACATGGTCCATGCTCCCAAGAGGTCCAAGCAGGGAGCGAATCTTTGGCTCCTCCTTTTGTGGGCGCGCCTCTACAGGCCAAGCGACCAACATTGTTGTTGTCAGAGGTTTCGGTGAAAGCCTTCGATCATGACATCATCGAGGTCGGTTCGTCTGTCTGCACTATCCATGTATCGAAGGTGGTAACGGTAGCGGTTGCCATAGAGGCCAATGAGACGGCTTGGCACGTGGCCCTCACAGGTAAGGGTCTCATTTCCTTCCTGTTATCGTGAGGCCATATGTAACGCCCCGACATTCAGTAGCCATAAACTCAGCTAACTCACATCGGGGTGTTATGCATTACCTATGATATAGTACCAGTCCCAGGATACACTAGCTGGTACACACAGAATAAATGTGGAATCAAAGTAAACTACTTTATTACATCACTAGGTAGTAGTCCTTACATAAGTTGCCATCATGGACAGGCCCATAGATGAGCAACACAACATTACAGAAAACCATAAAAGCGACGGCGCAGAAGCGAACAACGCGGAGAAACAAAGCAACAAAGCAACTACGCACTAGGCAAAGAACCTAGGCAACTAACTTATTCCACAGGCGAGGCTTGGGGCTAGGCACAAAACATCTAGAAGTCTTCATACTTGGCTTGCTCCTGGAGATATTCCTCGGCGGTCGGGTCGGTGTCTTCATCTTCATACTCTATATGTTATTATAAGGGGCAAGGGTGAGTACTTAACGTACTCAGCAAGCCAGGGGAAAGAATGACATGTTTGGCTTAAACAAGGAGGCTAAGGTTTTATTTGCGAAAGCTGCCTTTTTGGTAAAATGATTTATTTCACAAAACTCCTAGTGAGTGAGTCAAGTTTTAGTTGTCGGGAGGAGGCTCACGCCTCGACCCATTCCACAAGTTGCTTTGCAACAACTTGTCACGATTAACGAACAACAAGTAATTTGTTTCCTCTGTTAGCTTCTTCTCACTTTCACAACAACACATAGTCCACATAGTTATCTCAGCACAACAACGCCAGCATCATGGCCTTAACAACACCTCGGTGTCGGACGACACCCCAGGTCACACAGACCCGTTCCTAACCACCCAGGTTAGCCGTCTGCCACACAGGCGGACTCTGGAAACGTTACCCTTCCCAATAATCACTTCTTCACAAACATTTGTCAAACAAATCTACGCTATGAGAAACACCTCACACTCGCCCTTGACCGTGGGCACGGCTATTCGAACAGTTCATTAATCTCTGCAGAGGTTGCACGCTTTACCCACACGACACGAAACTGACATCGTTTACCCGTCGGCAACGAAAGTTCGTGATAAGGCCTTTCCAAAGCTAACCCATGAAAATCGCATGCCACCTAGTTGGGCTAAGATCCATAGCGAGTATCAGGCAATGACAGCCGTCATCCACTCAGGAAATACCGAGGATGCCTCCTACTCCTACCGGTACCACGCCACAATAGAGGCAAAAAGACACCCATGATGGGCAAAAATGTGTAACACTTCGTCTCCTCATCCTCGGCATTCCACAACCATTGGCACACCAACTCCCATGTGAAAACAATTTACTTAGCCAGAGGCATCCCATAAATACGCGTGTGGTCGTACTGTAACGTGTTTGGATGGATTTCCCAAAGGAATCGGTCCTTAACGACAATACATAGCCAAACCACAAAGGCATGACTCCGCATCATCACCACTTGCACAGGGTTGGGGTCTTCTCCCTCGAAAGCAGCGTCCGGAGCTTCCTCGTACTCGGGCTCTAAACGCAAAAAACGAAACTAATTAAGAAAAGGCAATAAAACTAACTCAAATCAAAGAAAAAACAGTGCCACTGTGTAGATCTCAATTTTAGAAAAATTTAGGAACTTGAACGGGTCAATCAGAGTTACGGTCGAATTTCTATGGATTTTCAAAGGATAAATTGATTTTCTGGAATTTTATTTATTTAAACGGCGAGGGAATATTCCGTTGGAATATTCTGTTTGTTTGGATGGCAACAGAGGGGGCCCACCTGTCAGCGGCTTGAGGAGGGGAAGCCTTCTTCCTCCTCTTCCTCGCGGTCTGCTCGGCTCTACCTGAGGGCGCGTCGCAACGGCGAGGTCCGGCTCGGCGCCCGGCGGCCGGGGAGGCGGCGGCGACCTTGGGCGGAGCTCCGGTGACGGCGGCGGCGCTTGGAAGACTCGGCTCGGCTCGGCTTCTTCTTCCTCCTCGCTCTGCTTCGGCCGGCTTGGTGCAGCACGACGACGTGCCGCGGCGGTGGGACGCGGCGAGGCGACCGGCAGCCGAGGAAGGCGGCAAGGAGACCGGCGGCCGAGGAAGGCGGCGGTGGCTCCCGGCGGAGCTCCGCCGGCGAAGGCGGCGCTAGAAGGTGGACGCGGCGGCTCTGGCTGACGGCAACAGAGAGCAAAACGAGAGAGGGAAAGAGGAGAGAGAGAAGAGATTGATGGCGATGGTGTGAAGGAATTGGAGCTCGGGTTTGCCTCCTTTTATAGGCGGGCGACGCGACGGCGAGCTGGCGGTCTAGGCGTGGCATTCCGGGGGTAGACGGCTAGCAGCTAGGGTGGGATTCCGGGGCGGAGAGGATGGCGACCCGACGGAGTGGCGTCATGCACCGGTGGCAATGCGACGGCGAAACGACGGCGACACGACACGAAGTGACGCGCGGAGAGCGGGAACGGCGGCGAGACGTGGGTGACGCACGGCCGACGACGGCTATGGCAGGGATTTGGGGTGGTAGGGCTAGAGAGGGGTGACGCGAGGGACGGTGGCGACTCGACGTGAGAGAGAGGGAGAGATGCGGCTCGGCGGCTTCCCGGGAGGAGACGGTGACAAGATGATGAGGCGACAGCGAAGGGACGCGCGTCCGCGAGAGCTCGGGATGGGACGGCGCGGCGTCAGCGGTGGTGGCGACGCGACAAGGCTATGGAACGGGGATGATGAGGGGTGGCGTGGCGGCCGTTATGCGTCGGCGCCGACGCGACGGCGACGGGACGGCGACGGATGGACGGCGAAGGGACAGGGGTGACGTGAGGCAACGTGGCTCCGTGTCTCCCGGAGAGGGCGCTGGGGTTTTCGGAGTTTGGCATGATGCGGCTTGGCGCGGCGTGCGGGGCGGCGCGACGTGGCCCTGGCACGATGCGGGGCGCACGGGAGGGTGGTATGGTGCAACGCGGCACGGGAACGAGGGCGGAACGGTGCGGCACTTGGGCGAGACATTTTGTCGAACACCTGGTGTGCATGCTTGGTTGGTCTGAGGAGGAAGAAGGTGAATAGTAGCGGGCTGGGCTGGGCCGGCCTGCTTAGGGGGAGCTGAAGAGTGGAGGGATGGAGGGGAGTTGGGCTGAGAGAGAGAGAAGGGAAGGAGGCCCAAAATGAACAGTGACAATTCACATTTTCTCAAGGATTTAGGAATTGAATTTTGAGAAGGATTTGAAAGGAAATCGAATTTGAATTTGACCTAGGGTATCACAGGTATTTGAAGGAAATTTCTAGGAGAGGATTTGAGATCCATTGGCACAAAAATAATTAAGAACCAAATTAACTCCAAATTTTAAATGACAAGATTTTAAATAAAAGCACATAAAATATGGGTGCTACACCATATTGTTATCTCTTACATGCCTCTCTCTTCATTTTCCCCTTCTTCATTGTAGGTTTTCCAGAGTACAGGTCGTAGTCGTCTTCTTCGGAAGTTGAGACAATGCCCTCGATGCCGTGGTGGACTAGAGAAGAGGAGGTGGTGTCGTTGCCACCTCAAGTGGACATATCGTTTGATATGGTGATATCGGAGGCGGATGGCGTCCTTGATTTGACTCTGGAGCAAGTGATAGCCCTCTGTGGGGGCGTATCACGGAGGCAGTTCCAGAGGGCATCCATGCAGAGGCCATCATCCACTCATGGGGGTCCATTGCCTACCATCACAGGGCGGCCCGTGCGTCCCAGAGACTTGGTGGCGCTCTGGTTGGAGGTGGAGGCACCGATCTAGTCCTCCCTGCTTGGGGATGACGCTCGTGTATTGGCTACTTTAATGAGATCAATGGAGCTAATGGAGCTGCAATGTGTGTTGGCCTGGTAGATGCGGCCGTTTGTCCTTGTTTCTTGTTGGATTTGTTTTGAGTGATCTGAGTGCCTTCCTCCTTCGCTCAGGCCATGGTGGTCACCAAAGCATCCATCGAGCGTGGGGGAATTGATGCAGCGACACAACAAGCGGAGAGGCTTCATCTGGACAAGATTATAGCCTCAGGTACAGTGGAGACCAGTGGTGCAGCCTCATAGGTGGAGGCAAAAACAGTGACGGTGCAGCTGGCCCTCTTGCAGGTGGAGGTGTCTCGGTCATAGGTCGAGAAATGGTTATGGGATGTCCATGCAGAGGTGGGCCGCCTGTCCCCGGAGAAGAGGCGTTATCTTAGGAGTTTAGTGTGGCCAAGGGAGAGCCAGAGACCCGTTCGCTTGATGCCCGCACACTAGATGAGAATGTCGTGCCTGTGCCCTAGCGGCTGCGTGGGCTTTGGGCTTCGACTTCATGGATTGTGGATCAAAGGACCTCCGGTCCCAAAGAACAATGCCCCTATCACCGACAAGATGGTCGATGAGGTTGGGGCTTCACCAAGAAGGTCATAACCGCCTACGAGGCTTGGTGCTCATAGGCCACCACCCATATATTGTCGTTGCCTCACCAGGAGTGTAAGCACATCGACCTCTCCGTTTGCTCGGACCCCGTGGTGGTCTCCATCCTAATGCAGGGTGCTCCGGCACACCATCCTCGCGTCGTGACATGAACAACCTCACCCGGAGGATTGGGCCCTCGTTGGGTCACAACGTTGTAGTGTCTGAGCTCGCCGCTTACACCAAGGGGAAAACGAAGAGTGTGCCCAAGGTGTAGGGATTAGTTAACTTTTTTTTTAGTAAATTTCATAAAACTACAGTTATTTCGATCAAATTATCATAAAACTATAAATTTAAGGCGTTGTATCACAAAACTACAGATTTAACACAAGATTTGAGGCCAACTATCACAAAACTAAAGATTTAATTTTATAGTTATCAGAAAACTACATATTTTACAACTTAAATCCCTACCACTACTGCTATGTTAGAGTGATAAATGTTGTAATTTTGTACTTAACATGCTGCAAAACATGTACTTTTGTGATAATATTATTACTAAATTTGTAGTTTGGTGATCTTCCACCTTAAATCTATAGTTCTTTGATAAAGTTGGTCCTAAATCTATAGTTTTGTGATACACCTTCTTAAATATGTATTTTTGTGATAGTTTTGTCAAAGTACATGTAGTTTAGAGAAATTTGCTCGTTTTTTTTGTGTTCCCTGTTTCTTTTACTTCTCTTCGTGTAGCCTTCTCTCTGGCTTAGCCTTGCCTACTGTTTGGCCTCCATGCTATCTTTTTTTTTTACCTTCTGCAATTCGACATAATATATAGGAAAAATTTGCTAGAGGACGGTTAAATTTTCTGGTATTTCCTAACGGACACCTAAAAGGCGTGATATGGCTCTAGGACTCCTAAAAGACACGTGATTTATTAGTGGACACCACAGTCATTATTTCATCATTCCTGGGCTTAATGGAGGGGGAAACCATGAGAAAAAGACAGTTCTGCCCCTCTAGCTAGCACGTTATATGTATATTAGTGGCTTTGCTTGTGCCACGACCTTAACTTGTGTCTTGACCCAGTACCCTTTAACACTTCGTAGGCTTCACCATCCTCACCCCTCCAAGGGGTGGTCATCCCTCTGGCCGTCGGGGCCCACGCTGCTTTAGCATCGCTGCCTGTTTGCACCTTCGGTTACCAAGGTACAAATGGTTTAGTGTGTGGTGAGGTGGCCACGTCCTCCATCACAGCCTTCAACTAGGACTTCGATTGCAGTCTTTCGTTCGATGATAAGGCACATGAGCCATTGCTCGGGTGGCTTTGGTGATCGGATCTAGGTCCATCGAGGCATCCCTAGTGCGTCGGACCTATTCTAAATTTCAACACATATGACGCCGTAGGGAGGTTAGACAACGCGTACAATAGAGTGGTGACCGGTCATGGCTCGCCTGCCATGGGATGGGTCGGGGTACTACGTGTTTTATGGGCTCAGACCAGCTAGGATTCTAGCTCCTGGGGCTCTTCAAGCAGAACACTGAGCGGGGGTCCTAATTACCTGCTCGTTGTGAGCAGCCTCATGCCGGGTCGGGTGCTGTTGTGGGGTCCTTCCAGTAGGGATCCTTAATCATCTAGCCGTAGCACAGCTCTCCCTTGAGGTAAGGGTGGCTCTGCACAGCTCTCCCTTGAGGTAAGGGTGGCTCTGCACAGCTCTCCCTTGAGGTAAGGGTAGCTCTTACAGAAGTCTACCTTTAAGGGCGGTTCATTAATTAGTTCGTCTGAAAAACCGCTAATCTCTAAATAAATGTGGATAATTCATTTTAAGTCCAACTGAGGAAAACTAATATATATATATATATATATATATATATATATATATATATATATATATATATATATATATATATATATTATATATATATATATATGTGTGTGTGTTCACATTTAATTAAAATACTTATTTTAGCATGATTGTTAACTTATGTCATGTAGCCTCTTTATGAATCACCATACTAAAGCAAATATTCAGTTAAAGTAGTAACTGTATGTCTTATTACCAAAATATAGTAAGAATCTTATAAAAAAATCGTTTACATCAAAAAGGCTTAATATGAAATTTCTAGATTTTTTTAAAGTTTGGTACCATATCCAACTACATTTTAAAGAGTTAGTTTTTTTTTTCATATTTAGTGGTGGTCCTATTTTTAAATGCATTTTTCTTAAGAGATCATCCATGAAAATCAATTTTTAGATGATTTCCCTTATGAGAACCACAAGTAAAAATCACTGGATCTTTATCTGTAAAAATCATGATTTTTGTAAGCCTTTCCTTAGGAAAGCCACCCACAAAAACAATTTTTTACGGACCTGCCAAAAAAAAAAGGTTTTCATAGGTGGTCAATGACTCTGAGGTGGTACTATATATTTTCACATGCACTATTTCTTTTGGATTGCTTGAGAAAATAAATAGTGTAGCTTCAAAAAAAAAAATTGATGTTTTTATAGTGTATATATCGGCCGGATGAGAATGGAGATCAGCTGGACTGATATCTCTGCACGTTAATAAAAACTGCAGCTAATCTCGTCCATCCATTTTGATCACTACGGGTCCAGATCCAAGTTGACAGTACATTTGAGCTAAAATTACATTTGTAAATTCGGTTGATATGACATGCAAGTATACTATAATTTTGTTAAAAATATTGTGCAAGTAAATATGTATTCGTTATTTTCTTTAAAATATAAAATTATAGTCCTATATAACTAAAATTACATTTGTAAATTCAGTTGATATGATATGTAAGTATTTAATAAAATATATAATTACAGTTATATATAACTAAAATTATATTTGTAAATTCAGTTGATATGACATGTAAGTATACTGTAACTTTGATAAAAATAATAAATAATGTGTAACAGTGTAAGTAAATATGTATTTGTCATTTTCTTTTTTAGTCCGTTGGATGTAAATCTAAATGTAGAAAAAATATGGGTGACCCGACAAATGGATAAGCAGTTCCAAATACTGTAGCCGTTTTCACGTCGCTACCGTTTTAATTTGTCTGCAATAACGAATTAATCCGGCTAGCTGCGATATAGCCAATATATCATATCTATGCGTTAATTATCTTGTTGGAACGTACAACTGGATATGGCCAAAAACTCTATGTACGGTTATGTTACATCTTAATATTCTCCATCGTGGCCGATATACACTACACGTATTACAAGCTAATCACAAATCTAGGGAATAGATTATACTTTCTCCGTTTCATATTATAAAACTTTCTAGCATTGTTTACATTCATATAGAATATAGACAATGCTAGAAAGCCTTATAACCTTAAACGAAGGCAGTATTTGTTTATGACCCATATTTTTCACCCCAAATCAGTAAGATAAGATTCTTTTTACATTGTAAATTTAAAAACTTATACATATACTACATATTAAATTACATTATTTACATATTGTTATTTTTTTCTAATATACGATGTATAAAAGAATTAGAATTAAAAAATAATTTATTATTAACTTAAAAGAGTATATAGAAGAGATAGAAGTATATATTATATATAGGAAAGAGAGTAATAACATAAAAATGACTAAAATTAAGTGAAAAATATATGCATGGTGTCATAATTTTAGCAATCCCGTCTAATTTTGCAGGGGCCAAAACGCATAATTTTCCTCTGGAGCAGCTATATATATGAGAGACTCTACGTGCTCACTCCATCGACACTGGCCATCCATCACGCCTATGGGTAGCACGGGAGAAGTAGTGCTGGCATCGGGAGGAGGAGCGGCGCCGGCGACGTCGCGCGACAGACGGGCCGCCGCGGGGCCGGGGCCTGTCGCGTTCAAGGACGCCGCCGACGCCGACGCCATCCCGGTGCGCCCTCCCACGGAGCACGACGCCGCCGTGTCCGCCATGCCGGCGCGCGTCGTCCACAACCTGAAGCTGCGACAGCACCAGGGGTACTGGGTGCTCGACACCTGGGCGCGCGGCGCGGTCGCCATGCAGCGCGGCGGCGGCCTCGTGCCCCGCGCCGACGGCGACGTCCTCCTCGCCAGCCTCCCCAAGTCGGGGACGACGTGGCTCAAGGCCCTCGCGTTCGCCGTCATGGCGCGGGCGGCGCACCCGCCGGCGAGCCCCGACCACCCGCTCCGCCGCCTGAACCCGCACGACTGCGTGCCCCTCATCGACAGGCTCTTCGCCGCCGGCCGCGACGCGGTTCTCGACGAGCTGCCGTCGCCGAGGCTGATGTGCACGCACATGCCGCTGTCGCTGCTGCCGGCGACAGTGGCCGACGGTAGCTCCGGCTGTAAGATCATCTACATTTGCAGGTATCCGGGACTTTGTGCGTGATACAGTTTGAACCACTGGCTAGCAATTACTGGCTCAGTTTATTAACTTACACACATGACATGAGGAAGATAAGCAATTATGGAGTAAATGGTAATAAAATAAAGTGATTGAATTAATAGGACAAAAAAATGACGCTACATCTTTCGCAAAATCCTTATTTAGGCCACAAAGCAAAAAATTCATACCGAATTCAAATATTAAGTCTAAACTCAAATGTGCCGGATATTAAAAGCTAAATATTAGGCACATGAAAATTTGGAATTTCCAAACACCTAAAATTATGCATTGATTGCTAATCATAAAATTGTAAAGCCATGTTAATGTGTTCGATGTTATTTCTTTTTAACTACATAAATATATTGTAGTAGTATATAGTTTTACTTTATTTTTGCATGTCACTTTGTATTTTTTTACCAATTGTTAATTTATTTCATGGTATTTGTAAAATTATTTTAAGTTTAGGTTATAATATATCATTGTTAAACCATTTATCTATGAAATAAGGATAACTTTGCAAACAGATAGATATACCACGGGGAACGATGAGAATCGTACCTTCCTGATGCCCTCATTACACTATTGCTTGAACTGTCATAGGTACCGGTTAGAAAGTCATAGGTATCGGTTTCCCTAGCCGGCACCTATGCAGTTGCGCATAGGTGTCAGTTCTTACCAGCTAACACCGGTGTGAGGAATAAAAAAAGCAAGGTTGCTCAACAACGAGCAGCTACTGATCCCCATCCAAGAACCACCCCTATAAGATCCCCTCATCACATCCAAGAACACAATTACGAAATCAACACTAAGATATAAAATCAACATCAAGAACAAATAGAGAACACACAGAGAGGAGAATAAAATAAATCATCGCAGTTGCTGCCTCTCGACAAACCGGTGCTTCTCCCACCTGATCCCCTTAAGGAGGATAGATCCAGACGATGACGTTCAGGGTGGAGATGTATAGGCCCGGTAGGGTGTGTAGCGGCACGGGACCTCGCGCTGCTCAAGCCCGTGCTCACCGTCCACCGCCGCTGCCCCAGCCTACACCACCGCTAGGACGGGTTCCTCGTGGATGGCGCTGCAACGGGGCAGAAGCCACTCTTCTCCATACGCCGCTTGTCTATCCTTGGCATTGGCTCTAACGCCGGCGCCGTCCTCGTTGATATTCTCGGCCCCGGTGCCACCGGCGAGTTCCACGTTGACAGGACCTTCTAGCGGTGCTGCTGCTGCATGGTAGCCGGATTCGGTGGACCCCGACCTCCAGGCGGCCGGATCTAGCATGGCTTGGAGGTGGTGGTGAGGAGGAGGGGCAGGATTACTTGAAGGGGCGTCACCAGGGAGAGGAAGAGGAGGCAGAGGAGGGAGGAGTGGCGGCGGACGAAGATGGATGAGGAGGAGAGGCCCGTGTGGTGGGGATGTGCGAAAGATGTGGACAAGGAGTACGGGGTAGGGAGAAAAGTGGGGAGAAAATGTGAGGATAGATGTGTGAAAGATGTGGATAAGAATGTGGCTTGGCTCGGTCAGTTTTATGGGTAATAGTTAATTAAAAAATCAGTTCATATAATATATAATAAGTTTTTTTTAATTATTAACCAGTACCTACAATATATTATAGGTCCTAATTCATTTGAAAATAGTGTGCTGATTTTTTCTTTAGAACTGACACTTATATTACTCAAAGATGTGTGTTCTATATTTTTTTCATCGCGCAAATATGAGATAAGATCCATAGGTAACGGTTTTAAATGTCAACCGACATCTATGAATCGATATCAATAAGGGGTATTGTAGTAGTATTAATAATTATGATTTCTGTGATGAATAGCAATGGCCAGAGAAGAATAAAATCATGTCGTTAATATATATGTGCAAACAAAATACGATGAGGGGGAGAGAGAGAGAGAACGGGGAGGGAGAGAGCGACTGGAGGGTATTGTAGTAGCGTTAGTACAGCACAAGGCGTACTTGTGCTAGCTACGTGATAGAATTGGACAATTCACCTGGAAGGTGACTGGGTGTTATCATATCAATTAATTAGGTGTACCGAATATTTGTTAGCTACAATAAGGACGGTCGACAGAGTGGGGCTGATATATGCATGGGCTAGCTCGACCAAAGTTGCTACTGTGTGTCCTTTAGCTAATTAATTAGACAGATACACACCATATTTTTTATATTATAATTCGTTTAATTTTTTTATTAGTTAAACTTTCTTAAACTTGATTAAGTTTATAAAAAATATAGTAATATTTCTAATAAAAAACAAACATATTATCAAAATATATTTAATGTTAAATTTAATAAAACTAATTTAATGTTATAAATATAACTTAAAGAAATTTGACTAATAAAAAAGTCAAACTACTTATATATCAAATGGAGGGAGTATATAATTAAACAACCTCTATATATAGCCATAATTTGGGCACATATATTCCTCTTTAATCTCGCTCATCAATAGACCGGGAGTAAATACATAAGATCTTATACACATACTCTCTCTTTCTCTCTCTGCATATGTGTGTGGTATATATAGATAGACATGTCGATATATATAATATTCAATTTGCGGCCCAATATATTTGTACCATGATGAAGTGATAACTAACTAAGATTATTAATGTAAATAAGTGGGATGGAATGATACCACCATTTTCAAATTTTGCTTGGTGCATGTGCGTAGAACATAGATCGATCACCGAAAGACATAAAGGCAAAATTAACAAGTTGCTTGTGACAAATATAATTCTCATATGATATATGTTCATTGTTTTCATGGAACACATCATAATCAACAATGTTTTACTCCTATCATTCATCAAAAATTCAAACCACAATTTGATAATTGCATCGTGAATCAAGTGTAAGAGCACACACATCGAACACTATAATATAATCACTGCAGCATGCCATGTGTAATTAAAAAAAAAGTGCACATCGATCGATCTAAAGACAACTTAAAGTTTTAACATACAATGTCCAGCCTTATTGAAGACTTGCGCAGTCCATATGTATAAGTACCCCAAAATACAGATATGCTTCATAATCTTCGTCAAATGCAATAACTAGCTAGGTGGTAACCAGGTTTGAGCTGTAGTTACGTAGTTTTTCAATTTTGTAGTTAAATATATGTAGTTTAATTTTGCTATTTGTTAAAACACTATTGTTAAGTCTTATTCCTTTTTCTCAATAAAAAATAAGGAGCTGCCAAAACATATATATGTACATGTGCAGGGATCAGAAGGATGCATTGGTCTCCATGTGGCACTTCCTGAAGCGCAATGGGTTACAAAATCTGTCGCTCCAAGAGGTGTACGAGTCCTTTTGCGAGGGCACATGCTTCGGTGGCCCTGTTTGGAATCACATTCTCGAGTACTGGAGGGCAAGCAAAGCAAACCCAAGCAGGGTGCTCTTCCTTAGATATGAGCAGCTGCTTCAAGACCCAACAGATAGCATCAGGGAGCTAGCCGAGTTCGTCGGGCAACCATTCACTAGCTCCGAGGAAGAAGCTGGTGTTGTCACGGAGATCGTAGAGCTCTGTAGCATGGAGAATCTCGTGAGCCAGAAGGCCAACAAGGAAGGTTCCCAAGGTGTGTTCATCAAGTTCTCTCACGACTCGTATTTTCGGAAGGGGGTGGCAGGGGATTGGATGATCCACATGACCCCTGAGATGGGAAAACATCTGGATGCGATTCTCCGGGACAAGTTTGATGGGTCAGGACTCACTATCTGAATACGCATTTAGTTATGTGTGTTTCGTCGACTTTTAATTTATGCTCAACAATAGTACGCAAAAAACGTTGGATTGTTTTTTTCTTGTTGAACCTTTTCTCCATGTATTGAAATAATGGTGTTGTTTGGAAGTATAGTTTGTAACCTTTTATGCTTGTAAAACGGTTATAACTTTGTAATTTCCAAGGCACCAAGGAAACCCCTTTGTAATTTCCCGAATTCGGTTAATCACAATATAACTTGTGTTTGGGTAAGTGTTAGAGTTATTACTCTTGCTATTGACGTAATGGGATAATGGACTAGCTATATGACATAATGATTCCCCACAAATTGCTGCAGGATGGCTGTGGATATCATTTTCTTTGGAGAGATGCACATACCTATTCCCTCGGTCTATACTTGTCATTTTGAGTTTTTCTTTTGTAACGTTTGAGCATTCGTCTTATTCAAAAGATTATGGAACTATTATTTATTATGTTTGTGACTTGCTTATAATCCATGATCTGCATAATTTCAATCCATGATTATGGAATAAATATAATTCATAAGTTGGTTATAATTCATGATCTGCATAATTTTAATTTCTCCCAGCAGGGCCATCATCTTAATCCATAAGTTCTGGTACTAGTTACTAACTCTTTTTTATTTGCTACAGATATGTAACCTCCTACTAACAACCTGTTGTAGGATCGAACAAGACCAAACAAACCTACCGAAAGAGGGAGAGGGTGAATGGTAGGGAAAACTAAAAACCCAAAATCTTTTGCGGAATAAAAGATTTACCTCGAATGGAGTAGATGACGAAGCCCTGTCGCTGCCGGTCAAACTGCCCCGAAGGTACTGGTTAAACCGCCATAATGCCTGCGGTTAGACCGCCATGTCCCCACCAGTTAGACTGCCGCCTTGCTCTCGGTCAAACCGTCAGGACCCAGAAAACACCAGTAGATGACAAACTCGAAGATGTAGATTGAATGTCGACTTTATTCATCAACTAGTATTTACAAAGTGTATCAACAGCACTCCTCACCAAAATCTCGAACTAAACTCGAAACCCTAACTTTCTCTTAACTCAACTCCCTCTAAAATCGATACCGGGAGGCCACACCCTTCCTTTCTATTTATACACGAGGTAGGTTGTGCAAAGCCCACGAATCTAACACAACTTAGGACTCCCAACCACATGGGAAACCCTCTCTTGCAAGTATCCAACTTATCTCTCTCCTTATCTTTATCCATCTTTCCGAATTTGGACTCTATTCCAAATTCGAATCCTCGTTCCATACGTACACAATCCCTCTTACATACTGTTGGCGGCTATTGAATGCCAATTCTATACCGCCAACATCTACATAAAGTTCAGATAATAAAACATCCAACATAGTGATAGATGCTTAATCTCACATATTCCACAGTGTTGGTGTATATTTATATGCAGGTGATAAACCCCGATGTTGGGAGGAAATCAAGACTAAAGTGAGGAGAAATATGTATCCATACAAGGATGGGTTGTGAACTTCATAGAAACACCAGAAAATCAGCCCAAAACACCGAAGAATGGATAGAGGAGAATCAGAGGAGGAGCCAGGCCAAAGGCCAGGCCAGGGGGGCCCAGCCCAGGTTCGGCCAAACTCCCTGGTTCGGCCGAACCCTGGTGATTACTGTTGATCCCAGGTTTTGGCATGAACGTCCCAGATCACTCCATGATGGCGGTTGCGGGGCACTTCGGACATTTCCCCTTCGCCAACCGTCATACCTACCCCTATATAAGGACATCATCTCACTCACTTCAATACACACTTCCAAGCTTGAGCTGAATTATAAGAGGCTCTATTGTACTATATTGTATACTAAAATAGGAAGAGAGTAGAGTAGAAGGAGTCGGAAGAATTCCGGAGTTATCGGTAATCTTCTCCTATTTCTTTTATTCTGTTTAGTACTCTGAATTCAATATAATATTCTTTTTGAGTAATTTAGATTTATCTTGTGAGAATTATCTCTTGGTTAGTTCCTAAATAGCATACGGGATTATTGTTCACTATAATCAACTAAAATATAGTGATTGCTTTGGTGAGTTATAAACACTAAAGTAGATAGTAATTGCTTAGACGTGGTGTTTAGGTAATTATTATCCAGTAATTGTTGCGTATCCCACAGTATGTTTGAGGTGGGTGTAGAGGTGGTGACAGCCCTCGAGATTACTTAAGTCCTCCCTGTCCAGGTACGTAGTAGAGCGACATCTGGGAACAGCGGGTTGCCAGTGCCTGAAGTATTGCATTAGGATTAAAGTTAAGCTTTCCCTAGACACTGTTTCTCACTAGTAAATCCTCTCTATCCTGGCCTATCATTTGCTTGGTGTCCTTGGATGAACCGGAGGAAGATCTGACCACACACGTTCCCTTGGATTCGATACCCTTGGAATACTCCGTAGGGGAAGTGCTACATCGGTATATCCGTGCACTTGCGGATTTTATCTGTGATCGTAAAAAATACCAACATATACCATATGTATTCTTCATCACCACGTGCATTGTTCTCTAGCCTTTTGGTATCTCGCATGATCTCTTGATCCCTTGACATCTACTTCTCCCAAGTCGACTCCGATCTATCACCGGCAATACTCTACTGAGGCCTCAAGCAACACCTACACATGCAACAACCAAGAAACCATATTCTGAGCACAAGTTTGTCCCAACTTGACTCATATTAGCATAACAACATTATCCATACGCGTAGAAACCATCTAGAAGTCAAATCCACGAAAGAAATATCCAAAACCGACAATATCATTGTTAAATATCACAAACCACCAATGTTTTCATCACACAAAATATAAATCAACTCCCTAATTTTACAATCCCTTTCTTTTCTTTAATTATTCCACCTTACGTCCTTACCCCAATTAACAGGGATTAATTGTACGTAGTGTAGTTCATTTGGCCCAACAAGGAAATTAGCTTTTTTTTTTCTTTTGGGTATATATACTGCTAGCACTTGTCACGCCTAGAAATTTAACCCAAATTTACAGACTATTTTGTGTATTAAATCCCTGTCCTGGACCAGCCAGGGTACACAAAATGACAAATTAATATACAGATCCAAACGTAAATAAAGCGTAAAATACTTACAGAAGAGGCACTTAGTCCTCACACCGAAACAAACGCAACAGCAGCAGACAAAGGCGATCCTAGCTGGGCTTCAGCTCCACTCCACAGGCAAAACTCAACTGGGTCTGAGCCTTGGTCCTCTAACATCGTCTTCCGCTCAGAAGCGCTACACTTCTGGAAAGGGGGAATAATAGCAAGACTGAGTACAACCACCATACTCAGCAAGCCACACCAATAATGCAGACATGCAAGAGGGATACAAGGACGGTTTGTGGCTATTTGCATAAAGGCGGTTGTAAAGCATTTTATTGAGCAAAATAGTAAAACTGATGAATAATTAAGGTAATATTATATCTCCACTAATCAACGCTACACCACGTTGAACAGGCCCAACCAAACCACTTGAACTACACAAGTTCATTAACCAATTATTAAGGATAGGACTAATCATAGTGAATCTGATCGATCGCCCATAACTGCGGACACGGCTATTTGAATAGTTTTACTCTGGCCAGAGGTGCACAACTATACCTACAAGACACAATCCACCGGCATGTCACCGTGTCATCATGTGCCCATGATGAACACGTCACCATGTCAAAGTGATTGTGATAGGACCCTTCGTATAACCCTCCCCTAACCATTCACACCATGCTAAGGTTTCACCCCCACCCCCTACCCCGGAGGTGGGCAGCCCCCTCGTGCACCGCGGTGAATCCGGCAGCTGGACAACCGGACACCCTGGCTGACCCAACTCCATCACGCCCACTCTCGCCACTGGTGCCTAGGAAAGGGTCGAGCTATACTATAAGTCAAGCAGTTACCCACTCCCGCTTGTGGTAAGCACTGTAAGTCTTCTAGGGTTTCCCGTGAACCGGTCCTTAATTGCCATGGGTGCGACTAGCAAAACCATGCATCCACAGCCCACCATTGAGTCGCATTTTAGTTGGATAATTACTGCCAATGAAACATGGCCGGATGTCTCGAGCACGCAGCTCGTCTCGATACTAGATGTCTAATAATGTAATTATCCCATTGTTGACGACTAAATTTGGTAATATCAGTGTCGGAGATAAAGACTAAATTGAAGCGGAATCAAAGACGAAGATCGTTGCGGAAACAGAGCAAGGATCGGCTGCAACCCGAATCGGCTACGGTCAGGATCGGCAGAGTTCGAGTCAGACAGGGCTAGCCGATACAGCCGATTCCAAGAATACAACTCGGTGTACATCATCGGGTTGAGTTGATATGCTTCAAGATGATTGCCACGCATGGATAGAGTCCTGAGAAGGCAATTGTATCTATTAATTAGGATATTTTATGTAATTTCCTTAGAGATATGTTTGGGCAAAAGTCTGCCGCAAAGACTTATGGTATCTTAAAGTTTGTTAGAGATAATAGTCATGTCCGGTATGGACATATCTTGTAATTCTCGGGTATAAATAAGACCCCGAGCCCTATATAATTTTTTAACACACACGTTCAATACAATTTCGGCGCATCGCCACCCTTTTTGCTTTAGTTTTATTTCAACGAGTTCTTGCTTTCGGGTTGAGCTGCATCGGTATTGATCTTCAACAAGAGGTAAAACTTGTCATGACGACTTGTGTTTTCGGGATTAGTGCTTCCATCTTTATGATACTCTAATCTTGTCTATGTGATTCGTCGAGTTGTCATATATCTCACATAATCTTCGGTAATATCGTCATCTAACCCACAACTGGCTAACATCTGTTAGTAGAAGGCAGCTGATTAGGTTACATTTTTGGGAGATAAATCTATCTCAATTAAAGATTGTCTCAATTTTGATGTGCCAAATCACACTTCAGTTTTTGACAGATTGCAATTTCCGGTGAAATCCCCAAATCGCTCTAGCTCAGATCTTTGTTCCTGTTGTTTGAGGCAAGGACATGGGGTTTCAAATTGTTCCAATCCTGTTCGGTGCAATTTTCACTTTCGCTATGGGCATTTGGCCCAGAAGAAGAAGTCTAAGGTTCAGTGGGTAGTTAAAGAGCCTTCGCAGCTAATAGAGGTAAATAAATCAATTATACCGATTTCTTCGGCCACTACTTCTCGGCAGGTTTCTGTTCATCTCGAAAAACACAATCCCCAATCCAATCTGCTAGAGAAAAACTCCGCCATGGCGAACATTGTCCTCAACCCAGGACATTTCCTTGAAGCTAGACAGCATGTCCAAGATGGGAGCCCTAATCGTCTGCCTAGGGCAGACATCACAGTGCCTGCTCCACAAAAACAACATGAAGCTCACATGCTGGCGGAGATTGAGCCCCAAGTTCATGAAGATGAATAGGATGTCCATAGATTGCAAATTCGAAATCATCTACAAAATGAACTAGGTATAATGGTCACTCACTGTTCTCCGCACCCTCTTGGTGTTGGCCTCTTTGCTGTTAGAACCACCTTGATTAGAGATACTCTGGTCGCTGCTTTTGGTTTCCATTACAATGGAGGGCATGTCGTCAGGTTTGTCAATCATGACAGGGGTACTAATTGGAGGGCTGCTCATGCTGATAGAGTTGGTTGGATCATGTTTCTTGGGTACCCCCTAGATTTTCGTTCCACAAGTTATATATCTAGGGCAGTGGGCCTTTTTGGAAAGCTAGATTACTGGCAGGAGGTTGATGCTATTCCAGGAAGAGTCCTTTTGAGGGCTTATTTTGATGATGTTGATTTGGTTCCGAGGAGGATAGTTATTAAATAGCTCCCTAATCAGGGTGGACAGGGTGAATCTTGGACCTTTGGTGTCTTTGTTCTTAACAATGAGTTTGTTGACCCACAACCTCAAGATGAAGATTTGCCACATGTTGGTGCTCCACCTCCTCCACCTGACCCACCTCAGCATCATGGCCCTGCCTGGGATGAGATTAATCATCATCATGAAGATGAAGGTTGTCGACGTTTGATGTCTCGACTACGGTATTTGGACAGTATGGGGGTCGTCGGTGCTAGGATATATGCGAGACTGAGGTAAAAGAGATGGGGACAGGGATTTTTATACAGGTTCAGGCCCCTGAGTTGTTAGGTAATAACCCTACATCCTGTTGGCCGGAGCCGGAGTTGCTTTTATTAACCATAATCACACCAGTACAATATGTGGAATAGCCTATCTAACTGTTGTCGACATGTCGGTCTGAAGATCTGACTCGTAGTCGACAACAGGGTAGCCTTCCTCCTCGAATCCGTGTCCGGCGAGATTAGAGATAGCGCTTTCGTCTCTCCTGATGGTATCCGGAGACACCGTAGGGGAATAGCCATGCCTACCCCTGAAGTCGATATCCGGCGGCGTATCTTGGCGTATGTCGGCTTGTATTGGCTTCTGTTGTTCCGTATATTGTGGTGGATGCTGATTGAGGTGGATCTCGATCGTGGTGACCGTGTGATCCTGTTGATCGTGTTGATCGTCTCATGGTCAGTCCCATGGTCCGTCTCCCCCTGTCCTCCTAGGAGGCTTGTATTTATACTCATAGGTGTCCCCTTGTCCAAGTAGAACTAGGGAAACCAATATGGATACAATCCGAGTAGTCCTTGTCGTTTCCATGTAGAACTCTGGGTGTCTTTCCTTATCCGGAACTCCTCCTACATCCGCAGGTTGTTTCCGTATAGGACATGGTATGTGGTGGGCCCTGCCGAGATTTAGTCAACTACTATTAAGTATGTGGTATCCATAACCCTAACAGTAGCCCCCGACTTCAATGCAAATGAACAGGTTCATATTCTCAACTGCAGACCTTGGAGGAACTGTTATCGAGCTCAAGTGACCGTTCTCGGTGAGTTCAGAGATAACGTTAGACTTCCTTTGTCAGCCTCGTGCGGGCACCTAAAGGGTTTGTCTGAGTCAATCTCTGACGTCGACCAAGAAAGTACTGAGCAGACGACTAAGTCTCTCGTCTTGCCGTAATCGAGAATTTGGATTGAAGTCAAGAAATTTTATCTCGGCGGGTACACCATCTCTTCATTCCGTATTCCTTGTCGAGATCTAGCAACCGTTCTCGAGCGATCGGGAAGGCGTAGAGTCTGCGACGAAGCCTTGTCAACATTGGTCGTACTCGCCTTAGTCGATCTTGGTATAGAACCATAGAGACATGGAGTCTTCAACAATGTCGAGCAGCATTTTCCTGAAATCAATACTCAGAAAAGAATATCAAATAGAAATAGCCCCCGAGCGAACGCTCAAAGGGTGACATGTTATAATATGTATGGTAAATAAAAAATGAATTAAATTTACCGACCAATGTTTTGTGTATTAGCGTCTTCTCTTTTACCGACTTCGACCAGTCAGTTTATTGAGTTATACACTCTCCCTAGCCCCCAGCCTTATCGTCGGAGAATCGTTCTCGGAGGAGAAGGCTCTTGGACCCTTGACCTGCCTTGGTTGAACAAGCACTGATCCTAGCCCCCAGCCGTGAAGTTGGAAAGTTAATTTCCGATTACGCGGCTTGGTTAATACGCACGAGGAGAACTCTTACACGACCAGGTCTGACATGGTCTTTCGTCTCTACAGAATCCGACAAGGCCTTATCGGCTCTGGGCGTCCCCAGCCGAAGATCCCTTAGGTTCCTCAGAGGCCTTGTCAGCACGGCGTAAAGGGACAGTAGGATAGGTTTCAACGCTAGGTGTCTTTTGTGGTAAGGGATCTCTGGGTAAAACACTTGGCGATATTGTGTACCTGATACCAACTTTGCTGGAGTAGAGGTAGTAGGAGAGTCGCTACACCGCTAGTGGAGGTCTAGGTAGTAGTCGTAACTCGATCACTAGAAGTGGAAATAGTGGGAGAAACGCTACATCGCTGGTCGAGGACCAGGCAGTAGTCGTAACTTGACCACTTAAAGTGAAAGTAGTGGGAGAAACGCTACATTGCTGGTCGAGAACCAGATAGTAGTCGTAACTCGACCACTAGAAGTCGAAGTAGTGGGAGTATCGCTACACGGCTGGTCGAGAACCAGATAGTAGTCATAACTCGACCACTTGAAGTTAAGGTGCGAGAGATTGCTACGTACTGGTGCGAGAACTAGTGAGCGAGCAGAATTATTTCTCGAACACCGATGGAAGCTGTGGTGTGAGAGATTGCTACGTACTAGTGCGAGAACCAGTGAGCGAGCAGAATTATCTCTCGAACACCAATGGAAGCTGCGGTGTGAGAGATTGCTATGTCCTAGTGCGAGAACCAGTGAGCGAGCAGAATTATCTCTCGAACGCCGATGGAATCTGCGGTGTGAGAGATTGCTACGTCCTAGTGCGAGAACCAGTGAGCGAGCAGAATTATCTCTCGAACACCGATGGAAGCGCTAGAGTTGGTTTATTGCAAGTGTATCTCATGTGGCCAGCATGACTCGCGTACCCAACTTATAGCATACCCGGATGTCCGTTCGCAATCATGTCGGGTGATCAAGCTGACGGCGTTCGCGAGGAATTATCCGTTAACAACCTTTTCTCGAGTAGTCCGGCGATGGCCGGTGCTATGAGATAGGTCGTCGGTCTTCGTTGGCAGGTTGGGCGCGACGGCTCTGCATTTGTCGAGATCGTTCTCGATAATGCGGCGTACTCGACCACATCCTACTCGAGTGCTCAATTGTTCCTGAAAGATATTTTCTAGAAGGCAAGGCATATAGCAGATAATATTGAGTATGTATTCGAAAAACTGCATGGATCTTCTAGGATTATCAGGATACAACAAGCAGATGTAAATATCAGACATTATGTAAACCGTAAACAAGCATGATTTATACAGAAGAAAACAGAGCGAGCCCCCAGCGTTAGACCGTAGTTGGCCTATCGTCGGAAGTACTCGCACAACGGATATTGTATAAGAAACATGCTCTAGGTAAACATAATAAATTGTAGATCTGACAATGCTGTATGATCTGAATAGGTACGATAAATTGCATATAAAATATTGCGTACCTTTGTAGATACATGCCGGATGTATCTACGAAATTAGTAGATTAATTTGAAAAATCAATCTCCTAATTACCTTGGTTTATGCCTGCTGCAGTTGACAAGCATGTAGTAGAGTTGGACGTGATTACTTTGTCGGTCTTGTAAAGCATGCCGACCTGTCACATGCTTACACGTGTGTGTTTGTGCACGTGACATGTCTAAACCAATATGCTTTGTTGACCATCTCCAGGCAAAACACGCGATAGCACAGGTGCACAGGTACTCGGATGAATCCTGGCGGTGCGGCGTTGCGTTGTGCTCGGCTTGGACATGGCGGCGTGTTGGATCTGGACTCGGTCAGCCGATGCTTGCGTAGCAGCCATACCAGCCGATGTCGTAGGCGGAGGTCTAGGCAGTTGATTCTCCGCGGCGTTCACGTCTTGAAGCTTGGATGATCTCGGGAGATCAAATAGTTGATGACGATTATTCCAGTCTCGTCGGGAGAGATGTATTCTGGCCGGGTGGATCTCCTCACAGCCGAAGTCGTCGAGTAGCTTGTTGTTGGAGAATCCATCTCTTAAACCCATCTCGTCGAAATCCTGAAGCACCAAAATCCCCCTACCTGGCGCGCCATTGTCGACGTTTGATGTCTCGACTACGGTATTTGGACAGTATGGGGATCGTCGGTGCTAAAATATATGCGAGACTGAGATAAAAGAGATGGGGACAGAGATTTTTATACAGGTTCGGGCCCCTGAGTTGTCAGGTAATAACCCTACATCCTGTTGGCCGGAGCCGGAGTTGCTTTTATTAACCATAATCACACCAGTACAATATGTGGAATAGCCTATCTAATTGTTGTCGACATGTCGGTCTGAAGATCTGACTCGTAGTCGACAACATGGTAGCTTTCCTCCTCGAATCCGTGTCTGGCGAGATTAGAGATAGCGCTTTCGTCTCTCCTGACGGTATCCGGAGACACCGTAGGGGAATAGCCATGCCTATCCCTGAAGTCGATATCCGGCGGCGTATCTTGGCGTATGTCGGCTTGTATTGGCTTCTGTTGTTCCGTATATTGTGGTGGATGCTGATTGAGGTGGATCTCGATCGTGGTGACCGTGTGATCCTGTTGATCGTGTTGATCGTCTCATGGTCAGTCCCATGGTCCGTCTCCCCCTGTCCTCCTAGGGGGCTTGTATTTATACCCAAAGGTGTCCCCTTGTCCAAGTAGAACTAGGGAAACCAATATGGATACAATCCGAGTAGTCCTTGTCGTTTCCATGTAGAACTCTGGGTGTCTTTCCTTATCCGGAACTCCTCCTACATCCGCAGGTTGTTTCCGTATAGGACATGGTATGTGGTGGGCCCTGCCGAGAATTAGTCAACTACTATTAGGTATGTAGTATCCATAACCCTGACAAAGGTGCTTGGGGAAATTGGGAGCAACAGGCTGAGAATCAACCTGGTTCTGATCATTCAGGGCTATGTTCTCAGGGTGCTAGTGGAAACCTGCAGATTGTTATTGCTGCTAGCACTGATAGTTCTCCTTTGTTTACTATTTCTCCTGAGATGCAAGGAAAGATTGATGAATTTGTTCTTAGGATGAAGCTGTTGAAATCTTTGCAGAACAGGACCCATATAGCTTTGCTTATTCAAAGTGCAGCCCCTTTCACTCAACTTCTTTACCCTAAGAGGAAAGCTTTGTCTGTTTGCTCTCAGTCAGTGGAGCCAGTGGTTAAAAGGGCCAACTTGAATGAATCCTCTTCCTGGGCCGTGATGGAAAGTCTATCTATAAATGTGGTACTCAACACAGAAGGCCCTATCTTGTCACCAACTCCTCTGGCTATTTTGCCTCCTCCAGGAGTTCATTTGGATTCAGAAAAGTTTCTCTTGGCAGCCCCTGAGGTTTCTATTGACAGAAATGAACCAGTATCTCTGGTTTCTTTAAGCTCTGATGCTCTGATTCTCCCTAAAGCCCCTGTAAAAAAAAGATGGTAAAACTATCCTTTTTGATCCAGCCAGGAGACAGAGCTCCAGGTTGAGGGCTTTATCTACAGATGTGGCTGCAGATCCTTGGATGGGGATAGGAAAACCTAGGGGCAAATCTGCAAAGAAATTGAAAGAATTGGCAGATGGGAGTCGAGATGTGCGGTCTATCTCTTGAGGAGGTGCTGAAATCAAGCTGGGTGGATAGAAGTTGGACTTGGTGCCTAGGCCTGTTGAAGATGAGGAGTAGTTTAAGTTTCTTTATGGCAGTTTTCTTTGGAACTAAGTCTATGTTAAGTGTGTGGTTTTTATATGAACCTTGTGTAATGAGAGTTATTATTCTCAGCTGGTTCATGTCTTGCAAGGTTGACTATCATTTGTCTCTTTATCAGACTAGATTTGCTTGTTCTGTCCCCCTCCTGCTTTTATTATTGGATCATGAATCAGATTCGTAGTTGGAATATTCTTTGTTGGAACATAAGGGGTATGAACTCTGTTGAGAAATGGGATGCTCTTAAGCAGAATATTGATGATAGTAACTGTCAAATAGTTTGTCTGCAAGAGACAAAAAAAGGAAACTGTTGACTCCTATTTTCTCAGGAAAGTTATGCCCAAAAAGTTTGATAGTTTCCTTTCTGTCCCATCTCATTGTGCTTCTGGGGGAATTCTAGTCTGTTGGTGTGGTTCCATTTTCAGGGGAATTTTGCCCTCTGCATAAGCTTTACCTCCAGGCATAACAATGAGAGTTGGTTTCTAGCAGCTATTTATGGTCCTTGCAGAGGTAAGGAAAGGGATGTTTTTGTTAGTTGGTTACAGTCTTTCCAATTGCAACATTTTGAGGCCTGGATTTTTCTTGGGGATTTTAGTTTTTACAGATCTGTTGAGAATAGGAATAAACCTGGGGCTGATATGAATGACATTTTCATTTTCAATAATATTATCAGTTCTCTGGGTTTAGTTGAAATCCCTTTCAAAGGAAGATCTTTCACTTGGAGTAAAATTGTTGACGGTCGTTATCGATCAGTTTCGACCGTCAATATTACCAAAATAGAGGAGAACTAGTGATGCTTGCAATGCATAAATATGTTAGAATAATAATATTCCACTAGTAGTAGGTATACTAACCTTTCTGCAGAGAATGACAATAAAGTGGAGGAGAATCGACATCAACTCAGATGATAAATCAATCGGACGATGTCGAGAACTAGACTTATGTATGAATGGGCCAAGAACTCAGAATTGACACGATGAATTGGGCCAAAATTCACAAGTCTACAAAGTGAAGCAATAGAGGAGGCCGCCAGCCGAAGATGGGCCGGGAAGGCCCAGCCCATGGTTCGGCCGAACCTGGTGGTTCGGCCGAACCCATCCTGGCACCGTTGGATGCAGGGTTCGGCGTGGACGTCCAGGATTGCATCCCAATGACGGTTGGAGGGCACTTCGGACAATTCCCCTTCCACAACCGTCATAACTACCTCTATATAAGGACTTCACCTTCTCACTTCACACACACACCTCAAGCAATAGCTCTCTCATTTCTCTCAAGTTTAGTTTAGTAGTATCTAGCTGGTGGAATAGGAATAGAGTAGAAATCAGGAGTCCGGAAGCCGTCGGAAGAGTTCGGGTATGGCTCTAGCAGCTTTCCTTTCCTCTTTTGTAAGCTTTGTACTTTTATTAGAATACTCTTCTAAATACATTTATGGTATTGAAATACTTTCCAAGTATATGAGTACCTACTTTACATTATGTTCATGTTATACTGAATATACGGCTAGCTTATCTGGGAGATGCTTTGGTGCGGGTATAATGTTTGCTTATGCAATTACTCTATGTCATGACGATGATATTAGAGTAGTATCTGGTAGTTTAGACGTGGTGTCTAGATTACGGGATATCATTATTTGGGGTTATATATTGCGGATGAGAGGTGGGCCGCTGATGGTGACAGCTCAGTACGGGTATTCCTCCGCGCCGGTATATAATCCTAAGTTAATTCCCTGGGAAGGGTATTCCTCCGTATTTAGCCCCGGTTGTATGGTCATGACGGGCTGTCGTAAGGAACTCGGCAATCAAGGGTGGCTTCTCAAAGTACCAGGAGGTCATCGGATAGAGGGTATTAGCTAGTATATCAGGTAACTAGAATGTATGTATACTATGTATATTAGAAGTATAGGAATAGATTCTCTTTCTCTTTTCTTTCCACTTAGCTCAGATAATATATTATGAGAATGAGTAGTAATGCTTGTGTGTCACTCTATCGCTGGATTATCTTAACCCCTGCTTAGAATATGATTATCACAAGTAATATATAAATTATTAGTTGAGTTCTCTCTACATGATCTTCCCACAGGATAAAATAAATACGATACCCTTGAAATACTCTCGGGTGAAATGCTACAATGATATATCCATGCGCTTGCGGATGAACTCTGTAACCATAATATACCAGGAGTATTTCTGCGCCATTGCTGGGAATTATATTTCTAGTAATGTCGTTAAGAAATACCAACAAGCATGCAAAACAACCCTCTTCTAGGGTTTTCACCTCTAATGACTGGACTCTAAAATACCCCAATGCAGTGGTTCTTACTTTGCCTAGAGCTATTTCTGATCATGTGCCTTTTGTGATTAAAATAGAATCATCCATCCCAAAATCAAATGTGTTTCGTTTTGAGAATTTTTGGGTTCAGATGGAGGGGTTCTTTGATCTAGTGGCACAGGCTTGGAATCTGGACCCTGGTTTTTTTTTACCCAGCTAAATGCATTTCTTTTAAGCTAAAGGTCCTCAGAAAGAAGCTGATTTGTTGGAGTAATGGTTTCTCTAAGCTCTTGACTTTGATAAGGTCGTGTAACAAAGTGTTAGATTTTCTAGATCTTATTGAGGAACTGAGGGCTCTTTCTTTATTTGAATGGAATTCTAGAGAAATTGTAAAGAAGCATCTCCTGAAACTTTTTCATTTTAGAAGATCTTACTGGAAAAAAAGATGTACTAGCAGATGGATGCAACTGGGAGAGGAAAACACAAAATTTTTCCATGCAATGGCAACTGAGAGATTCAGACTTAACTTAATAGCCCAGATTAATAGTAATGGTTCTGTTTTCTCTGCTCATCATGAGAAAGCCTCTCTCCTTTATGATGCCTTTCAATCCAGAATGGGTGTCAACTTTTCCAGGAATGAATTTTGATCTTTCTGTGCTCATACCTACATTTGCTGACATAGAAATTCTAGTTGATCCTTTCTTCACTGTTGAGATGGATGATCTGGTCAAAAGAATTCCATTAGATAAAGCTCCTGGGCCAGATGGTTTCAACGGGTTTTTTTTATCAAAAGTTGTTGGCCTATATTTCCCAGGATTTCTACAGACTTGCTGCACACTTCCATGCTGAGTTGGCTGACCTTCAATGTATTAATTCTTCTTACATTACTCTGGTCCCAAAGAAGGCTAATCCTGAATGTGTAAATGATTTTAGGCCAATCTCCTTGATGAGTATTTGTCTAAAGTTTTTGACAAAACTTATGGCTGATAGGCTCCAAGGAGTTATTAAGAAGGTTGTGCATGAAAATCAGTATGGTTTTATTAAGGGGAGAACAATCCAGGATTGTTTAGCCTGGTCTTTTGAATACATTCATCAGTGTCAGCAATCAAAGCGCGAAATTCTGATCCTAAAGCTAGATTTTGAAAAGGCTTTTGATACGATAGAGCACATTACTTTTCTAAGAATAATGGAGCAAATGGGTTTTCCTACCAAATGGTTGAATTGGGTCAGAATGATTTTTGACTCAGCAAGCTCCTCTATTCTTTTAAATGGTGTTCCTGGGAATTCCTTTAAGTGTAGAAGGGGGGTTAGGTGGGGTGACCCTCTTTCTCCTCTGCTTTTTGTTCTTGGTGCTAAGCTTCTGCAAGCTATACTGAATAGAGCAATGAATATTGGTTTGTTAACCAAACCGATAAATGATCAGGATGGAGGAGATTTCCCTGTTGTCCAATATGCTGATGATACACTTATCTTTCTAAAGGCATCTCAGAAAGAACTCTTTTCTCTCAAGGCTTTACTTAATACTTTTGCTCAAGACATTGGCCTGAAAATCAACTATCATAAGTCAAATATTTATCCTCTGAATGTTCCTGAAGAAAAGATAGAGAATCTTTCTCTCCTGCTTGGCTGCAAAGTTGGAACCATGCCTTTTACATACCTGGGCCTACCAATGGATACTACAAGACCAAGGGTTGTTGATATGGCGCCCCTAGTTGACAGGGTTGAAAGAAGACTTTCTGCTAGTCCCTCTTTTCTTCCTTATGGTGGGAGACTAACGTTGATCAATTTGGTCTTATCGGCAATTCCAACTTTCTATATGTGCTCTCTTAAGCTCCCAAAGACAGTTATAGAAGCCATTGACACTGCTAGAAGGAACTGCCTTTGGAGAGGTTCGAATACCTTGGTCAAAAGAAGACCATTGGCAGCTTGGGACAAAGTGTGTAGACCAAAGGACAAGGGTGGTTTGGAGGTTATAAACCTGTACATCCAAAATGTGGCGCTTCTCTTGAAGCATTTACAGAAGTTTTACACTGCTAAAGATCTTCCTTGGGTCAGATTAATATGGTCTTCTTATTATGGAACAAAGGTCCCTCATATGGTCTTCAATAAAGGCTCTTTTTGGTGGAGAGATATTATTCAGTTGTCTGATATTTATAGGGCTATTGCTCAATGCTCCATTCGATCTGGTTCTTCAGTTCTCTTTTGGGATGATTTGTGGAATGGGGATGTAAGAAAGTTGAAGTTTCCTGAACTCTTCTCCCAAACCACAGTGAGATGGGAATCAGTAAGCTCTTTTGCTAATCTAGCTTTAGAAGATTCTTTCAATCTCCCCCTTAATGTCGAGTCATATATTCAGTTCCTGCAATTGCAATCAGAATTAGACTCTTTAACTTTCTCATCCCTGGGAAAGGGTGATCACTGGTCTTTCATTTGGAACTCTAGCAATTATTCTTCGAGGAAGTTTTACAAAGCTAATTTTGCTAGGATCTCTGTTCCAAGACCTATGGTTTGGATATGGAAAACCAAATGTGTGAAGAAAATAAAGGTTTTCATGTGGCTGCTTATTTGGGACAGACTGAATACTAGAGATATGATTGATAGAAGACACTGTGCACCTGTTAATGCAACTTTAACCTGTGGTCTTTGTGGTGGTTCTAGAGAAACTTTATACCACCTCATCTTTGATTGCCCTTTTAGTAAGCAATGCTGGCAACATCTTGGCATCGGATGGAATACAAACCTCAATATCTGCCAAATGATAGTCCTTGCAAGAATCCTCTTCAAGCCAAAGGGTTTTATGGAGATATTTTCTTTTGCCTGCTTGCACATATGAAAGCAAAGAAATCCACATGTTTTTCAAGATGTTCGGCCTGATTTTAATAGGTGGTTGGCTTCCTTTAGATCTGAAATTCTTCTACATGTTTGTCGAATGAATGATTCTCTTTCTTCTTCTACAAAGTTTGTAATTATTAAGGTTTTCTGTCTGTTTGTAAATAACTTTTGTTTTCTTTTATAAAATTAAACTACTGGGCAAAGCCCTGGTAGTAATTCCCATCAAAAAAAATATATTTCACCTGTTGCAACATACGGGCATTTTTTCTAGTACTATATAAAATGCATGAAGTCTATCATCAATAATTACTGCACCCTAAGACAAATTTAGTAAATTAAGGCAAACTGTTTCAGCTTACTTAAGAATTCAACTAACTTCATATTTCTCAATTCAAGATGACTAAACTAACTAAGTGTAATGTCAACAATCAATCCAGTATACTGTTCATTGAAATATAAGCTAGAAAAAGTCAGCCTCTGATTCTTTCTTTTGAGAAGAATAAAGGACCAGGTCTTCGACAATGGAAGCCTTTATGCCATATCCATGTACTTGTTTATGAAGTCATAATCCTATAAGTACTTATCTAGGATTTATAAATTTAATATAGATTACTAAGTATGCTAGTGTTATTGCCGAAGCCCCATATGATGAGTCATCTTAAGGGCGGGAAGTAATTAATTAATTCACACATCTGCAATTAATATGGAGATGGTATATACTCCTCCCGTCCGTGAAAGGGCATGTATCCTAATGGTTGCAGTGACCTGAGTAGCACTCAAGGTACTGACTTTAAATTTCCATAGGAGCGAATTTCAGATTGGGTTATTTGAGGGCTAAATTCCTAGAACCTAAAACTGGATGTGATACATTCTAATACGATGAATCTGGACACTAAATGTTAAATGTGTCATATCCAGTATTAAATTTGGTTTTTTATGGGATGGAGGGAGTATATACTGCTCGCAGCCTATGTGAAGAACATGTCATTGTGCCTCCGCTGAGTTGGGGGTTGGGGCTTCTAGTTTTCCCATGGGTAGCATCGGAAGGATTTTATTTGGTGCACCGAAAATTACATTGATCATAGATGTACCTGTTTATAAGCATAAACAGTTACAAGTTAAGCCTCCAAACAGGCTAGGAGGCTTTGTTTATTATGAAACACATAGCTTGAAAACTGTGACTACAAATTAAAAGATGAAACCCCGGCCATAATGGCGTATCATATGGTGAGCCCCGACCCATCAAGCTTTTCTCGGATAATCGAATCCAGATGTTCGCCCATCTCAGCCATCTCAGGAGTCATGTGGTTCCTCCAGTCCCCTTCCACCCCCTTCCTAAAATACGAGTCGTGCGAGAACTTGATGTACACACCTTGTATGCCTTCTTTGTTGGCTTTCTGGCTCCTTAGACTCTCTAGGCTACATAGCTTGACGATCTCCGCAACAGTGCCAGCTTCTTCCTCTGTGTCAGAGAATGGCTGCCCGACAAATTGTGCGAGCTCCCTAATGGTGTTCACTGGGTCTCGAAGCACCTCCTCGTATTTCAAGAAGAGCACTCGGCCTGGGTCTATTTTGCTCGCCCTCCAGTAACCAAGCAAGTGATCCTAGACAGGTCCAGCAAACCCAGTGCCATCACATATAGACTCATACACTTCTTGGAGCAACAGATCTGGCACATCGCATTTCCGGAAGTGCCAGATGGAGACCAATCTATCTTTCTGGTCCCTACAAAATATAACAAGAGTAAAACAATGTTTCATTGTCACTAAAGTTAATACTATGTGAATAAATGTTTTGGATTTTGGTTTGCAATTTCTCTCTTCCGAGATATACATGTTGTATTCAGAACTTGCTTTTGCGAATTCATGAAATTTTGCGAATGTTTGGATCAAGTATATAAGAACAATATTTTTTTCCTAGGGTGGAGATCGAGGTTGTTGAACAAGTCCAACAAGCTAACACACAAGACACGGGGCTCTTTACTTCTCAAAGGGCACCATGGTCTAGCATCATGACTCATTACAAGGGAGACAAAATAAGTTTGTTTTTCACCGAACTCGTGCATACTAATACAAAGCAAAAAGACTAGAATACCCTCTACTTTATCAGTTCCTAGTACACTTGTCCCCTACTTACCTAATTACAATTAATGCATTTGTCCCCTACTTTCATAAAATCCAATGCAATGATGACTCAAAGATGAACTTATTTTGGGACATACAAGAGGGGGCAAAAATAATTATATTTCAGAACAGAGGGACTAGAAGCTTGCGACACTGTAGAAAAATATGAACTGCCTTTCTATCGATATAGATATAAGGAAAAGGGAAGCCAATTATTTGACCTCATCACCTTGAACTCTTGTAGGAGGATAATGGCACCAGTGAAAGACACCATCTACCAATACTGCAAGGATGACTCTCAGACGGAGGGGAGTGGTGTGGAAGGGGATTTCTTTTTGCTTTGAAGGGACTCTTACCAAGGTCATGGTTGTAATTGTGTGTTTATCTTCTTATATAGAAAAGAGTAGATTCTATAAAAACCACCTATTATGGTTCAAGTTGTACAAAACCATACGGATTTTGGCATGTGACACATAATCCCAGGTATTATGTGTAACCATTTTAATATGCTCCTATATCAAGATTTTAAAAAACGGACAAAACATTTATATGACGGATAAAATTCTTATAAATTTAAATTGTAATTGTAGAACTAAAAGGTGTGGTTGATCAAAAATCAAAATGATCAATAGTACGGTTTTATGAAATTTTAGGACCATAATATTTGGTGTGATGTGCCACGTGTCAAAATCCTTATGTTTTATGTAACTTACACCATAATAGTAGGGTTTTATGTACTTTACTTATAGAAAAATACAATGTTAAATAATGACAACAAAGTACCAGCTAATCTAGATCCTGCAATAACCAAATAGGAAACATGCTACATCACCATATTTGGTAGAGGGTCCCGTTCTGTCACAATACTATGCAGTTACATCACACATAGCACAGCACGTGGTCATGTACCATCTTTCTTCCTAACGCTTTTCTTTGGGAAATAAAAAATCTCTATTTAACGGCCGTATGGCAAAATACCCATTTTTTTAAGGGAGAAATACATACCATTTCCAATATTAGTTTAAAGCTTTTCACACATGAGATTTGATATGAGAGCAGCTAATATTTGAATCTGGTAATGTATAAATTTCGGCAGGTGTACAAAAACGAAAACGACCAGATAAGATTCCCCTTAGTAAAATAATATCAAATCAATAAAAATATAACGAATAAGGGATGGTTAGCTATAGCTATGGTTATGGGTCCCTGCAAATGTAGATGATCTTGGAGTTGGAGTTGCCGTCAGCCACCGCCGGCGGCAGCAACGAGAGCGGTGTTAGATTTAATTGGATAATTGATACATTTAAATCAATTAAATCAAATAAATTCCAAGGCTCATTGTGCTAGGAATTCTTGTGTATTCATTCTTTTATGGGATATCAATGGAATGAAGAGTTTTGAGAATTAATCCATTTGAGTAGGGAATTGGTAACTTATATCAATTAGTCCTAATTGATGGATGGTTGATGGTTGTGTAGTGGAGGATGGTTCATGGCTAGTTGATGACAATTAGTTGCTCTATTCCTCTTCCTATTCCATTGGTAATTTACATCAATTACTCTTAATTGATTGTTGGTTGATGGTTGTGTAGTGGAGGATGGTTCATAGCTAGTTGATGACAATTAGTTGCTCTATTCCTCTTCCTATTCCATGACTCTTACTCTTCATCTTCCATTCCTCTTATAAAATGAGAATGGATTTGATCTCCCGCGAGAATAGTGAGACACACTTTCATCCATTTTCCAACGCTGTTGCTGCTACGGTAATCCCATCCCGATGAGTGTGTGCACACGCGTTGGGAGAGTAGGCCTCCGAAACCACGCGCTGCTGCGACGTTTGCACGGACGGGCGGGCGATCAGGTTTTTGGGGAGCGCAAGGCGCGACTACTCACTGTTCGTCAACATCTACTTCACCTTTACCAATATGTCGAACACTGGAGACAACGGCAACACTGGATACAAGGAGAAGGAGGCTCCCGTCAACACCAACGGAGGCAATACTATCTCAAACTCCAGCGGAGGACCATTCTTGGGGTATAACCTTCTTACATTATTTCAATTAGAAGTTTTATTGTTAATGTTCATCGCAATGTCAACATTGTGTTATTATGTGATTGTTGATGCTTATTCTACATTAAGCATGCTCATGTTGATTACATTCACCACTATCACTGGATCAAATCCCATTGTAAATATCATGTTTATTATCTTGTTATTTTAGATTAAAATATGCCGAATTATGACCAAATTTCCAACAAGCGGCATGTGCGTGCACATCAGCCTCGGCGACGGCAGCTCGTCGAGAAGCGCGTCGCGGCCGGCGGCGAAGAGCCTCTCCAGGAGGGGCACGCAGTCGTGCGGGTTGAGGCGGCGGAGCGGGTGGTCGGGGCTCGCCGGCGGCGGGCACGCGCGGCGCGCCGTGGTGGCGAACGCGAGCGCCTTGAGCCACGTCGTCCCCGACTTGGGGAGGCTGGCGAGGAGGACGTCGCTGGCGCGGGGCACGAGGCCGCCGCCGCGGTGCATGGCCATCATGCCCTGCGCCCAGCTCTCGAACACCCAGGTCCCCCCGTAGCAGCGCATCGGCTGGCCGTAGGAGACGCCTGCCGGCAGGGCGGAGACGGCGGCGCCGTGCTCCATCGGAGGTCGCACCGGCGCGGCGTCGACGTCGACGGCGTCCTTGAACGCGACGGGGCCTCCACCATGGCGCACAGCTGCTCTTGCTGCCGGCTCTCCTCCCTTGTTCGCCATGGCGGCAGCAAGAGCGAGTATCGACTCTAGTAAGTACTAGTAATAGGGTCTTATATAGGGCATATACAACGGTGACTAATAACGGGCTCTCTTCGTTGTCATGCAAGTAAATTCGGTGACGTGGAAGAAAGAGAGGGAAGAAAAGATAAACATCTTTGCTACTCATGACAACAGCTCAGAGTCGACTCTTAGCATTTATTAACGGAAAATTTGTTGTATGGTTTAGAAATCTTATTGTCTCTACTATTGTAGGAGGATGGTCTCCAGTGACATTAATTAATATATAGAGAGATTATATTAGACTCTACCTTTCTACATGCCCTCCATATATTGGTTTGCTGTTGAGAAAAGATTTGGTATGCATGGCCAGATGGCCTTGACAGCCGGATGAGATTCTCTACAATACTTTATTTGGCAGGTCACTATAGGCACCATCTGGAGGAGATTTTAGCGGCCACAGTTTCTCCAAAAATTTCTAGCTCTCGAATGATCAATATTCTTATCCGGATTGTTATGCCCGTTTAGTAGGGCTCCAAGCTCCAACTCCCAACTTTAAACTCCAACTCCAGTGAGAGCTAGCTCCTATAAGAGCTGAAGTGAGTATGAAAGTATTTGGCTAGATTGGTTAGCTCCACACCATCACGTCCCTTGTTGGCATTTAGTCGAACACCTGGTTGGCGTCGCCCCACTACCTCCGCCACCACACGTGCATGGCCCTGCCTGCTGCTGCAACCGACGCTACTCTCGCACCTCGCCCTATGGCCGCCGACCCCGCTCCACCGCCCACGTGCCGTCTCCCGCCACCGCTGCTGCTCGTGGCCCTCGCTGCCACTCCACCAACACCCGCCACCACCGCCTGCCGCTGCCGACACCAACGGCGCCGCCGGTGTCAAGGGAGGAAGATGGGGATGAGCGAGAACGGGAGATGGGGTAGGAAGGGGTAGTTCAGTAGCATTTTGGTGTAAATAGACTAAAAAATTAAAGGGTAGTGGGTCTTTTGCGGTGGAGTTGAAGGTGTGGAGTAGCAAAAACCTAGCTCCACCCCCGTAGTACAAATTTGTGGAGCAGCTCTACTAACTCCGCTCCAAAAAATAGAGAATCTATACCGTTTGGCATAACTCCGCTCAAAAAATAGAGAATCTATACCGTTTGGCACAGCTCCAGCTCTAGGTTGTGTTCGTCAGTTGGAGTTGAAAACACTTTCCTCATTGCACGCAAAACGAAACAACAGTTTAGCACATATTTAGTTAAATATTAGCTAAAAAAATAAAAAATAATAATATGAAGTTTTTAAAGCAACTCTTCTACAGAAATTTTTTTAAAAAAACACGCCATTTAGATAAACGAGGAAAGTGAAGTTATGGAAAGTAGATTAAAGAACATAACCTAATTAGAATCTATGTTATGAAATTCAGAAAATAAACAAGAAGCAAGAAGGTATGAAATCTAACTTTTCTAGTTTCTTGGAAACTTAACTATTCAATCAGTAAAGTCCATCACCGGTCCCTAAACTTGTACCGTTGTGTCATCCCGGTCTCTAAACTCGCAAATCGACCGTTCAGGTTCTCAAACTTGTTCGATTGTGTCATCCCAGTCCCTAAACTTGCAGATCACTCGTTTAGGTCCTCCAACTTGTTCAATTGTATCACCCCAGTCCCTAAACAGAACGGTCTAAAAACTTTATATAAAAAATAATTCATAACTTTTTCATGTGAACTCTAATGAAGACAAACTTTATATTAAAATTGTAGCCCTCGACGTGACCTATAACTTTGTAGTTGAAAAGTTTTTGAATTAAAATTGTTTAGGGTCCCAAAATATTGTTGCATGTTTATAGATTTTGAAATTACATTTTGGGACAAAAAATGACTTAAAATAAAAAAAAATTCAACTACAATGTTGTAGATCACGTCAAGGGCTACAAGTTTGATATAAAGTTTGTCTTCATTAGAGTTCACATGAAAAAGTTATGAATTATTTTTAAATATAAAGTCTTTAGACCGTCCTATTTGACCCAGATGATATTCAAATCCAAGTTTAGGGACTGGGGTGACTCAACTGAACAAGTTGGAGGACCTAAACGAGTGATTTACAAGTTTAGGAACCGGGATGACACAGTCGAACAAGTTTGAGGGCCTGAACGGTCGATTTGCGAGTTTAGGGACCGGGATGACACAGCGGTTTAGGGACCGGTGATGGACTTTACTCTTTTTCTTAAAATCTTAAACTCTTCTCAACTCAGCCACAGGGGAAAATAATATCTACGATTACATTTCTTTTTTTTTACTTGCCATAGGATTACATTTCTTTGATGTCCCTCCAGTCAGTCATTTATCATTTGGATTTGGGAAAAGTTTGACTTATCCCTCCCCAAATTAATGCCTTAGTTTGTTGAAATGGTACAGTTTCTAGGGTTAATTATTCGAAAATGCTTTCCGACGTACGTCCGAGCGCACGCGAAATATCGGACGGCTTCATCCTTATCCAAAACTCCAACTACCTTCTCCTCCACATCTTTTCTATTAACTTTTTTCCTCTCGCTCTCTCTTCTTACTCGAAACTTCCAGCCATCGAGCACACGGCTCTTCGCTTGCTTGTGTTCCTGGCTCTCTTCATGCCTTGCTTCTTCTTCCTCCTCCTCCTCCTCCTCCTCCTCCCCGTCGCGTGCTCCTGTTGCCACCACATCCTTGCCTCCTCCTCCTCCTCGGTACGGTATTCACATCTTCCATAGCGGAGGCATCCATGGCTGCAGCGGCAGGGCAAGGTGATGCAAGATAGCAAGAAGATGCTGACCTCGCCGGTGCCCACACGATAGCGGCAGCAGGAGGGCAGAACGTGAGGATGTCGGGGAGGGAGACACTGGACTTGCCATCGGCGTGGATCAGATGTGGTGGCCCTGGCTAAGGTCGCTCGTTTCACGAGGCTGCTCATCCGTGTTCTTCCCTAGCCATTACCTCTCCCATGCTGCATCATTAACTTGATTTCGGCGGATGGAGTAGATGAAGAAAACAAAGGTGGGTTCATTTTTGTTTGGATTTTTAGCGATGTTGCAGCCTATTATTTATCTCTATTGCACTTTATTGTATTAAGGTGTTTCGTTTTCATTTGATTTGATGTTGCATATATCAATTCTTCGTGTTGCAATTGGTGTGTTTCGAATGTTGTATTTGGTTGAAACAATTTCGTTCAAGCGATGAAACATTTTCCTTTAATTGGTGAAACATTTTTCATCGAGTGGTGTAACATGTGAAACATTTCGTGCAATAGCGTCCGACGTTTTGCAAAATATGGTGAAACATTTTTTTTTGAAACAATGAAACATTGCAACATCTCTTTAACACGTAGTGAAACACCGTCCGGAGTTTTACAAATCTCCGGACGTCCGACGTGTAGTCGTCTCCTTAATTATTGAACGAACACAAAGTTAAATGCATTTTTTTTACTTGCTAAATACTAGTATATAGTAAGATATTTCTGCCCATGTGTCTCTAGGACCGTCCGCTGCTTTATTAGGGAGGCCCATCATGAATAAATCTTTTGAAAAATATCTATGCAGGGCTTATGCAATGAATCGAAGTTCCATGTCCTGCATTTCTCAGCTGGAGTCCCATTTCACATGAGCTGTGATAGTAGTAGAGAACTGCATTCATACACTACTTTGTACACTGCAGAACATTTGAGCATGATGAGGTAGTAGACTTTCCAAACAGTAACTGCAACATAGGGGGTCAATCATTAATGACTAGCAGCACTTCTTTGACGTACAAGAAAACCAGGACGACTAGCAACACGGGTAGACATAGGGTGTGTTTAGTTCGTGTTAAAATTGGAAGTTTTATTAAAATTAAAATGATGTGACAAAAAAGTTAGAAGTTTATGTGTGTAGAAAAGTTTTGATGTGATGGAAATGTTGAAAGTTTGAAGAAAAATTTTAGAACTAAGCAAGGGCATAGAAAATTAACATCTGTAGGGGTTATCACTGTCATCTAGCATCTGATGTTCGAAGCAGAAAACCTCATCATATCATAGTACTCTCATTTTTAAATAGATGATACCGTTGATTGATTTTTGTCTGATCATTTGTCTTATTAAAAAATTATATAAATACTATTTATTTTGTTGCAACTTAATTTATTCAAGGTGTTTTTGCCTCAAATTTTTGTACGTTGTCCGATTTATTATCCATCGTCGCGTCGGCTTTGTTGCCGCACGT